>NC_142615.1:31544268-32166768 GCF_059453375.1 Lepisosteus platostomus | reverse complement strand
GCTTTGGCGAGACACGGTTGCTTGTGTATTAGCGTGAGCGTTTTTTATTCTGATCATGAACAGTTTTACAAGTCCGCAAAGGATCGAGGAAAGGTTTATCGCCAGCTGAAAAGAGACACAGCGCTTCGGCTGTGGAGACTTGTTCGGCTTGATTTTCCCCTGGAGAAACCTTTTTATGGACACACATCGCATCTATTACACATGTAGAACTAAATATAAAGATAAAACTTTATATAAGAAGTCATGACATATCACACATGACGAAGTCTGGTCCAGAATAAACAGTTTACACTGACCCACCTTTATTTACCCTGGTCACTCACTTCTATTAACTGTTTAACTGGGTAACAAATTAATATTTGTTTCAATTTGGGATCTACACCTGGGAGCCCTGAAATGTTGGCCAGAGGGGAGAAGCTGATATTCAGACGTGAGAATATATTTAAAAAAGGATCTGATGTTGTTTTTCACCTGTCTAATCAAAGCTTGTTCAAAAATTATCTGATTTAAGGACACACGAGTTTATAATCATACTCATTCCACTTTTTAACCCCGTATATATGCACAATATGAAACGTATATACACTAAATCTCACGTGTGACTCCCATAATATACATTTCTTTACGAAAATTAGGAACACTTACTACAATTATCAACCCCCCATGACGAGGCAATATTTCATACCTTTGTTTCTTTGTGGGTTCAAAGTTCTGTCCTGTCGTTTCACACGTAATGTTTTGGTAGTTATCTCAATTTTCCTTTGCAATTATCTCCAAGATCATCATCAACTTTTTGTAAAACGCTATGCACAACTGATATTTAAAGAAAGTCCTGTACCAAAACGTCTTCGTAGGGAAAGACAACTTTTTTTTCCTTACGTTAGTCGCTACACGGTTATTCAGAAAATCCATTCACCGCCTTTAAAAAAAAAAGTTTCGTTTTTTATTGTGGTTCACTGACATTTCTGTCACAATTCTGAGGGACCCCAAATAAAATTCACTTGCCGGTATAAAGACGCCGGCGAGGATAAGACAGGTATCGAGCCACCTGCGTATCTAGCGGACGTTTAAAATAAAAAAAAATGGCGTGTAATGTTGCGAAGGGCTACTGTTTTTTTTAATAGTTTGTCGATTGTAAGGGACGTGGGCCGCGACAGAAATACTGGACGCGGTGGGAAAAGGTTTATTGATGGTTTATTGTACCGCAACGTTCACAATTGACTCACCAGCAAAGATGGCGCCGAGGCCACATCGACTCCCTCCCGCCCTGCCTCGCACCGAAGCTCGAGCTGCGGAGCGCGACGCCAAACCGCCGGTCCACGGGCGCGGGCGCCGGACATAGACGTCATAAACCCTTCCGAGGCGCAGGAATTATAGATCACTGTAGTTTCTTCTGGACCCGGGTTAGGGACAGTGTGCCCTCCGTGAGAGTCATCTGGGGAAGCCAGTGTCTCATGGGTGTCCAGGCTTGGTACCATCTGTCCATCACAGGACACACAGACACACACACTCACACACCCTGGACAGGACACCAGTCCATCACAGGACACATACACACTCACTCACACACCCTGGACAGGACACCAGTCCATCACAGGACATACACACACCCTAGATAGGACACCAGTCCATCACAGGACACACACACACTCACACATCCTGGACAGGACACCAGTCCCTCACAGGACACACACACACACTCACACACCCTGAACAGGACACCAGTCCCTCACAGGACACACACACACAACCTGGATAGGACACCAGTCCCTCACAGGACACTCAGACACACACACTCACACACCCTGGACAGGAACCAATCCATCACATGACAAACACACACTCACTCACACACCCTGGACAGGACAGCACTCCATCACAGGACACACAAACACACCAGGGCCAGTTTTCCCAGAAGCCAATTAGCCCAAAAGCCTGTCTTTGGACCCGGAAAACACAGGGAGAACATGCAGACTCCACACAGACAGTCCCCCCCCCCCCCTGGGTCCAGACCCGAGCCTGGAGCCCCCCCGCGCTGAACCCCTCCGTACAGACGGCCGCACACAGCTCCGTTGTTCCCGATTCCCGAGGTGATCTGTTAAAAGAAGCCGGTGTGTTGCCTCCAGGTGACATTTCCTACTGGAGTCAGGACAGGAGGCTCTTCTGTACACAGAAGGGGGTGGGGGTGGGGAACAAGCCGCCCAGCCCTGTGGTTGAAGCCGATACCCCGGCTTCTCTCCAGACACAGCTGGGTGAGCTCCTCCAGTCAGTACAGGGGGCTCTACTGCACACAGAGGGTGGCGGGGGTGTGGAACAACTCCTTTGTTCGGGGCCTTGGGGCATTCTTGTTGTGAAAGGCGCTATATAAAAAAACTGAATTGAAATTGAATCTTACAGGTTTGGGTTTTTCGGAGATCTTGTCAGAGATCTTGTCTGACGTGCCATTTCAAAAACGTAACGACACTCCTCACGTCCGAGCGCCGCCGGTCTGTGACGTAACGTATGCTTACACAACCATGACGGTTTCATCATGGACAGCACGAAAGCCCGAAAAGTGGTTGACGTTTTAATTTGGCAACGCCACGATGGATCCCAGTTTTTTTTTTTATTTTGGAGGCCAAAGAGGACAAAAAAGGAAACGTCTGGAGGTGGATCGATGATCATCTCTGCGGTTGTTCTGATGTTCTGGAAAAAACAAAACAAAAAAAAACAGCTCACTTGCCCGGTCGTGTAGTGTTTCCACACCCCACGCAAATCAACTTCTCTTCGCCCCCGGGGGCTCGTCGCCCGCCGCACCCCTCTCACGTGATAGGGGCTTCCCCCGGCTGTGACGTACTTACCCTACCCCCTTTTCCGCCAGCGTCATACCAAAGGTCGCGCTTCGGGCCGCGGCGATGTTGACGGACTGTCTTGTAGCGTGAGAAGGGTTTAAATTTCGACTTAAGGAGTTGGCCATCGTTATATTTCGCGAGGTATCATACGGGGGGAAAAAGAACATTTATATTTATCAACCTACTAGTAATACTGGCTGGATGTCACGTTCCCCAAAGTTCAGTGCCTCACTCTAATAAAGTAGAAACGCGAAATTAAACTCCTTTCGAAACGGGAGAAATCACCAGGACACGATACAACTGACGTCCGGAAAAGAAAAAAGAACTCCTATTCCCATTTGTAATGACCCCGTCGTGTTTTTCCCGGTGTGCGCTTATCTTTCGGAGACCGTTTCTCTCTGGTGTTGTTTTGCTGTTGGAATAAATGCCGAGGTGACCCTTCTGTGTGGAGTCTGCGTGTTCTCTCCAGCGGGTCGTTTCCTCCACCGCGGGGGCTGGTCGAACAGGGGTCTCCCAATCGTCACAGAAGTGTGTGTCGTTTTGGGTGGTGGTGGTGGGGGGTGCATCGGGGATACTGCGCCCCGAGGGGGTGACCTCTCACCTTACTCCGGACGAAGGGAGAAGACCTGTACCTTCACGAGTCCGGGTTGTGAAAACTTCTTCTGGCAGTTCAAAACGTTTCGAAGGGACTACAGCGCTACCCTGTTTTCCATTTGTATTGTGTATTATTAGACAGTCATAAGTATCTGTACTGATCACAGAGTCCCCCTCTCACTGCCAGGACTGAAGACCAGTGCAGCACGAATAATAATAATAATTAATAAGTCTGGACTCTCCACTCAGAGCTCCTCCCAGGTCAGGGGGATCCCCTCCAGCCCCCCCAGTGTGCAGCCCCTACCTGGATGATGCTCCAGTCTGCTCAGCACACAGCAGCTCTCAGTGGGGAGGAGAGCAGAGGGATGGAGCCAGTTCAGAGAGGGGGGTGATAAGGAGGCCATGATGGGTCAAGACCAGGGGGGGAATCAGGCCAGGACACTGGGGTAACACCCCTACTCTTCTCCAGAAACACCCCGGGATTGTTAACGAGCACAGAGAGTCATGACCTCGGTTTTACGTCTCATCCGAAGGACGGCGCCTGTTTACAGTCCAGTGTCCCCCGTCACTATACTGGGGCATCAGGACCCACACAGACCGCAGGGTGAGAGCGCCCCCTGCTGGCCCCACTCACACCTCTCCCAGCAGCAACCTTAGGGGGGGGAGAGGGAAAAAACCAAAAGCTAAACAGATTTTTTTTAAAAAAAATGTATTGATGCTTAACAAAAGGTCATCAGTCCAGTCTGGGGCCCCTCAGCTTCAGTCCAGACCAGTCTGGGGCCCCTCAGCTTCAGTCCAGTCTGGGGCCCCTCAGCTTCAGTCCAGTGCAGTCTGGGGTCCCTCAGCTTCAGTCCAGACTGGGGTCCCTCAGCATCGGTCCAGCACAGTCTGGGGTCCCTCAGCTTCGGTCCAGCACAGACTGGGGTCCCTCAGCTTCGGTCCAGTCTGGGGTCCCTCAGCTTCGGTCCAGCACAGACTGGGGTCCCTCAGCTTCGGTCCAGACTGGGGTCCCTAAGCTTCGGTCCAGCACAGTCTGGGGTCCCTCAGCTTCGGTACAGCACAGCCTGAGGTCCCTCAGCTTTGGTTCAGTCCAGTCTGGGGCCTCTCAGCTCCAGTCTAGTCCAGTCTGGGGCCCCTCAGCTCCGGTCCAGTCCAGTCTGGTGTCCCTCAGCTCCAGTGCTGTCCAGTCTGGGGTCCCTCAGCTTCAGTCCAGCACAGTCTGGGGTCCCTCAGCTTCGGTCCAGCACAGTCTGGTGTCCCTCAGCTTCGGCCCAGCACAGACTGGGGTCCCTCAGCTTCGGCCCAGCACAGTCTGGGGTGCCTCAGCTTCGGTCCAGCACAGTCTGGTGTCCCTCAGCTTCGGCCCAGCACAGACTGGGGTCCCTCAGCTTCGGTCCAGCATAGACTGGGGTCCCTCAGCTTCGGCCCAGCACAGTCTGGGGTCCCTCAGCTTCAGTCCAGACTGGGGTCCCTCAGCTTCGGTCCAGCACAGTCTGGTGTCCCTCAGCTCCTGTCCAGTCCAGTCTGGAGTCCCTCAGCTTCGGTCCAGCACAGTCTGGGGTCCCTCAGCTTCGGTCCAGTCTGGTGTCTCTCAGCTCCGGTCCAGTCCAGTCTGGTGTCCCTAGGCTGCAGTCCAGTCGTCTGGTGTCCCTCAGCTCCGGTCCAGTCCAATTCAGTCCAGTCCAGTCCAGTCCAGATCTTAGCAGGCACAGAACCAGGAAAGGAACCTGGAAAGAATATTGTTATTGCAGGTGTGAGGGACACCGACACAGACGTCACCATGACATCAAACAGCAAGAGGAGACTCCTCCTTGAATCACAGACACGACCGGGCGGCGCCCCCCTGTCTGCTCACCTGCACCTCCTCTTCCTCTTCTTGTCCTTCCCGGCAGCCTGCTCCTCCTCTCCTGAGCTCTTCCTCTCCTGAGCTACGGTCTCCGCCGCCTCCATCGGCTCGTCCTGATCTTCTGTCTCCACTGACACGCACCTCAGGGACTTCAAAAAGACGCATCGGCGCTTCTGAAGCAGAGACAGGAGAGTCACGTTAAGAGTCAGACTGGATACTCCAGTACATGAACACTACACTGAGAGAGAGAGGGGTTGATACAGACATACTGACTGGGCACTCCAGTACATTAACACTGCACTGAGAGCGAGAGTGGTTCATACAGACACACTGACTGGACACTCCAGGACATGAACACTGCACTGAGAGAGAGAGGGGTTCATACAGACACACTGACTGGACACTCCAGGACATGAACAGCACTGAGAGAGAGAGGGGTTCATACAGACACACTGACTGGACACTCCAGTACATGAACACTGCACTGAGAGAGAGAGGGGTTCATACAGACACACTGACTGGACACTGGACAGGAGTAAAGAGAGGATCAGAGCATTACCCACCTTCTTTTTCTTCTGTCTCACAGGAGGTGGCGATTGGTCCTCCTCTTGCTGGAGTCCGTGGAGGGAGAGAGGGGGCAGGAGAGGGACAGCACAGGGAGAGAAAGAGAGAGACAGGTGAGTCAAGTGTCCCATGAGCACAGAGACTCTGCTGAGATCACACTCGCAGTGAGTGAGCCTGGGTGTAGCCCACTAATACTGACCCACTGGACACCACATGACAGAGAGGAGGAGGAGAGAGACACACTGCCTGGACACCACATGACAGAGAGGAGGAGAGAGACACACTGAGGACAGAGAGGAGGAGGAGAGAGACACTGACAGACAGGGCTGAAAGAGAGAGAGACAGAGAGGCAGGGACAGACAAGACGGCAAAACTCCACCACAGACAGGACAGGGGGCAGGGTGGGACCAGCACTGACCTCCTTCCTCTCTCCTGCCGGAAGAGCTGTCTCCACCTCCTCTTCCTCCTGCAAGTCAAGAAACAGGCTGAGAGAGTGACGGGCTGGCGGGACATCGGCGAACAGAGCTGAAGGCAGAGAGCAGAGGAGACAGGCCCAGCTGGGACAACGCAGGACAGACAGAGAGACAGACAGGGAGACACACGGAGAGACACAGGGAGAGAGACCCATTTGGGATAACGCAGGACAGACAGAGAGCAGGGAGACACACGGAGAGAGAGAGGAGGGAGGGAGACACAGCTGGGACAATGCAGGACAGACAGAGAAACAGGCAGGGAGACACACGGAGAGACACAGGGAGAGAGACCCAGCTGGGACAACGCAGGACAGACAGAGAGCAGGGAGACACACGGAGAGACACAGGGAGACAGGCCCAGCTGGGACAACGCAGGACAGAGAGAGAGCAGGGAGACACACGGAGAGACACAGGGAGACAGGCCCAGCTGGGACAACGCAGGACAGACAGAGAGCAGGGAGACATGGAGAGACTCAGACAGAAGGACAGAAAGACAGAAAGAGAGAAGTACAGACGGACAAAAAGACAGAGAAAAGGACAGATGGACTGATGGACAGAAAGGCAGAGAAAAGGACAGAAAGACAGATGGACAGATGGACAGAGAAAAGAACAGAAGGACAGAGGGACAGATGGACAGAGGGACAGATGGACTGAAGGATAGACGGACAGAAGGACAGATGAACAGACAGACGGACAGACGGACAGACTCTGCCCCACTTGCCTCGTCAGACATCTCAGCCTCTCTCCTTGCCCTCCGCACTGGGGAGCCCCAGGCGGGGCCTGGCGGGGCCGGGCGGGCGATGGGGGGCAGGACGGGTGGGGGCAGGGGCAGGGGCACCGCCCCGGGCAGCAGGGGGGGCTCGAGGGGCATGGCGGGGATGAAGGGGGGGCAGCGGGGCGGGGTGGGCAGGGGCCTGAGGGGGCCGGAGGGGGGGGCCGGGGGCAGGGAGCGGAGGGGGCTCTCGGGCGAGGAGGGGGGGGACACCGAGCGGAACGAGCTGGGTGAGCCCGAGGGGGACGAGCCGGGCGACCCCGGGAGCTCCAGCTGCAGCTCGGCCGCGCTCTCCAGCTTCTGGACGAACTCGGGGAAACACGAAGACACCACGGGATTCTGTCCAGCGGGGAGAGGGGGAGACACAACGCAGGGGGGATGAGGAGCAGAGACTACGCCTGGACAGGTGAGTGTGTACAGTGTGTCCAGTAAGAGTCTGGACAGCTGAGTGTGTACAGTGTGTCCAGTAAGAGTCTGGACAGGTGAGTGTGTCCAGTGTGTCCAGTGAGAGTGTGGACAGGTGAGTGTGTACAGTGTGTCCAGTAAGAGTCTGGACAGGTGAGTGTGGACAGTGTGTCCAATAAGAGCCCAGACAGGTGAGTGTGGACAGTGTGTCCAGTGAGAGTCTGGACAGGTGGTTGTGTACAGTGTGTCCAGTAAGAGTCTGGACAGGTGGGTGTGTACAGTGTGTCCAGTAAGAGTCCAGACAGGCGAGTGTGTCCAGTGTGTCCAGTAAGAGTCCGGACAGGCGAGTGTGTCCAGTGTGTCCAGAAAGAGTGTGGACAGGTGTGTCCAACAGTAAGAAGCTGTCTTACCCTGTAACCTAGCTCAGGGGTGTTAGGGGGTGCTCTGTCTCCTCCCCAGATCTCACCTTCAGCTCTGGTGAAATGACGGACCACTAGGAGACGCTGGAAACGAGGACACAAGACAGAGGTTAGGTCCACAGAGCTCACTCAATCACTACAGCAAGCAGAGACCTCTCGGCCATCAGGACTGTGGGGGTCAGAGTGGGGAGCTGTAGGGTATCGGGAGTTTAGGGGTCAGTGTGGGGAGCTGTAGGGTATCGGGAGTTTAGGGGTCAGTGTGGGGAGCTGTAGGGTATCGGGAGTTTAGGGGTAAGTGGGGGGAGCTGTAGGGTATCGGGAGTTTAGGGGTCAGAGTGTGGAGCTGTAGGGTATCAGGAGTTTAGGGGTCAGTGTGGGGAGCTGTAGGGTATCGGGAGTTTAGGGGTCAGTGGGGGGAGCTGTAGGGTATCGGGAGTTTAGGGGTCAGTGGGGGGAGCTGTAGGGTATCGGGAGTTTAGGGGTCAGTGGGGGGAGCTGTAGGGTATCGGGAGTTTAGGGGTCAGAGTGGGGAGCTGTAGGGTATCGGGAGTTTAGGGGTCAGTGTGAGGAGCTGTAGGGTATCGGGAGTTTAGGGGTCAGAGTGGGGAGCTGTAGGGTATCGGGAGTTTAGGGGTCAGAGTGGGGAGCTGTAGGGTATCGGGAGTTTAGGGGTCAGTGTGGGGAGCTGTAGGGTATCGGGAGTTTAGGGGTCAGAGTGGGGAGCTGTAGGGTATCGGGAGTTTAGGGGTCAGTGGGGGGAGCTGTAGGGTATCGGGAGTTTAGGGGTCAGTGTGGGGAGCTGTAGGGTATCGGGAGTTTAGGGGTCAGTGGGGGGAGCTGTAGGGTATCGGGAGTTTAGGGGTCAGTGGGGGAGCTGTAGGGTATCGGGAGTTTAGGGGTCAGTGTGGGGAGCTGTAGGGTATCGGGAGTTTAGGGGTCAGAGTGGGGAGCTGTAGGGTATCGGGAGTTTAGGGGTCAGTGGGGGGAGCTGTAGGGTATCGGGAGTTTAGGGGTCAGTGTGGGGAGCTGTAGGGTATCGGGAGTTTAGGGGTCAGTGGGGGGAGCTGTAGGGTATCGGGAGTTTAGGGGTCAGTGGGGGAGCTGTAGGGTAGATGTGGGCCACCGGGCCCACCACAGGACGGCCGGTCCAGTCTCGCGGAAGGCGACCGGGTCAGACTTACGGAAAAGCACCGGGACTTGGGCCGGGACCTCTCCTGCTGCCAGTCCGGGTTCGGCCTGACCGGTGTGACCTGTGAAGACGCCAAACAGCCCATCTCCGAGACAGCTCTGACCAAATAGCCCAGCCCAGTCGTGTCGAGACTAGGGGCCTTGGGTAGTCTCTACAGTGTGTCCAGTGAGAGTGTGGAGAGGTGAGTCTCTACAGTGTGTCCAGTGAGAGTGTGGACAGGTGAGTGTGTACAGTGTGTCCAGTGAGAGTCTGGACAGGTGAGTCTGACCAGTGTGTCCAGGAAGAATCTGGACAGGTGAGTCTCTACAATGTGTCCAGTGAGAGTCTGGACAGGTGAGTCTGACCAGTGTGTCCAGTAAGAGTCTGGAAAGGTGAGTGTGTACAGTGTGTCCAGTAAGAGTCTGGACAGGTGAGTCTCTACAGTGTGTCCAGTGAGAGTCTGGACAGGTGAGTGTGTACAGTGTGTCCAGTAAGAGTCTGGACAGGTGAGTCTCTACAGTGTGTCCAGTGAGAGTCTGGACAGGTGAGTGTGTAGAGTGTGTCCAGTAAGAGTCTGGACAGGTGAGTGTGTACAGTGTGTCCAGTGAGAGTCTGTACAGGTGAGTGTGTACAGTGTGTCCAGTAAGAGTCTGGACAGGTGAGTGTGTACAGTGTGTCCAGTAAGAGTCTGGACAGGTGAGTCTCTACAGTGTGTCCAGTGAGAGTCCGGACAGGTGAGTCTCTAAAGTGTGTCCAGGAAGAGTGTAGGACGTCCAGAGGCAATCTGTGCTCTCAGAAGGCCATAATGCACCTGCAGCTTGGTTTTCCTCGGACCTGCGACCCTGTCTCTTGAGCCGAGGCGTGTCCTCAGTCAAGATCACCACTGGAAGTGTCTCTCCTCGTCTGGAGGTGTTACCGTGAGACCTGGTCTGTCAAGCGCTTTGTGCTGCTATGTGTGTGAAAGGTGCTCTATCAGTGAAGTTTATTATTATTATTATAATACAGCGAGCGCTGCTGGGGGTGGAGAGGTCAGTCGGAGGAGGGCTGGACGCTGGACGGTGGGCGGGAGGGGTGGACTTACGACGCCTCGCAGGGCCCGGGTCCTGCTGCGACCGCGCACGGCCGTGCGGCATCTCTGTCGGTCCATCGTCCTGCAGAGACAAGCAGAGTCACAGAGGGGAGGGGAGGGGGCGGAGCCACACAGCCAGAGTATCAGCTTTGTTCCCCACCCCCGCCGCCCTCTCTGTACAGAAGAGCCTCCTGTCCTGACTGGAGGAGCTCACCCAGCTGTGTCTGGAGAGGAGCCAGAGTATCAGCTTTGTTCCACACCCCCGCCACTCTCTGTGTACAGTAGACCCTCCTGTCCTGACTGGAGGAGCTCAACCAGCTGTGTCTGGAGAGAAGCCAGGGTATCGGCTTCAACCACAGGGCTGGGCAGCTTGTTCCCCACCCCCACCACTCTCTGTGTAGAGGTGCACCTCCTCTCAATATCTTTTTACAGCACGATCACACCCATAAGAGTGGAGTAACGGGAAAAAAAAAACAACTTATTTCTCAACTTATTTTGTTATTTCTCGACAGCGGCATTTTTAACTGACTTACCGATTTCACGGGGATACTTCAGAGTGAATCTGAAGCTGAAACTATTATTTGATTGAAGTCGAAGTAACCCGCAAATCTTTTTTGGAAGAAACACGTGTTTAGAAAGCGCTATATAGTCCTTTCCTCCTCCTCTCTCTTCACTCCTCTGAGCTCACGGGGCTCCGGCGCCGTCCCCCCCCCCCCCCCCCCCGCTAGATTCCGCCGCTCTGTGACGTCAGGCGGCTCATTGTGACGCCCCCATGATGTCGCCCCCGACGCGCTCACGGCTCGGCCGCGAAACAAAAATGGCCGACAGTTTTCGCGGTTGTTTTTTTTTTAGGTGGACATTTTATTTTTCCAACTCTCAGCGGCCAGCCGGGTGTCCCTGTACGACCCCGATAGTCGCCACCTCGGACAGGCAGGGGAAACGGGTCCAGCTGTTTCCGGCCCAAGGGTTACAAGAGCTGCACTTGAATTTAAAGACAAAATCACGTCGAGGGCGCATTCAGCACCCCCACGTCCAACACGGGTTTCCGTGGGGTTTGGTTCAGTGAAATTAGCACCCCCCCTACCCCCAAGTCAAAGAAAGACCAACCTCCACCCCCCTCTAGCGGCCAAGGGCGGAAATTTCGGGCCACGCCACGTCCAAAAACCACGGGTTCCCACCCCCCCCCCCCCCCCGTCCTGCGGGGAAAAGAGACGGCATTTTCTTTTCCGAGCGCTGCGTGGGACCTCACGACCCCCCCCAAAAAAAACGGGCTTCGCAGATGAGGAAAACCAGGCACGTCGACTTCTCTACAACACCACCTGGCCGTTTCTGTTTCAGACCGTGGTAAAAAAATAAATACAATTTCGCCTCTCACCGACCGCCGCGCAAAAAAAACACAACTTCACGCTACAGAAACGGCCTGTGTGAGGGGGGGAACGGGAAAAAAATAAAACCTGCGTGTTTTCGGCAGAGTAAGCTCAGCGGGGAAACTCCCTGAATCTCGGGGTTGCTTCTTGAACCCCGAAAACGACCTTTTTTCTCTCTCTCGTTTTCTTGGTGTCTGGGACGTTCACGAACTCCGCCGCGTCGGTGCGATTCCCAGCGGGACTTGAACATAACCCCCCCCCCCGTGGAGCCACAGGGCTGAGCTTTTACTGCCGTGTCCCGCTTTCACTCTGGCGATGAAGGAGGGAATCAAGGAGGAGAATTAATATTGTGATCCACCAGTCCATCACAGGACACACACACACCCTGGACAGGACACCAGTCCTTCACAGGATACCAGTCCATCACAGGACACACACACACACCCTGGACAGGACAGCAGTCCATCACAGGACACACACACTCACACACCCTGGACAGGACAGCAGTCCATCACAGGGCACACACACACTCACACACCCTGGACAGGACACCAGTCCATCACAGGATGTTCAGTGCCTCTCTCTAATAAAGTAGAAACAAGACATTAAACTCCGTTCAAAATGGGAGAAATCACCAGGACACCATACACCTTGCTCCAGACGATGGGAGAAGACCTGTACCTTCATGAGTCCGGGTTGTGAAAACTTCTTCTGGCAGTTCAAAACGTTTCGAAGGGACTACAGCGCTACCCTGTTTTCCATTTCTATCGTGTATTATTATACAGTCATAAGTATCTGTACTGATCACAGAGTCCCCCTCTCACTGCCAGAACTGAAGCCCAGTGCAGCACGAATAATAATAATAATAATTAATCCGTCTGGACTCTCCACTCAGAGCTCTTCCCAGGTCAGGGGGATCCAGTGGGGAGGAGAGCAGAGGGATGGAGCCAGTTCAGAGAGGGGGGTAATTAGGAGGCCATGATGGGTCAAGACCAGGGGGGGAGTCAGGCCAGGATACTGGGGTAACACCCCTACTCTTCTCCAGAAACACCCCGGGATTGTTAACGAGCACAGAGAGTCAGGACCTTGGTTTGACGTCTCATCCGAAGGACGGCGCCTGTTTACAGTCCAGTGTCCCCCGTCACTATACTGGGGCATCAGGACCCACACAGACCGCAGGGTGAGCGCCCCCTGCTGGCCCCACTCACACCTCTCCCAGCAGCAACTTTGGGGGGGGGGGGGAGGGAAAAAACCAAAAGCTAAACAGATTTTTTTTTTAAATTTTTTATTGATGCTTAACAAAAGAACAAAAATTACAAGCTTCAGTTCCAGACTGGGGTCTGGGGTCCCTCAGCTTCAGTCCAGTCCAGAATGGGGCCCCTCAGCTTCAGTCCAGTCCAGTCTGGGGCCCCTCAGCTCCAGTCCAACCTGGTGTCCCTCAGCTCCAGTGCAGTCCAGACTGGGGTCCCTCAGCTTCGGTCCAGCACAGACTGGGGTCCCTCAGCTTCGGTCCAGTCTGGGGTCCCTCAGCTTCGGTCCAGCACAGTCTGGTGTCCCTCAGCTTCGGCCCAGCACAGTCTGGGGTCCCTCAGCTTCAGTCCAGACTGGGGTCCCTCAGCTCCAGTCCAGTCCAGTCTGGTGTCTCTCAGCTCCAGTCCAGTCCAGTCTGGTGTCTCTCAGCTCCGGTGCAGTCCAGTCTGGTGTCTCTCAGCTCCGGTCCAGTCCAGTCTAGTCCAGTCCAGATCTTAGCTGGCACAGAACCAGGAAAGGAACCTGGAAAGAATATTGTTATTGCAGGTGTGAGGGACACAGACACAGACGTCACCATGACATCAAACAGCAAGAGGAGACTCCTCCTTGAATTACAGACACGACCGGGCGGCGCCCCCCTGTCTGCTCACCTGCACCTCCTCTTCCTCTTCTTGTCCTTCCCGGCAGCCTGCTCCTCCTCTCCCTCGCTCTTCCTCTCCTGACCCACGGTCTTCGCCGCCTCCATCGGCTCGTCTTGATCATCTGTCTCCACCGACACGCAGCTCAGGGAGTTTAAAAAGACGCACCAGCGATTCTGCAGCAGAGACAGGAGAGTCACGTTAAGAGTCGGACTGGACACTCCAGGACATGAACACTGCACTGAGAGAGAGAGAGGGGTTCATACAGACACATGACTGGACACTCCAGTACATGAACACTGCACTGAGAGAGAGAGGGGTTCATACAGACACACTGACTGGACACTAGACAGGAGTAAAGAGAGGATCAGAGCATTACCCACCTTCTTTTTCTTCTGTCTCACAGGAGGTGGTGATTGGACCTCTTCCGGCTGGAGTCCGAGGAGGGAGAGAGGGGGCAGGAGAGGGACAGCACAGGGAGAGAAAGAGAGAGACAGGTGAGTCAAGTGTCCCAAGAGTACAGAGACTCTGCTGAAATCACACTCGCAGTGAGTGACACCGACACTAACCAGCCTCAGGACAGCACTGCTAGAGCACCACAACCCAGACTCAACCACATCACAGCACAGATCAAACAGCAATATCTCACACACTGGGACACACACACACAAACACAACATAAACTGGAATGCTACAGAACCTTAAACAGACAATACACACTAGCTGAATATTTGACCAAAATAAAAAATAACAAACAGAAACAGACCCTGACGAATTACAGGCTCAGTGACCACAACCTGGCCATAGAAACTGGGCGACACAGGCAGACCTGGCTGCCCAGAGAGGACAGGCTGTGCTCCCACTGCCAGCGGGGAGAAATAGAGACAGAGGTGCACTTCCTACTGCACTGTGACAGATACTCTGGGATTAGAGAAACATTCTTCCCGAAATTCAGAAATCTAATCCCAAAGTTCCCACACCTGCCAGAATCACAACGGGTCCCAATCCTACTGGGAGAGGGAGGAGGGAACTCAGTTGATCTGGCAGCCCAGTATGTGATCTCCTGTCACAGCCTGAGGAACAGTGAGTCTGTCTCCCAATAATGCTCCAGCCGCCTACAGTATATGTCAATATTTTATAATATGTCTTTGTTGTAAATGTCTGTAACATGTCTGCTTTACGCAGAGAGTGGCGGGGCTTGGATGTCAAGGCCTGACGATACCGCATTACGCAGAGAGTGGAGGGGTGGGATGTCAGGGCCTGACGACACTGCTTTATGCAGAGAATGGAGGGGTGGGTGTCAGGGCCATACGACACTTCTTTATTCAGAGAGTGGAGGGGGTGGGATGTCAGGGCTAGATGACACTGCTTTACACAGAGAGTGGAGAGGTGGGTGTCAAGGCTATACGACAGTGCTTTGCACAGAGAGTGGTGGGGGTGGGATGTCAGGGCCATATGACACTGCTTTACATAGAGAGTGGCGGGGCTAGGATGTCAGGGCCATATGACACTGCTTTACACAGAGAGTGGTGGGGGTGGGATGTCAGGGCTTGACGACACTGCTTTATGCAGAGAGTGGAGGGGTGGGATGTCAGGGCCTGAAGATACTACTTTACACAGTTAGTGGTGGGGGTGGGATGTCAGGGCCATACGACACTTATTTACGCAGAGAGTGGCAGGGGTGGGATGTCAGGGCCTGACGATACTACTTTACACAGAGAGTGGTGGGGGTGTGATGTCAGGGCCATATGACACTGCTTTACACAGAGAGTGGCGGGGGTGGGATATCAGGGCCTGACAACACAGCTTAACTCAGAGTGTGGAGGGGTGGGTGTCAGGGTTATACAGCAGTGCTTTACGCAGAGAGTGGTGGTGGTGTGATGTCAGGGCCATACGACAGTGCTTTACACAGAGAGTGGCGGGGGAGGGATGTCAGGGCTTGACAACACTGCTTTATGTAGAGAGTGGAGGGGAGGGTTTCAGGGCCATAAGACACTGCTTTATGCAGAGAGTGGAGGGATTGGTGTCAGGGCCATATGACACTACTTTACACAGAGAGTGGCGGGAGTGGGATGTCAGGCCCTGATGATACTACTTTACGTAGACAGTGGCGGGGGTGGGATGTCAGGGCCTTACGACACTGCTTTATTCAAAGAGTGGAGGGGTGGGTGTCAGGGCTATACGACAGTGCTTAATGCAGAGAGTGGAGGGTTGGGTGTCAGGGCTATACGACAGTGCTTTCCGCAGAGAGTGGTGGGGGTGTGATGTCAGGGCCATACGACACTTCTTTACGCAGGGAGTGGCAGGGGTGGGATGTCAGGGCCTGACGATACTTATTTACGCAGAGAGTGGCAGGGGTGGGATGTCAGGGCCTGAAGATACTGCTTTTCACGCACTGTATTATTATTATTTAGATATAGGCCCACTGTGTGTTCCTCAGGCTGGGACAGTAGATCACACTGTATTATAATTATTGAGAGGCTGACTCACTGTTTCCCAGGCTGGGACAGGAGATCACACACTGTATTATTATTGAGAGACAGGCTCACTGTCTGTTCCTCTGGCTGGGGGAGGGAATCACACACTGTATTATTAGTATTATTAAGAGACAGGCTTGCTGTCTGCTCCACAGGCTGGGACAGGATATCACACACTGTTGTAGTGTTCTCTCATGAGGCACCAGTTCTGTAGGGGTTTGGGCATTTACTGGGATTATTATTTTTGTGGTAGTAAATCACAAAATTGATTCTTTTAATGGTCTTAGAATCCAACCATGCGACATAACTCAAACAACGCACACACAGGTACTAATACACGAGGATACATTTGTTAATATATAGAATATGCATGCAAACATAACAGATCTTATCTTATGGGTTATCAGAATACAAAAGATATAAATTCATTCAGTTACAAAGAGTTACACATATCAAGAGGACATAAGTTCGGTATATCATTCATTTAGACCATTTCGTAATTGAACTTGTTTACAACTTCTACATGAGATACTCAAATCAAGTACATAACCCTTAGGAATTAAATTGATATCAACTGGTTGGGAGCAGTAATGCAATAAGGTTGAATACTCACTGCCGGTGGGTCCCTTTTTCTCACAGTTTCCGTAGTGCAGCGGTTATCACGTTCGCCTCACACGCGGAAAAATCGCAACCGGACGGGAACAGCCTCTTTTTGCACGCTCCTGTACTTCACAGAGGTCTTGAGCGACCGGTCATTTGTTCCCAATGTATTTCCAAACGCACGTTCCTTCTGTACACGGAGCCGATCATTTGCAATTGGGCTGTGCCGACAGACCAGGACGAGCTCTGTCAGCTCAAAAGCAGCGCAGGACCTGCAAGAACAACAGAAAGATTAGCATCCAGCGGGGGCTTCTTAGTGAGCCCAAGATCTCATCAAGAATCGGCTCCAGCAACAGGGCTGGGCGCATTGTTCCATTCTCCGACCACTCTCGGTGTAAACAAGTCCCTCCTGGTCTCTGCTTGAATTGCACTTTCCTGCGTTTGCTTTGGTGTAACTGGCTTCCCCTGCATGGGCGAATGTGAAGAAGATCCTTAGTAAGTCATTGAAGAAAACTGAGAAGAGGTCGGAGTGGCCTCTGTCGTTCATCAACGATCCAGTCAGGCAGTACTCCTCTGTAAAGCGCCGTTCGTTCACATCGATTGGCTTTTTTTTGCCTTCATTTGTGCATGTAGTAAAAGCAGATGCCCCTATTCTACCGTGACCCCGACTCGAACCGGGGTTGTACTGACCACTATACGATCACGGCAAGTTACCGATACACACGTGGCAGGGCGGAAAAGGCTTTGCTCTCCTCGTGTGACATAATTCGGAAAAGTCCTGACGTTGCATTTCAACTGAGCCCCAGTATACATCGACCCTTCGACACTCTGAGTGACACCTCTTGCGTGTTTTCTCATATTTATGTAGTTTGCTTGCATGATGCCCGGAACAGCTGGGTTGTTCGCTCCCATATGGTCTAGCGGTTAGGATTCCTGGTTTTCACCCAAGTGGCCTGGGTTCAACTCCCGGTAGGGGAACGTGTCAGTTTTGAATCCTGCTTTCCAAAAGATCAGCACCGTGTACGAAAGAGCCGCATTAAAACTACTCGAACGTGCAAAACGTGCGAGAAGAGGGGGCGCTTGTTTCCAGCCGAAACTTCTCGCGTGTGAGACGAGCTGATCATTGCTGCAGGAGGTGGGAGGGTTACTCTGGTACAGGGCTGACCTTCGGCAATAGGTTTTATACAAGATGATATTTGCACTTTCTGGAGAGGCGATTTTCTCCACTTCAGTAGCCCGATTTCGTCGATTCCGTGGAGAGGGTGGCTGTGGGCTTTCCGCACTGCCGAAATAGCTCAGTTGGGAGAGTGTTAGACTGATGATCTAAAGGTCCCTGGTTCAATCCTGGGTTTCAGCATCTTGTTTCATCGCGCCCTTTGTTCCTCTCTCCAGCGCCCCCTGCCTAAAGTGACGCGTCCCTTTCTCAGCCCGAAATGCAAGCGAGACTCCAGCAGCGGTCCCTGCAGGTTTCCGTAGTGTAGCGGCTATCACGTTCACCTAACACGCGAAAGGTCCCCGGTATGAGACCTGGCGGAAACAGCCTCGTTTTGTACTCTCCTGTACTTCACAGAGGTCTTGAGCGAACGGTCATTTGTTCCCAATGTATTTCCGGTGCCTTCGTGCACTCTTGTACCAAACGCACGTTTGACGAAATGACAACCAAGGAGCCGAGAGGTTATTTCAGCAGTACGCAGCAATTCACCAGGGCCTAGCAGATACAAATGGGTTGTACAACTTTGAACTAGCAAATGTAAGAGGGCTAAGCCCCCTCCCTTGTAGCCGAGATTCGATCTGTCTCACAGAATTACCTGGGCACACACACACTGTCTTGTTTCTCCTACACGTATAGTGTAAAAATTAAGAACCCAGGACGAAGATGTGACAATCGAACAAACTCTTTATTTCACCCGTAACTCCGAACCAGTTAGCTCCAAAATTCACTATGACCTGTGACCCTGAGCAACCGTTATTCCCCGCTCAGCCCTCCATCAATCAACATGCAGTTTCACTGCTGACGCACACAAATATTACACCTTCTCCAGCTGTTCACCTCTCTTGTTATATAATTAGAAAGAGCACTGTGACGTCAGACACACTAGCCAGAGCGCCGGGATCAGCGAGCGAGACCGCGGGAGGTGCGCGGAGCGCACTGCGGAGAGTTATTGATCACTTATCTATTGACAACCTATTAATTCAACTGAAGAACCGTAGAATTAACCATTAACTTTTACCGATTGGTGAGTACTGATTCTTTTCCCGTTCTTGACCCTGTTTTAAATATCTAGAAAACGGTCAATACCGCCTGAATCGATCAATTACAGTACCATAGTACGTTTAGTGTTAATAATGTTCAATCCGAAATTAAAGAATGGTTATTCAAATTATTATTTAGGAATTTAATCCTAGAGCTAGAGAATTCCAAGTTGATAAATTTGTTTAAGTAACAGTTGAAATGCATTTTCCATTTGTTTACAAATCATAAGTATGGTAACCACGGCGACACACGCCACGTCACTGTTCCCGGCTAGGCGTCTCGCCTTCGTCACAAAGAGCGGTGTGACGTCACGGACAGCTACTAATACTAATGCTAGTGTCTTCCTGTTAGTATTAGTGAGAGTACAACTGGTAGTTTTATTATTAATGCTAGTGTTCATGTGAGTATTAATGATGATAGCGCTACTAATAGTTTTAATGCTAGTGAAGAAAGATGTGAAGACGGGGGTTTGAATTTAATCCTTTCTGTAGGGGGTTTAGACTTCTAAGTCACAAGCTGGGGTTTATGGCAGGAAAGGGGGTTAACTGATAAGGATTGCAGATGCAAGCTAGGAACCCCCCTGGGTGTAATCTTAAACTGACCATTTGTCTAGAACATCATAAACTGGCCAAATACCATGAACCCCCCTCTTTACCATCAGACCGAGTGATGTCAGAAACGGAGAAGAAAACACTATATAACCCAAAAGTTTGTACCAGTACGTTGAACAATACTTCGGTTTTGTTGTTTCTTGCGGGAAACAAGACTTCGGCTTTATTGTTCCTTGCATGCAATAAACTCATCTGTTTTACTTTGTCTCGGGATCAAGAACCTTATTTCTTCTGTTACAACACTAGTATTCATGTAATATTAGTGCTTATTATAGATTTACTGTTAGACTATTTACACTAGTAGTCATGTTAGTTTTAGTGATAGCATTACTGTTATTATTAGTATTAGTAGTGTAGTAGTAATTTTGTGTTATTGTTAGTAATAATGATAGTGTTAGTCATAGTGATAGTGTTACTGTTGTAATATTAGTGGTATTTTTGTTAGTGTTTGTTATAGTGTAACTGTAGGTAAGAGTGTATGTGGTGTCCGTCATTGTGTGAGTTTGTGTCTGTGAGTATGTGTACTGTCTATGTGTGATTCTGTAAATGTGTGCGTATCAGTGTGTGGGTGTGTATCTCTGAGTGTAGTGTCTACAGTATGTATGTGTCTGTGAATGTGTGCTAGTTTGTATTTGTGCATGTATGTGTCTGATTGTGTGTATAAATGTGTATGGTGTGTAGCGGCGAGGCTTATTAATAAGAAAGAATTAAGTGTTCTGAGCTTTCCCAAATGAGGCCCCATTTCTCTGTTCATCTCTGTGGTGCAGCCACAGAGAAACTATTCATGCAGGCTGATTTAAGGTTCCTTTGATAAGGTTTCCTAGGACAGCTCCCAAAGGGGGATGCACTTAGCTAACCCTGGCTATCATGATCAATGGTCATCCATTGGTGCCTATCTGTCTAGGGAGTGCCAGTTGGACATCTGGACTGCATTCCTAAGTGTCAGGAGTAAGTGACTTATATCTCACGTGGGACTCTGATGCCCATGGAACTTTCAGCCAATCAATGAGCTAAGGTTCCTCCAGGTAAAAACAGGCAACACAGAGAGCCTGAGAGATTCAGTAAGATTCAGGAAGATTCAGTGGAAGAATTGTGGACAATTCTAAAGGGAATTCAAAGGAGAATTCCATGGCAGGACGGCCCAGGAGCAGAAGGCTCCCAAGGGCAGGACATTCTCGCAGTGCGCCTCCTGACCATCCTGAGACTCAGCCCGAACAACCACGGAACGGCCAGTGTGTCCGAGTGCCAGAACTTTCCTTTGTTCTAAGAGTCTAGAGCGGAGGTTGCCAGAGAGTAACCAGAGGATCCACCCGAGGTTAGCACCAGCAGCAGGCCTCGTGAACAGGTCGGAACTGTGGACAGCTGAATCACTATTCAGATCTACCCCTTCATCAGGAACGAACCGGTCCTCTTCCTGACTTGCTGGGACCCACAGTCATCTTTTCTCCTGTGCGCAAACTTTGCTAGTTAAAGCCAACACTAACTAGCTGGTCAGGGAACATCAACAGCGCACCGTCGCAAGCCGCACAGCACAGCCTGGCACCAAGCCAGAGAGCGCGGATTGGACAGCAACAGCCTGCAACTGTTTCTTTGTGCCCGCAGGAGATCTGAATCCCCAAAGATTGGATGAGTATTCAACTTCACTGCATTACTGCTCGAGAATTCAATTGTTATCCCAACCAGTTGATATCAGTTTAATTCCTAAGAGTTATGTACTTCTTTTGAGTATCTAATGTAGAAGTTATAACCAAGGTCATTTACGAAACGGTCTAAATGAATGATATACTGAACGTATGTCCTCTTGATATATGAAACTCTTTGTAACTGACTGAATATATACCTTTTGTTTTCTGATAACCCTCTTGATAAGATCTGTTAGGTTTACATGCATATTCTATGTATTAATAAATGTATCCTCGTGTATTAGTACCTGTGTGTGTGCATTGTTTGAGTGATGTCGCAGGTTGGATTCTAAAGCCATCAAAATAATCAATTTTGTGATTTACTGCTACAATTAATAATTCTCCCAGTAAATGCCCAAACCCTACAGAACTGGTGCCTTCAGAGAGCACAATACAGGGCCATACGACAGTGCTTTACACAGAGAGTGGAGGGGTGGGTGTCAGGGCCATACGACACTTCTTTACGCAGAGAGTGGCAGGGGTGGGATGTCAGGGCTTGACGAAACTGCTTTATGCAGAGAGTGGCGGGGGTGGCATGTCAGGGCTTGACGACACTGCTTTATGCAGAGAGTTTCGGGGATGGGATGTCGGGGCCATACGACACTTCTTTACGCAGATAGTGGCAGGGGTGGGATGTCAGGGCCTGACAACACTGCTTAACGCAGAGAGTGGAGTGGTGGGTGTCAGGGCCATACGACACTTCTTTACGCAGAGAGTGACAGAGGTGGGATGTCAGGGCCTAACGATACTGCTTTACGCAAAGAGTGGAGGGGGTGGGATGTCAGGGCTTGACGACACTGCTTTATGCAGAGAGTGGAGGGGTGGGTGTCAGGGCCTTACGACAATTCTTTATGCAGAGAGTGGAGGGGTGGGTGTCAGGGCCATACGACACTTTTTTAAGCAGAGAGTGGCGGGGGTGGGATGTCATGGCCTGACCATACTGTTTTATGCAGAGAGTGGCGGGGGTGGGATGTCAGGGCCATACGACAGTGCTTTATGTAGAGAGTGAAGGGGGTGGGATGTCAGGGCCTAACAACACTGCTTAACGCAGAGAGTGGAGGGGTGGGTGTCAGGGCCATACGACACTTCTTTGCGCAGAGAGTGGAGGGGGAGGGATGTCAGGGCCTGATGAGACTGCTTTATGCAGAGAGTGGAGGGGTGTCATGGCCATAAGACACTGCTTTATGCAGAGAGTGGAGGGGTTGGTGTCAGAGCCATAAAACACTGGTTAACGCAGAGAGTGGCAGGGGTGGGATGTCAGGGTTTGACGACACTGCTTTATGCAGAGAGTGGAGGGGTGGGTGTCAGGGCCATATGACACTTTTTTACGCAGAGAGTGGAAGGGATGGGATGTCAGGGCCTAACAACACTGCTTAAAGCAGAGAGTGCAGGGGTGGGTGTCAGGGCCATACGACACTTCTTTACGCAGAGGGTGGAGGGGATAGGGATGTCAGGGCCTGATGAGACTGCTTTATGCAGAGAGTGGAGGGGTGGATGTCAGGGCCATACGACACTTCTTTAGGCAGAGAGTGGCAGGGGTGGGATGTCAGAGCCTGACGATAGTGCTTTACGCAGAGAGTGGCTGGAGTTGGACGTCAGGGCCATACGACAGTGCTTTACGCAGAGAGTGGCGGGGTGGGATGTCAGGGCCTGATGAGACTGCTTTATGCAGAAAGTGGAGGGGTGGTTGTCAGGGCCATACGACACTTTTTTACGTAGATAGTGGCGGGGGTGGGATGTCAGGGCATGAAGACACTACTTTATGCAGAGAGTGGAGGGGTGGGTGTCAGGGCCTTACAACAATTCTTTACGCAGAGAGTGGAGGGATTGGTTTCAGGGCCATACGAAATTGCTTAACGCAGTGAGTGGCGAGGCTGGGATGTCAGAGCCATACGACGGTGCTTTACGCAGAGAGCAGAGGGGGTGTGATGTCAGTTCCTGAAAACACTGCTTAAAGCAGATAGTGGAGGGTTGGGGTTCAGGGCCATATGACACTGCTTTATGCAGAGAGTGGCAGGGGTGGGATGTCAGGTCTTGGCGACACTGCTGTATGCAGAGAGTGGCAGGGGTGGGATGTCAGGGCCATACGACAGTGCTTTATGCAGAGAGTGTAGGGGGTGGGATGTCAGGGCCTAACAACACTGCTTAACGCAGAGAGTGGAGGGGTGGGTGTCAGGGCCGTACGACAATTCTTTATGCAAAGAGTGGAGGGATTGGTGTCAGGTCCATACGACAGTGCTTTACGCTGAGAGTGGAGGGGTAGGGATGTCAGTGCCTGATGAGACTGTTTTATGCAGAGATTGGAGGGGTGGGTGTCAGGGCCATACGACACTTCTTTACATAGACAGTGGTGGGGGTGGGATGTTAGAGCCTGAGAGCACTGCTTAACGCACAGAGTGGAGTGGTGGGTGTCAGGGCCATATGACAGTTCTTTAGGCAGAGATTGGCAGGGGTGGGATGTCAGGGCCTGACGATACTGCTTTATGCATAGTGTGGGGGGGTGGGTGTCAGGGCCTTACGACAATTCTTTATGCAGAGAGAAGAGGGATTGGTTTCAGGGCCATACGAAAGTGCTTAACGCAGACAGTGGCGGGGTTGGGATGTCAGGGCTTGACAACATTGCTTTATTCAGAGTGTGGAAGGTTGGGTTTCAGGGCCATACGACAGGGGTTAACGCAGAGAGTGGCGAGGGTGGGATCTCAGGGCCATACGACAATTCTTTACGCAGAGAGTGGAGGGATTGGTGTCAGGCCCATATGACAGTGCTTAACGCAGTGAGTGGCGAAAGTTGGAATGTCAGGGCCATACGACACTTCTTTAGGTAGAGAGTGGCGGGTGTGGGATGTCAGGGCCTGACGATACTGCTATACGCAGAGAGTGGAAGGGGTTGGATGTCAGGTCCATATGACAGTGCTTTACGCAGAGAGTGGCGAGGCTGGGATGTCAGGGCCTCACGAGACTGCATTATGCAGAGAGTGGCGGGGGTGGGATGTCAGGGCCTGACGATACTGCTTTTCGCAGAGAGTGGCGGGGGTGGGATATCAGGGTATGAAGACACTGCTTTATGTAGAGAATGGAGGGGTGGGTGTCAGGGCCATACGACAATTCTATACGGAGAGAGTGGCGGGTTTGGGATGTCAGAGCCTGACAGCACTGCTTAACGCAGAGAGTGGAGGGGTTGGTATCAGGGCCATACAACACTTCTACACAGACAGTGGCAGGGGTGGGATGTCAGGGCCTGACGATACTGCTTTACGCAGAGAGTGGAGGGTTAGGTGTCAGGGTTATACTACAGGGGTTAATGCAGAGAGTGGCAGGGGTGGGATGTCAGGGCATGAAGACACTGCTTTATGCAGAGAGTAGCGGTGGTTGGATGTCAGGGCCATACGACAGTGATTTACGCAGAGAGTGGCGGGGTTTGGATGTCAGGGCCTGACAATACTGCTATACGCAGAGAGTGGAAGGGGTTGGATGTCAGGGCCATATGACGGTGCTTTACGCAGAGAGTGGCAGGGGTGGAATGTCAGGGCCTGATGAGACTTCTTTATGGAGAGAATGGAAGGGTGGGTGTCAGGGCCATACGACAGGGGTTAACGCAGAGAGTGGCGGGGGTTAGATGTCAGGGCCTGACGATACTGCTTTACGCAGAGAGTGGCAGGGGTAGGATGTCAGGGAATGAAGACACTGCTTTATGTAGAGAATGGAGGTGTGGGTGTCAGGGCCATACGACAATTCTATACGGAGAGAGTGGCGGGTTTGGGATGTCAGAGCCTGACAGCACTGCTTAACGCAGAGAGTGGAGGGGTGGGTGTCAGGGCCGTACGACAATTCTTTATGCAAAGAGTGGAGGGATTGGTGTCAGGTCCATACGACAGTGCTTTACGCTGAGAGTGGAGGGGTAGGGATGTCAGTGCCTGATGAGACTGTTTTATGCAGAGATTGGAGGGGTGGGTGTCAGGGCCATACGACACTTCTTTACATAGACAGTGGTGGGGGTGGGATGTTAGAGCCTGAGAGCACTGCTTAACGCACAGAGTGGAGTGGTGGGTGTCAGGGCCATATGACAGTTCTTTAGGCAGAGATTGGCAGGGGTGGGATGTCAGGGCCTGACGATACTGCTTTATGCATAGTGTGGGGGGGTGGGTGTCAGGGCCTTACGACAATTCTTTATGCAGAGAGAAGAGGGATTGGTTTCAGGGCCATACGAAAGTGCTTAACGCAGACAGTGGCGGGGTTGGGATCTCAGGGCTTGACAACATTGCTTTATTCAGAGTGTGGAAGGTTGGGTTTCAGGGCCATACGACAGGGGTTAACGCAGAGAGTGGCGAGGGTGGGATCTCAGGGCCATACGACAATTCTTTACGCAGAGAGTGGAGGGATTGGTGTCAGGCCCATATGACAGTGCTTAACGCAGTGAGTGGCGAAAGTTGGAATGTCAGGGCCATACGACACTTCTTTAGGTAGAGAGTGGCGGGTGTGGGATGTCAGGGCCTGACGATACTGCTATACGCAGAGAGTGGAAGGGGTTGGATGTCAGGTCCATATGACAGTGCTTTACGCAGAGAGTGGCAGGGGTGGGATGTCAGGGTCTGATGAGACTTCTTTATGCAGAGAGTGGAAGGGTGGGTTTCAGGGCCATACGACAGGGGTTAACGCAGAGAGTGGCGAGGCTGGGATGTCAGGGTCTCACGAGACTGCATTATGCAGAGAGTGGCGGGGGTGGGATGTCAGGGCCTGACGATACTGCTTTTCGCAGAGAGTGGCGGGGGTGGGATATCAGGGTATGAAGACACTGCTTTATGTAGAGAATGGAGGGGTGGGTGTCAGGGCCATACGACAATTCTATACGGAGAGAGTGGCGGGTTTGGGATGTCAGAGCCTGACAGCACTGCTTAACGCAGAGAGTGGAGGGGTTGGTATCAGGGCCATACAACACTTCTACACAGACAGTGGCAGGGGTGGGATGTCAGGGCCTGACGATACTGCTTTACGCAGAGAGTGGAGGGTTAGGTGTCAGGGTTATACTACAGGGGTTAATGCAGAGAGTGGCAGGGGTGGGATGTCAGGGCATGAAGACACTGCTTTATGCAGAGAGTAGCGGTGGTTGGATGTCAGGGCCATACGACAGTGATTTACGCAGAGAGTGGCGGGGTTTGGATGTCAGGGCCTGACAATACTGCTATACGCAGAGAGTGGAAGGGGTTGGATGTCAGGGCCATATGACGGTGCTTTACGCAGAGAGTGGCAGGGGTGGAATGTCAGGGCCTGATGAGACTTCTTTATGGAGAGAATGGAAGGGTGGGTGTCAGGGCCATACGACAGGGGTTAACGCAGAGAGTGGCGGGGGTTAGATGTCAGGGCCTGACGATACTGCTTTACGCAGAGAGTGGCAGGGGTAGGATGTCAGGGAATGAAGACACTGCTTTATGTAGAGAATGGAGGTGTGGGTGTCAGGGCCATACGACAATTCTATACGGAGAGAGTGGCGGGTTTGGGATGTCAGAGCCTGACAGCACTGCTTAACGCAGAGAGTGGAGGGGTGGGTATCAGGGCCATACGACACTTCTTTTCGCAGAGAGTGGCAGGGGTGGGATGTCAGGGCCTGACGATATTTCTTCATGCAGAGACTGGAGGGGTGGGTGTCAGGGCCATATGACAGTGCTTTAGGCAGAGAGTAGCGTGGGTCGGATGTCAGGGCCTGACCATACTGTTTACGCAGAGAGTGGCGGGGGTGGGATGTCAGGGCCTGACGAGACTGCTTAATGCAGAGAGTGGAGGGGTGGGTGTCAGGGCCATACGACACATATTTACGCAGAGAGTGATAGGGGCTAGGATGTCAGGGCCTAAGGATACTACTTTACGCAGAGAATGGTGGGGGTTGGATGTCAGGGCCACACGACAGTGCTTTATGCAGAAAGTGGTGGGGGTGGGATTTCAGGGATTGACGACACTGGTTTATGCAGAGAATGGAGAGGTGGCTGTCAGGGCCATACGACAATTATTTACTGAGAGAGTGGCGGGGGTGGGATATCAGGGCATGAAGACACTGCTTTATGTAGAGAATGGAAAGGTGGGTGTCAGGGCCATACAACAATTCTTTACTCAGAGAGTGGCGGGGTTGGGCTGTCAGGGTCTGACAACACTGCTTAACACAGAGAGTGGAGGGGTGGGTGTCAGGGCCACACGACACTTCTTTTCACAGAGAGTGGCGCTGGTTGGATGTCAGGGCCATACGACAGTGATTTACGCAGAGAGTGGCAGGGGTGGGATGTCAGGGACTGATGAGACTGCTTTATGCAGAGAGTGGAGGGGTGGGTATCAGGGCCATAAGACACATCTTTTCGCAGAGAGTGGCGGGGGTGGGATGTCAGGGCTTGACGACACTGCTTTATGCAGAGAGTGGAGGGGTGGGTGTCATGGCCATAAGACACTGCTTTATGCAGAGAGTGGAGGGGTTGGTGTCAGGGCCATACGACACTTTTTTACGCAGAGAGTGGAAGGGATGGGATGTCAGGGGCTGACGGTACAGATAGTGGCGGGGGTGGGATGTCAGGACTTGACAACATTGCTTTTTGCAGAGATTGGAAGGTTTGGTGTGTAGCGGCAATGCTTGTTAATAAGACAGAATTAAGTGTTGCTGGGCTTTCCCAAATGAGGCCCCATGTCTCTGTTCATCTCTGTGGTGCAGCCATAGAGAAACTATTAATGCAGGCTGATTTAAAGATGTTTTCTTTTGATAAGGGACAGCTCCCAACGGGGGATGCACTTAGCTAAGCCTGGCTATCATGATCAATGGTCATCCATTGGCGCCTATCTGTCTAGGGAGTGCCAGATGGACATCTGGACTGCATTCCTAGGTGTCAGGAGTAAATGACTCATATCTCACCTTGATCAACCAATCAGGGACTGGTACGGCCGAGTAACCCATGTGGGACTCTGATGCCCATGGAACTTTCAGCCAATGAACGAGCTGAAGTTCCTCCAGGTGAAAACAGGCAACACGGAGGGCCTGAGAGAATTCTGTGGACTTTTCTAAAGGGAATTCAAAGGAGAATTCCAGGGCAGGATGGCCCAGGAGCAGAAGGCTCCCAAGGGCAGGACATTCTCGCAGCGCGCCTCCTGACCATCCTGAGACTCAGCCCGGACAACCACAGAACGGCCAGTGTGTCCGAGTGCCAGAACTTTCCTCTGTTCTAAGAGTCTAGAGCGAAGGTTGCCAGAGAGTAACCAGAGGATCCACCCGAGGTTAGCATCAGCAGGAAGCCTCGTGAACAGGTTGGAACTGTGGACAGCTGAATCACTATTAAGAACTAGCTCTTCATCTGGATCGAACTGGTCCTCTTCCTGACCTGCTGGGATCCACAGTCATCTTTTCTCCTGTGCACAAACTGTGCTCGTTAAAGCCAACACTAACTAGCCGGTCAGTGAGCATCAGCAGCGCACCGTCGCAAGCTGCACAGCACAGCCTGGCACCGAGCCAGAAAGCGCGGATTGGACAGCAACAGCCTGCAATTATATCTTTGTGCTCGCAAGAGATCTGAATTCCCAGAGATTGGATGAGTATTCAACTTCAATGCATTCCAGCTCGAGAATTCAATTGTTATCCCAACCAGTTGATATCAATTTAATTCCTAAGTTATGTACTTGTTTTGAGTATCTAATGTAGAAGTTATAACCAAGTTAATTTATGAAACCGTCTAAATGCATGATATACTGAACGTATGTCCTCTTGATATCTGTAACTCTTTGTAACTGACTGAATATATACCTTTTGTATTCTGATAACCCTCTCGATAAGATCTGTTAGGTTTATGTGCATATTTTATGTATTAATAAATGTATCCTCGTGTATTAGTACCCGTGTGTGTGTGCGTTGTTTGAGTTATATCGCATGGTTGGATTCTAAAGCCATCAAAAGAATCAATTTTGTGATTTACTGCTACAATTAACAATTGTCCCAGTAAATGCCCAAACCCTACAGAACTGGTGCCTTCAGAGAGCACACTAGAGGTGTCAGGGCCATTCGACAGGGGTTAATGCAGAGAGTGGTGAGGCTGGGATATCTGGGCCATACGACAGAGCTTTACGTAGGTCAGGATTGGTGTCAGGCCCATACGACAGTGCTTAATGCAGTGAGTGGCGAGGCTGGGATGTCAGGGCCATACGACAGTGCTTTACGCAGAGAGTGGAGGGGGAGGGGTTTTAGGGCCTGACAACACTGCTTTACACAGAGAGTGGAGGTGTGGGTGTCAGGGCCATATGACAGTACTTTAGGTAAAGAGTGGCAGGGGTAGGATGTAAGGGCCAGACCATACTGCTTTACGCAGAGAATGGCGGGGGTGGGATGTCAGGGCTTGACGACATTGCTTTATGCAGAGAGTGGCGGGGGTGGTGTGTCAGGGCCATACGACACTTCTTTACGTAGAGGGTTGGCAGGGGTGCGATGTCAGGGCCTGACAACACTGCTTAACGCAGAGAGTGGCGGGGTTGGGATGTCAGGGCCATACGACAATTCTTTACGCAGAGAGTGGAGGGATTGGTGTCAGGCCCATACGACAGTGCTTAACGCAGTGAGTGGCGAGGCTGGGATGTCAGGGCCATACGACGATCCTTTACGCAGAGAGTGGAGGGAGTGGGATGTCAGGGCCTGACAACACTACTTTACACAGAGAGTGGAGGGGTGGGTGTCAGAGCCATTTGACACTGCTTTAGGCAGAGAGTGTCGGGGGTGGGATGTAAGGGCCTGACCATAATGCTTTACACAGAGAGTGGCTGGGGAGGGATGTCAGGGCTTGACAGCACTGTTTTATGCAGAGAGTGGTGGCGGTGGGATGTCAGGGCCATACGACAGTGCTTTATGCAGAGAGTGTAGGGGGTGGGATGTCAGGGCCTAACAACACTGCTTTATGCAGAGAGTGGCGGGGGTTGGATGTCAGGGCCATACGACAGTGCTTTACGCAGAGAGTGGTGGGGGTGGGTGTCAGGGCCATACAACACTTCTTTATGCAGAGTGTGGAGGGATGGGTGTCAGGGCCATACGACAGTGCTTTATGCAGACAGTGGCGGGGGTGGGATGTCAGGGCCTGACGATACTGCTTTAAGCAGAGAATGGCGGGGGTGGGATGTCAGGACATGAAGACACCGGTTTATGCAGAGAATGGAGGGGTGGGTGTCAGGGCCATACGACAATTCTTTACGGTGAGAGTGGCGGGGTTGGGATGTCAGGGCATAAAGACACTGCCTCTTGCAGAGAGTGGAAGGGTGGGTGTCAGGACCATATTAAAGTGCTTTAGGCAGAGAGTGGCGTGGGTGGGAGGTCAGAGCCTAACCAAACTACTTTACGCACAGAGTGGCGGGGGTGGGATGTCAGGGCTTGACGACACTGCTTTATGCAGAGAGTGGAGGGGTGAGTGTCAGGGTCATATTGCAGTGCTTTAGGCAGAGAGTGGCAGAGGTGGGATGTCAGGGCCTGATGAAACTGCTTTACGCAGAGAGTGGCGGGGGTGGGATGTCAGGGCCTGACGAGACTGCTTAATGCAGAGAGTGGCAGGGGTGGGATGTCAGGGCCTAACAACACTGCTTAACGCAGAGAGTGGAGGGGTGGGTGTCAGGGCCGTACGACAATTCTTTATGCAAAGAGTGGAGGGATTGGTGTCAGGTCCATACGACAGTGCTTTACGCTGAGAGTGGAGGGGTAGGGATGTCAGTGCCTGATGAGACTGTTTTATGCAGAGATTGGAGGGGTGGGTGTCAGGGCCATACGACACTTCTTTACATAGACAGTGGTGGGGGTGGGATGTTAGAGCCTGAGAGCACTGCTTAACGCACAGAGTGGAGTGGGGTGGGATGTCAGGGCCTGACGATACTGCTTTACGCTGATAGTGGCGGCGTTGGGATGTTAGGGCTTGACGACACTGCTTTATGCAGAGAGTGGAGGGGTGAGTGTCAGGGTCATATTGCAGTGCTTTAGGCAGAGAGTGGCAGGTGTGGGATGTCAGGGCCTGATGAAACTGCTTTACGCAGAGAGTGGCGGGGGTGGGATGTCAGGGCCTGACGAGACTGCTTAATGCAGAGAGTGGCAGGGGTGGGATGTCAGGGCCTGACCATACTGCTTTACACAGAGAGTGGCGGGGGTGGGATATCAGGGCCCGATGAGACTGTTTTATGGAGAGAGTGGAGGGGTTCGTGTCAGGGCCTTACGAAAGTGCTTTACCCAGTGAGCGGCGAGGCTGGGATGTCAGGGCCATACGACAGTGATTTACGCAGAGAGTGGCGGGGGTGGGATATCAGGGCCCGATGAGACTGTTTTATGCAGAGAGTGGAGGGGTTGGTGTCAGGGCCATACGACAGTGCTTCACGCAGAGAGTTAAGGGGGTGGGATGTCAGGGTCTGACAACACTGCTTAACGCAGACAGTGGAGGGGTGAGTGTCAGGGCCATATGACAGTGCTTTAGGCAGAGAGTAGCGTGGGTCGGATGTCAGGGCCTGACCATACTGCTTTACGCAGAGAGTGGCGGGGGTGGGATGTCAGGGCCTGACGAGACTGCTTAATGCAGAGAGTGGAGGGGTGGGTGTCAGGGGTATACGATACTTATTTATTCAGAGAGTGGCGGGGGTTGGATGTCAAGGTGTGACGATACTGCTTTACGCAGAGATTGGCGGGGGTTGGATGTCAGGGCCATACGACAGTGCTTTACGCAGATAGTGGAGGGTGTGGGATGTCAGTGTTTTACAACACTGCTTTATGCAGAGAATAGAGGGGTGAGTGTCAGGGCCATACGACACTTATTTATACAGAGAGTGAGAGGGCTTGGATGTCAGGGCCTGACAATACTGCTTTACGCAGAGAATGGCGGGGGTTGGATGTCAGGGCCACACGACAGTGCTTTATGCAGAGAGTGGAGGGGTGGGATGTCTGGGCCATATGACAGGGGTTAACGCAGAGAGTGGCGGGGGTGGGATGTCAGGGCCTAACGATACTGCTTTATGCAGAGAGTGGAGGGGTGGGATGTCAGGGCCATACGACAGTGCTTTATGCAGAGAGTGTAGGGGGTGGGATGTCAGGGCCTAACAACACTGCTTAACGCAGAGAGTGGAGGGGTGGGTTTCAAGGCCATACGACACTTCTTTTCGCAGAGAGTTTCAGGGGTGGGATGTCAGGGCCCGACGATACTGCTTTACGCAGATAGTGGCGGGGTTGGGATGTCAGGGCCACACGACACTTCTTTTCGCAGAGAGTGGCGGTGGTTGGATGTCAGGGCCATACGACAGTGATTTACGCAGAGAGTGGCGGGGGTGGGATGTCATGGCCTGATGAGACTGCTTTATGCAGAGAGTGGAAGGGTGGGTATCAGGGACATACTACACTTCTTTTCGCAGAGAGTGGCGGGGGTGGGATGTCAGGGCTTGACGACACTGCTTTATGCAGAGAGTGGAGAGGTGTGTGTCAGGGCCATAGGACAGTGCTTTAGGCAGAGAGTGGCGTGGGTGGGATGTCAGGGCCTGACCATACTGCTTTACGCAGAGAGTGGCGGGGGTGGGATATCAGGGCCCGATGAGACTGTTTTATGCAGAGAGTGGAGGGGTTGGTGTCAGGGCCTTACGAAAGTGCTTAACGCAGTGAGCGGCGAGGCTGGGATGTCAGGGCCATACGACAGTGCTTCACGCAGAGAGTTAAGGGGGTGGGATGTCAGGGTCTGACAACACTGCTTAACGCAGACAGTGGAGGGGTGGGATGTCAGGGCCATACGACAGTGCTTTATGCAGAGAGTGTAGGGGGTGGGATGTCAGGGCCTAACAACACTGCTTAACGCAGAGAGTGGAGGGGTGGGTTTCAAGGCCATACGACACTTCTTTTCGCAGAGAGTTTCAGGGGTGGGATGTCAGGGCCTGACGATACTGCTTTACGCAGATAGTGGCGGGGTTGGGATGTCAGGGCTTGACGACACTGCTTAACGCAGAGAGTGGAGGTGTGAGTGTCAGGGTCATAATACAGTGCTTTAGGCAGAGAGTGGCATGGGTGGGATGTCAGAGCTTGACCATACTACTTTACGCTGATAGTTGCGGCGTTGGGATATCAGAGATTGACGACACTGCTTTATGCAGAGAGTGGAGGGGTGGGTGTCAGGCCCATACGACAGGGGTTTACGCAGAGAGTGTGGGGGGTGGGATGTCAAAGTATGAAGACACTGCTTCATGCAGAGAGTGGCAGGGGTGGGATGTCAGGGCCATACGACAGTGCTTTACACTGAGAGTGGCGGGGTTGGGATGTCAGGGCCTCACGATACTGCATTATGCAGAGAGCTGAGGGGTGGGTGTCAGGGCCATACGACACTTCTTTACGCAGAGAGTGGCAGGGGTGGGATGTCAGGGCCTGACGAGACTTCTTTATGCAGATAGTGGAGGGGTGGGTGTCAGGGCCACACGACACTTCTTTTCGCAGAGAGTGGCGGTGGTTGGATGTCAGGGCCATACGACAGTGATTTACGCAGAGAGTGGCGGGGGTGGGATGTCAGGGCCTGATGAGACTGCTTTATGCAGAGAGTGGAGGGGTGGGTATCAGGGCCATACTACACTTCTTTTCGCAGAGAGTGGCAGGGGTGGGATGTCAGGGCCTGACGATACTGCTTTACGCAGATAGTGGCGGGGGTGGGATATCAGGGCTTGACGACACTGCTTTATCCAGAGAGTGGAGAGGTGTGTGTCAGGGCCATAGGACAGTGCTTTAGGCAGAGAGTGGCGTGGGTGGGATGTCAGGGCCTGACCATACTGCTTTACGCAGAGAGTGGCGGGGGTGGGATATCAGGGCCCGATGAGACTGTTTTATGCAGAGAGTGGAGGGGTTGGTGTCAGGGCCTTACGAAAGTGATTTACGCAGAGAGTGGCGGGGGTGGGATGTCAGGGCCTGATGAGACTGCTTTATGCAGAGAGTGGAGGGGTGGGTATCAGGGCCATACTACACTTCTTTTCGCAGAGAGTGGCAGGGGTGGGATGTCAGGGCCTGATGAGACTGCTTTATGCAGAGAGTGGAGGGGTGGGTATCAGGGCCATACTACACTTCTTTTCGCAGAGAGTGGCAGGGGTGGGATGTCAGGGCCTGACGATACTGCTTTACGCAGATAGTGGCGGGGGTGGGATATCAGGGCTTGACGACACTGCTTTATGCAGAGAGTGGAGAGGTGGGTGTCAGGGCCATAGGACAGTGCTTTAGGCAGAGAGTGGCGTGGGTGGGATGTCAGGGCCTGACCAGACTGCTTTATGCAGAGAGTGGAGGGGTGGGATGTCAGGGTCTGACAACACTCCTTAACGCAGAAAGTGGAGGGGTGAGTGTCAGGGCCATATGACAGTGCTTTAGGCAGAGAGTAGCGTGGGTCGGATGTCAGGGCCTGACCATACTGCTTTACGCAGAGAGCGGCGGGGGTGGGATGTCAGGGCCTGACAAGACTGCTTAATGCAGAGAGTGGAGGGGTGGGTGTCAGGCCCATACGACAGGGGTTTACGCAGAGAGTGGCGGGGTTGGGATGTCAGGGCCATACGACAGTGCTTTACACTGAGAGTGGCGGGGTTGGGATGTCAGGGCCTCATGATACTGCATTATGCAGAGAGTTGATGGGTGGGTGTCAGGGCCATACGACACTTCTTTACGCAGAGAGTGGCAGGGGTGGGTGTCTGGGCCATAGGACAGTGCTTTAGGCAGAGAGTGGCGTGGGTGGGATGTCAGGGCCTGATGAGACTGCTTTATGCAGAGAGTGGAGGGGTGGGTGTCAGGGCCTTACGAAAGTGCTTAACGCAGTGAGCGGCGAGGCTGGGATGTTAGGGCCATACGACAGTGCTTCATGCAGAGAGTTAAGGGGGTGGGATGTCAGGGTCTGACAGCACTACTTAACACAGAGAGTGGAGTGGTGGGTTTCAAGGCCATACGACACTTCTTTTCGTAGAGAGTTTCAGGGGTGGGATGTCAGGGCCTGATGATACTGCTTTACGCAGATAGTGGTGGGGTTGGGATGTCAGGGCTTGACGACACTGCTTAACGCAGAGAGTGGAGGGGTGAGTGTCAGGGTCATATTACAGTGCTTTAGGCAGAGAGTGGCGTGGGTGGGATGTCAGAGCCTGACCATACTACTTTACGCAGAGAGTGGCGGGGGTGGGATGTCAGGGCCTGACGATACTGCTTTACGCTGATAGAGGCGGCGTTGGGATATCAGGGATTGACGACACTGCTTTATGCAGAGAGTGGAGGGGTGGGTGTCAGGCTCATACGACAGGGGTTTACGCAGAGAGTGGCGGGGGTGGGATGTCAGGGCCTGACCATACTGCATTATGCAGAGAGTTGAGGGGTGGGTGTCAGGGCCATACGACACTTCTTTACGCAGAGAGTGGCAGGGGTGGGATGTCAGGGCCTGATGAGACTGCTTTATGCAGAGAGTGGCGGGGGTGAGATGTTAGGGCCATACGACATTGCTTTACGCAGAGAGTGGTGAGTGTGGGATGTCAGGGCCTAACGATACTGCTTTAGGCAGAGAGTGGCGGGGGTGGGATATTAGGGCATGAAGACACTGCTTTATCTAGAGAATGGAGGGGTGGGTGTCAGGGCCATACGACAATTGTTTACGCAGAGAGTGGCGGGGTTGGGATGTCAGGGCCTGACAACACTGCTTAACACAGAGAGTGGAGGGGTTGGTACTAGGGCCATACGACACTTCTTTACGCAGAGAGTTGCAGGGGTGGGATGTCAGGGCCTGACGATACTGCTTTATGCAGAGAGTGGAGGGGTGGGTGTCAGGGCCATACGACACTTCTTTTCGCAGAGAGTGGCGGTGGTTGGATGTCAGGGCCATACAACAGTGATTTACGCAGAGAATGGCGGGTGTGGGATGTCAGGGCCTGATGAGACTGCTTCATGCAGAGAGTGGAGGGGTGGGTATCAGGGCCATACGACACTTCTTTTCGCAGAGAGTGGTAGGGGTGGGATGTTAGGGCCTGACGATCCTGCTTTACGCAGATAGTGGCGGGGGTGGGATGTCAGGGCTTGACGACACTGCTTTAAGCAGAGAGTGGAGAGGTGGGTGTCAGGGCCATACGACAGTGCTTAACGCAGTGAGCGGTGAGGCTGAGTTGTCAGGGCCTGACAACACTGCTTAACGCAGAGAGTGGAGGGGTGAGTGTCAGGGCCATATGACAGTGCTTTAGGCACAGAGTGGCGTGGGTGGGATGTCAGGGCCTGACTATACTGCTTTATGAAGAGAGTGGCGGGGGTGGGATGTCAGGGCCTGACGATACTGCTTTACGCAGGTAGTGGCGGGAGTGGGATGTCAGGGCATAAAGACACTGCTTCATGCAGAGAGTGGATGGGTGGGTGTAAGGGCCTGACAACACTGCTTAACGCAGAGAGTGGAGGGGTGAGTGTCAGGGCATGAAGACACTGTTTTATGTAGAGAATGGAGGGGTGGGTGTCAGGGCCATATGACAATTCCTTACGCAGAGAGTGGAGGGGTTGTGATGTCAGAGCCTGACAGCACTGCTTAACGCAATGAGTGGAGGGGTTGGTATCAGGGCCATACGACACTTCTTTACGCAGAGACTGGCAGGGGTGGGATGTCAGGGCTTGATGATACTGCTTTATGCAGGGAGTGGAGGGGTGGATGTCAGGGCGATACGATACTTTTTTACGCAGAGAGTGGCGGTGGTTGGATGTCAGGGCAATACGACAGTGATTTACGCAGAGAGTGGCGGGGGTGGGATGTAAGGGCCTGATGAGACTGCTTTATGCAGAGAGTGGAGGGGTTGGTGTCAGGGCCACACATCACTTTTTTACGCAGAGAGTGGCGGTGGTTGGATGTCAGGGCCATACGACAGTGATTTACGCAGAGAGTGGCAGGGGTGGTATGTCAGGGCATAAAGACACTGCTTCATGCAGAGAGTGGAGTGGTGGGTGTCAGGGCCTGACAACACTGCTTAACGCAGAGAGTGGACGGGTGAGTGTCAGGGCATGAAGACACTGTTTTATGTAGAGAATGGAGGGGTGGGTGTCAGGGCCATACGACAATTCGTTACGCAGAGAGTGGAGGGGTTGTGATGTCAGAGCCTGACAGCACTGCTTAACGCAGAGAGTGGAGGGGTTGGTATCAGGGCCATACGACACTTCTTTACGCAGAGAGTGGCAGGGGTGGGATGTCAGGGCCTGATGATACTGCTTTATGCAGGGAGTGGAGGGGTGGGTGTCAGGGCGATACGACACTTTTTTACGCAGAGAGTGGCGGTGGTTGGATGTCAGAGCCATACGACAGTGATTTACGCAGAGAGTGGAGGGGGTGGGATGTCAGGGCCTGACAACACTGCTTAACGCAGAGAGTGGAGGGGTGAGTGGAGGGGCCATATGACAGTGCTTTATGCTGAGAGTGGCGTGGGTGGGATGTCAGGGCCAAACGACATTGCTTTACACAGCGAGTAGCGGGGGTGGGATGTCAGGGCCTGAAGGTACTGCTTTACGCAGAGAGTGGCGGGGGTGGGATGTCAGGGCTTGACGACACTGCTTTACGCAGAGAGTGGCGGGGGTGGGATGTCAGGGCTTGACGACACTACTTTATGCAGAGAGTGGAGGGGTGGGTGTCAGGGCCATATGAAACTTTTTTACGTAGAGAGTGGCGGGGGTGGGATGTAAGGGCCTGACGATATTTCTTTATGCAGAGAGTGTCGGGGGTGGGATGTCAGGGGCTGAAGATACTGCTTTTCGCAGAGAGCGGTGGGGTGGGATGTCATGGTTATACGACAGTGCTTTTTACTGAGAGTTGTGGGGGTGGGATGTTATGGCCATAAGACACTGCTTTATGCGGAGAGTTGAGGGATTGATGTCAGGGCCATACGACAGTGCTCCACTCAGGCCTCTGCTTGAATTTGTACTCCTCCTCTCTCTCCCTATCTCTAGCTCTCCCTCTCTCTACCTCTCTCCCTACCTCTCCCTTTTCCCCTCCCTACCTCTCTCCCTACCTCTACCTCTCCCTCTCTGTGGGGCCAGCAGGGGGTGCTTTACCCTGCGGTCTGTGTGGGTCCTATTGCCCCAGTATAGTGACGGGGGACACGATCTGGCCCACCAGCGACGAGCAGGTTACCAGATCTAGATAAAGGGGGCAACTCTTAGTCGTATGAGCTTAGTCACACATCGCAGCAATTAAAAAAACAAAACAAACATATTATGTCTGTTACTAACGACTTTTTTTTCCTACATTGAAAGTCTCTTTCCTGGGTGATTTTCTAGCACGACTGGGGCTCTTCATTTCTCCTCTGTGTCTCATCGTGGGCGGATTTGAAACAGACCACAGAACCTGCCGCTGCAGTTCTCTCGGTTAGGGGCTCTCATCCTGCATCACCAATCTTCCACAGGAGGGACGGAGCTGAATTTCTGTCTGGAAAATAAACTCCAGAGTGAGAGAGAGAGAGCAGAGAGGGGTAGGGAGAGGTAGAGAGAGGTAGAGCAGTAGAGAGGTAGAGAGAGGGAGAGAGGTGGAGGGCGAGGGAGAGGGAGAGTGGTGGAGAGAGAGGGGGTTAGGGAGAGAGGGAGAGGTAGAGGTAGGGAGAGAGGTAGGGAGGGGAAAAGGGAGAGGTAGGGAGAGAGGTAGAGAGAGGGAGAGGTAGAGGTAGGGAGAGAGAGGGAGGAGGAGTACAAATTCAAGAAGGAGAAAATCCACAACACAACACAGGCGTCGGCATGCGTGGGCTACAAAAGGAACAAGTAAAATGTTTCCTCAGGGCTGAAAAGAGAAGGAAGGAAAACACACCGTTGCGGCGCTACGACACGATGACGCCGAGCCAGTTGAGCACAGCAAACCCAACCTGTTCTCACAAGTTGCTTGCACTTCAGGCGAAATAAAAGCTGCTGAGATAAATCAGGAAAGCGGTAACTATTAGGACTGCTCACTGTTCCTCAGGCTGGGACAGGAGATCACACACTGTATTATTATTATTGAGAGACAGGCTCACTGTCTGTTCCTCAAGCTGGGACAGTGGATCACACACTATATTATTATTACTGAGAGACAGGCTCACTTTCTGTTTCCCAGACTGGAACAGGAGATCACACACTGTATTATTATTATTGAGAGACAGGCTCACTGTGTCTTCGTTTGGGCTGGGACAGTAGATCACACACTGTATTATTATTATTGAGAGACAGGCTCACTGTCTGTTCCCCAGGCTGGGACAAGAGATCACACACTGTATTATTATTGAGAGACAAACTCACTGTCTGTTCCTCAGGCTGGGACAGCAGATCACACTGTATTATTATTATTACTGAAAGTCTGGCTCACTGTTCCCGAGGTTGGGACAGGAGATCCCACACTGTATTATTATTATTTAGAGATAGACTCAGTCTTTTCCTCAGTCTGGGACAGGAGGTCACACACTGTATTATAATTGTTGAGAGACAGACTTACTGTCTTTTTCTCAGTCTGGGACAGGTGGTCACACACTATATTATTATTGAGAGACAGGCTCACTGTCTGTACCTTAGGCTGGGACAGTAGATCACACCGTATTATTATTATTATTAATATTATTGAGAGTCTGGCTCACTGTTCCCCAGGCTAGGACAGGAGATCCCACACTGTATTATTATTATTGAGAGACAGGCTCACTGTCTGTTCCTCAGAGTTGGACCGGAGATCCCACACTGAATTATTATTATAGAGAGACAGGCTCACTGTATGTTCCCCAGGCTGGGTCAGGAGCTCACACAGTATTATTATTGAAAGACAGTCTCACTATCTGTTCCTCAGGCTAGGACAGGAGATCACACACTGTATTATAATTATTGAGAGACAGGCTCACTGTCTGTTCCTCAGTCTGGGACAGAGGATCACACACTGTATTATTATTATTTAGAGACAGGCTCACTGTCTGTTCCTCAGAGTTGGATAGTAGATCCCACACTGAATTATTATTATAGAGAGACAGGCTCACTGTATGTTCCCCAGGCTGGGAGAGGAGATATCACTGTATTATTATTATTGAGAGACAAACTCACTGTCTGTTCCTCAGGCTGGGACAGGAGATCCCACACTGTATTATTATTATTTCAAGACAGGCTCACTGTTTGTTCCTCAGTCTGGGACAGGAGATCCCACACTGAATTATTATTATTGAGAGACAGGCTTACTCTCTGTTCCTCAAGCTGAGACAGGACATCACATACTGCATTATTATTGATTGACAGGATCACTGTTCTTCGGGCTGGGACAGGAGATCACACACTGTATTATTATTATTTAGAGACAGGCTCACTGTCTGTTCCTCAGAGGTGGACAGGAGATCCCACACTGAATTATTATTATAGAGATACAGGCTCACTGTATGTTCCCCAGGCTGGGTCAGGAGCTCACACAGTATTATTATTGAGAGACAGGCTCACTGTCTGTTCCTCAGGCTGGGACAGGAGATCACACACTGTATTATTATTATTGAGAGACAGGCTCACTGTCTGTTCCTCAGGCTGGGACAGTAGATCACACTGTATTATTATTATTATTATTATTATTATTATTATTATTATTATTATTATTATTATTATTATTGAGAGTCTGGCTCACTGTTCCCCAGGCTGGGACAGGAGATCCCACACTGTATTATTATTATTGAGAGAGAGGCTCACTGTCTGTTCATCAGACTGGGACAGGAGATCCCACACTGAATTATTATTATTGAGAGACAGGCTTACTCTCTGTTCCTCAGGCTGAGACAGGACCTCACATACTGTATTAATATTATTGAGAGACAGACTCACTGTTTTATCCTCAGTCTGGGACAGTTGGTCACATACTGAATTATTATTATTGAGAGACAGGCTCACTGTTCCTCATGCTGGGACAGTAGATCACACTGTATTATTATTATTATTACTGAGAGTCTGGCTCACTGTTCCCCAGGCTGGGACAGGAGATCACACACTGTATTATTATTATTGAGAGACAGGCTTACTCTCTGTTCCACAGGCTGAGACAGGACATCACATATTGTATTATTATTATTGATTGACAGGCTCAGTGTTCCTCAGGCTGTGACAGGAGATACCACACTGTATTATTATTATTTAGAGACGGGCTCACTGTCTGTTCCTCTGGCTGGGACAGGGGATCACACACTGTATTATTTTTATTGAGAGACAGGCTCACTGTCTGTTCCTCAGGCTGGGACAAAGGATCACACACTGTATTATTATTGAGAGACAGTCTCACTGTCTGTTCCTCAGGCTGGGACAGTAGATCACACTGTATTATTATTATTAATATTATTGAGAGTCTGGCTCACTGTTCCCGAGGGTGGGACAGGAGATCCCACACTGTATTATTATTATTTAGAGATAGACTCAGTCTTTTCCTCAGTCTGGGACAGGAGGTCACACACTGTATTATTATTGTTGAAAGACAGTCTCACTGTCTGTTTCTCAGTCTGGGACAGGAGATCACACACGGTATTATTATTACTGAGAGAAAGGCTCACTGTCTGTTCCTAAGAGTTGGACATGAGATCACACACTGAATTATTATCATAGAGAGACAGGCTCACTGTATGTTCCCCAGGCTGGGTCAGGAGATCACATTGTATTATTATTATTGAGAGACAGTCTCATTGTCTGTTCCTCAGGCTGGAGCAGGAGATCACATACTGTATTATTATTATTGATTGACAGGCACATTGTTCCTCAGGCTGGGACAAGAGATCTCACCCTGTATTATTATTATTGACAGATAGGCACACTGTGTTGTCGTTTGGGCTGGGACAGGAGATCACACGCTGTATTATTATTATTGAGAGACAGGCTCACTGTCTGTTCCTCAGGCTGGGATAAGAGATCACACACTGTATTATTATTATTGTGAGACAGGCTCACGGTCTTTTCCCCAGGCTGGGAGAGAAGATCACACTGTATTATTATTATTATTATTGAGAGTCTGGCTCACTGTTTCCCAGGCTGGGACAGGAGATCAAGCACTGTAGTATTATTATTGAGAGACAGGCTCGCTGTTCCTCACGCTGGGACAGAAGATCACACACTTTATTATTAATGTTGAGAAAGAGGCTCACTGTCTGTTCCTCAGGCTGGGACAGGATATCATACTGTATTATTATTATTGAGAGACAAGCTCACTGTTCCTCATGCTGAGACAGGAGATCACACTGTATTATTATTAGTGAGAGACAGGCTCAATGTCTGTTCCTCTGGCTGGGGCAGGGAATCACACACTGTATTATTAGTATTATTGAGAGACAAGCTCGCTGTCTGCTCCTCAGGCTGGGACAGGAGATCACACACTGTTGTAGTGTGCTCTCACGAGGCACCAGTTCTGTAGGGGTTTGGGCATTTACTGGGACAATTATTTTTGTGGCAGTAAATCACAAAATTGATTCTTTTAATGGTCTTAGAATCCAACCATGCGATATAACTCAAACAACGCAAACACAGGTACTAATACACGAGGATACATTTATTAATATATAGAATATGCATGTAAACCTAACAGATCTTATCGTAAGGGTTATCAGAATACAAAAGATATAAATTCATTCAGTTACAAAAAGTTAAACATATCAAAAGGACATAAGTTCGGAGACATAAGATCATTCATTTAGGAAGATGCGATGGACAGAGCTCAGAGGGCGCACCTGGTTGGCTTTCCTTCTGAGTGACGTTCCTGCAACACTCTCCCGCTACTCTTGGTGCGCTCATGCCGCAACACAGGAAGGCTGGAGCAGGTGGGTGTGGGCTCTGCGCACTGCCGAAATAGCTCAGTTGGGAGAGCGTTAGACTGAAGATCTAAAGATCCCGGGTTTCGGCATTTTGTTTCATCGCGCCCTTTGTTCCTCTCTCCAGCGCCCCCTGCCTAAAGCGACGCGTCCCTTTCTCAGCCCGAAACGCAAGCGAGACACCAGCAGCGGTCCCTGCAGGTTTCCGTAGTGTAGCGGCTATCACGTTCGCCTAACACACGAAAGGTCCCTGGTTTGAGACCGGGCGGAAACAGCCTCGTTTTGCACGCTCCTGTACTTCACAGAGGCCTTGAGCGACCGGTCATTTGTTCCCAATGTATTTCCGGTGCCTTCGTGCACTCTTGTACCAAACGCACGTTCCTTTTGTACGCGGAGCCGGTCATTTGCAATTGGGCTGTGCCAACAGACCAGGACGAGCTCTGTCGGCTCAAAAGCAGCGCAGGACCTGCAAGAACAACAGAAAGATTAGCATCCAGCGGGGGCCTCTTAGTGAGCCCAAGATCTCATCAAGAATCGGCTCCAGCAACAGGGCTGGGCGCATTGTTCCATTTTCCGACCACTCTCGGTGTAAACAAGTCCCTCCTGGTCTCTGCTTGAAATGCACTTTCCTGCGTTTGCTTTGGTGTAACTGGCTTCCCCTGCATGGGCGAATGTGAAGAAGATCCTTAGTAAGTCATTGAAGAAAACCGAGAAGAGGTCGGAGTGGCCTCTGTCGTTCATCAACGATCCAGTCAGGCAGTACTCCTCTGCAAAGCGCCGTTCGTTCACATCGATTGGCTTTTTTTTGCCTTAATTCGTGCAAGTAGTAAAAGCAGACGCCCCTATTCTGGCGTGACCTGGATTCGAACCGGGGTTGTTGCGGCCACAACGCAAAGAACTGACCACTATACGATCATGGCGAGTTACCGATACACACGTGGCAGGGCGGAAAGGGCTGTGCTCTCTTCGTGTGACATAATTCGGAAAAGTCCTGACGTTGCATTTCAACTGAGCCCCAGTATACATCGACCCTTCGACACTCTGAGTGACAACTCTCTTGCGTGTTTTCTCATATTTATGTAGTTTGCTTGCATGATGCCGGGAACAGCGCGGTTGTTCGCTGCCATATGGTCTAGGGGTTAGGATTCCTGGTTTTCACCCAGGCGGCCCGGGTTTGACTCCCGGTATGAGAACGTGTTGGTTTTGCCTCCTGCTTTCCAAAAGATCAGCACCGTGTACGAAGGAACCGCATTAAAACCACTCAAACGTGCAAAACGTGCGAGAAGAGGGGGCGCTTGTTTCCAACTGAAACTTCTCGCGTGTGAAACGAGCTGATCATCGCTGCAGGAGGAGGGAGGGTTACTCTGGTAGACAGGGCTGACCTTCGGCAATAGGATTTATAGTCTCCAAGATGATATTTGCACTTTCTGGAGAGGCGATTTTCTCCACTTCAGTAGCCCGATTTCGTCGATTGTGTGGAGAGGGCTGTAGAATGTGGCGCCGCCTTTCCTGCTCCGTCCATGACAGGCGTGCTGGTCTCTGGAGAGAGAGCACGGTCCATCAGCGCACTCCAATAAAGGCACTGGAAGCAGCTCAATCGCATTGGCGAAGCTCAGCGCTGGGCCGCTGGGCACGTCTTACCACCGTTTCCATAGTGTTGTGGTTATCACGTTCGCCTCACACGCGAAAGGTCCCTGGTTCGAAACCGGGCGGAAACAGCCCTCTTTTGTTGCCACGCACGAAAGGGGATTGAGGATTCGCCTAGCGCTGTGATCGAACAGACCCACTCACCTCTTAGTGTGGCGGGATCTGCAGAGTGCATGTCGCAGCGCATCCTGCTTTCACTTCAATGCGCGTCGTGATGTACCCCGGTCTCCCGCGTGACAGGTGGGCACAGGTGACAGGTCCTATACTAACGAGGAAGAAATTCCTCTCTCCGACCCCCGGCATCGTGTCCCGACCCACCGTGCTGGAAGCCGACCCGTGCTGTGATCCCTTTATGGAGCAGAAATGACAACCGAGGAGCCGAGAGATCATTTCAGCATTTCGCGTCTGAACGGAAAACACAAACGACCAACTCGGAATGACTTGCCTTTGACGCTTTTCAAAGCGTTCTTTGTGCACGACGACTGCGCCACGTAGCAGATACAAATGGGTTGTACAACTTTGAACTAGCAAATGGAAGAGGGCTAGCCCCTTCTCTTTTAGCGCAGGTTTGATCTGTCTCCCAGAATCACCAGGGCGCATGCACACACACACCCCCGTGCCGTTGAAGTGCTCTGCTTCATTTCTAAGGGCAACTCAACATTCACTCCTACCCCGAGTGCAGAAAAGACAGCGTCCGCAGCAACAACAGCTCAGGTCTCTGCACAGGAGCTAAGCTGCCCCCATCTGCTCTGCTCTGCGGCTCCTCCGGAGTGGAGTCCTGCCTGGAGCCGTGTTTGCAGGCGGCAGCTCCCCGCGCCCTGTCTGTGCGTCGTGTCCAAGAGCTCCTGGGAGGAAGAGAGAGCCCTCCCACTCGGGGGCTTTTCCACGGTCTGTGTGAGGAGGGGCGGGTGTGTCCAGTAGCTTATCGAGCGGAAGCCTGGGGCGGCGGAGAGCTGTGATCGTGCAGACCTTGAGGTGTCACCTCTTTGTCTGCTTTCCCGCCCCCCCTCCGCCCAAGCTCTGCTCCAAAGTAGCCCGGCAACCCCTCACACCTGCACGTGTCACAACCTAAGGTGTGGTCATGAGACACCCATGGGGTGTCGTTCTGTTCTTGCTAATTGTTTCCTGCCCGTCGCAGGCAGGAGTCCATGCGAGGAAGATGCGCTGGACAGAGCTCAGAGGGCGCACCTGGGTGGCTTTCCTTCAGAGTGACGTTCCTGCAACACTCTCCCGCTACTCTTGTTGCGCTCATGCCGCAACACAGGAAGGCTGGAGCAGGTGGCTGTGGGCTCTGCGCACCGCCAAAATAGCTCAGTTGGGAGAGCGTTAGACTGAAGATCTAAAGGTCCCTGGTTTGATCCCGGGTTTTGGTATTTTGTTTCATCGCGCCCTTTGTTCCTCTCTCCAGCGCACCCTGCCTAAAGTGACGCGTCCCTTTCTCAGCCCGAAACGCAAGCGAGACACCAGCAGCGGTCCCTGCAAGTTTCCGTAGTGTAGCGGCTATCACGTTCGCCTAACACGCGAAAGGTCCCCGGGTGGAAGCAGCCTCGTTTTGCACGCTCCTGTACTTCACAGAGGTCTTGAACGACCGGTCATTTGTTCCCAATGTATTTCCGGTGCCTTCGTGCACTCTTGTACCAAACGCACGTTCCTTCTGTACGTGGAGCCGATCATTTGCAATTGGGCTGTGCCGACAGACCAGGACGAGCTCTGTCGGCTCAAAAGCAGCGCAGGACCTGCAAGAACAACAGAAAGATTAGCATCCAGTGGGGGCCTCTTAGTGAGCCCAAGATCTCATCAAGAATCAGCTCCAGCAACAGGGCTGGGCGCATTGTTCCATTCTCCGACCACTCTCGGTGTAAACAAGTCCCTTCTGGTCTCTGCTTGAAATGCACTTTCCTGCATTTGCTTTGGTGTAACTGGCTTCCCCTGCATGGGCGAATGTGAAGAAGATCCTTAGTAAGTTGTTGAAGAAAACCGAGAAGAGGTCGGAGTGGCCTCTGTCGTTCATCAACGATCCAGTCAGGCAGTACTCCTCTGCAAAGCGCCGTTCGTTCACATCGATTGGCTTTTTTTTGCCTTCATTTGTGCAAGTAGTAAAAGCAGACGCCCCTCTAGGGAGCCTGTCAGCACCCGGAGTTTTCCCCTTCTGTAAGCTCTCCATAGCCTCTCAGCTCTTCTACTGTCAAATCCTCCTCAAGTACTTCCCTATCTTCTTCACTCAAAATGTTTTCTAGCTTTGAGGTAAAAAAATGAATTTCTTCATCCTTTACCTCTGTAGAGCTGTACAGTCTTGTGTAGAAGTGTCACGCCCTATGCAGCCAGAGGGCGGTCCTTCTCTGTCCTGTCCCTTGTTTCTGGTCTGCTGTCCTTCCTGTCCCTCTCTTTCCCTTTGGCTAAATATTTCCGGGTCTTGCACTCTGTCCTCGCTCAGCACTGACGTTTGGATGTCCTGAGACCCGCCTAGCACCAGGGCGCCCCACGTCCGCTCCCTGAGGGCACAGGTTTATATACGGCATTCCTGAACTCTTTTCACTAATGAGCCCGGGCCTTTTTCCTGTCTCGCCGCTACGCATATGGGTCTTTTTCTGCCCTCCTGCTACCCACGGTTAGGCCCCTTGGACGTCCGTGACAAGAAGGCCTCAATGCAGGAGAGGATAGCACTCGGCTCTGTACTCTCTCTTCCCTCCTCATCAACTACACTTTCCATGACAGACTTGGAGCCTACCACTTTCCTGAAAAAGAAGCGAGTACACTTCTCATTTTCTTCTAAGAACTGCACTCAGCTTCTTAACAGCACTCCTCGACTACTTTCTTCGGCTATGCTCCGGATGTCCTTTTTTAAAAGGGTGATATCCTCGAGCACATCGAAGCCACTGTGCAGCATCGTGTAGAGACGCTGCAGCTGCCTCTGTTTCCTGGCTAACACTCCTCTCCGTCTGGCAGCCTTCCTTCCCTCAGCCATGAAAAAGGCCTTTGTCCTCACCTTCACCTCCACTCTCCTACTGACCCGTACAGACACTGCAAGGACAGCCACTGTGATAGTTTCTCCTTGTAGCGGGATACTACCCCCTCGTTCTCTAGCAGCTTTGTGTTGAGTTTCCAGAGGCCTGGGCCAAAGAAAGTCCCGCCCTGGAGTTCCACTCTACACCCTAAAGCTTGATGATCTGAGAAGAAGACAGGCTGAAGAGTGACCCCAACAACTTTCACTCTCTCTGAGGCAAAGCAATAGTCAGTTCTGGAGCTGCTATTCCTCCCTGACCATGTATATCCTGCTGTTGTGGGATATATACATCTATATGTGTCTGAGAGTTTAAAGTCTTGAACTAAGTTTTGCAGGGCCAGTGAGCTGGAATCCAATTTTATCGGCCTTTTGGCTAAGGTCAAGTTCAAGTGGCATGCCGGCAGTTCCTGTCTTTCCAAAGTTCTAGAAGGCGATCGAAGATCCTGAAGAGTGCTTGAGCTGGTATCGCCCTAGGTTGAGCCTAGGGGGTTAAGGCCAAGCAGCAGCTGAGCTGGGTGGGATCCGGCAGCAACGTTCTCTCTCTCTGCTCTCTCCTCTCCCCTCCCCCTTTCTCTCTCTCTGCCTCCTTGGCCTCTTGGCTGGGAATAGGTACTCGTGGCCTGCCCGCGGTGCTTACTTTCTTCCTCGAGACTCGGAAGCGCTATCCGCTCCCTCTCTCTCTCTGCCTCCTTGGCCTCTTGGCGGGGAGTAGGTACTCGTGGCCTGCCCGCAGTTCTGACTTTCTTCCTCGAGACTCGGAGGCACTATCCGCTTCCTCTCTCTCTCTCCTCCTGCGCCTGCACCTAGCTGGGCTTTGCCCACAAGGACAAAGGCCAGGGCTCCCTTGCTGCTCCTTTAGCAGCTAAACCCTCCTCTCCACAGGACCTTGCTCTCTCTCTTTCTCTCCTTTTTTCTTTTTTCTCCTTTCCAGATGGCAGACAAGAAGACACTGATCCGGTTCCACTGGACCAAGAAAACAGAGATGATGCCAACTGCGAAATCCTTTTTCATTACCTTCCTGAGAGGGATCCTGCAGTTGGTGGCCAGAGATCTCTACTGCCTGCAAGACAAGAAGGCAGAGAGATACATGGGGGCCTACATGGCCACGGACGCCTCATATGAAAAGGCAACGAAAATGATCAGAGAAAAAGGTAAGCACCCCGGTTTCTCTGATTTCAGGCCGGAGCCCTTTGAGGAAGACAAACCAGAGGACCATCACAGTCCTCACATACAACCCCTACGAACCAATGGAACTGGTAACAGCGTACCTAGGGAGGTATGTAACTGTGGTGGGCAAACCGACGGAGATCAGGGACAGTTGCGGCGTCTGGTACGGCAAACGCCAGTACCGAGTCCTCCTGAAAGAGGACCCAGAGGGCGTCGACGGTTTCCAGCACTCCCCGGCCCACTTCAACAATGGAGCCGACGAGGGGTACCTTTACTACCCCAGGATGCCACAAGGAGAACACGTGTGACATCGTCAGATGTCACAACTGTAACAAAGAGGGGCACCTGGCTAAAACCTGCCGGGCAGCCAAAAAGTGCAACGGATGCGGCGCCGAGGGACACCTCCTTCACCAATGCAAGGTAAGCAAACCTTCGTTTGTGCAGGTGGTGGAAGCCGGCCGGCAGAAACCGGTCTCAAGACAAAGGGAGAGAGGTGAGAACAAAGAACCCGCACCTCCCCTGCAGAGAACCGAAACTGCCGAGGCCACACCCCAGCCGCACCAGTGCCTCAAGATGGCCGCCAGGACGACGGACAAAATGGCTGACCGGAGAAAGGGCCCTAATAACTCCCAGCAAGAAGGGAAAGAGGATCCACCTTCGGAAGGACAAAAGAAAAGAGTGGTAAGGGAGAACAGTTTCCTAGTCCTAGAGGAAACTGAACTTTCTTCCCCCGAGGCCCAGGAACAACCGGAGGAGGCAGCCCAGGAAATGGAAACCCTCCCCCCCGAGGCCCAAAGACGACAGGAACTGACAGCCCAGGAAACAGAACCCCCCTCTCCGAGTCCCACGGACAACAGGAGGAGGCAGCCCAGGAAGAGGTAACCCCCTTCCCCGAGTCCCACGGACAACAGGAAGAGGCAGCCCAGGAAGTCGGAACCCCCTCCCCCAAGGCCCAGGAGCAACTGGAGGTCCCCGAAACTCCTGGAGAAAGGGAAGAAAAAAGCCTTCCCGAAGCGGTGGTGGAGAGTATCCTCAAGGAAGACGAGGATTACTTTGAAGCCACCCTGGAGCCGGGACTGATGGTAGGGCTGGACCTGTCCAACATGTTTACCTTTCAGTCCCCAGCGAGACCTGGAGGGAGCCCAGCATATTCCCCCCAGGACCCGAACGAGAGGAGTTACATCTAGGCTAAACAGTGCCCAGATGTAGACTCCCAAGTTTTCCACTGTAAGCACAAAGAGAGGGGGTTCAACTTTCACTTGTTTAATCATGACTGTGAAACTTACCTTTCTAACAACTAACGTGAGAGGGCTAATAGACCCGTTGAAAAGACGGGGAGTCTTTCATGATCTGGCCTCAAAGTCTTTCTCAGTTTGTTTCTTACAGGAGGTCCACCTGAAGGATGAAAGTGACAAGCTGACATTCACCAGGGAATGGACGAAGGGAGAATCATGCTGGAGCGTAGGAGGGTCCACTCTTCCGGAGTGGGAATCCTCCTCGGAAACCCAGAGATGACACTGGTTTCCTCCTTCTCGGTGGTGCAGGGCCGGATCCTGGTCGCAGACATCGACTGGAGGGGGCAGAAGTTGAGAGCAATTAACGTCTATGCTCCAACAGAACCCTCTATCCTGAAGGAAGTGTTTGCCGACCTGGCCAGCTGCTGCACCACCAACAGACAGGTGGTGCTTGGCGGGGACTTCAACGTCGACCGGGAGAAGGGGAGCGACGCTAGCTCGGCAGAGCTGGAGTCGCTACTCAAGCAGTTCTCCCTGGTAGACAGTTTCAGACGGTGCCGCCCTAACGACGCCGGAACGACATGGAAAAACTCCCCGGGAGTGTGCAGCCGCCTGGACTACATCTTTCTGCACACAACCTGCTCCCTGGAGTTGGCGACGAAGTCCCCGGAGTGGTATTCCAACCACGAGCGCTTGACAGTGGTGGCTAACACCAACCTGCCGGCATTCGGTCGTGGGTACTGGAAGCTGAACCGGGAGATACTGAAGGAAGATGACTTCAAGGCACTGTTTCATAAAGACTACGCGAGCTGGTTCGATCTGAGAGACGGCTACAGCTCCATGGTGGAATGGTGGGAGTCGGTGAAAGACAGGACCCGAACCCTGGCACAGACGTACTGCAGACGGAAGGTGGCCAGGGAGAGGAAGGAAGCTGCACGACTCCAGAGACAACTAGAGGAGGAGTACAGCTCGGCTAACGGGGGAGGAGCCTTCAATTCAGCCCGGGCACGGGACCTGAAGGAGAGGCTCCGCAAACTCAATCAGGTCCGAGGAGCCCAGAAAAAGAGGGTGATCCACGGCCTGAGACGGGGAGATGGAGAGGAAGTGCTGGACGAGAGCGACAAGGTAGAAGCAGCCACCGCTTTCTACACAGAGCTCTTTTCAGAAAAGCAGACGGAGGTGGAGGCAGGCGATGCTTTTCTGGAGGAGCTGAAGGCACGAGTACCTGAGGAGGTGAGGGAGGACTTGGAGGGTCCGATCGCGGCCGAGGAGCTGAAGGCGGCGCTCTTGTCCATGGAGAATGGCAAGGTGCCGGGGCCGGACGGACTCCCCAAGGAATTCTACACCTGCTTCTGGGACACCCTGGTGGCAGATCTGGTAGAAGTGGCGCAGGAGATCTTCCGCCGGGTGAAACTCGGAGACACCATGAGGGAGGGCATCATCTCCCTGCTCTTCAAGAGCCCTTAGCAGAGACGGTGTGACGGGACCCTGGAGATACCGGGAGGCGCGGGGGAAACCCAGAAGATCTCCCAGTACGCCGACGACACGACGCTGTTCCTGAGGTCGGACAGGGGGTTGAGGAGGGCCCTGCAGGTCATGGACCAATACTCCAGAGCCTCGGGGTCGAAACTCAACCGCCGAAAGAGCAAACTGAAGTTATTCGGGCCCTGGAAGTACAGGACGACGGCGCCGGAGGGTCTCGTGCTCTGCACGGAGCCCCTCAATATACTGGGGGTTTCCTTCCAGAGCCAGGACAACGAGACCAACAACTAGACCAAGAGGATCGCCAAGGTGAACGCGAAGCTGGGTCTGTGGAAAACGCGGTCGCTGTCCTACACAGGGAAAGTGATGGTGTTGAAAGCAGACATCCTGCCGGCTTTGGTTTACCTGGCGGTGGTGTACCCGCTGCCGGCCAGACTCAGACGAGCGCTGCAAGGGATGATCTTCGGCTTTGTCTGGGGCGGCAAGTATGAGTACATCACGGATGTGTCAGCCGGTCGAGGAAGGGGGTCAATGTCCCACATTTCCCCATGAAACTCGACTGCATCTTCTACTGCAACCTCTGTCGGGCGCTGCGGGAGCCCATCGGACCTCAGGAGGAGGACGAAGCGCCTAGTCGCCAAATGGGGTTTCCCCACGGCGAGGGAGCGCTGGAAAGGACTTTGGGCCCTATACAGGGATTAAAGGACAATAGCAAGCGGTAGGTTTGGAAGGACTCTCTTAATTGCACAAATCCGCCCCCACTTGCAAAGATTGATAACGGACAATCAATCTCCGTTCCGCCATTGTTTTTTATTACATGGAGTGTTAATATGTGTGAGATGTTCCTTTTGAGATGTTTTTTTTGCGGAATAAAGTATATTTTGTAGAACAAAAAAAATACGTTTTTGTTTCTGGAGCAACTGTTAGATGAAATGTGCTAATATGTAACCTAACTCCAGTGTGAATAACTAGAAGAGGGTAGCAGCTCCATTCCAGACCAAGGGAGCTTTGAGATTGGCTGGGCCAGATATCGCATTTGCATATCTGATTTGGAAATGTAACACTAAACCCCCTTCTTGCATGGATTTAACTTGCACCCAAGAGTCCCCTACTGTGTATTGCTACTTATTTTTTGGTGGTGATTACCAGTTGACAGGTTTTTTTTGTTGAATTATAAATGGTTTTGTATTATCACCCTGAATGGCCTGTACTCAAGGTTTGGTAGGGTCTGCATTTATAACTTAGTTTTTAAAATTAGTCAAGCAATATGAAGCATCTCCTTTTACTTTTAAGTCCCTTAAATACATTGAGCACAGCTTTCTCACCACTTAAGATTGTTTTTTGATACCATCCTTACAAAAAGCAGAAACTTTCCGATTTCCGGTATCTCTTTAGTTAAAGACTTCAATGCTTAAAATGTTTAGGGAGAAATGGAATACTGGTGTGTATTTTTTACTTTAAAGTACCAAGACCAGCCATATACAGTACTCTATGTTAATGTTCCAAAATTAATATCGTTTATGGTCTTCACACGCGTTACAGTATGCTCCTATTCTTTTTATGCTCAGCTACTAAGATTTCCCTTCAGTGGTAAAATTCAATATCTACAACGGGCACAGTAATGACGTTTACAGTAAGTCTTTCTACGACAGACCAACGGACCACGAGTGCCCCTGTCGGTCAACCAATCACGCACCGCGGTACCCCGTGTCATCTTACCTGCGGTACGTGTCTGTACCGCTCACTTTGAATGGCTGCATCTGTACGTCGGGGTCCGGTAGTGAAGATCCTGTTTAGCCTCCGAAGCCGTACAGGGTGCGGCCCTGGCGCTTCAGCGCGTACACCACGTCCATGGCGGTGACGGTCTTCCTCTTGGCATGCTTGGCGTGCTCGGTGCAGGTGGCATTCTCCAGGAACACCTTCAGCACCCTGCGGGCATCCTCATAGTTCAGCCCGGAGATCCGCTTCACTCCCCCACGGCGAGCCAGGCGGCGGATGGCGGGCTTGGTGATTCCCTGGATGTTGTCACGGAGAACCTTACGGTGACGCTTAGCGCCTCCTTTCCCGAGTCCCTTTCCGCCTTTGCCTCTTCCAGACATCTTCTAGTTATCAGCTGTGAACACGACACACACTGCTCATCTTTGATGTATAATAGACATCTTTCTTTGATGTCTATTATGCATCAAAGAAAGATTTTTATAGGTGTAGAAACTAGTAAATAAAGCCAATGATTTGTTTTAGAAATGTATTCTTAAAATATACAATTATTCACACCAGGACAATATGTAGTTCAAATTATACATTATATACAATATTGTATTCAAATGTCTAATCATCATAAAAAACACATCTAGTAAACTTCAGTTACAAATTCTAGAAACATGGCAATATATATAGTAATGACAAACACAAACTAATTACATGAACACGCTAATATTTAACTCAAAACCACATTTCGATTCAAATATAAATTTTTAAAATTTACAACTTCTTTATTTCCACTAAAATATTATTAATGTAGCACAAACGCTACTTTCTAATAAAGACAGTGTCTACTGTTTTGTGTCTACTGGTGGTCCTCCTCTCGATACTAATGAAATGTTTAATATGATCCCTCGAGAAAAAAAAGGAATCAATTTCCGCCTGGAATGATTGATGCCCCATCAAACATTTTGTAATATCCCTGGAAGTTTATACAGTAGAATCCTGGTTCGTGGCTTAAATTCAAGGTAAATGAGACTAAGAAAACGAGTTGGAAACTTGATGTCGAAGTGGGATTTAAATCACCCATTTCACATTTTACTTCATTGGGCCAGAGAGCAATGCTGCAACATCCCTTTGATAGCTCAGTTGGTAGCGTGGAGGACTGTAGTGGAGTTAGCAGGGAGTCTTTAGGTCGCTGGTTTGATTCCAGCTCGAAGGAAGGTGCTTTTCGTGTACTTTAATCAAAGAGTTAAAAAAGCGAATCTGTTTTATTCAGACATTGATCAAAAGCTCAATAATCGACGAAGCAAAGGCTCCTGTTCCGAATTCAGCCCACGTCTGATTTTCTTGTTTTGGCCAAGATCTGATCTTTGAATTAAGGGACTACACTGTCTGCTTTGTAATTCAAAAATACATACAAATGTCAAGTTTTTTGTAGATATAAAGGTGTTCTCTGTTTTCAAAGGATAGTTACTTAATTGGCATAATGATTTGGTATTGATTTTGTATCGTTGTATTATAAAGTTTGTGCTTTCTGTGTTTTCATCGTATTGTGAACTTATTTTTTTAAACAAATGCTTACAAAGGCAAACACGGCACACATCTGTTTATACAGTGTACCAGCGGTGAATTGTACATTTGTATTAAGTACAAGCTACTGTGCACTTCTGGGAGTATAACAGGTTCGATATAAAGTGGCAAAAATATAAAAGGGGAAAATACCCCAGACTGCATGTAAAGCCCTCGTTGTGACTGTTTTAGATAAAATGGCGTACTATGCACAAAACGTTGCAGAAACACAATCTGATATTTTGATACAGGTAGGCCAGTGCTTCCAAAGCATGCAGGTGTAGAACAGGACTTAATGCATTTTTATACAAAAATTTGTATTCTATATTCTGGTCGCTTGCAGATTAGAATGGCATATGTTTAGCAATAATATTATTTATGGTACCTGAAAGTTTCAGGTTGTTGCACAAAGCTAAGGTATGCGTGATTAATAATCATCATCATCATCATTATTGCTTACACTTATATAGCGCTGTTCTGGATACTCCACTCAATGCGCTTTTCAGGTAATGGGGACTCCCCTCCACCACCACCATTCTCCTGAATGATCACAGAGAGTCAGGACCTCGGTTTTACGTCTCAGCCGAAGGACGGCACCTGTTTACAGTTTAGTGTCCCCGTCATTGTACTGGGGTATTAGGACCCGCATGGACCGCAGGGTGTGCGCCCAGCAACAAAAACCAGACGTGTGTCGGGCTCGGCTTCGAGCAGGACAATGACGTCACGGGGACAAAGTAGAGGAAATCAAAACGGTTCTATAAAAGACCTGTGTCAGCTGTTGGTTTGCACTCTGGACTCTGGATGAAACCTATACACCTATACACTTAGGTGTGTTCAGTTTAAATCAAAATGCTTTACTAATACAAGAGAGAAGTATAGTATGAAGGATGTGACAAATGCATGATTTCTTGGAACAAAACGGTTTTTATTTGCGTTCGAAATGAAGCGGAATTTTAGTGCGACACACAAACCCTTTGTCTTTTTTAGAGTGATTTTTAAACAGACAAAAATGTAGAAAACGTGTTTTTTTTAGCCCTACAATAGCAGGGTCAGTGACGTAATGAATAACGCGTCAGGCCTCGCGTCAGAAAATTATAGGTTCGACTGCCGTCTGGCTTGTTGAGTTTATACCACTTACATTCTTTTATATAAATGAACTGCACCTGAAAGCTATAGAAAACACTTTGGGTAAGTTGTCTGCAGCCTCATGCGAATTTTCGACAACTTACCCAAAACACTGTACTGTCTGGAGTTCAGCTCCAGCTCTGAACTCAATTGCAATGAAAAACCATGCGTAACAAAACTGGAGAACAGCTGAACTTGTGTTCAGTTCGGTGATGAGGGTTCAGAACTGTCCTTGTTGTAATTAGCACGAACTGCACAGGCAATGAATCAGACCATGTCAATTAATCTGATCAGTGTAGGAAACATTAATGTAGAATTATTAATAGGTTTATTAGTTAGTTCAGGTTTACCCACCTGAACTAATGTAGAATTATTACTTGGTCTGTCTCTTGTTTGTATATAAATGAATGTCTCTGACAACTTAATGTTAGTTTTACGATGTAGGTCAGGCGTTGACATATGCACGAGTATACGAAATGTCTCACTCCTGATTCAACTCATGTTCTATAGGAGATTGGCGATTCCTCCTGTTTCTCGTACAACCATATCAGAACAGAAGCCCGTGTCACCCAGCTCTGATTCAAGATCAACTCGCATCTTTATCCCTTTTTTGTTCGTGATCATTATTTTCTTTAGTTATGATCAATATTGAACTTTTTCTAAATGAAATGACAATAATCAAACATGCAGGCAGATTTTTTAAAAGTATTCGGAATTGACAGGGTGCCCCTTTGGAAAAGTCGTCAGAAAATGTGAGAAAATGAAAGTTATGTAAGCTCTCACACAAAGCATTGAAGATTGGAATCTGAGTGTAAAAAAGCTACCCGTCTCCCAATGATAGGCAGGGATACACACCATGACTCGAATAGACTCAGCAAACTTTAACACCTATGATATTACGAGTGCTTTGCACGTGTCGAATTTCAAGAAGGAACTACTACAACAGTTGTGGACATAATTCATTACCACCGGCAAAGTCCAATGCCGGCAACTTCTGAGAAAATAATGTTCACTCATGGAATTTGGTCTTTGAACAGCTGGCGGGAAAATTCATTTATACTCCTGTTGCACCCTCAGCTGAACATGTTAAAATAACAACGCAGATTTGTTGGAGAACCTGGAAAGAATTATTGGGTTAGCACTGTATGTATTCTGGTATATTTACTTTAATTTTAGCTGAGGATGCGTGGGGGGCTATTATACCTTGTGAAACACGCAAGGAACTGTAAAAAAGGCTGGTATTTGAAAAAAAAATTGGCGATCACAAGAAAACCACAATTTATGTGGTATTATCATCAATATCCTTCAAAATCTATGTTCAAATGAAGGATTTAAAGAAACTATGAAAAAAGCAACAGTAATAGCAGAGGATTCTGATTTTTGCTCAAGTCAGTAGATCGACGTAGAGTTGCGCCCCTACAAACAGCACAAAGTATGAAACCCACCTCTTTCGTTATTGCTACGTCTGTGCCGGTGAAAGTAGCATTTGTGCTATTGAAAGCTTTTCGGAAGATGAAGGTGCAGTCACTTCCACATGTCAGGATATCATTAGATCCGACGACAAGAGCCGAAGCCCCCGGCATTTTCCAAGCCAGCAATGTGAGGAAGATGGATATGGAGGAAGGTAGCGTGGCCGAGCAGTCTAAGGCGCTGGATTTTAGGCTCCAGTCTCTCTGGGGGCATGGGTTTGAATCCCACTGCTGCCAAATGTTAGTGTTTTAAGACCTGCAATACGATCAGTAAAAGCGCTTTTTGTTAGCCCAGTGGGCATTGATTCATCGAATATACGTATATTTACGGCGAAATTACGTCTATACGTATATATACGTCGCCTAGACGTATAATCAACGTCGAATTGCAACCGTAAAATCGACGACATGAATAAACGCATATATAACGTCGAAAACACATCTAACACAGTGCCTGAGGCTTTTTACTGTAAATTACGAAGTAAATTATTTTGGCAGTAATTAATTTACACGTGTATAATACATATAGTATAATAAATTAATTATAATAAATTAATTACTGCCAAAATAATTTACTTCGTGCACTGTGCAGAGTGCCGTATACTCCTAGTTGCGGCACACACGATACATACAGTAAAAAGCCTCAGGCACTGTGTTAGATGTGTTTCGACGTTATATATGCGTTTATTCATGTCGTCGATTTTACGGTTGCAATTCGACGTTCGACGTTGATTATACGTGACAGAACACTTTGAAGATTTACACTCTATTAAAATATGGATTTACTAAATTTCAGTTCTCTTCACTCCCTGGGATAACTGAACTCTCACAATCGCATACTGAAGGCTTTGCATGCATTAGCTGTGATACAGCTCCTAATTAAGACAGAATGAAACTCTATCAATAATAAGTGACATGTTTTAAATAAACGCGTATTGATAAACTTCATTATTAATAAAAGTGGTGTGACGGGAAAGCAAATTAAATATTACAATGATATTCCAAGCAACTGTTGTGTGCCGGAGCCAAATGTCGTCCACTGTAGGCTTTGTAAATTGTTTAAAAATTGTAAGTGAAGGTCAAAACTTATTGTTGAGATAATCAACAATTTGTTGATTCCTGCAGTTACAGATTAAAATGTGAGAAGATTTTCTCTGGGTTTATCTCTGTCCGAGTGCCTGATGTGAATATGCTGAACGTAGTGTCTTTGATTTATGTACTCAAACAACCAAAGAATCCTATTCTCTTCCTCCTATGGTTTGTCAAACGTGATTTTTTCAAATTGGGTGTGATTTCTTTTAGTCTTTTGCTCCTGTACTAGAGCAGTAATGTTTCTAGACGCGCATGAACATGTCACATTTCTACACGTAGATAACACAAGATAACACGTACACAAGAACGGATGTAACAGTACAGGACATAAAGTGAGGAATTCGCGCAGCTTTCAGCTCAGTGCGGAGTCCAGAGGGAGGACTCGCTTGCTGAACGATCTCTCAGGAAATCTCAGTTGAGATTGAACAGGTGCTTCTTCAACAGCTACGACAAGTCGGAAGACTCATTGAAGTCTGAAGAGATCAGCCTCTGTGACGCAGTGTCCAGTGACACTAACTAACTGTCATAGTGTTCTCTGCTAATGTAAAGGGTCAATGTTGATTTAGGTGAATGTAAGGTTTCTTTCTTGTAAAATATTTTCGACATTTTTTGCTGCTGAAAATTAATCTTGTGCATTTGAATGAATTCTGAAATTGTCACCTAATTCTATACATTGTTTCATCAGACTAGAACATTTAGAGGAGCCCAATTGCATTAATTAATTGCATAGTGATAGTATTTCTTGCCGTTTAAATACTTCAGTCAAAACTGTAGAGAAGTTGCTCCTGTTTTCACCATTATAAGAACTGTGATGCACCAGTATTATTTGCTCTCATAAAAGTATTGTAATTGTATTGTTCTGTTCCGTTACAGCCTTGAGTGACACAAATCTTCTCCTTTACTGCACTACACTTCTCCAGAGGCCAGTTCAGCACACAAGGATCCTCAGTCAAACAAACACTGCAATCACTTGATAAATGCCATTTCCCATCCTTTCTCTTAGTGTTGGTGCTACTATTGTATGCAAAGGAGGCGACTTAACAATGAAAGGTGTAATCATCTTAAAGAAAGTCTTCATGAAGGAGTGCATCGGCAAGCTCTCATCTGGTAATTGACCGGCCTTGTGAAGAAACCAATCTCATTCAACAACCATACAAATTCAACAGCTTAAGGCACATGAAGCACAACTCGTGGGCTAACTGACACAAAACAATGTCACTTCACATTATCCGCAAAGCTGTTTTGCTTGTTGACCACCTCTTCCTACTGTATATTACAGTGAGCACATACTGTATATTTCAGTTCCTTCTCTTTTATTTTCCTTACTATTTTACTGTCCCTTTCCCTCATGCGGAGATGTATCCACAGCCAAAACCCTGTTTCACCCTACGTTTGTGCCAGTTTTACAATTGGTGTAGGAGCCTGCCTTAGAGAGGTCCAGCGGCACAGTTGGTCAGTGTGTGGTATGCATGTAGCTGTGCACAGTGGAGTTATAATGAGGTTGTGTGTTCAAGCCTTCCCTGGAACGTTTTCCACCCATAAAAAGTTAATTCGCCGAAGTAGTTTCACTGTGACTTTGCAGGTAAAATATTCTTAATGAGAATAATATTTTGTATGCGATAAATAACTGAACTAGAAAATATTGGAGAGAAATGGCTTGTCACACTACTCGCAGCAGGCACTCAGACAGAGAAATGTCCTGTCATTAAAGAAAATTCATGAAGAAGAGGAGTGACATCATTGCAAAGGCGATATTTTCTGATGTCTGTTTTGGTTAATTAACATTTGCGTGGGAATTACTTCTGTCATTATTACTAATACTGATAAAAACAGAGAACTCACAGCTCTCTGGACGTTGGCCTGGACTCTAGAAAGTCTTTTTATTTGCAAGCGGAACTCAACACCTGTTGATGGGTCACTTCTGTCAGACACATCAGTGGAACCCAAGCCCACCTACACACACATTCACACACACTGATAGATATACTGTACACCTACACTCTCACACACATTTACACTCACAGACACATCACACCTTTATACACACAATAAGACACTCACACACTCACATATATACACTCACAGACTCACAGATACACAAATAGACACTATATACGCACATAGACACCGCATACACTCTTAGGTACAGATACACTATAACTAACACTAATGCAGATACTGCTAATATTACAACAGTAACACAATCACCAAAACTTACACTATCATTGTTACTAACACTGACAAAAACTACTACTAGACTAATAATACTTATAATAACAGTAATACTCTCATGAAAACTAACATGATGATGAGTGTTAATACTCTGACACTAACACTATAAGTATCACTAATATTACATAAATACTAGCATTAAAACTAAAACTATCAGTAATGCTATCATCATTAATACTCACATAGACACTACACACACTGACAGACATGCCCACACATACACTTACAAATATAAAACTACACACTGACAGACACCACACACTCACGGACACAAACCAAACACACACATTCTCAGGCATGCATTCACAGAAACAAATAGACACTACGCATACTCCTAGACACACACTTATAGACACCAAACACTCAGAGACCCCACACGCTCACACAATAACAGACACAACAAGCTCACAGACACATACCTACACACTCACAGGCACACAGCCCACACACACACAGACACCACACACTTCCAGACACGCACCCACACACGCACAGATACTACAAACACACTTATCTACAGATACACAATAACTAACACAAATATAAATACTACTTATACTTCAACAGTAACACTATAATTATAATTAATATTAACATGAATATGAACATTAAAACTAAAACAATCAGTAGTGCCACTGTCATGAATACTCACATGAACACTAGCATTAAAACTACCAGTTGTAATCTCACTAATATTAACATGAAGACACTGATATTAGTATTAGTTACTACCCGTGACGTCACACCGCTCTCTGTGACAAATGCGAGACAGACGCGAGGAGTGATGGGGCGCCTGTCGCCGTGGTTACCATTCTTATGATTTATAAACACTGGAAAAATGCATTTAAACTGTTACTTACATACATTTATGAACTTGAAATATCATTTTCTAGCTCTAGGATACAGTTACCTAAATAATAATATGAATAATCATTGTTTAATTTCGGATCGAACATTATTAACCCTAAACGCACTATGTTAATTGGTCGATACAGTCTTTATTAACTGTTTTCTAGATACTTAAACAGGGTCAAGAAAAGAATCAGTACTCACCAATCGGTGAAGTTAATCGATTTTTCTATGGTTCTTCAGTTGAAATAATTGGTTGTCGATAGATAAGTGATCAATAACTTTTCTCTGTGCGCTCCGTGCCTCCCGCGGTCTCTCTCTCTGATCCCAGCGCTCTGGCTGGTGTCTGTGATGTCACACCGCTTATTCTGACAGAGCATAAGTGTCTCTGCTGCTTTTGTGCGTCTTTTTCATGAATGCCAGAGGTACTCGAAATGTTGCAAAAAGAAAAGCGTTTTTTTTTTGTTTTGTAAAAAAGTGACTGCTGATTTTTATTTTATACAGGAAACGCATGCATGTTGAAACACTATTTAAATTCTATAAATAATTGAGAAATAATAAAGCAAGGAAAACATGATATATGTAAAAATACAATTTGATCACATAATTTACTTCATTACCTCTGGTGGTTACATTTTTTTTCTGTTGTGTTTTTTTCTCTTGTACATGTTTCTGATCTTCTGGTTGTAGTTATATTTGTAAATTCTATACGTTTAATAATTTTTTAAAAATAGTGCATCTCTGCTGGAGGAGACTCCTGGTTTTCAAACAAAAATAACATCTCCAAAAAAACTAAACCGGGCTGTGAAGAGAGCCGATTTATAACAGTTGGAGAAGGAGAGCGACAAACCGAGGAATGAAAATCATTAAACAGAAAAAAAATAGTTTACTTCACAGATTAATGCGTTACAAATCGTTCCCATGTGGAGCAGTAGAGAATGAGTACGAGTCCCTAAAATAAGCGCTTTTAAGGGTTTTACACGAATCTTCAGAGTATAAGAGCCAGGAGGATCAGACTCGTGGTCCTGGAGGTGTATACTGGTTTTATTTCCACCAAGCTCTCACATCTATAGGTAGTCTGATGATTTCAATTAACTGTATAACTGTTACAAGACTTCATCTAATTGTACATTTATAAGACACTTGTGAGTGAAGCTGAATCCCAGGGCTCGTATGAAATCACACACAGACAGATCTTCTTCTGTGTGATCTGAGTCCCACTGCTCAGAGCTACAGACTGGTCAACTGGTCACTATTGTAGTCACGACCATTGGCCTTTGGCTGCTAATAATCAATATACTGATCAGAGTGTCAATACTGGTGTTTATTACATAAATACAAAGATAATTCCACACTCACTTGTGTTATAAAACACTTAAAAAACATGTTTGGAGGCTGATATACAGTAAAGAAAGTAATACTGAAGGGTTGGAAGTCCTGGAAAGGGTTAATAGAACCTTCTTGCTTTCGACCTGGAACAGAGCCCACAGCTGCCAGATCAGTGACCCCTGAGCCCAGTTCACAGAGAGGAGAATCAGGAGCTCTTATGTCTCTAAGAGGGCTGGGAGAAAGGAGAAAAGGGGGAAATGTGACATGAGTCCAGGCTGTTCTGTTTGATATTGTTCATGTAGCAGCACTGATTGTCTGATTATCTTCTGGTTCTGGATTGTGAGGATAGAGAGCAGTACGGAGTTGAGCTTCTGTCTGAGTGTGAGTCTGAGCTGTGAATCTGACTGAGAAGAGAATAATGATTTTTTATTCTGCTTCTGAGAATTTTTCTTCTTTGCCAAGTGGTGTTACATCCCCTTCAGATACTCTGCACAGACTGCCAGAGTGAGAGAAGAGGAGAGAGAGATGGACAGATAAGAGCACACACAGCGAGAGAGACATACGTCTTGATTTACTTTGAAGCAAGTGTTCATTTCTTTTCTGGAACAAGTTGTTTCTGAACTTCAAGAAATTCATACAACTTCTGAACCTTGCTTATCAGGACAGAAGAAATGCTGCAAAAAAATGCTGGTGATTTTTTCTCCTTTTAAAGAAAAGTGGAGAAAAACAACAGCAGTGCATCTTCGTCAGTTTGATTTAGCTTAATACAAGTATTCACTTCCTTTTCTGTAGATTACAGCCTGCGAAAGATGAAATGAAGTTCTTGGTTACTCTTGGTCAGTGCAGAAGAAATACTGCCAGCTGGCAGGAAAATGACAGTATTTTATTTAACTACAAACACTTGAGTTGTGGCTCCAGCTGGATTTGAACATGCAACATGTGACATGGGTTTTAGGAACCTAACCCACAGCACCACCAGAAAGGACAAGCAACAGTAACGTGTCCTTGTGCAGCTGTTAAACAAAGGGCTGGTGGGTCAAACGCACTCAGGGATGCGCTTCATTAAAGATGATGGTGAACCTGATGGTGTGCTTATCAATCATGCATAAAATGTACATAGCAGAGAATGGTTTTGATCCATCAACCTCTGGGTTATGGGCCCAGCACGCTTCCACTGCGTCACTTTGCTGTTGGCTGTCATACTGTGGTTCAACAGAAGTGCTCCATCTTTGCTTTCTAAAAGTGCGCCCGAGATGAAAAGTTTCAACGGTAAACGCAGTCACTTTGAGCACTTGGTCTTTTATAGTACGAATCATCACACGCTGCTCTACATGGGCGTGTCTTCAAGATCGTTGAGAACCAAAGCTTCTGCTTTCCGAGGCAACTGATTCTTTCATCGTTAATTCCCAAATCTTCAATGAGAATCAGTGAAACGAAAACCAAGCGCATGTACACACTCGCGTCCTAGCGTGAAAAAAATGATGGAAGCATTTGAGAAATAACAAGAGTAGTCTGAACAGCTCCGGCCTATGAACTGCTCTACAAAGTGATCGCTACCTCCACACCCAGTTTATAACACTGAAAATAATGCAGGAAGCCCAGTAAAGTTCTAAAACCAGTGGTTTTCTCAAAAGTAAAATCTTCATCTTTTAAATATTGTCATCCATATATTTTCGTTTTTCTCTTTTTCACATTACACGCTTTCGAGGAATAGACTGTCTTGTAATGAAGGCTGCATTAGAAAATGTGTATCTAAATTAAAATCGGGTTTATGACTTTTGCGTTATTCAGCTTTCTTAGCGCTTGGGTCTCGATTCAGATATTGCAATGAAAGCAACATGGGAGTAAGTTTTCCTTTTCTAAATCAAAGGTGATCTGCTCACAAGGAAGTATAAAAACTTCAGCGTTTACTTTTTGAAGACCGCAAATTGTCGAAACACTGTTGCTTCATAAGCTAATAAGTAACGTTTCTGAGCACGCATTGTATTACTAATGCTGTTATTAATAAAAAAAAGCTTCAATTCACATAATGGAATTTGGATGGCTCAAAGTAGTCTATTCCTTGTACAACTTTACTTGCCCGCTGAGTAGATTTTAAAGCAACGGCAGCAGAAGTAGCAGTAATAGCAACAGCGTGGTTAGAGTGTCACAATACATATTCTTCACATATTTGAAATATTTTTATTCGGGTTCGCCTAATACACGGTGCAACCCATACCTGCAGCAGAATGCTGTGGCACATTAAGTCATTTTGTTTATCGGTTGTAAGGATTGAGGAGCGTAATACAAATCGAGCAAGCGAAAATAAAATTAAACAGGAGTCACTTTTTGGATTGCTAATCCATTGTGCTCTGCTCGTCTAGGAGCTCGTCTAAGCACCAATTCTGCCGTGACCCGGATTCAAACCGGGGTTGTTGCGGCCACAACGCAAAGTACTGACCACTATACGATCACGGCGAGCTACAGAGACATACACAGCTCCGACCTCTTCCACCCCTGAATAGGATGGGTGAATTGAATAGCATTCAATTCACATCGAATATCACTGGCGAAGCTCAGCGCTGGGCCACTGGGCACGGTTTCGCACTTTTTCCGTAGTCTACTGGTTATCACGTTTGCCACACACGCAAAAGGTCTCCGGCTCGAAACAGATCGGCTTCTTTTGTCGCCACGCACACTGTTTGGGGATTCGCCTAGCGCTGTGATCGAACAGACCCATCCACCTCTTAGTGTGGCGGGATCTGCACAGTGCATGTCGCAGCGCTTCCTGCTTTCACTTCAATGCGCATCCTTATGTCGAGTCGTGTGCCGTGCAGATGCTCTGAAAGCGAGAGCAACGAAAAGGTGTACGGCGCTGTGAAAGCCAGTCCTTTCTCTAAGGAGGTAGAAGAAGATCGACTCCCCGTCAGGGAATCAAACCCCGGTCTCCCGCGTGATAGGCAGGGATACTCACCACTATACTAACGAGGAAGACATCACTTTTTTCGACCACCGGCATCGTGTCCCGACCCACCGTGCTGGAAGCCGACGCGTGCTGTGATTCCTTTACAGAGCAGAGATGACAACCGAGGAGCCGAGAGATCATTTCAGCATTTGGCAGCAATACAACATTTCGAAAACACAAACGACCAACTCAGAATGACTTGCCTTTAACGCTTTTCAAAGCTATCTTTGTGCATGACGACTGCGCCGCCAAGCAGATACAAATGGGTTGTGGCATGAAAATGCAAGCGATGTTTATTTTTTGACCGGATAGGTGCGAATGGAGAACATCCTCATTTGTCAGTCTCTGTGGCGCAATTGGCGAGTGTGTTTTGCTATTAACTGTAAGGTTGGTGGTTCACACCCACCCAGGGATCCCTTCCTTAATATTGTCAATGTAAACACTGTCTCCGCTAAAGCCGAAACCTTAACTCTCTTTATATTTGCAGAAAATGCGAGTCTTTTGCTCATGTCCAACAACAACACTTGAGACCGGGGAAGTCCAATAGTGATCAACACCGCAACTCCCCAGAAAACCATATTCACCCATGGAAAAGTATATTTGAATGGCTGGCGGGAGATATCATTTATACTCCTGTTGCGTCCTCTGCTAAAATCGTTTAGAAATACAACGCGGAATTGTTTGAGGACTTGACAAGCATTGTTACGTCAGCACTGTGAAGTTGGATGTTGATATTTTGATATATTTACCTTAATTTTAACATAAATATAAACATAAAAGCTGTACAATCAAACACAGTTATATTTTGAGTCTCATGCTGGTCGTTGTATGGATCCAAAAGCAAATTTTAAAGCTGATACATTTTCGATTGGAATTTGCATCTAGCTGCAATCGGTATCTTTTACTTTATGTATGGTAGTGGAAATGTATTTTTTAAATGTTTTCTAAAGAAGATCTCATGAAGTATTGCCAGGACCTGCCTTTAGCGCTCAGTAGCGATGACGCTGTTGATATAGATGGAGAAGAAATGTAAGATGAATTGATGATCTAAGCTAAAATAGCCCTAACACGCCTCCTGTAACAGTGTTTGTATTCATAGCAAGTAATATTCTTTTTCAAACCCGAACGTTGCTTTTGCATTAAGTGTTATGTAACCATTAGCGGTTTCGGTAGCTTCTGAAGAGCGCACTTTTCCAAACTGAAGCCTATAAGAACATTATTCAAGACGCACCATGGCCCAGAATCGTTCTTCGGGACTAGGATTAACATCAATTGAAAGTACTCCCAAATAAAAGATTTGATGGAAAAATTGAAAGAGTAGGCAAGTATTAAAACAATGCCATAACTGCTCGACTTCCAGTCGCTTTCCTGGTTCAGGCTTTGTAAAATGACATAATCAGTGGAGTCATGCCGCGGTTGTGAGTTCAAGCCTCACCTGGAGCAGCCCGGTTTTCTGTCTTGACAGGTAAACAGTGTTTTGTGTTATTTGCTAAATGGAGAGAGGATTCTGTGTTAATTGTGCTCCTTCTGGGAGAGGTCAAGTTGAGAAGTTCACGAGGCTGGTGGTAAATATCCTGTCCAGGAATATCGGGGCTGTAGGGGGTCAGATCTATAGTACATCACCGTCTCCACTGATGTAGTAAACACAGTGGACAAGAGAAAAGGCACACTGCATATCCGCGAAACATCACGCCCGGCTTTAGAGACAGTGACATCAGAGAATGGAAGCTTCAGACCTCCTTTTTGTTACAGGTTCAAGTAAACCTGAAAGTTAGGGACTATTTGGTCTCTTTTGTTTGAAAAAGTGTCTGAAGCCTGTAATTATAATTAGCCCTTTTTTAATTGTGGTTGAAATCCACTCCCATGTACCAAGACCTTACAGTATATTCATGTTTACTTAAATGACTAACGCCATTGGACATTAGTTGGTGGTTTTTTTTTGTAACGATTTGCTATTTCATGCAGGAAAGAAAGGAACCCAGACCCAACGTTTGCTTTCAGGTGCGGTTCATTTACATAACGGACATCTATTTCTGAGGAACCTGATTTAAATCACACAACCCCGGTAGAAGTCGAATCGACAATCTTATAAACCGAAATCAGACGCGTTATCCATTAAACCACTAGCCCGTCACGTAAATGAATTGCACCATGGTGAGTTCAGCGCCGCTCCTAGTAATACCCCACCCCCATCTTAAATTTCTACGTGAGAAGCGTGTTTTCTACATTTCTATCAGTTTTAAAAAATCATCACTTTTAAGCAGACAAAGCCTTTATGTGTCGCTCTGAATTTCTAATTGATTTAGAATTCCAAGAAAAAAGCGTTTTGTTCCACAACGGCGTGAAATGATCACGTCTTCTCTTTTGTAGTAAAGCAGACCTTGCTGGGTGAGTATTTGCTCTGGTAAATTAGGTCACGGATCATGTTAACTCACTTCTGCTAAACACAACATTTCCTTATGCACGGGAGTGTGTCTTTGTACAGCTGTTAAACAAAGGGCTGGTGGTCAGGGACGCGCTTCGGATTGTTTCGATGTAAACATAATCTCCGCTAAAAACCCTCTTGAACTTTGCAGGAAATGTGCGTGTTTTAAACCATTTTCACGTGTGGAATTTTATCTTCAGCTGGCTGTAGTTAGAATGCCTTATACACCCGTTGTTTATCCTTAGCAAAAATATTTTAAAATTATAACAGAGTTGTTGGAGAACTTGACAATCCTTGACAATCATTATTAAATGAGCACAGTACAAATGTACATTGATATTTTTGTTGTATGTACCTTAATTTTAAAATATATAAACATAATTGTGCTGATATGGATGTTCATTTGAAGGATTTGAGGAATCTATAAAGGATCTCAGAACAACCAAAGAAACATTTGGGCATCTGCATATTTGTAAAGATTAAAGAGCACCGTAAATGTGAAGTTTGCACACAGGAGAGAAGAAATCAGTTTCAATGCACGTCATTAAACTGATGGTGTGCTTATCAATCGTGCATAAAACGTGTAGAGCAGAGGATGGCTTTGATCTATCAATCTCTGGGTAATAGGCCCGGTACGCTTCTGCTGCGCCACTCAGTTATGTTTAACACAACTGCTTTTGCACCTGAGATGAAAAGTTTCAACGGTAAACGCAGACGTCACTGACCACTTGGTCTTTTGTAGTACAAATCATCACACGCTGCTCTACATGGGCGTCTTCAAGATCGTTGAGAACCAAAGCTTCTGCCTTCCTGGTTACTGATTCTTTCTTCGTTAATTCCCAAATCTTCAATGAGAATCAGTGAAAGGAAAACCAAACACATGTACACACTCGCGTCCTAGCATGAAAGAAAAATGATAGAAGCGTTTGAGAAATAACAAGAGTAGTCTGAACAGCTCCAGCCTATCAACTGCTCTACAAAGTGATCGCTATCTCCACACCCAGTTTATAACACTGAAAATGATTCAGGAAGCACAGCAAAGTTCTAAAAACAGCGGTTGAAAAGCGTCTAGATACATAAAATGACACTTTCTCAAAAGTAAATCTTCATCTTTTAAATATTGTCATCCATATATTTTCGTTTTCCTCTTTTTTACATAACACGCTTTCGAGAAATAGAGTGTCTTGTAATGAAGGCTGCATTAGAAAATGTGTATCTACATTAAAATCGGGTTTATTACTTCTGCGTTTTTCAGCTTTCTTAGCGCTTGGGTCTCGATTCAGATATTGCAATGAAAGCAACAGGGGAGTAAGTTTTCCTTTTCTAAGTCAAAGGTGATCTGCTCACATGAAGTATAAAAACTTCAGCGTTTACTTTTTGAAGACCGCAAATTGTCGAAACACTGTTGCTTCATAAGCTAATAAGTAACGTTTCTGAGCACGCATTGTATTACTAATGCTGTTATTAATACAAAAAAAGCTTCAATTCACATAATGGAATTTGGACGGCTCAAAGTAGTCTATTCCTTGTACAACTTTACTTGCCCGCTGAGTAGAGTTTAAAGCAACGGCAGCCTAAGTAGCAGTAATAGCAACAACGTGGTTAGAGTGTCACAATACACTCTATGAAATAATTGCGGCTTCAGATCGTTTTGTTCTGTTGAAGCTACCTACAGGCTCTGAACTGTTGACATTGGCTGTGATCTTCTTTTCTCAGGTTTCATGAAATTCTTCACATATTTGAAATATTTAATTCGAGTTCGCCTAATACACGGTGCAACCCGTACCTGCAGCAGAATGCTGTGGCACATGAAGCCGTTTTGTTTATCGGTTGTAAGGATTTAGGAGCGTACTACAAATCGAGCAAGCGAAAAGAAAATTAGGAATTCTGAGGTCTTGAGATATTTTTAACTTGATTTACAGTATTTGAGAGGTATGTCTTAACACCGATACTACAGTGCTTAAGTACTGCTCACATATATGTTTCTAGGTTTATATTATGCATTTCATACGGTCAAATTACTTTTGAGCAACTAATAAGAAGCGCGAAACGGTATGCGTTTTAGTTTTGTTTTGTGCTGGGACCCGTGGGTTGATTAGAGATATCAAGTACATACAAGTCATTTTTTAAATGTTGTAGTTCGTCTTGAAAAAAATGTTACGAGTACATCATCTATCAACAATTACACAGGTTGTGTTTCCATATTGCGGATTTTGGTTACATAATATTATTTTCTAGATTTCACGTTGTGAATATATGATTTGGGCAAACAGAGCGCAAAGAAGTACATTATTGGTTGTTGTTTTTTTTTTGCAGTTTTATCTAGAACAAGCGATGCTTAAACCTTTGTCTGATTCTTGTGAAACTATCCACACGACAGTTACAGTACCTAGGAGTTGACTTCAGTGATGTCACTGATGGGATGTTTCTAAAAATCCATCCTCTGTAAAACGTCTTCTCTAGTTGTCCTGCATATGTATTTGCTAATGAAGCTGTGTGTTCTGAGCCTGGATCTCTACATTTCTGTATGAACCAGCTTAGAGGGCTAAAGACAGCTTGTGTTTAAATTGAGTGTAAGACAATTTATGCTTCTAAAGTCATGGTCAGCATTTATTTTTGTACTGTGCTGTAAACTTGTTCTGTGCCAAGTCACATTATTTTATAACGTTTTTATAGCGTTATCAAATCCGGTGGCGCTGTGTGTTAGTTTCCTGACTCCCATGTCACATGATCTGTGATTGAAACCTGTAAAACCGGTTTAATTCGTCACAGCCAGCACTCTTCAGGTGTGAGGGTCTTCTGTTCAGAATGAAACGCTAAAATGTTTGTGTATATTCTAATGGTAGTGGGGGCAGGGTGTGTGAGAACAGGTTTGGTTGAAATTGCATTGGAGATCTATGTTCTTCACACCTGAAACATTTTCTCTGAAAGCATTTTCTTCGCAGTTTAACCGATCTTGTTACAGCATGTTACAGTTTACTATTATTAACCATATTAATTTTAAGTGCTTAATGTAAAATCTTGTAAAAATATATTTTCATTGTTCAAATATACATTAAGTCTGACTATCATATAATAAGTTAAATACAAAACTAAAGAAAAAATAGGGTTAAATATAATTCAAAATATTTTGCTAACAATGTTAACTGTTTATGAATAATAAAATGTATTAACTAAGGAGTAGGATGGCACAGTTGTTAGTATGTTTTTTGTTTTGTTTCTTTTTCATAAATACAACAGTAGTACCTGATGTCTCGGTGGCTTTCAAAATTAAATTATGTATGCAAACCTGTGAACTAGAAAGATAACTAAGATATCCATCCATTATATTCCATAATATCCATGAAATATATGGCGCTGAAATATGTGTGACGCAGTGGTGGCCTGACACGGTGAGGTGCCCTGGCAGCTGTGTGGTGTGACGCAGTGGTGGCCTGGTACGGTGAGGTGCGCTGGCAGCTGTGTGGTGTGACGCAGTGGTGGCCTGGCACGGTGAGGTGCGCTGGCAGCTGTGTGGTGTGACGCAGTGGTGGCCTGGTACGGTGAGGTGCGCTGGCAGCTATGTGGTGTTACGTAGTGGTGGCCTGACACGGTGAGGTGCCCTGGCAGCTGTATGATGCAGTGGTGGCCTGGCACGGTGAGGTGCGCTTGCAGCTATGTGATGCAGTGGTGGCCTGGCACGTTGAGGTGCGCTGGCAGCTGTGTGATGTAGTGGTGGTCGGGTATGTAGAGGTTCACTGGCAGCTGTGTGTTGTGACGCAGTGGTGGCCTGGCACGGTGAGGTGTGCTGGCATATAATGAATATATTCATGTGCATCCAACACACAGTTCAACGCTAGCAACTACACAAAATCTAAAATATGAGCTCTACTTGCCACTTACAATACCAACAGTACCAGCTTACTTTAGTAGTGACATTTTCATGGATCTTTTTAACAATAAAATTTACAACATCAGACTTCAGACACAATTTAACAGGCCTCAAAAAAGTCTGGTACAAACATTTTCAGCATGGTGAAACATGGTGAACATTTCCACCACTGCGTCACACCACCCAGCTGCCAGCGCACCTCACCGTGCCAGGCCACCACTGCATCACACAGCTGCCAGCGCACCTCACCGTGCCAGGCCACCACTGCATCACACAGCTGCCAGCACACCTCACCGTGCCAGGCCACAACAGCGTCACACCACACAGCTGCCAGCGCACCTCACTGTACCAGGCCACCACTGCGTCACACCACACAGCTGCCAGCGCACTTCACCGTGCCAGGCCACCACTGCGTCACACCACACAGCTGTCAGCGCACCTCACCGTGCCAGGCCACCACTGCATCACACAGCTGCCAGCGCACCTCACCGTACCAGGCCACCACTGCGTCACAACACACAGCTGCCAGTGCACCTCTACATACCCGACCACCACTGCATCACACAGCTGCCAGCGCACCTCACCGTGCCAGGCCACCACTGCGTCACACATATTTCAGCGCCATATATTTCATGGATATTATGGAATATAATGGATGGATATCTTAGTTATCTTTCTAGTTCACAGGTTTGCATGCATAATTTAATTTTGAAAGCCACTGAGACATCAGGTACTACTGTTGTATTTATGAAAAAGAAACAAAACAAAAAACATACTAACAACTGTGCCATCCTACTCCTTAGTTAATACATTTCATTATTCATAAACAGTTAACATTGTTAGCAAAATATTTTGAATTATATTTAACCCTATTTTTTCTTTAGTTTTGTATTTAACTTATTATATGATAGTCAGACTTAATGTATATTTGAACAATGAAAATATATTTTTACAAGATTTTACATTAAGCACTTAAAATTAATATGGTTAATAATAGTAAACTGTAACATGCTGTAACAAGATCGGTTAAACTGCGAAGAAAATGCTTTCAGAGAAAATGTTTCAGGTGTGAAGAACATAGATCTCCAATGCAATTTCAACCAAACCTGTTCCCACACACCCTGCCCCCACTACCATTAGAATATACACAAACATTTTAGCGTTTCATTCTGAGCAGAAGACCCTCACACCTGAAGAGTGCTGGCTGTGACGAATTAAACCGGTTTTACAGGTTTCAATCACAGACCATGTGACATGGGACTCAGTAAACTAAAACACAGCACCACTGGATTTGATAATACCTAACCAAAATCTGCAATATGGAAACAGAACCTGTGTAATTGTTGATAGATGATGTACTCGTAAAATTTTTACAAAACGAACTACAACATTTAAAAAATGACTTGTATGTACTTGATATGTCTAATCAATCCACAGGTTCCAGCACAAAACGAAACTAAAACGCATACGGTTTCGCGCTTCTTATTAGTTGCTCAAAAGTAATTTGACCGTATGAAATGCATAATATAAACCTAGAAACATATACGTGAGCAGTACTTAAGCACTGTAGTATCGGTGTTAAGACATACCTCTCAAATACTGTAAATCAAGTTAAAAATATCTCAAGACCGATTCTGGTCGTAATGAAACCATGTTTCGTGTATGTTTTCTTTTTCATCTTGAAATAACTCATTTCTAAATACCTTTTTCACTGTTAACATCTTGCAGCAACTTTGCGACAAAATATACACTCTGACAGTTCATCCTGCTACCAATATTAAATAAAACAAATCTTAAGATTTCTATATTTATGTCTTTATTTAGTGGTTTCATTCGAAGCTTACAATGTTTAGGGAGAAATGGAATACTGGTGTGTATTTTTTACTTTAAAGTACCGAGACCATTCATATACTGTATGTTTATGTTAAAATTTCCCTTCAGTGGTTAACTTAGATATGAATATTCAATACTTAAACGGGCACAGTTAAGACATTAAATATACATATACATATTGTATACAGTACAGTTTGCATACGGTAATATGTTTATGTTACGCGATTAAAAAATAAATAAATAAAACTGAAAGGTCCAGAACCAGCTGGATTCGAACACACAACCTGTCAGTTGGTAGTCACGCACCTAGACCAGTAGGCTACAAGACAGCTCGCATGAACAGGCAGGCGAAACAGCCCTACACAGCCCTGCCGCAGAACACGGATATAATCATACCGTTATTAAATTCTTGAGATACGCGATTCCATATTATATTCCCTTTAAACAAATTCTAAAAGTACGCTTGTTGACTCCGGTATCACGTTAGTTAAAGACTTCGAAGCTTACAATGTTTAGGGAGAAATGGAATACTGGTGTGTATTTTTTTCTTTAAAGTACCGAGACCAGCTATATACTGTATGTTTACGTTCCAAAATTAATATCGTTTAAGGCCTTCACACGCGTTACAGTATGCTCCTATTCTTTTTATGCTCAGCTACTAAGATTTCCCTTCAGTGGTAAAATTCAATATCTACAACGGGCACAGTAAAGACGTTTACAGTAAGTCTTTCTATGACAGACCAACGGATCACGAGTGCCCCTGTCGGTCAACCAATCACGCACCGCGGTACCCCATGTCATCTTACCTGCGGTACGTGTCTGTACCGCACACTTTGAATGGCTGCATCTGTACATAAACAATGCAGTAAAAAAATGTCTCATCAAGTATTTAATCATTAGGTATAACAGTTTCCCTTTAGGCCTCTGAAAACACCTCCTTCTACCTTGTGAATACCAGTACCTCCTAATTGTCTAAAGGCTTTATTTATTAAGAGCATGACATTAAAAACTGCTCAACTTTACAGCTGCATGTTTGCTTGAAGCATTCCAATACCTCTCAAGCAGTGAAAACAAATAACCTGCTGCAAAGCTGCTTATCATGGAGAAAAAAATCTCAGTTACATTCCCAGATCATAATCATTAGCTTTCCCAGCTGCAAATAACTACAGGTGCAAACACTCAAAACAACCTGCTGAAACATGAAACCAAGGAATTGTCTTCAGAGATGTTTATTGTCTGGCATACCTCAGGATAACACAAAACCTTCCATACAGCCAGAACTATACGGTGTACTGAGAAGAGAGCTAATATACAAAAAGAAATCATTTTCAGACCACCATGACAGCAGAACATGAACCCTGTACTGTGCACTTAAAACTTGAAGATAACGATTTGTGTGACAAACAAATTAACAAAGTCCCTATTTGTCCTAACAAGGTCCCAAACCTGAATTTAAGAATAAAATATCCTTTGCGGGATGATATTTCCCAAAGGCAGATGACCCCACCTGTTGCTTTAAACGAAAAAGGTTTTGTAGAGTAACAACTTCTTTCAACATCAGGTTTGCCCTCGCTAACAGCAGGCTTTCCAGCTATCGTTTGTTTGGTAAATATGGATTTACAAACTGCATTATTAACCAAACCATAAAAACAAACCTCGACACCGACACGTTAATCGTTTAAACCTTTATGCAAAAACAACAAAGGAATCATATCTCGCCACTTGGCAGGGTGTTATGATGAAATCATGTCTTTGTTGTTGGGGCAACTTTTTTGGTAGTAATATGATGATTAATATTACTAAGTAATATTCTTTAGTATAAAAGTTTTTTATTATTGTTATAGAGAAACATGATCAGATTTTCCCTGGTTCAGAAAAAAGACGATTCAAATCTGTAATCTTTCCACTTGTATGTCATCGGAAAATACAAGAAGTTTCTGCTTTGTGCTAAGACATTAACGAGTACAACCCCCCTCTCTGCGGGAGTGCTGGCTGTGACGAATTAAACCAGTTTCACAGGTATTTTCAAAGTAGGAAGTACAGTACTTACTAGTTAAGAAAGCTAGGCTCCTCAATGAAATCGCTTTAACATGCTAATGCGTTGGTGTAACAGTCCGGGCGTGCCAAGCTTCCAATGTCAACTCGACTCGATTGGAAGACAATGAACGTATTCTAGCCCTAAATGAATTAATAGCAAACATGGTTTACATAAAATACATTTTTCCAAGAAAGTTTATAATAATACGATCTATAGTTGAAATCTGAGCCTAAATATAAAGAAAAAGCATTTTCAGAGAGCAATCACGCTGTGTTTATGTAGAAAAAGCGATTAGGTTTATGAGCAATCTAATTACCTATTCGCTTAAAAAGCTATATAAAATAAAGTTTATTTAAAGATGAATGATAAGTGTCGCAGTTTAAATAATTTTTGTAGTAGGGCTTGGACAGATTCCAAGTGCATTTTTGCAATTTACGTTGCATTGTCCAATGTGCTGCTGTAATACAGTTTAAAATACAGTAAGTCTAAACTGCATCAGCTTTATTTATGGGTTGCAAATTAGAAAAATTTAAAAACCGCACTCAAAATGCAATTGAGAGCTTTCTGGCAATAGGAGACACCCAAATTAATAATGTAACATGCCACTGTTTGTGCATGAACAAAGTTATACTGCAATTTTGCTTAGATACGCGATTAAAAAAAATATATTTTTTGAATCCCCGGCGGAACACATTCCATAAGAATCAGCGGTTTTATATATCGCCTTTAAACACATATATCTAAACACGAGTTTACGATTTAAATCAAAATGCATTTTTGTAACGCATAGGTGACAATTCATTGTTATTAAAAATACTTAAATTGGATCATGTTGTGATATTTAGAAATATAAATTTGTTTGGTGCGAGTGAGGTTTTATTTAATCTCTGACCAAGGGAAATGTTTCATTTTTTCAAAGAAATGTTTGTTAAAAAATAAAGTCATAGTTCCATGGGATTCAATCACAAACCATGTGACATGGGAGTCAGGAACATAACCCACAGTGCCACCGGCGCAGTCACATGCAGAGTGCTGAAAAAGCACTACAGAAACATTATACACAGAAGCATAAATTACCTTACACTCAATTTAAACACAAGCTGTCTTTAGCCCTCTAAGCTGGTTCATACAGAAAATGTAGAGAACCAGGCTCAGAACAAACAGCTTCATTAGCGAATACATATGCAGGACAACTGGAGAAGACATTTTACAGTGGATGGATTTTTAGAAACATCCCATCAGTGACATCACTGAAGTCAACTCCTAGGTAACTGTCGTGTGGATAGTTTCACAAGAATCAGACAAAGGTTTAAGCATCGCTTGTTCTAGATAAAACTGCAAAACAAACAACAACCCATAATGTACTTCTTTGCAGCTCTGTTTGCCCAAATCATATATTCTCAACCTGAAATTAGAAAATAATATTACGTAACCAAAATCCGCAATATGGAAACAGAACCTGTGTAATTGTTGACAGATGATGTACTCGTAACATTTTTACAAGACGAACTACACCATTTAAAAAATGACTTGTATGTACTAGATATCTGTAATCAATCCACGGCGATATAGTTATAGCAGAGTCCCCGCACTGCATTAAAACAAAATGAAAACTAAAACGCCCTGGGCATACCGTTTCGCGCTTCTTATCAGTTGCTCAAAAGTAATTTGACCGTATGAAATGCATAATATAAACCTAGAAACATATACGTGAGCAGTATTTAAGTAGTATCGGTGTTAAGACATACCTCTCAAATACTGTAAATCAAGTTATAAATATCTCAAGACCGATTCTGGTCATAATGAAACCATGTTTCGTGTATGTTTTCTTTAAAGTACCGAGACCAGCCATATACTGTATGTTTATGTTCCAAAATTAATATCGTTTATGGCCTTCACACGAGTTACAGTATGCTCCTATTCTTTTTATGCTCAGATACTAAGATTTCCCTTCAGTGGTAAAATTCCATATGAATATTCAATACTACAACGGGTACAGTAAAGACGTTTACTGTAAATCTTTCTACGACAGACCAACGGACCACGAGTGCCCCTGTCGGTCAATCAATCACGTACCGGGGTACCGCGCGTCATCTTGCATCAAAATGCGCGTCGCCGTAGCCAATTACCTCCGGTACGTGTCTGTACCGTGCACTTTGAATGGCTGCATCTGTACCTTACTGCTGCTAATCACATTCACGTGTTTACGTAGCTTTTTTCTGTCCGTTATGTTTTTGCTAAGCAGTTTCTCCGTTTTCCTCGTACTGTGATTGTCAGCGAGCACAACAAGACTGAAACAGTGTAAAGGCAGGTAAAAAAGACAGGGTAAAACGCCTGATTGTCAGGAGTGGGATTTGAACCCGTGCCTCTATTTGAAGAGTGAAACACAAAGCTTAAAAGACACGAAGCTGTGAATTTGCTGATTTAAACCGCTCGACTATCCTGAAAAAATGTGTGCTGATTGCACCAGTCGCATCCTATTTTCTGTAACTTTAGAACGATTGATACAACTGGACTAACGCAATTTGTGGCGTTAAGCATGACATAGAAAACGGTACCAGAGCATTCGGGTCCAGACTACCAGACTCAGAAACAGTTTTTACCCCCGCACTATCAAACTATTAAACTCCCAGCCTCTCTCACTCTCTCCTCACCTCTCACCTATGATCTGAACCTCACAGTGCCTTCTTTCTTACCAAAAACCCAAACACACATTGAAAATCTATCTCTACCATACATGTCAAAAGCTCACTCCCCATCATTTCTATCCTTTTATTTCATTCTTTTGATGCATGTTTTTGCACATAACCTGTTACCTTTTTGTTGTTTTGCACACTGCCTGTTGTTGTTTTTTGCACATCGGCTGTTGTCTCTGTCTTTCTTTTGTAATACAATTGTATTGTTGTTGTGTTTTTTTCTTTGTACTACTTATGTCTGAGAGCTAGCTAAATAGCATTTCGTTATACCATATACCTGTGTATGAGTATAATGACAATAAACTTGAACTTGAACTTTAAACTTGAACTTGAACTTGACATAGTCTTGCAGGCAGTATATTATTTTATCATTTACTCGTTTAAAAAAACACTGTCTTCTCGTTCCTAAGTCAGATTTTTAGTGCTTTTGAACGTTACTTCCAACTTGGACTGACAGCACACCAGATCTGTTTGTGATCAGACCATGGAGTCAGGGGCTGTACCATTTTGAAGTTGAAGTCATTTTATTTTTACAGGAAGACTCATTCCCTAACGATCTCTCCTGTTTTAGAAATGCTTCATAAGGCGTGTTTGATTCAACGGACAAACAGTATACTAATTGTACAATCCAGATCTATGCAGCATTCGTACTGGATTTGACTGGGATTCTGAAATACTTCTTGAAAAGGTATTCCGATTTTTTTGAACCTATAATAAAAACACAGACCTGAAACTCCCTAGCTTCCAATCTCTGATGTTGCTGTCCTTAAACTCGGACGTGATGTTCTGCAGACGTGCAGTGTCCCTTTACTCTCGTTGTTTTCAAAACGACCTCCGTTGTCGGGCGCAGTTAAAGTGGAACTGGCCTGACTGCACAGGAAAGTACAGAAGGATAAAATGTTTCTACGGGTCAAAATGTCCCTTTAGACCCTCGTCATGTCTCTGCTAGGAACGGGTAGGTAGAGAGGTTTAACAGATGCTCATGATGTTTCACACGGGGTGTTACCTGTTGTAGTGTTTCAAAAGATGTGTTAGCGGACCAAAGATTATCTTGAAAACATTTGGGTTTGCACTGGCTGGGATTCAAACCTGACTCAATTATTTGGAAGGCGCTTGTACCACCAACGCACTTCCAAGAAGCACCTGCAAATTATCACAATCCTCTCTCTCACTTACAAAGTTATGGAGACACAGACGTCCAATGAAAACTCAAGGCTCCACTCTTTTGTTGTGATGTCATTTTAATTAATATTAACTTTGATAAGGTGTCATTTTTGCCTCTTAAAGTTAAAGTCTGCTCCTTTCTTCCTGGTATAGAAAGAATGTGTTCCATCTTTGTTTAAAAACACCACTAAAAGTAAATTATTCAGCTCTATCGCCTGTGTGCATTGACAAGACATCTCAAAAGGACATATTAAATAAGAACACGATCCTTCCTGTTACCATTCCTGTGGTTGGGGCGTTGTTTCACCCTTTTACGTTAAATCATCAGTACTGCTGTTTTTCTATGCATAGTTTAATCAAGAGCACTTAAAAGATGCAAAAAGCTTTCAAATAAAATAGAATTGAAAGACAGTCGAGTAAGGAGGTAGAAAAAAAGCACTCCCCCGTCTGGGAATCAACCACCGTCGCCCATGTAACTGGATACAAAAATAATAGATTAATTTGTGTCCAGTCTCTTTAAGCTTCGATGCGATTATTTTTCCTTCCTTAATTCTTCATTCCTATGAATTTACTCTGTAGTAGAAGAAACGCGAAAGTTGAAAACTGCAGGCATTCTTAGTGAGTGGTGCGATCAGTGAGCATTTGCACATCTCTAAGTCTGTTCCATAACCTTTTTCATCGGGGATGTAGCTCAGTGGTAGAGCGCATGCTTCGTATGTATGAGGTCCTGGGTTCAATCCCTAGCATCTCCAAGTGCTTTATGTTATAGTACTCACATCGCAATCTTCTGTTGAGTGAGAACTCTTTGCTCGAGTTCAGAGAGAGCCAGGTTTACAAAATTAAATGCAGGCACACTCGACGTGCTGCAGAGTTGTGCTGCTGTTTTAAATGTACCTCATTAAGTTCTGTTAAATCCAAAATTATTTGAACTAATAATTTAGTTCAAATTCAGGAAATCCAGAGATTGCTTCACACTTGTCGTGGCTGTTACAGAAAACACCTGTTGAATCTCACCCGGGATTTCCTGAGAGATAATTCAGCGAGCGAATCCTCCTTCTGAACTCTGCACTAAACTGAAAGCTTCACGAACTCCTCACTGTGTGTCATGTACTGTTACAAATGCTCTCGTGTAGATGTGAAGCACAACCATAAACACACTTTGAACTTTTTTCCGTTTAAGGAAAATGCAAAAGAGCATGCCCAGTGGGCAAAAGACGTATAATATGCGTCTCTTAAACGCATACCTTAGACGTCTAAATGTGGTCTGGAATTCGTCTAGAATGAAATTCTAATATACGTCTAAAGTTATATGTCAATTATACGTCTATGTTTAGACGTTCATTATACATAAATGGTTGGAGTTCTATTATACGGATAAATTTAGAGGACTATTATACATATATGGTTGGAGTTCCGGATAACTTTAGAGGACTATTATACGAATAACTTTAGAGGACTATTATACGTATATGGTTAGAGGTCTATTATACGGATAACTTTAGAGGTCTATTATACATCAAAGATAGGTTTCATAGGTGTAGAAACAAGTAAACCAAGCCAATGATTAGGTTTAGAAATTTATTCTGAAAATACACATTCACACCTGAAACATATGTATTTCAAATTATACATCGTATACAATCAATCAACAATCAACTTATGGGCAATAATCATAAAAAACACAACTAGTCTTAAACTTCAGCTACAAATTCTGGTAACATGGCAATATACAGTATAGTAATGACAAACACAAAACGAATTACATTAACACACTAACTCAAAACCACATTTAGATTCAAATATACATTTTAAAATGTACAACAAAAATATTACAATGGAAGTTAAGACGATTTTTGTCCACTATTTGCAAACCTTGTCTAATTGTCCTAACAGTTAGAACCAAAAACCTATTATTTTCAGAGTCCAGATCTCCTGGCCCCCTGCCTTGCATATGCATTCTTCAAGTAACACATTGCGTGCTCCTTTATTTCTTTTTATGTTGATGTAGGGTGGGACTTCAGCACCGCAGCTAGGAGAAAATTATATAATATTACTTCCCAAATAAATGATGATTAATATCTTCTTTAGTATAATCTAAAAAATGAACGGTTTACTAAGCTCACAGCTGAAATAAATGTATAAAATTTGGCTTGCATCATAGCAGTTGAGAAATAAAGTCTGTCCTAATTAAAGAGTACCCAAAGTTTGAAAGTACAACATAGAATAAGAATAGAGAAACAGCAAAACGATTTTGTGTCATCTTCCCCATTCACACTATTTTATGTGCCATTTTTTGCTTATTCACGTACTATTTTAATCAAAATAATATTAAGGAAGATCTGTATGTATTCAGATAGTATTATTATTGTTCATACTTACTCGTCAAAAGAGGATTGCTGAGATATTTGCGGATATACTTCTACGTTTGAAAAACGTGTCCAAAACGGTGACCAACGAATACTAGCAATGCATTGTGGTATATAACCGGAAAATATGCTGGGTTCGATATTTTCTCAACGTATGCGTTTATTAATGTCGTCGATATTATGGTTGAAATGTAACATTGATAATACATCGCGGCTATGTGCCCCCTGCTATGAGCTGATGTGCAATTTTAACGCATGCAGTTAGTAAGGATCGGTCACTGTTGTATGGTATTATATATAATGACATTATGGAATAGGATGGGGACAGGCCTGGCATCACGGGGGGAGGGAGGAATGTCGCCCCTTCAGTTTGAGCAAAAAGATTTACCTAACTTAATTTGCGCCCTAAAAAAATAGTTGTACTTTGTCAATGGTCAGACAACACTAAATGACACGAACAGTCACTCAGTCTGTTTGATGAGCAGGAGGGCTATCCGTCCAGGAACTGCACATATCACTGTCGTTATTGAGTGTCAACATTACGATCCTGTTTGCTCAGGTGGACCGATTCCTTGCAGTAGTTTATCATTATACTTAAAATCGTTATATAACTAGGACTAGTTATAGCAGTCTGTGATTTCTGTTGGTTTTACAACATTTTTTTCTTAACGATTCAGAACGTCCATGTAGCTGCAAAAATGAACGCTATGGTACTAAAATGGTACTTTTTGCTCCAGGCAATACAAACCGTGAGAGTGACGAAAAATGTGAAACTGAACTTCATCGCAAATACCAGATTGCTAGTCGTTATCTTCTATCATGAAGCACTAATCAATGGCATAGCTGCGAGATTTCATTTGGGTAGCTGCACCGTACAGCTCCGTTTCAACCGAAATATCACCCCCCCTCAGAATTTCAGACGCCCCCCTACAGATTTTTCCCCGGGCACCGCGCACTGATGGGGACGGGGTGTCCAGGAAATGGTATCAACTTTTCTCAAGAAAATAAAAATAGAAACTCTATAGGCACTCAAACATTTTACTGTTTTTTTCAGGCAGGTGGCGAGACCCCCTCAGCAAAACCCTTGTATGCCAAGCAGTGGGCATTGATTCGTCGAATATACGTATATTCACGGCGAAAATACGGCTATACGTATATATACGTCGCCTCGACGTATAATCAACGTCGAATTGCAACCGTAAAATCGACGACATTAATAAACGCATATATAACGTCGAAAACACATCTAACACAGTGCCTGAGGCTTTTTACTGTAAGTATCGTGTGTGCCGCAACTAGGAGTATACGGCACTCTGCACAGTGTACGAAGTAAATTATTTTCGCAGTAATTAATTTATTATATTTACTATATTTATTATACACGTGTAAATTAATTACTGCAAAATAATTTACTTCGTACACTGTGCAGAGTGCCGTATACTCCTAGTTCCTTCTACGCTCTCGTTCTGTTGTCTCGCGATGTCTACTCACTGTACTACATTTAGCATGACTTCTTGTTGCAGTTGAGCTCAAAGCTGGAGATGATCTCCATATTCTACCGCAGTAACAAGTCCGAAACGTAGGACACAGTACACACTTTTTAAGTGAACTCAGGTTGTTAAAAAATTAAACCAGCGACCTGTCACAGAAACGTACCCCAGTCTCCCGCGCAACAAGCAGGGGTACTCAGCACTATACTAACGAGGAGCGCTTGTCTGCAGCTGAGCGTCAGCTCTGTTTACTGTCGGCAGTCATTTCCTCATTTCCAAAGACTTTTTCACCTGCTCTCAGCTTTTAAAGACGGTCATAAACGCTCAAGAAGTAATTCATGTCAGTTGGAAGTCTGTTTCTGTTGTCTCAGCTCTTGATAAAGAAAAGCCGTGCGTGGGAACTCCCTCTCTGAAGACGTTTGCCGTCAACCTGCGAGGGAGAAGAGCCATCAATCACCGAGGCAACCACTGAGACAATTAACATTAAACACGTGAAATGCGAGATGTTGTGATCTTTTCCCGCTTAAGGCTTCTATCGTTTCTACTCTAACGAGAAAGACCTCTTTATTAGAAGTGAGATTTTAACAAACGTCTCCAGGGGTAACTGCGACCTGAATGCAACGCCATATTGCCTGTGGTACTTATAATGAAGTATATATTTTATTTCTTTCTACTCGTTGATAAGAAAAAAAGTGAAATCTTGTAATTAGGGATATGTCTTTTTTTCATGGGGAAAACTACCCCGAGCAAATGTAAAGTTTAGAGCAGCGCTCAATAAAAATGATCAGAACCCGAAAGCGCTTCTTATGCGGATCAGTATATTCCGATACTACTGGTTCTGCAGAAGAAATAAGAAAAGCCGAACTCAAAGCAGAAATGTGTTGCCATTACGGGTACTCTGTCTGCAGCTGCTTTAAGATCTACTCACACCGTGATGCCATTAAGGCTACCTAGTTAAAAAAAACTTATCGTCACCTTTTTGAACGTGATTATTAGACACCCGTTAAATCTCAACCGAGGTTTCTTGAGAGATTGTTCAGCGAGCGAGTAATAAAAAATTACTTCGCTTCCAACCTCTGCTGTCACTGTAAACTCGGACGTGATGTTCTGCAGATGTGCAGTGTGCCTTTCCTCTTGTCGTATTCAAGAGTACTCACTGTGTGAGCTCCTTACTGCGTGTTCTGTACTCTACTGTGATTTAATTTAGATAATTAAGTGGAGTAGAGTGACAAGATCTACTTGAACATTTTCGGTTTGTGAAATGAAACACTAAATAGACTACTGTAAATACAAGTAATGGACATTTAAAATAACCACAGTAAAGCTAGAACAGTGAAAGATAAAAGACTATTTAGAATGACATTCACGATAGATTTATAAACAGCACATCCACCCGAACAGGGACTTGAACCCTGGGCCCTCAGATTGAAAGTCTGATGCGCTACCGATTGAGCTATCCGGGCTCTGAAAGCAAGATGACTCTGTCGGGATCCTCGCAAGTCACGTGTCTCTTGTGCGGAAGCGCAGTCATATCTGACCCGTCTGGAATGACCACTGACAGACTTTATCCAAAAGCGACGGCACCACTCCCACTAGAATGAGAGAGAAATACAGCATGACATGGAGGGTCAAGGGTCTCCCACAATCCATCAAGTGGAAAGAAAGCTGAATTACGCTGGGTACTGGGTATCACTGTTACGCCATCAGGTCATGCTAGGAGGATTGGGGGGATCAAATTGACACAGAGGGACCCAATGTGGGGGCTGAACCCACAGTTCTGAGATTAAGAGATTCATGCTTTATGGACTACGCCTACATTATATAACTCTTGTGCTACAGCAGTAATGTTTCTGGGTGTGGATGAACATGACATAATAGGCTGACAGCAGGAACACGTGGCCCACAGGCAGTGACAGTATCACTATCACATTTGGCTGCAGTATATTGTGTTGAGAGCAGCAATAACTTTCCTGCAGAGATGGGAGTGCCTTTAATACAGCTCTTTCAATCGGACAGAGTAACAGGAACTGACCTAAAGTTTCGGCTGTGGATCCATCCCCACATGGGGAAAAGAGACAGTAAAATAGCGATGAAGAAAGAAAAAGATTTGTGCTCGCTGCAAAGTAGGAAAGAGGTGGTCAGACACATAAAACAGCTTGGTGATAATTTGCAGCGACAGTTTTATGTTATTTAGTACACGGATTTCTCTCCATGTTCCTTAAGATGTGTAATTTGTATGTTGGTTGTACAGTATGAGAACAGTTTTAAAGTCCTGTCAATTGACAGTGGAGAGCTAGCTGGTGCACATCTTCAAGAAGACTCTCTTTAAGGCGATTACAAGTTTCTCGAACAAATTTGTGTAATATTTTTAAAATAGTTTAGTTAATGAGCAACGAGGGTATAACTGAATTCTCCCACCCTCCATTCGAAGATAAAACCCCATGTGCGAGTCTAAGTTTCCTTGAAGCTACTGATGTTCGCCATTATTGGACATTCTCGGTGATATTGACTAAGGAGCTCAATTTTTACTTGTTGTAGTTCAACATGTGCAAAACATTCGTATCCCCTGCAAATATCGGCAAGGTCAGTGATATTCTCAACAATTTGTGCCATTGCAATTCGTGCAATTCGTGCCATACTTTTTCGAAATGTATTCTGACATGCCAGGATCAGGGGGTCATATTTAAAAAACTGGTGCCTTAAAATGTCTTGTACTTCAGGATTTTGATAGTCTGTTACATTGTCTTTCACACGTCGGTGACAGAACTGTGAGATATTTTCATAATCGGGGGGGAGGCCGTAGAAATAAGCAGAAAGTGCAATCACCTTTTCCCAGTGTAAGTCCGTGTTATGGTGAGTTTTTAAAATTGGTTTGCGATTTTCTGAAATATATTTCATACAAAAATATAGTTTGGACAGTCGCTATTTGGATATTCCCTTTCAGTGAAGATGTCTACAGTTTTCCAGCCGGATTAGTACTGATCGAAGAGACCCATCTCCAGGCGAAAGGCGACATAACATCACAGCAGCAGCATTTAAGGTGGAACGAAAAACACGCATAAGAAGCTGGCGAATAAGAAGCCAACTTCAGCCTCGTAGCAGACCCTGGGAGGCACGCTCAAAATAATCATCTTTCCCAGTACTTCAGAGTCTTATTTAGATCGCTTCACTGCAATTTTATTTGATTGATTGGAGATGTGAAGCCATCGAGCCTGAACTGCGCTTCACATTGAAATTGAAGCCATTTCTCATGTTCTCTCAGTGTCGGGGAAGCAATTGCGTGTAAAGGAGGCGACTTGAAAATGAAACGTGTCTTCACGACGGGGTGCGTCAGCTAGTTCTCCATTATTGTCAATTTACTGGACTTCTGAAGAAACCTATCTACAACGAAAATACAAACTGCACAGTTCAATGCACATGAAGAGAAATCAGTGTGCCGATTGACTCAAAAATGTCGCTACAAACAATCTACCAGGCTGATTTACTTGTCCGACCACCTCCCTCCGTCCCCCTTTGCTGTTAGCACAATTCTTTCAGTTTCTTTTCTTGTATTCTCCTTGCTATTTCAGTGTTCCCCATGTATAGATGGATCCACAACCGAAACCGTTTTCACCCTGTGTTTCTGCACCGTCAGTCTGTATGAGGAGCACACTTCGCACAGCTCCAGTGGCGCAATCGGTCAGCGCGCGGTACTTATACAGCAGTGCACAGCAGAGTCATGCCGAGGTTGTGAGTTCAAGCCTCACCTGGAGCAGCGTCTTTAGCTACTGAAAGCAACTATCAAGTTTAGATATTATTAGGTATCTGATGGAGATAAATTAACATCAAACGAAGAAGAAGTCGAGTCACAATCAAATAAGGCTCCACAGCTGAAACATTGTGTTTCCTTCTCTTTTCAGCATGGAATAAACCTTGACTTTTTCCTTTGAAGCCCATGCATTCTGACGCAGCTCCCTACTTAAATTACCAGCAGCTGTGTTCCTCCAGCTGACCTGTACACAAATATATGAGAGAGGTCTACTGAGACGAGAGGAGCCCTGAAGACTTGAAAAAGCTCTCGCATTAGACTGTGTTTTGTTGTTCCCCAGATTTGTTTTTAATGTTCTTTTTCTTTTGAAGTTGTTGGGTTTTTTTTTTTGTAGTTGTTAGACTACTACAGGGATTTACCTAGGTTCCTGGAAGACTTCTTGTTTTGTGTTTGTTGTGTTTTCGGGTTACAATTTTTTTTTCTATTGATAGGACCCCACGCATTACTATGGGAGTAGTTAACTTTAGTTCTTACATTGTACCTGAAATTACCACATAAACTACTACTCTGTTTCCCTTTTTTTAAAAGGCACAAGTGAAGTTTGTTTTTCCTTGCTGCTGATTGGTAGCTACAATGGGTCAATTGCAATAAACCCATATACAATAAACTCCGCTGAAATTTGTCAGCAGCTCTGTACTAAACCTGTTCTCAATTGCAACAAACCTAAAATAACAGCTGCTGCCGATAGATGTTACTGCATTAGGAGTCTAGCTTAAACCACCTCTTCATAGGTTTTAAGCTATTCAGTAGCAGACTAAGCAGAACAATCGATCACATTAGAACTGTCTTGAATGTAATGGAAATAATGTACTCATTAAGTAACAAGCTTATGCACCACTTGCTTGAAAATTATTATTATATTTAACTAAAATTGCTTTCCAGACACCACAAATATTCACAATGAATGTTATCATTACACGTATTTACTAATAAAAGTGTTATTTATTAATAATTAAGTTCCATGTATATCTTTATTAGTAGCTGTATTACACGTAATGCATATACAGTCTTTATTATAGTTAGTTTTCAGTTATCCTGGGGAGGGAAGAGAATGGAAATTAAGGAAATAAAAATTTAAAGGGCTTTTAAGTCTTCAATGTGTTCTGTCATAGCTGTGTGTTGTCATATCTGAGTGTTAGTTTAGTATATTTGTTGTATTATTTATTGTGATTTAACACTACACTTGTGTTTCTCAGGAGAAAGCAGTAATATTTTGTTTTATTTAAGGGTACAGAAAATTGTATTGTACGGCCAAATGTAAGGTTACGTTAGCATTATTGTTACCTTTTGCAACGTTATTTATTTAAGACGGTTCTTCGGAATAGTGTCCCTTACGTATCTGTGACTGTGGTCCAACAATAACGGTGCTGAAATAGCCGTAATGTGTGGGAAGAAGATGGAGATGGAACAGGAGGCTTACTCAGTCGATAGAAAGGTTGTGTAGGACTGAACACACTACGGTTATGGTACTGGGTTTAAGAGCATTACGATCCTACAGTCTCCTGATCCGTAATCAGATGTGTTATCCAATGCACCACTGGCCCTTGTACCGCATTCCTCAAGTGCACCACTGTGAGCTTGCGCCGCTACAATAATACATCGCCCCAGTCCAAATTTTCTCAATTAGGTGCACGTTTTCTATGTGTATTTAGTTAATAAGTCTTTCATTTTGTCTGTTTTAAAAATTGCATCTCTTTAAAACAGACAAATGAGTTTATGTGTTGTGCTGAAATTCACACATGAGGGCATTCAAACGAAAGAAATCACAGAAAAGATATCGCGCTTAAAAAGAAATCAGAGTGGAGACGCTGGTGATAGAAAACAGAGCTTCATACGATGCATGAGATGCTTTACCTCTGAACTAAACTTGGCTCTTTAATCGTGTTAGGAAGAGTGTATAGTCAACAGTGTACATTTTAAAAATCAAAGCAAGATAATGAGACACGAAGTGAATTTGGAACACGAGCCTCTCCTTCATTGTTTAATGAGCTTTTGATGAACATCTAAGTGAAAGACAAATTCACTGTTTTCACTTTGTGATTAAAAAACACTTTTATCACACGTTAAGCACTCCTGATGGTGTCGAATAGTTCTCTTTTCTACCCTCATCATTTAAGGATCCCCAGCTAAAATATCTTTTTAAACTACAACAAAATTGCAATATTTTGAATACTATTTAAGTTTACATAGTCACATTCCCAGTGATATTCACTTAGGCGCTCAACTATTAACTTCTTGTAGTTTGACTTTAGCCAAAAGTTTGAAATCTCTGCAACTATCAGGATGCTTAAGGACATCCAAAGAAACCCCTTCACATTTAGGGGAGACGGTGTTGAGGTCAGATTAATTTGAAATGCATCTCTGGGGACTTTTGATTTACCAACGTTATGTTTAACTGAAGGATATGCAGACTGACTGTGCCATAGAAACTAACGCACATCACCTTTTTTCTACATTCACAGGTTTTTGGCTAAAGACAAAAAAATCGTTTTTGTTTCCTTGCCAGCTGGCAGTAATTCCTCTGCACTGACAAAAAAGATGAGTATTTTATCTTTCGCAATTTGTATGGATTTTTTTAAAAACAAGTTGTTCCAAAAATTAAATGAACACTTCCATTAAATTTAATGTAGAAGCATGTTGCTTTCCATAATGATAAACTGTGTGGCAAGACAGGCACCAGTGAGACTCAACCTCAGGATCTCCTGTTTACTAGGCAGGCACTTTAACCAACTAAGCCACAGCATTCTTGCATCCTAGTGTTAATCCCGCATCAGCAGGGTCAGCTTGTCGGCATGCCTGTCTCCATTTGGTGGTTTGAGCTGACGTTGCCATTAAATGCGACCGAGAATACTCCAACCGGCGCGTCGCTACGCCTGCCGTTGGAGAACTAAGCCACAGCACTGGCATCAGATATCCCCTTTACAGCCACTTGGACACATCTCAATTGCTCTGAGACACCTGCATTCAGTGTGCGCTGAGCCTGCTCGCTGAGCAAGTGACGAGAAATGGCTTATGTCCAAGGAGCTCAATATGCTTTTTATGTTCAATGGGGTGTCCACTACAGCTAACACTGAAGCGCAGCACAGGCTCTGTGGTTTGACATCTCACAAGGTAAATGTTGAAATTGTAGGTGGAAGAGGAAAATTACCCTTGAGTATGGGGAAAGAGGCAACTCATGTCCGGAGGGTGCTGAAGTGTGTATGGAGGTGGCCTAGTGGTTAAGGCAATCTCCTCTTAATACATGATACTCTGCACAAGTAGGTTTGAACCCCATTCTCCTCGAGGAAGGGCTTTGACACATTTTGACCTTTTTAAACTTGGTGTGCTTTCGTTTTGTTTCTTCGCTCCTGTACTACAGCAGTAATATTTCTATAGGTGTATGATCATGGTAGGCTGACAGCAGGAACACGTGGCCCACAAGCAGTGACAATATCAGAGGTGTCTGCAGTGTGTTGGTTTGTAAGCAACGATAAAATAACTTGACATGGAAGCAGGTGTGCCTGCATTAATACAGCTCCATGGAGAGGAAAAAGTAACACAAGAACTGACTTAAATTCAACAGCACATTTCTGCAGCTGAAAACGGAACCTACTCCACTTGATGATTGAGCTCACAACCTCGGTATAACTCCACTATAAAAGCACCACAACCTGACCAATTGCGCTACTGGAGCAGCACAGCACAGTAGCACATTTTCCTCAGTGCACTCAAACAGTGCTTCTTCCCTAGCCTACCAGCTTCAAGACGTTTTTAAATTGATCAAAGATTCATTGGAAAATGTTTGTCACACCCGGATTCACTGCTTGCAAGGCAGCTATGTTCATCATTATGCCCAGGACTGGTGCCAGGGGAATGATCTGTAGGGGGGGGGGGGGGTCTGAAATCCTGAGGGGGGCAGTGATATTTCGGTTTAAACGGAGCCATTGCAACCATCCAAGTGAATTCTCGTTATTTCATGTTAGAAGATAACGACAAGCAATCTGGTATTTAATGATGAAGAACAGTTCCACGTTCATCAGAACTCACGTGATTATTTTTGCCTGGAGCATCAACCATATGTGTTCATTTTTGCAACAATATCAACGGTAACGAGGTTCTGAATCATTAAGCAATCATTGTAAAACCAACAGAAAGTACAAACTTCTATAACTACAGTCCTAGTTATATAACGATTGTAAGTATGAGGATAAACTACTGCAAGGCATTGGTCCACCTGAGCAAATAAGGTCATAATAATGTTGACACCCCAAAACATAGACACTATGTAACGTGCTGTTCCTCGACGGATAGCCCTCCTGCACATCAAACAGTCCGATGTAGTAACTGTGAATTCGGGGTTAGTGTAGTTATCTGACCATTGACAAAGTACAACTATTTTTTACGGCTCAAGTTAAGTAAGTGAAAGTGTTCAAAAACTTTTTATCCAAACCTTTTATCCAAAACTGACGGGGGTGGGACTGTTCAGTTGAGGGGCGATTTTGGCATGCCAGTAACATTTTCACAAGAGTTACGAAAACACTAATTTTGTGTATAAAGAACATTGTGTACACATTGTAAGGAATTAAAAGCACTTATGGGGAGTGACCTCGTGGTGCATCTGATACCACATCAAAAGGTTGTGTGTTCAAATCATGTCGAGATCGGCTGATGTATGTTCAGGTTCAGCTGGTGCCGAACCCAGAAATTAGACCATGCAGTTTGGTCTTATCTGTACACCACATAGATAATCTAAATGAAATAACAGAGCAGTACAGGACACGCATTCAGGAAATTACACAGCAAGTCATTTTGAACATGACAAGAGAAAAGGCACACTGCACATCCGTGAAACATCACGTCCGACTTTAGAGACAGTTACATCACAGAATGGAAGTTTCAGGCCCCTTTTTCATTACAGGTTCAAACTAACCTGAAAGTTACAGAGCTTTAGGTCACTTTTGTATTAAAAAGTGTCTGAAGCCTGTAAATATAATTTGCCCTTTTTTAAATTGTGGATGAAATCCAATCCCATGTACCAAGACCTTACAGTATATTCATGTTAATTAAAATGACTACATTATTGGACATTAGCTGGTGCTTTTTGTAACGATTTGCTATTTCATGCTGGAAAGAAGGAAACCCGACCAATGTTTGCTTTCAGGTGCGGTTCATTCACATTATGGACATCTATTTCTGAGTAGCCTGATTTAAAAACACACGAACCCGGTAGAAGTCGAACCTACAATCTCATGATGCAAAATCAAACGTATTATCCATTAAACCACTGGCCAATCATGTAACTGAATTGCACCATGGTGAGTTCAGCGCTGCAACTAGTAATACACCATCCCATCTAAAATTTCTAAGTGAGAAACGTGTTTTCTACATTTTTATCAGTTTTAAAATATCATCTCTTTAATACAGACAAAGGGTTTGTGTGTCACTTTGAAATTCTGATTGATTTAGAATTCAAAGAAAAATATGTTTTCTTCAACAACGCAGTGAAATTATGACATATTTCACTCTACTTCTGTCTTGTAGTAAAGCAGACCTTGCAGTGTGAGCATTTACTCCAGTAAATTAGGTCATGTATCATGTTAAATCACTTCTTCAAAACAAAACATTTCCTGGTGCACGTTTTCTCCATGAAAAAAAATACATTTTTCCCTTACCTAATTTCTCGTTTTATTTTTTCCATCAGAGTACAGAAAGAAGAAAAAAGGGAAAAGCAGTGTCGCAAAAAAACTCCATTGCCCTTGGGAGATGTCAAGCTCATCGGATATGAAAAGTGCCCAATAAAAGCAATTTATCTTCATTTATCTTAGCGTCGGGGCTGCTATTGTGTGTAGAGGAGGCAACTTGCAGACTCACCGCTTATTGAATACAGGTAAGTTTTGAGTGTCATGCTGATCGTCTTATAAATGCAAAAGAAACTTTTAAAGCTGATAAAGTTTTCCATTGTAATTTGCATGTAGCTACAACGTCCCTGGAAGAAAGATTTTATCAGTTGCACATAATCGGTATTTTTTACTCTTTGTTTAGTACTGGAAATATATTTTTTTAAATTTTTCTAAAGAAGATCTCAAGAAGTATTGCCAGGACCTACCTTTAGAACTCAATAGCAATATTGATGGAGTAGAAATGTAAGATAAATTGATGATCTGAGCTAAAATAGTCCTTACACGCCTCCTGGAACAGTGTTCGTATTCATAGCAAGTTATATTCTTTTTCAACCCCAAACGTTGCTATTGCATTAAGCTTTGTGTGACCATTAGAGGTTTCGGTAGCTTATGGAGAGCGCACTTTTCCGAACTGAAACCTATAAGAACATTATTCAAGACGCACCATGTCCCAGAATCATTCATCGGGAGTAGGATTAATATCAATGGAAATACTTCAAAATAAAAGATTTAACTGAAATATTAAAAGAGTAGGAAAGCATTTAAAGTAGAAAAAAATCAGTTCAGATGATATTTAATTTTTTGAGAAATGGGCACATACATCAGCTCAGTGAGCAGTGCGAGGTGCTCTCCTGGAGATGATGTTAAATTAGTTAAAATCATGTGATAGTTAAAAAAGCTTAAAACTTAGTGAAACAGCCAGCACAAGTGGTTGCGTTTGTGATTATGTCACTTCTCTACTACAGCAGCGTTGGTAAAAAACCCTCTGAAAGCAGTAAAGCTCTGCACAACTAAGTTTGTTGCTATTTGGAGAAATCCACAAACTCGTGTTTTTCATGTGCTTTAAAAGACAGCCATACTCACCGACAAAATAAAGACACTGCTGCTGAATTTTTCCGAAGCACAGTTGACCTTTCTGAGCCAATTGATGAAGCTCACCCAATGAATAATATAGCAGAAGGTGGAGGAAAGTGCAACTTTGTAACTATCGCAACCACAGGAACAACTGCAAGAAGCAGAATCAATTTCCCATCGAATGGTGGTGTTGTCTGAGGTACGAGATGTGAACGCGTGCAGAGAATCCCACAATCTCTTCAAAACTTGGACAAAGTATTTCTGATGGAGCGCTGTGCGCAAAGATTGAATAAGTTTTGCTCCTGCCGATGATTCTGCGTGAAAAAGCACAGCATTCAAGTTTCACAGACAAATACACCATGCCTACAGAACCAATTTTAAAAACAATTGCAGCACACTAGGATTCACACTGACTCAAAAGTGATCATGGCAGATGTTGTTCCCTGCATAATGCTGAAGGGACCAAAGAGCATTGCTGTTGGGAACACAAAATGAGGCTTTTTTATGCCTTGATGTTAAGCTGACAAAGACTATCTTGAAACACCTAGTTCAGTTTCTTCCATAGAAGGAAGGTCTTTACCCACCAACACTTAACAGCGGCAAGATTCAAACCTAACCCAGCGAAGAAAATGGAGCAGAAACCCAGCACTTAGACCACCCAGCCACACTCCCAACACCTTACTCTTTTGGAGAACGTCGGGTGGGTTCAGCTCTTGTTGTGCGACGCGTGGAAATGACTGCATCTTCGTTTTCCGAGATGTTTCCTATCACATCTTTGTCAGCTCTGAATATAGTGATTCTTTGGAGCAGGCTTCAGACCTTTTATTTTATTTATAAAGGAGGGCGCATTCAGAAACATGTAATTCCTGTTTTAGAAATGCTTTGGGCGGTGTGTTTTATATAATGCACAAACAGTATTCTGATTGTATACTGTAGACCTGTGTAGCAATCATACTGGACGTGACTGGGATTCTGAAATGTTTCTTGAAAAGGTATTCAGGGCTGCTTGAATCTATAATAAAAAAGTGATCCGAAACTTCCTACCTTCCAATCACTGATGTCGCTCTCCCTAAACCTGTACGGGATGTTTTGCTGATGTGCAATGTGCCTTTACTCCTGTATTAAAGACCTCTGTTGTTGGGCGGAGTTGAAGGAGAACTAACTGCACAGAAAAAGTACGTAACGATAAAATATTTCTGCGCGTGAAACACATCAATCGTTCAGCATTTCTAAAATGTTTAATTGAATTGACAAAGAAATCCTCTCCTTAAACTTCGAAAAGGATTATCTGTTGAGCCAGCAGGCGTAACACTGCAGTTGCCCGTTTCTCACAGGTGTTTGAAGTTGTGGATAACATTTAGCAGGTTTGGCACCATGGCTTAGCTGGTTAAGACGCCTCACTAAAAACCAGGAGACCCTGGGTGTGAATCCCAGCGGTATCTATTCGTAGACAACAGGCCACTCATTGTCAATATTTATGGGGCTTAATTTAAAGACAACGGGAGAAGCATGAGTTACAGCTTTCTGTAGCTGTTTTATAGAGTGATGTGTTGGTTGCCTCTGTGGCGCAATGGAGCGCGCATTGGACTTCTAGGCTTTGATAGAATGAAGTCGTTTAAAGGTTGTGGGTTCGAGTCCCACCCGAGTCATGCATCATTTTGATTCAACCTTTCAAAATCCTCTAGGGATTAGTGTTAATCAAGTCAAATAAAGGACTTCTTAAGAGTCCACAGTTGAAAATGAACCAGCAGCCACAAGAAAGAAATTAGCACTGGACAGTGATCACATTACTCCTGTCCTGGACTCCTTGCACTGGCTTCCTGTCAACTTCAAAATCCTCATGCTCACCTATAAGGCTCTCCATGGCTTGACACCACAGTACCTGTCTGGGTTATCGCCCTACTCCCCACCTCACAACCTTCGCTCTTCTAATTCTGGTCTCCTATCTGTCCCCCAGTCCATCTACACTCTATGGGTGACAGGGCCTTCTCCTGTTTTGCACCAAAGCTCTGGATCTTTATTCCCAAGGATATCAGAGAGTCACCTTCTCTAAACTCCTTCAAATCCAGACTCAAAACCCTCTTCTTTAGAAGAGCCTTTAATGAACTATTCTTTACCCCTCTGTTCCTACTGTATTTAATACCACCATCTATTGTCTCCTCTAACTGTGTATTCTCATCCTGCTTATCTTGTGTATTTTTTAACTTTATTGGTTTCATTCTGTAAAGCACTTTGAAAAACCACCTTTAAAGGCACTATATAATGTATAGATTATTATTATTAATAATAATAATGAACAGCGCATTTAACACTGAGCACATGCGGTCCTTCTTTGCAAAGGATTGCAAAGGTTGGGAATTACCCTTAAATATAAATATTTCTGATAAAGGTAGGTTGTGTACTTTTGTCCAACTGAGCAATCTTGCTTTCATAAAATATACCAACATTTTAATAACTGATGATTAACATGCTGTAATACACAGTTCAAAATTAAAGGCATAAATGCTGTACATGAGAGGTTAAGATCCCCCTGGCGGTTTTACAAGGCGACGCCGGATAGTTAGTCACGTGACACACGTGAACTGCGTGATACCCCGGTGGGCGTGTCGCGGTATGCCGCGAAATACCTCACCCATTTTGAATGGCTGCATCTGTACATTGTTTCATCAAACTAGAACATTTAGAGGAGGTCAATTGCATTTATGAATTGCATAGTGTTAGTATTTCTTTCCATTTAAATACTTCAGTCAAAAATGTAGAGAAGGTGCTCCTGTTTTCACCATTATAAGAACTGTGATGCACCAGTAATATTTACTCTCATAAAAGTATTGTAATTGTATTGTTCTGTTCTGTAACAATCTTGAGTGACACAAACCTTCTGTTTTACTGCACTACACTTCTCCAGAGGCCAGTTCAGCACACAAGGATCCTCAGTCAAACAAACACTGCAATCGCTTGATAAACGCTATTTCTCATCCTTTCTCTTAGTGTCGGTGCTACTATTGTATGCAAAGGAGGCGACTTGACAATGAAATCTTAAAGAGAGTCTTCATGAAGGTGTGTGTCGGCAAGCTGTCCACTGGCAATTGACTGGGCTTGTGAAGAAATCAATCTCATTCAACAACCATACAAATTGCACAGCTTAAGGCACATGAAGCGAAATCTGTGAGCTGACTGACACAAAACAATGTCACTTCACATTATCTGCAAAGTTGTTTTGCTTGTCTGACCACCTCTTCCTACTTTACAGTGAGCACATATATTTCAATTTCTTTCCCCCATGTGGAGATGTATCCACTGCCAAAACTGCTGTCTGATTATTTAAATTATCTGTAAAACTGTTACATGACTTCATCTAATTGTACATTTATAAGACGGTCTGTGAGACATTTGTGAGAGTAGCTGAATCCCAGGGCTGGTATGGAATCACACACAGACAGGTCTTCTGTGTGATCTGAGTCCCACTGCTCAGAGCTACAGACTGGTCAAATGGTCACTATTGTAGACACGACCATCGGACCATCGTCTACAATTAATCAATATACCGATCATAGTGTCACTACTGGTGTTTATTACATAAATACTGTATATAAATAATAAGATAATTCCACACTCATAAAACATTTATAAACATTTTGGGAGGCTGACATACAGTAAAGAAAGTAATACTGAAGGGCTGGAAGTCCTGGAAAGCGTTAATAGAACCTTCTTGCTTTCGACCTGGAACAGAGCCCACAACTGCCAGATCAGTGACCCCTGAGCCCAGTTCACAGAGAGGAGAACCAGGAGCTCTTCTATGTCTCTAAGAGGGCTGGGAGGAAAGATAAAAGGGGGAAATGTGACATGAGTCCAGGCTGTTCTGTCTGATATTGTTCATGTAGCAGCACTGATTATCTGAATATCTTCTGGTTCTGGATTGTGAGGATAGAGAGCAGTACGGAGTTGAAATCCTGTCTGAGTGTGAGTCTGAGCTGTGAATCTGACTGAGAAGAGAATAATAATTTTTTATTCTGCCTGAGAATTTTCCTGAAATTTTTCTTCTTTTCCAAGTGGTGTTACATCCCCTTCAGATACTCTGCACAGACTGCCAGAGTGAGAGAAGAGGAGAGAGAGATGGACAGATAATAGCACACACAGCAAGAGACACCTACGTCTTGATTTACTTTGAAGCAAGTTTTCATTTCTTTTCTGGAACAAGTTGTTTCTGAACTTCAAGAAATTCATACAACTTCTAAAAGATAAAATACAAATCTTGCTTCTCAGGACAGAAGAAATGCTGCAAAAAAATGCCAGTGAATTTTTCTCCTTTTAATGAAAAATGGAGAAAAACAACAGTGCATCTCCGTCGGCTTGATTTAGCTTAATACAAGCATTCACTTCCTTTTCTGTAGATTACAGCCTGCGAAAGATGAAATGAAGTTCTTGGTTACTCTTGGTCAGTGGAGAAGAAATACTGCCAGCTGGCAGGAAAATGACAGTATTTTATTTTCTTTAACTACAAACATGTGAGTTGTGAAAAGCAACGGGAATGTGTCCCTGTGCAGCTGTTAAACAAAGGGCTGGGTGGTCAAACGTACTCAGGGACGTGCTTCAGATTGTGATGATGTAAACATAATCTCCGCTAAAAATTGAAGGGATTTCTTCGCAAACCCTCTTGAATGTGGCAGGAAATCTTCGTGTTTTACTCATGTGCAACTACAACAAGTAAACAAATAAGTACCTAAGTCAATGTCCAAGAAAACCATCTTCCCGTGTGGAATTTTTCTTTAACTGGCTGTTGGGAGAATTCATTTATACACCCGTTGTATCCTTAGCAAAAATACTTTAAAATTAAAACACAGATTTGTTGGAGAACTTGACAATCCTTGACAATCATTATTAAATGAGCATTATACAAATGTGCATTGATATTTTTAATATGTACCTTAATTGTAATATATATACATAATTGCTTTGATATGGATGTTCATTTGAAGGAATTGAGGAAACTATGAAGGATCGCAGAACAACCAAAGATACATTTGGGCATCTGCTGTTGGTAAAGATGAAAGAGTACCTTAAGTGTGAAGCTTTCATACACACGAGAGAAAAAAACAGTTTTAATGCACTTCATTAAACTAAGGGCATGCTTATCAATCGTGCACATAGCAGAGGATGGCTTCGATCCGTCGACCTCTGGGTTATGGGCCCAGCACGCTTCCGCTGCGCCACTCTGCTGACAGCTGTCATAATGTGATTCAACACAACTGCTCTATCTTTGCTTTCTAAAAGTGCGCCCGAGATGAAAAGTCTAAACGGTAAACGCAGACGTCACTTTGAGCACTTGGTCTTTTATAGCACAAATCATAACCCGCTGCACTACATGGGCGTGTCTTCAATATCGTTGAGAACCAAACCTTCTGCTTTCCGAGCCAACTGATTCTTTCGTCGTTAATTCCCAAATCTTCAATGAGAATCAGTGAAACGAAAATCAAACACATGTACACACTCGCGTCCTAACCTGAAAGAAAAATCTACACCCACTTTATAATACTGAAAATGATTCAAGAAGTACAGCAAAGTTCTAAAACCAGCGAATGCATCTGCATACATAACATGTCAATTTTTCAAAAGTAAAATCTTCAGCTTTGAAAGATTACCATCCATATATTTTCGTTTTTCTCTTTTTTTACATAACACGCTTTCGAGAAACAAACTGTCTTTTATTTAAGGCTTCATTAGAAAATGTGTATCTTGGTTTGCCAAGTTAAAATTGGCACATCCCAGTGGGCAAAAGATGTAGAATATACGACTATTAATAGCATACCAGACGTTTAAATGTGCTCGGTAACTGGTCTAGAATGAAATTCTAATATACGTATATCGTTATACGTCAATTAGACATCTATGATTACATGTTTATTATACATAAATGGTTGGAGTTCTATTATACGGATAAATTTAGAAGACTATTATACATATATAGTTAAAGGTCTATTATACATCAAAGAAAGATTTTTATAGGTGTAGAAACTAGTAAATAAAGCCAATGATTTATTTTAGAAATGTATTCATAAAATATACAATTATTCACACCTGAAAAATATGTAGTTCAAATTATACATTATATACAATATTGTAATCAACAAATGTCTAACCATCATAAAAAAACTCAACTAGTAAACTTCAGTTACAAATTCTAGTAACATGGCAATATATATATATAGTAATGACAAACACAAACTAATTACATGAACACGCTAATATTTAACTCAAAACCACATTTCGATTCAAATATAAATTTTAAAATTTACAACTTCTTTATTCCACGAAAATATTATTAATGTAGCACAAACGCTACTTTCTAATAAAGACAGAAAGAAACTGTTTGTTTTGTGTCTCATGGTGATCCTCCTCTCGATACTAATGAAATGTTTAATATGATCCCTCGAGAAAAAAAAGGAGTCAATTTCCGCCTGGAATGATTGATGCCCCATCAAACATTTTGTAATATCCCTGGAAGTTTATACAGTAGAATCCTGGTTTGTGGCTTAAATTCAAGGTAAACAAGATTAAGGAAACGAGTTGGAAACTTGATGTCGAAGTGGGATTTAAATCACCCGGAACATTTCCCTACATTGGGCAGTATGTGCCAGAGAGCCTACTGCCATCCCTTCAATAGTTCAGTTGGTCGAGCGGAGGAGTGTAGTGGAATCAGCAGGGAGTCCTTAGGTCGCTGGTTCGAAGGAAGGTGCTTTTTGTGTACTTTAATCAAAGAGTTAAAAAAGCGAATCTGTTTCATTCAGACATTGATCAAAAGCTCAATAAACGACGAAGTAGATGTTCCTGTTCCAAATTCAGCTCACGTCTGATTTTCTTGTTTTGGCCAAGATCTGAACTTTGAATTAAGCGACTACTTGGTCTGCTTTGTAATTCAAATGTAGATACAAATGTCATGTTTTTTATTGTAGATATAAAGGTGTTCTCTGTTTTCAAAGGATAGGTACAGTACTTAATTGGCATAATGATTTGGTATTGATTTTGTATTGTTGTATTATAAAGTTTGTGCTTTCTGTGTTTTTATCGTATTGTGAACTTATTTTTTTAAACAAATGCTTACAAAGGCAAACACGGCACACATCTGTTTATACCAGTGGTGAATTGTACATTTTTATTAAGTACAAGCTACTGTGCACTTCTGGGAGTATAACAGGTTCGATATAAAGTGGCAAAAATATAAAAGGGGAAAATACCCCAGACTGCGTGTAAAGCCCTCGTTGTGACTGTTTTAGATTAAAATGGCGTACTGTGCACGAAATGTTGCAGAAACACAATCTGATATTTTGATCATTATTATTTTAATAATTTGATCAAATTGAGGCCCAGGATCCAAATCTTCAGTTCTGATTTTTTTAAGTGATATCTTTCCTTCCTGTCGTGGAAATCACACGATGTGAGCAATTGTTTTTTTTTACGTTACGATCCAAAGAGCCTCAGACGCACTGTAACCAAACCAGGATGGATTCTGCTGGGAGCCGGACTGAGCTCATTCTCACTCCCTGTGCTAAAAACAGAATTAGCTCTTCCCCGAACATCGTCTACAGCTGCTGGATGGTGCTCTGCGTCTTACTGCTCCGGCAATTACTTTGACGAAAGACAGATCACTTGTGCACTTTTAACCTTCTCGCAGCTACAGCTATAGCCCTGAAAAAAGCATTAGCTTTATCAGTTTTTACATTAATCTATTTTGAATCAAAGTTTGATATTTTTTTTATTTTTTATTGCATTTTACATTACAATAATAATAATAATAATAATCATTATTGCGTACACTTATATAGCACTGTTCTGGATACTCTACTCAATGCGCTTTACAGGTAATGGGGACTCCCCTCCACCACCACCATTCTCCTGAATGATCACAGAGAGTCAGGACCTCAGTTTTACGTCTCAGCCGAAGGACGGCACCTGTTTACAGTTTAGTGTCCCCTTCATTGTACTGGGGTATTAGGACCCGCATGGACCACAGGGTGTGCGCCCAGCGACAAAAAACAGAAGTGTGTCGGGCTCGGCTGCGAGCAGGACAATGACATCACAGGGACAAAGTAGAGGAAATCAAAAGGGTTCTATAAAAGACCTGTGTCAGCTGTTGGTTTGCAGTCTGGACTCTAAATCCTCCGATCCGATTTTAAATCTCTCTAATACCTGAGCCGCGGCTTCTTCCGAGTATTTATTCGTATACTTATTATGTGTAAGTGTATAGATGAAACCTTTCATATATTGTTCAGTTTAAATCAAAATGCTTTACTAATACAAGAGAGAAGTATAGTATGAAGGATGTGACAAATTTATGATTTCTAGGAACAAAACGGTTTTTATTTGCATTCGAAATGAAACGGAATTTTAGCGCGACACACAAACCCTTTGTCTTTTTTAGTTTTTTAGAGTGAACAGACATAAATGTAGAAAACGTGTTTTTTTTTAAAGCTACAATAGCAGGGTCAGTGGCGTAATGAATAACGCATCAGGCCTCGCGTCAGAAAATTATAAGTTGGACTGCCGTCTGGCTTGTTGCGTTTATACCATTTACGTTCTTTTATATAAATGAACTCCACCTGAAAGCTATAGAAAACACTTTGGGTAAGTTGTCTGCAGCCTCATGCGAATTTCGGCAAAACACTGTACTGTCTGGAGATCAGCTCCAGCTCTGAACTCAATTGCAATGAAAAACCATGCGTAACAAAACTGGAGAACAGCTGAACTTGTGCTCAGTTCGGTGATGAGGGATCAGAACTGTCCTTGTTGTAATTAGCACGAACTGCACAGGCTCTGAATCAGACCATGTCAATTAGTCTGATCAGTGAAGGACACGTTAATGTAGAATTATTAATAAGTTTATTAGTTCAGGTTTACCCACCTGAACTAATATAGAATTATTACTTGGTCTGTCTCTTGTTTGTATATAAATGAATGTCTCTGACAACTTAATGTTAGTTTTACGATGTAGGTCAGGCGTTGACATATGCATGAGTATGCGAAATGTCTCACTCCTGATTCAGCTCATGTTCTATAGGAGATTGGCAATTCCTCCTGTTTCTCGTACAACCATATCAGAACAGAAGCCCGTGTCACCCAGCTCTGATTCAAGATCGACTCGCATCTTTATCTTTGCATTAAGAGCTACCGGATAACAGATTATCTTGAAAAGGTTTGGGGATGCACTGGCTGGGATTAAAACCCGGCTCAATTATTTGGAAGTCACCTGTACTACCAACACACTTCTAAGAAGCACCCGCACATTTTCGCAATCCTCTCTCTCACCTACAAAGTTATGAAGACACAGACGACCAATGAAAACTAATTTGATTCACTCAAGGCTTCACTCTTCTGTTGTGATGTTGTTTTAATTAGTGTTAGCTGTGATGAGGTGTTGTTTCTGTCTCTTAAAGTTTAAGAGTCTGCTCTTTTCTTCCTGGTATAGAAAAAACATGTTCCATCTTTGTTTACAAACACCACTGTAAATTATTTGTCCATCTCTAAAGCCTGTGTGTATTGACAAGGCAATTCAAAAGCACATATTAAATAAGAACACGATCCTTCACGATGCAACACGATCCGTGGTTGGAGCGTTGTTTCGCCCTTTAACGTTCTTCTACAATATTTACAGACAGGGCTTTATCACTGGAGTTGTGTGCATCGGTCCATGAACATCAACTGTACTGCTGTTTTTCTATGCGTAATTTAATGGCTAGCACTTAAAAGATGCAAAAAGATTTCAAAGAAAACATAATTGAAAGACAGTCGAGTAAGGATGTAGAAAAACGCTCTCCCCTGTTGAAGAATCAACCACCGTCGCCCATGTAACTGGATATAAAAATAAATTATTCCCATGAATTTACTTTGTAGTAGAAGAAATGCGAAAGTGGGAAACTGCAGGTATTCTTCGTGAAGGGTGGATTGTGTTCAGTGAACATATGCACATCTTTACGTCAGTTCCACAATTTGCGGCCTAGAGGATGTAGCTCAGTGCTAGAGTGCATGCTTTGCATGTATGAGGTCCCGGGTTCGATCCCTGGCATCTCCCGATGTCTTATGGTATTGTGCTCACATCGCAATCTTCTGTTGAGTGAGAATTCTTTGCTCGTGTTCATAGAGAGACAGGTTTACACAATTAAACTCAATGTGCTACAGTGTTGCTCTGCTGTTTTAAATGTACCTCCAAAGCATTTTGTTCTGTTAACTACCAAATGATTTGAACTAATTTAACGTCATATTCAGAAAATCCAGAGAAGGTCATCAGACTTTTAGTGGCTGTTGAAGAAAACACCTGTTGAATCTCACTAGGGATTTCTTGAGAGATCATTCAGCGAGCTAGTCCTCCCTCTGGACTCCACACTGAGCTGAAAGCTGAAAGCTGTGCGAATTCCTCACTGTGTGTCCTGTACTGTTACAGGTGCTTTCGTGTAGGTGTGGAGCACAGCAACAAGAACACCTTGAACTTTTTCCGTATGTGAAGAAAAAAACAAAAGAACATGAAAAGTATTGAGTGTATAAAATATCCATGGTACAACCCGAGAAAAACTGATGGACTAAACAACAACATTTGATGATTAAAGAGATTCAAGAAACACAATCATCCACGCACGGGCTTGGATCCTGAACGCTTAAGTTAATTGACAAAGCGAAGGATATAACCTGTAAACTCTCTCAATGTCTTATAGTTTATTAAATAAAACAATTTCTTACTTTCTTAATAATTTCTTACTGTTGATGGACGATTTATTGAATTTTAGCAAAATCACAATTACAGCTTTTTCGGTTAAACTGTTATTCACATACTCTAACATAGATAAACGTTAGTGTCTTCTGATGTGTGAGACATTTTCTCAAAAACAATATTTGTTAGTCTCTCTGGAGGCTGCACACGGTGTTTAGAGAAAGAATTTCAAAAAGACAGGCTCCCTAAGCTTAACATCAATGCAGAAAAAAATGTTTTCTCAACAGAAATGCTCTTTGGCACTTTCAGCTTTACATAGGGAGCAACGTCTGCCGAAATCACTTATGAGCCAGTGCACATTGTAGTGTGCCAGCAACTACATTTAATATTGGCTGTGGTGGTGAGCTGTTTTTGTCTGTGAAAGCAGTTGTCTGTGATACTTCACGCCGAATCATCGGCAGGGGTAAAGCTTATTAAATATTTGCGGATAGCGCTCCATCAGAAATAACTTGTCCAAGTACAAAAGAGATCATAGGGTTTACATCAAGCAGTCACAAAACATACCTCACATGTCAAATTTAAATGGGGAATTGATTTTGCTTCTTGACGTTGTTCCTGTGGTTGTGTTGGTTACAAAGGTGAACGGTCTTCCACATTCTACTAGAGTATTCACTGGGTTGCCTCTATCCATTATCTTGGAAAGAATCTGTGCTTCAACTAAAAAAAAAAATCATCAGTACTGTCGTTTTTTTCTGTGCGTACAGCCATCACTTAAAGCATATAACAATCCGTTCAATCCCCCGCATCTCCAGGTGCTTTATGTTACTGTGCTCACATCACAGTCTTCTGTTGAGTGAGAACTCTTTGCTCGTGTTCATAGAGAGACAGGTTTACACAATTAAACTCAGGCACACTCGAAGTGCTACAGTGTTGCTCTGCTGTTTTAAATGTACCTCCAAAGCATTTAGTTTTGTTAACTACCAACTGATTTGAACTAATTTAACGTCATATTCAGAAAATCCAGAGAAGATCATCAAACTTTTCATGGCTGTTGAAAAAACACCTTTTGAATCTCACCAGGGATTTCTTGAGAGATCATTCAGCGAGCGAGTCCTCCCTCTGGACTCCAAACATTTTGGGTTAAACTGTTATTCACACACTCTAACGAAGAGAAACGTTAGTGTCTTCCGGTGTGTGAGCCCATTTCTCAAAATATAAAAAAAATAAAAGTTATATAAATTGAATTGTTCTACTTTTTAGGCTTGCATAGTATTATTAATATTTCAGTTAAATCTTTTCTTCTGTAGTAATATGAGTTGATATTAATATTAGTCCTGATTTATAATTTTTTGTCATGGTTGATCTTAAGTAATTTTGTAATTAGTTTCAGTTTTGAAAATTAGTTTCGCGCAGAGAAGCTACCAAAACTGGCAATGTTCACATAATGTGTAATGCAATAGCAGCATTTTGGGTTGAAAACAAAAAGTATATCTTGGTATGAATCCTAACACTTCATAAGTAGCATTCTTGGATTTCTCGCTTCAGATAAAGTTGTCTATACATCATAGATTTCTACTCAATCAATATCAGCTGTGTTATCACTACAGAACGCTAAATATAGATCCTGGCAATACTTCGTGAGATCTTCGTAAGAAAATCCAAAATACTACGGAAGGAATCAAATTTATACGTTTCTTTGGATCGAGAAGATGATCATTATGAGACTCAAAACATGCCTGTCTTTTCTTTTTTCGAGGACACATGGATTATTGAGGTGTAAAGATGGGTTCAAAACTAAAATCACCTTCTATAGCTGCTGTTTCCTTAAATCCTTCAACTGATCATCGATATCGAGGAATAATATTATATAGTTTCTTCAAATCCTTCAACTGATCATCGACATAGAGAAATAATATTATACAAATTGTGGTTTTCTGTTAATTGCCAATTTGACTGTAATTACATCTTCGTTTACAGATGTCTTGCATGTATCACAAGGTATAATAGTTGTCGTGCATCCTCCGTTAAAATGTTTTAAAAAGTACGACAAAAGTACAACATGCTTAAGAACAACATTTTCTTTTGACAGGGCAGAGTTGTCTTCACAATCTGGGTTGATTAATTCCCCTCACGGGATCAATAAAGTATCTATCTATAAATCTCTTACACGTCATTTACCATGGCCTTTCAACTAATAGCCCGTGCAGGGATCAAACCCCAGCTGTTGGTACGAGTTGCATAAGACCCTGTAACGCGCAGATAAGAAACTAACCTCTGCTTCTTCATTATATACACAGTGAGCTATATTTGCGAGCCTACTGCCCCCTGCGGGCTCTGTATTTGATTGCGGTACAAGACCGGCCGTGGAGATAAAGTGAGACGGGTGTGTACTTTAAAAGGCTCATAGCGTCCCTGGGAGGGCTCAAACCACCACCCTTTTTGTTAACAACCGAGCCACAAAGACTCATGTACAGCTTAACACTCCTTGGTCTCAGTGAAAGTGATACAAATTTCGGGAGATTAATTTGTTTTTAAAGGAAAATCACAAACAGTGGCCGAGATCTACTGGAGTTTTTCATTCTATACTGCGATTTCTGTAGGGTACCCTGTGAAAATACGAGTTTTGACGAGAAGGGATGGACATATAAGGTCAGAAGGCTTGGGGAATTGAACTTTAAGGTGAAGACTGCGGGTTCAGCAGCAGCAGAACCTGATCGGTATCAGTTGACTCGGATATACTTTGAAAATGAACTTAGAGATTTAGAGTCAGACGTGCTACCGTTGCACCATGGGGTACTTAATTAAAAAAAAATAGAAAAACAGTCAGTGTTCCTGGATCTGTTATTGAGAACAACACCTGCACAAGAGCTGCGCAGGAAGAATAAAATGTGGTCTGGGATGAAGAGACTCTCTTCGGAAGAGCGGCGCTCTTCACAGGATATTTCTTTTGTGTGAAGTTGATTTGTCTCCTTTGGGGAATTCAAAGGCACTGACAGCTGTGACCTTGTGGCGCAAAGATAGCATGTCTGACTCCAGATCAGACGGCTGCATGTTCAAATCACGTCGAGGTCTGCTTTTAGTTTTTCAGGTTCTGCTCGTCCTGAACACGGAATTCACACCATGTAGTTGAGTTCTATCTGTACACCACATAGATAATCTAAACAAAATAGAGCCCTACTGGACATACAGTTAGGATCTCACACAGCGAATACCCTTGAACACAAGAGAGAAGGCACAGTTAACATCTGCGAAACATCACATCCGTCTTTAGATACAGCTACATCAGAGAATGGAATCCCGGAAGTTTCAAATAACTTCTTTTAATACAGGTTCAAGCAAACCTGAAAGTTAGGGAGTTTCCGGACACTTTTGTTTTATTAAAAAGTGTCTGAAGCCTGAAAATGTAATTTTAAAAAAAAACCGCTATTGGACATTAGCAGGTACTTTTTGTAACGATTTGCTATTTCATGCTGGAAAACAAAGGAAACAGACCCAATGTTTGCTTTCAGGTGCGGTTCATTACATAATAGACATCTATTACTGAGGAGCTTGAATAAAATTTACATGAGGCAGGTAGAAGTCGAACCTACAATCTTATGATCCAAAATCAGATGCGTTAATTATTAAACTGCTGGTATTAAACATAACCGGAATTCCCCCATAGGGTGCTCAGCTTCGCTACTAGTAATATACCGCCCCTTCTAAAATTTCAAAGTGAGAAACGTGTTTTCTGATTTTTTATGAGTTTTAAAATATTATCTCTTTAAATCAGAAAAAGGGTTTATGTTTCGCACTGAAATTCCCATTGATTGAGAATTCAAAGAAAGACTGTTTTCTTCCACAACACCGTATAATTATTACATCCACCAGACTCTCCAACGTCTCCAGACCTTGCTGGGTGAGCATTTACTCCGATAAATTAGTTCACGTATCATGTTAAATCACCTCTTCTCAACACAACATTTCCTGGTGCACCTTTTCTCTATGAAAAAAAAACATTTTTCCCTTGCACGATTTCTCGTTTTTTTATCAAAGCTTACAGAAATAAAAAAGAAGAAGAAATAGTGTTGCAAAAGAACTCTGTCGCCCTTGGGAGATGTCAAACGCATTGGACATGAAAAATGCCGGATAAAAGTCAGTTCTCTTCGTTTCTCAGTGTCGGGGCTGCTACTGTATGTAAAAGAGGCAATTTGCTCTGAGAGCAGGTTCAGCGCTTTCTGAACGCAGATGTCTCAGAGCGGTGTGTCCAAGCGGCTGTAAAAGGTGGTGAAAGTCCTGTCACCGTAGCTTAGTTGGTTAACGTGCCTCTTTATTGAACAAAAGCACCGGTTCAACTCACTCGCCGTGTCTTTCTTCCTATCTTGTAGTACAGAACGTATCATTTTGGGCACTCACAAAGGGCTTGATTTCGTTAAATGCATGTGTTCATTTCCTTTCTGGAAAACTTGTTTTTGATGAAATTCACACAGCTTGCGAAACATGAAATTCAGTTCTTGGTTATCAGTGCAGAAAAAATATTACCGGCTGGCAAAATAAACGGTAAGAGATTTTTTTTTTGATTCGAGGAAAGACTCGGCTCGTCAGTCTCTGTGGCGCAATCGGTTAGCGCGTTCGGCTATTAACTGAGAAGTTGGTGGTTCAAGTCCACCCAGGGACGGGTTTCCTTTGCGATGTAAACATTGTTTTCGCATAGGTCGATTGGATTTCTCAGCTAAACCATAGCCATTTTAATATTTGTAGGAAATGCGACTGTTCAACACGTGTCAAAAATGTCCAATAATGCCCAACATCGCAACTCCCCAGAAAACCATATTCACCCAAGAAAAATAATCGTCGAATCGTCATTTATACTCCCGTCACATCCTCTGCTGAAATATTTTAAAAATACAATGCAGATTTGTTTGAGAACTTGACAAGCATTGTTTTGTTAGCACTGTGCAGTTGGATTTTGATATTTTGACATATTTACCTTAATTTTAAACTGCAAATACTGTACAATTTATTGGAATTGTGTTGTAATATTAAAATATGTTAGCTGAGGATGCAAAAGGGTGAAAGGGAAAGGTCAGAGGGTACAGTAACAACAAGGTTTGGACTGGTGGAGGTGGTAGGGGTGTTGATGGTTTTTCTCTGTAGAGGATGATTGAGTTGTTTATCCTTCTCTGAAGTGAGAAACTGGAAGAGTTGGGAGTTGAGAGATCTGATGAGGTTAGTTATAAAAGGAAGTTGATGTGGAGCTGTTAGCCGTAAGAATCCCTTAATGTCTTTGATGTTGTCATCAAAGATAAACTGCAGTAAGCAAAGATAAAAAGAAAATTATCTTTGCATACTGCCCTGTCTTTCTAACACCTGAAGAAGGCTCCACGGCCAACACGTTGTGTTTCCTTTCTTCTCTTTTCAGCATGGAATAACCCTTTACTTGTTCCTTTGCAGCCTACGCATGCTGACGCAGCTACTCACCTGATATTTAACATTTCTATAATCACAACTATGAATGTCCACTGTGAGTATTTTTTCCATGATTATTTATTCTGTCATTGAAGGTATTTTACCTCATACCGAAGTGTCATAATCATTGAATTTTTTTTTTAATTTAGAAAGTAAGAAAATGATAAATTGCTATGAATTGCATTTAGCCTGTTCTGATCTGATTCTATATACTTTAACATGCCATGTTCACAATGTCACAACTTAGAAATGCAACAGTGAAGTGTTGTAATTATCAATGTACATAGTGTCGGAACATTGAGATGTTTTGGTAATGAGGAAGGAGGGACATGCCATGTTCACAGGGTCATATTTAAAAAATTGGCACAGTAAAATTTCCTAAAGTTCAGGATTTTGATAGTCTGTTCCATTGTCTCTCACACTTCAGTGTCAGAATTTTTAGATGTTTTTATAACCAGGGGGTAGGTTTATAGCAAGAAGCAGAAAGTGCAATCACCCGTTGCTCATCCTCGGTTAACCATATGTTCTCATATGCCATGTTCTAAATGTCCCATTTATATTAAAAAGGTTCTTGTAAAATGCAAGATTTTAAGACTTTTTATGATCAGAAGGTAAGGTCGTGGTAAATATGCAGAAAGTGCCTGTGAACTTATGTTTTGCATTTGTTTTATTTACTTATTGTGTTTGTGTTATTGTGAGTTTTGAAAATTGGTTAACAATTTTCTGAAATGTGTTTCACACAAAAATGTTATTTGGATAGTCACTACTTTCATATTCCCATTTACTGAGGATAAATACAGTAATCCATCCTGATTAGTACTTTTAAAAATTACTGTAAAGAGCCATCTACAGGCGAAAGGTGGCATAACATCACAGCAGCAGCATTAAGGCAGAAGAAGAAGCTGGCGAATAAGAAGCCAGCTTCAGCCTCGTTAATGCAATACTATTGGGTGAAGTGGGAAAATATTTCTTGCTCTGAATCCTAACATTTTTATAGGAGGTGTTCTAGTACTTCTTGCCTCAGATAAAATTGCCAATACACTTAATTTCTACTCCATCAATATCAGCAGCGTTATCGGTACTGAGTCCTAAATGTACGTCCTGTCATCATATAAAATGTCAAAAGTTTTGACTGCATTCAACTGATCAAATTTCTCTTCGATGACAGTTATCATTTTATCCAAAATACATCCGAAACAAATTTGCACTGTTTTTTTTTTATCCAGAAGAGCATCATCATGAGACTCAAAACATACCTGTTTTTTCTTCTTTCCAGGAGGAAGGATTGTTCAGATGCAAACATTGGTCCAAAATCAATGTACTCTCCTATCGCTGTTGCTTCTTTAAATCCTTCATTTGAACGTCGATATTGAGGGATGATATCGTACAAATTGTGGTTTTCTTTTAAAGCAAATTATATTAAAATATGAGCCTCTGTTATAGTTGTCTTGGAAGTTTCGGAATGTATAATAGACCCCCTTGTGCCCTCAGCTAAAATATGATAAAATACAACAAAATGTATTTACATAGAACAGCATTTATGGTTACATGTATATTACAATTAAGATAAATATACAAAAGTATTAAAATACAAATGTACAGTCCTAGCATAATCATGCTGTCCAACTGTCTTTTTTGCTTGTCAAGTTCTCCAACAAATCTGTGTCGTAATTTTAAATATTCTAACTAAGGATGCAACGAGAGAATTCTTCTGCTAGCCGTTCGAAGATCAAACTCCTTGGCTGAATATGATGTCCTTGAATGTTGGTCATTATTGGCCATTCCCAGTGATATTGACTTACATACTTAATTGTTTAACAAAAACATTCAAATTTCTTGCAAATATCAAGTGGGTTAAGGTTTTGCTAAGAAATCCGAATAAGTAGAGATGAGGTTTACATTGCAATAATGAGAAGTGCATTTCTGGGTGGGCTCAAACCACTAACCTTTCAATTAACAGAGACTCACGTGTGTCCCTTTTCTCCATTTGCAAGCTTAAAAAAAAGAAAATAATGCTTTTTTCTTACCAGCCTGCGATATACAAGGCAAGATTTGTATTTCATCTTTCACAAGCTGTATGAATTTCATGAAAAGCAAGTTGTTCCAGAAAGAAAATGAAAACTTGCGTTAAACAAAATCAAGCTGTATGTAATCATCCATAGTGATACATTTTGTAAGACAAGACAGGAAGAAAAGCACTGCTGGGATTTGAACTCAGCATTTCCTGTTTAAGAGGAAAGCATGTTAACCAAATCAGCCAAATTGCCATCAGTGTATCAACACCATGTCTGAGTCAGTGATTGCAGCTGACTGTCACTGGAGGACAGTTCATCGTGAACAAGTCAGCCTGCATAATGAGGGGGAAGAGACTGACTTCTGTGATGCAGTATCGACAGATACTAACCTTCTGTCCAACTGTTCTCTGCTGCATTCTGGATTAGCAGGTAAATATTGGTTTCCATGCGTGTGTAGGGGTTTTGTGTATTTACTGGGACAATTATTAATTGTAGCAGTAAGTCACAAAATGATTCTTTGATGGCTATTAGAAAACCGACCTTGCGGGTTAACTCATTAACGCACACACACAGATACTAATACACTTATGAATACATAAAATGTGCATATAAACATAACAGATCTTAAGAGTGTGGGTTAGCAGAATACAAAAGGTATATATTAAATCATGAAGAGTTCCAAACCAAGAGGGACATACATTCAGTATACCATTCATTTAGACTGTTTCGTAAATGAACTGGGATTAAACTTCTACACTAGATACTCAAAAGCAAGTACATCACTCATAGGTATTAGATTGATATCAATTGTGGTTGAGGTAACAATTGAATTCTCGAGCTGTAATGCAGAATGTTGAATACTCATCCGATCTGTGTGGATTCAGATCTCCCGCGGACACAAAGAAGCAGTGGCAGGCTGTTGTTGTGTGCAATCGGCACTCTCTGGCTCGGTGCCAGGCAGTGGCCGGTGCGGCTGGCGAGAAGGAGAGGATGGAGAGATTCCTGCTGTGATGCGCTGCTGATGCTTTTTGAAGACCGGCTAGTTAGTGTTGGCTGAAACTAGCAGAGCTTGTGCACATGGAAAGTGACTGCGGGTCCAAGCCAGTCACACTCTTTAGATGGGAAGAAGACTAGTTCGTTCTCGATGTAGCGCAAGTCCTGAATACTGAGATTCAGCAGTCGACAGTTCCAACCGTAGTTCACTCGTTGATCAGGCGAGCTTTGACGGTGGAGTACCTGCGGTTCACAGGGCTTGCTGCTGGGCTAACCTCGGGCGGATCCTTCGGTTATGCGTGGGCAACCTCCGTTCTCGACTCTTAAAACAAAGTTAAGTCCTGGCACTCGGACACACTGGCCGTCACGTGATTGTCCGAGCTGAGTCTGGGAACGTCCTGGAGGGGCACCTTCTGGGCATCGTGCTGCCTGTTTTATCTGGAGGAACTACGGTAGTTCAGTGGCTTAAAGTTCGAGACCTACGTGGGGTTACCCTGCCCTACCAGTTCCTGATTGGCTGATTGAGGTGGAGGATGAGTAACAGTGACCTCTGACCTTAGGGTTGTAAACCTTGGGATGAGCCTCTCCCATGGAATCTCCCAGACAGTAAGGCGCCACAGATGACCACTTATTAAGGTGGCTGGTGAATCTCAGCCTTGGGAGCTGTTCCTTATCAGGAAACTCTATCAGCTAGAAAAACACCTTAAATGTGAACCAGATGGAATGGCCTCTCTGTATCCAGCTGCACTGAGATGAGGGAGAGAGGGACTGGCAAGGGAGCAGCAAACTTAATTCCTGTATTTTAAATACGCCTTGCCGCTACAGAAGTGTCCTTAGAAGAAAAACATCTTCTATGATAGTGGTACAGTCCATCACACCCCTCCTATAGCCTTTCAAAGAGAAAAAAAACTGACAACAAAGTATGTCTATGTGTGGTAATCAACCAGGTCTCACAAACATTCTTAAACCCTTCCACCTCCTTTCATTGCAAATGATTTGTACATGTTAGAAGGTTAATTTTGGCTTCTGATATTATGGTGGATTAAGAGTCCTGAAATCTTCGTAGAAGTACAAAGATGAAAGAAAGGGCAGTGTAATCATGGCCAAGAGAAGGCAAATGTTGGACTATCTGCTTGGATTGAATGGAGCAAAACGTAGGCAACTCCTTGAGCAGAACCTGCTTCATCCTTCAGACTGGGGTTTCTGAAGATCTGTACATTTGAACTTTCAAAGTGACTAAAGTAAAGGAGTTTTCCCTTTTTACCACATAATTCCCACAGATCAACACTAACAGAGAGCCTAATTCCAGCCAGGATTCAATCACTGTCTCTCAGGCATCCCAGCAGTGGATTTCATGACTTCAGAAAGCCATCTTCACCAGTGGAGAACTCAATGCTCTGAGGTTTACTGGCAGAGTCTCACACTGGGTAATGTTAGATGTTGATAAATTATGTCCTATGGAATTCTACTATTGATAAATTCTACTATGGAACTGCGATGTGTCTTGAAAAAAAGTCTTCTATGATAGTGGTACAGTCCAGCACAGCCTTTAAAAGAGAAAAAAAAAACAAGGTAAGTCTGTGGTGTAATCAACTAGGTCTTGCAAACATACTTAACCTCTTCCAGCTACCAACATTACAAATGCTGTTTACACATTAGATGGTTATTTTTGGCTTCTGATATTATGGTGGATAAAGAGCCCTGGAATCTTTGTAGAAGGACAAAAGACAGAAAGAAAGGGCAGTGTAACCATGGCCAAGAGAAGGGAAATGTTGGGGAGAGCTTTTTTCATACACTTTTTATCATTGTTTTTCCAGCCCAACAAAGATCAACATATATGAGCAGGCGTCCTGTGCCAAATCCAATCTGCCTTCCTTCCAAGCATACAGGAATGTGAGTGAATTAAATATTGACATATGAAAATACACAAAAATATGCAATCACACTGTAGTGTGCTCTCTGAAGGCACCAGTTCTGTAGGGTTTGGGCATTTACTGGGACAATTATTAATTGTAGCAATAAATCACAAAATTGATTCTTTTGATGGCTTTAGAATCCAACTATGCGACATAACTCAAACAACGCACACACACAGGTACTAATACACGAGGATACATTTATTAATACATAGGATATGCATGTAAACCTAACAGATCTTATCGAGAGGGTTATCAGAATACAAAAGGTATATATTCAGTCAGTTACAAAGTGTTACACATATCAAAAGGACATACGTTCAATATATCATTCATTTAGACCGTTTCGTAAATGAACTTGGTTATAACTTCTACATTAGATACTCAAAACAAGTACATAACTCTTAGGAATTAAATTGATATCAACTGGTTGGGATAACAATTGAATTCTCGAGCAGTAATGCAGTGAAGTTGAATACTCATCCAATCTCTGGGGATTCAGATCTCCTGCAGACTCAAAGAAACAGTTGCAGGCTGTTGCTGTCCAATCCACGCTCTCTGGCTCGGTGCCAGGCTATGCTGTGCGGCTTGCGATGGTGCGCTGCTGATGCTCACTGACCGGCTAGTTAGTGTTGGCTTTAACTAGAAAAGTTTGCGCACAGGAGAAAAGATGACTGTGGGTCCCAGCAAGTCAGGAAGAAGACCGGTTCGTTCCTGATGAAGAGCTAGTTCTGAATAGTGATTCAGCTGTCCACAGTTCCGACCTGTTCACGAGGCCTGCTACTGGTGCTAACCTCGGGTGGATCCTCTGGTTACTCTCTGGCAACCTCCGCTCTAGACTCTTAGAACAAAGGAAAGTTCTGGCACTCGGACACACTGGCCGTTCTGTGGTTGTCCGGGCTGAGTCTCAGGATGGTCAGGAGGCGCTCTGCGAGAATGTCCTGCCCTTGGTAGCCTTCTGCTCCTGGGCCGTCCTGCCCTGGAATTCTCCTTTGAATTCCCTTTAGAAAAGTCCACAGAATTCTCCTGAATCTTTCTACAGGCTCTCTGTGTTTCCTGTTTTTACCTGGAGGAACTTCAGCTCGTTGATTGGCTGAAAGTTCCATGGGCATCAGAGTCCCACGTGGGTTACTCGGCCCTACCAGTCCCTGATTGGTTGATCAAGGTGAGATATGAGTCATTTACTCCTGACACCTAGGAATGCAGTCCAGATGTCCATCTGGCACTCCCTAGACAGATAGGCGCCAATGGATGACCATTGATCATGATAGCCAGGCTTAGCTAAGTGCATCCCCCTTTGGGAGCTGTCCCTTATTAAAGGAAACCTTAAATCAGCCTGCATGAATAGTTTCTCTGTGGCTGCACCACAGAGATGAACAGAGATTGGGCCTCATTTGGGAAGGCTCAGAACACTTAATTCTTTCTTATTAATAAGCCTCGCTGCTACAACACATATGCAGTTTGAGCAAACATAAGACAATAACCAAGTACCACAAACTACCAGGCATCTAGTATCATTAGCAGTTCAGGTGGGGAGCTGCATCACCATGTGTAGGCTGCAAAGGAACAAGTAATAGGTCTATTCCATGCTTAAAAGAAAAGAAAGAAAACACAACATTTCAGCCGTGGAGCCCTCACACCTGAAGAAGGCTCCACGGCTGAAACGTTGTGTTTTCTTTCTTCTCTTTTAATCTAGTGTCATTAGCCTTTTAACAGTTCCTGTCAAAATAAAATAGAAATGGATAACATTCTAGAAAGAGTTTGAAATACCAAGGTACAATTTAAAACATATCTCTTCCACTACAACAACAATATTTTGGAGAGATCGTTGAACCTCACTGTTCTGACATGTCCGTTAGCCTCCGTCCTGCTTCAGCAATGAATGTGGCGGGGCACATTCTGAGGGAGATGAGGTCAATCAGGTGGCAGGAAAACCACGCTATGCTTTTTTTTGAGATCCTGAAAAGGACAGAAGGGCCATGTATATGTGTGCAGCTGGATATGTAATTGCAGGTGGCGTAGCAAATTCTGCTGAAGTCCCACTGCCTGGTGTGGACGGTAGCTGTGCATGTTGCAGCAGAATTGTGCATGTGAGATCAAGGGGGCATGTCATGTGTTTCAGCACTTCACTCCCTTCAGTAGCACATGATTCCCTGAGTTCTTTGGATGACCTGTGGACAGATCTTTCAGGATGAAGAATTCCTTAAGAAAAATAGATCTCGGCCCACCATCCCAATGCCTCCGTCTAAAAACAGCAACCTCCCACTGCCCTTGGTCTGCAAGGCAGTCCTTTCAAGTGCGATGACGACGCTGGGACCTTCGTTGCCTATTGTACGAGCTGAACTTTTGTGCTCATCAATTCAACGCTCTTTCCATCAACTCATCTTGTCTTTTGACGCTTCGTGTTTTGCGCTCCTTTGACTATCGGCATATCGGGTGACTGCAAACACTGAAGTTCTTGCTTACGGAGTGTGGAACATTGTTTTCAAGTGATCGCTGTTCGGTCATGTTGACGCCGAGTGAATCTTTCTTTGGCAACATGGGCAGGCTGACAGCAGAGCGAGCGAAAGTAATGGCAAATTTCTTGACTTATTTCTGAATGTGAATGTTCTTTAGAAAAGGGATGCGGCTTTGCTTCTCGCCCGTGTAAAGGTCACGCATTCCAGACGTGGTTATGAGCGAACAGTTGCCGCAAGTGTTTGAAAGAGCAAGAGAGGAAGCAGCCCTGCCCCGTGTGAGGATCAAACTCAGGCCCTTCAGATGACGAGACAGACGCACTACCAATTACGCCAACAAGCCCAGCTGCAGTACACACACCGGAAAGTTTGCATCACATGGATTTCAGTCGCCCGTTCCCTAATCTTTAGACGCCCTCTGCTGAATGTTGCATTTGCCTTTTGATCTTACCGATACATTTTTGGTCTGTTTCTGTTGCGAGTCCGTCTTTCAGATCTCACCTAGCACAAGTCTCTGTGGCTGAAGTGGCCTCTCTGCTTCAGCATCGTGCCCTCACTCAGCCATTAAAAATGTCACTTGGACTTCTGACATGCTGACATGAAATGTCAAGAGAGAGTGGTGGAGTGACGCTTAAGCCAGAGAGAAGATGAAAAGGGGGCGTGGCTGCGAAACGCTTGACAGCTGCACGATGCTCTCCATGCAAGGCGTGACCACAGGCTGAAGGACACCTTTCGACACATCAAGCTCTAAGCACACACCTGGAGGATGCGGGAATTGATCATGCTACCTCCCACATGCAAAGCAAGCGCTGTACCATACAAGCCAACCCCCCTCGCTGGGGCTTATGCCTCGGTGTCACCTGGTGCCGCTTGTTCCCCTCTTACCGGGCACAGTTCACTGCTCTTCGTCTGCAAGGCAGTCGTGTAATTGCGGCTTTCTTGACTTATTGATGAAGGTCTGAATGGACGAGCGAATGACGCCTCTCCCCCATCCTCAAGCTCGCTGACAGATTGAAATGGCAAGTGCTGCTGTGGCTCGTTGGTCTAGTGGTATGATTCTCGCTTAGGGTGCGAGAGGTCCCGGGTTCAACTCCCGGACGAGCCCTCGTGTGCTCTTTTCCTCCTCTTCCACAAGACTGGGAACTGATATCCACATCACTTCGCAGCGTCTGCTTATGGCAAACGATGGAATGTGACTAATGACTGAACGAGCCTGGTGAATTCTCATCACGTGGCACATTGAGAGCGTGCAGTCAGCTGTCCAAGGCGGCAACCTCATTGCTCGTTCAAAAGAACACATACTGAAAACTCATCACCACTATGTCGTAGATGAGCACCGCGATCGCTTGTTGTCATGCGTCCTTACTTGGGAAATGCAGAAGCAAAAACTGCCCTCTCTCAGCCACCGAAACGTGTGCAGCTCGCCTTGCGCTCTCTGCGCCTCGCATATTTGTGGAGCTGTCTGCTCTTCTTTCTGTTGAAGTAATCAAGTTACGGGGCGTCCTGCAGCCTATGATGTTCTCACTGAGAGCTTTCAAGATTTGAAGGAAAACTACGAGCTTGATGGTTCAAGTCGAACTAATGTGATTGTTAAGCAATCGTTGATCAAAAGCACGTCTTCTAACAATTCTAACCATCTACAAAACAGAACTCACGGATGCCAATGCCACATACAGTTCTCCCAGATGTCCACCTTTTGCTCATCAGTCAAGGGAAGGAGGGGGGATTGAATGTGCAGTGTGTCGGCAAAGAGGGGACAGCCAGAGCCGAACACTACGCCGCTCTTCTGTTTTGTAATTTTGTGACTGGGAGTGAATCACATCCGTAAATGTCGACTGGTCCAGAGGCAAAAGGGCCTTGCCTTGCATTCTCCGTGAACGCATAGGCATGGTAAATTGGATGTTCTCAAAACTTACTTTGTGTGATTGGAAACTGATACATGATAGGATAAACAAAATGCTTCAAAGAAAGAGGTGCTCTTTCTCTCTGGTTTTAGTCTGTGCAGCAATAAAACAATCAGATTAAACAAGAGAGAGTGTGACGTTACTTTTCGTCAATGAAAAAATAGTCTTTTCATGTTTATTTAAGTGTCCTTCTTTCATTTGGATTGTATGAAACAACTCAGGAGTTATTGTTATTATTACTCTATTATCGAATCCTCAACTCGTTCACTTCTTATTATTTTGGGAACATTTGACATTTTAGCCGTCGATACTGTTGAATTCACTCAGTTTGTAATGTAGGGTGCTCTGAACAAGTTAAACTTTGATACAGGACAAATGTATTTCCCACAAGCTATACTGTAGTAGCTTTAAAAGTATACAATATCACACCGTATGCATGTGGCACGTCTTTGTTCAACTTAAGAAAAAACAGGACATTTGATTGCTGGTTGGGTTATGTTAAAGGCCAACAATGACACCAGAAAACTGAAAGTTCCTTCCCCTCCCCCAGTAGAACTGTCTAATCTACATAAACACAGTGGGATGTAACACCTAGCCTAGACTTTGTGAGAGGTATGGAGCTGCGTTGCATTAAAATGGCTGCAATGGAATATACAGTAGTAGGCAAAAGTTAATTTCAAGCTGAAAAGAAGACTCAACATGTCCCCTCTATATATTTTCCATTTAGACCATCCAATGTAATTTATTATTAATATCTTCCATAACCCATTAAAATCAGAAAGTTCATGTGTAAATCTAACTATTTTCTAATCGCTTTATCCAGGACAGGTAACAGTTTCACCAATACTATTTGGTAACTTTTTACGATTGTCAGACTTCAGAATGCTTCCACTGATGCTTATAGATTTGACATAATGCGCACTGTGTTAAAGAGCTATTGAGCACAGAACATCTTTACACTTGTGAAAAGATTTGCACGTGCAGTTTATTCTTATCTGTGTGAAAACAGGAAATATCGATGGAGTTTCAGAAAGTAAACAGAGGTATAGAACACCCTATCTCAGATGTTTAATAAATTCAAGTTTGTGAAAACAGTGACAAATCACCCCAAACAAAATACAATTTTAGAATACAAGCAGTCTGAAATTATTAGTTGTTATTAATAAATCACTTAACTTTGAACATGTTGTGATATTTAGAAATAACAACAAATCAATATAATTTACTATTTTAGTTTTTCAAATAAATGTTTTTGTTAAAGGAAAACTCATGCCAGGAGATGGGTTCAAACAAAGCTATAGCTGAAAAGGGCAGGCAAAATGTTTAAGTAATCATGGGTGAATGAGAAATTGATGCAGATGTTTAGAAAGAAAGTGGACTACAGTAATATTTTGAGCTTACAGCCTTTCCAATGTTTTCCAATCATTATTAATCTTTCATATCACATTAAAATGAATATTTTTTTAATGTAAGAGGCAATACACAATTTGTGTCCTCTATAACACTTCAGTGTACTTTTTAATCAGTTTAATGTTTAGCAATGTAATACAAAGCTTAAACTTATTAAATTGTATATACCATTTAGACTGTTAAATTCTGTAATGGACAAAAGATTGTCCCTCAGCATTGACAGGGATTCAAAACCAAGTGTTTTCTGGCAACAGCCCAAATGCTGCACATGAGAGCTTTCATAGCTCCACCTGGTGGTTTTACAAGATATTCCACCCTACTTCGATACATCATGCGGTTTCCTACAGTTCTTTGCGGAACGAGCACTGCGATTTACTGCAGCATACCTTGCACATTTTGAATGGTTGGATCTGTAGTTCTACTCAGTTTGGTGAATTCTTGATGAACCAAACTGGTGCCCTCCCTCTAACTCACCATTCCTCCCTTATGGTAGTGTATGCAGAGAAACCCATGTATATAATTATAGGGTCAAATGCAATGGACTTCCCGAGTTAAAACACAGCCGCGTACTAAGTTAGTATGGTACATTCCGGAGATCATCTCCCGCTCCAAAGTTCAATTGCAGCAAAAAATATGTGGAACAAAGTTGGAGCTCAGCTCAACTTGTGCTTAATCCGGTTCCAAGGGCTCGGCCTTGTTGTACTAATTAGCCCGAACTGGAGAGGACTGTACATCAGAACACTTCTGATCAGTAGAATAATATGTAGGCCACATTAATATACAATTACTTTTCTGTTTCTCATTTATATTCAAACTCAATTTCCTGACAAATCAGTTAGTTTTTAATTTAAGAATTGCATTTAGGCGACAATTCACCTGATGAGGCTACATAGTTATTAATGAGATACCCAATTATAATTAGTCATGAAACAAATGAGAACAGCAGCTGTGCATTTGAAATTAAACACTACTGTATTATTGCAGCATTAATTTTGTTTAACACTCCAGATGAATAAGCAGACATCATTACAGCTAAATCATTACAAAAGACACCGACTAATAACCAGTAAAGTTAAGTTTTATTTTTAACAGAACTGGAAATTAAACTTATAAAAAAATACTTGAGCAAAAAAAAACACAACAATTGTTCCTCTGACCTTCTAAGCATTTTTTTAAAGCAATACATTTCTTTAGCAGGGTGTGCCTTGTGCTTACTTTTCAGAACTTTGATTTTCTCTCTCTCCTGTGTCAGTTCAGATTAAGTTCTTTAATCAGTTCCAACATCTTCCTTTCGAGGGAGGAAGTGCTTGCTGGCGTGTTGTTTTGCTAACTCGTGCTTATCCTTTATGACGGTATCTTCTGAGACCTGTGCACAATCCAACAACATTGCAAGACCAGCACTATAACAGGAGTCATAAAAACACAAGAAGCCACATTGAACAAGCTTTCAGAATTGTAAAACATTGCTTTGCTTTTCTGTCATTTGGTTTGCATACCAGTCCATCAAGAGCTAGCACAACCCTGGCTGTTTTAACACAGTCATTGGATCACAGCCACAGGACAGAAAAGGGACTGTAAACCAACATAAATCACTTAAGATGCTGAGTTTTTTCCTTTAACATGCTTGGGTGCCACCTATTTCCTCCTCATCCCTGCTTTCCTCCGATAACCACAAATACGGAGACCCATCACTAAAAAATTTAACAAATCTATCCAGTTGACTCCTCGATTTTATAGAACATTTTATAGAACACATTAAAGCCTCACGCTACATTTATATAAATAATAGCTTAAGTTCTGTTCTCTTCACTTCCAATGAATGGAGAAAATTCAGTGGTCTTTCTGATGTATGAGTTTGGAAACCGTGCTCAGTACCATCGAGGTGTAAGAGGGTCAAGGATGAGCAGGAAACTTTGTTAATAAGGAGATGGACACCGCCCAACATGGGGCTCAAACCCACACCCCTGACCTAAAGAATCACATGCTCTACTGACTGAGCTAGCCGGGCACCAGTGTTCTCAAAGACGGTTTTCCAAACTCATACATCAGAAAGACCACCGAAACTAAAATTATTCTGCAGCTAGGATCACACATTCTCCCTTCCCTTAACGACAGACTACTGTTCTTTTCAAATTTTCTCCATTCATTGGAAGCTTCATTTCATACCTCTCTGCACCCATTCTGACTTCACACCTCTTGATTGGCCTCTCTTTATGTCCCCTGCTCCCGCCTCTCACTCCTCCTCCCTCCCAACCTTTGTTCTCCCGCTACTTTACCTTTGCCTACTGCCCTGTCTCTCTCACACCTGAAGAAGGCTCCACGGCCGAAACGTTGTGTTCTCTTTCTTCTTTTTTTCAGCATGGAATAAACCTTTTACTTGTTCCTTTGCAACCTACGCATGCTGGCGCAGCTACCCACCTGAACTAAGACCATTAAACTGTCTGGTGATATTGCTGCACGGGGCGCAATATCACAATAGAACACGTTACTGTAAAAAATGTTAACATTCGTGAATGAGTATTTTTTTTTAATTATACCAAATGTCTGTTAAATAATGAATGATGTTTTTCAGACCATAAACACTATTATATGAAAAAAAATATTTACTATATATCCATTTAACTTGTTTTTTTAAAAAAAACATTACAATACGGTAGATGAAAATTGTTGTTCAGCGCTCTTGTATTAAATATACTCTACCAGCCTTTTAACTCATGTGTCAGAAATAAAGTGTATAAAATTCGCTAAATCAAACAAAACACAAACGCTACGAAAAAGAAAAAAAATGTGTTTATCCTGCAATTTTATCTCGTTGAAACGTTTTTTTTTTCTCTGTGGCACTAACGGGCTAACGGTTAGGATGTTCAGGTGGGTAGCTGCGTCAGCATGCGTAGGCTGCAAAGGAACAAGTAATAGGTTTATTCCATGCTGAAAAAAAGAAGAAAGAGAACACAACGTTTCGGCCGTGGAGCCTTCTTCAGGTGACACCTGAAGAAGGCTCCACGGCCGAAACGTTGTGTTCTCTTTCTTCTTTTTTTCAGCATGGAATAAACCTATTACTTGTTCCTAACGGTTAGGATTCCTGGTTTCCTGATTACATAGAAATGTGTCTCTCTTGCCTTACGATGTCCAAATGATCAGTTCAGTGTAGAAAAGAGCACCGTAAAACCCCGTCAGGCGTGCAAAACGTAAAAATGAAAGAGATCGCTTTGTTTCTGCCCGCTTTCTCACGGAAGCCCTTTGGTGTGTTAATAGACGGTTATAACCGCTACACCGCGCGATGTGGGGAGGGGTGACTTACAAGCAGAGTTGACCTTTGAGAAAGGACTCGTCTCGGGAATATATTTCCACATTTTGAAGAGAATTTCTCCATTTATGTAGCCTGATTTCCACTATTGCTAGAGAGCTGTAGAATCTGGAATAACTTATCCAGCTCTGGGAACAGTGTGTAGATGACAGGTTTGTGACTTTCTCATGAGCACGGTATATGAATCCATCAGATTAAAGACACCGTGAGCATTTGAATAAAATTAAGGATAGTCTGTCCCAGCTCGCCGAGATGGTATAGTGGTCAGTACTTTGTGCTGTGACCGCAATACCCGCGCTTTGAATCCGGGTGACAGCAGCCCAAGACAAGAGAGTTTCCTTCGTCTATGTTATTTCAGTGTAGGGGGGGGGGGCATGCGTGTACAGCGAGCGATCATCGAGTTGATGTGTTGCCCCATATAAGCAATGTGAACCAACACTGCTTTACAAAGGAGCACGGTCTGATCTTATAGTTGATAATCTGGAGACCAGACCGACCTCTTCTCTGACGAGAAGAAAAGGTCAGGAGCCGCAGTATTTAATGTAAATAAGAGATTTCATTTTTTTTCTGTGGCGCAACTAGTACCAAACACTTAATCTCGGGGTTGTGAATTCGAGCTCCACGCTAGTAAGAAATCATATAGGTTATGATAAATTTACTTTTTTAAATAAAAAGTAATATTATAAAACTTTCTCGATACCAGTTTGCAGGTGATATGTTCTTTATAAAAATAATCTTTAGTATGGGATCAATAACCGCGCCGGAACAAATATCGGAAAGAATCGCCTGTCACTAAGGTATTTAAGTAAAGTAAAGATATAATCAGAAAACCTACATATAGGAAATGTTAGTTATTTTGTATGTGCTTTAGCGTTTTCTTTTATATACCGAAAAAAAATTTCAAGGCGTTCTAGTCGTTGTACTCCTCGTAGATAATCTCAACGAAATCACAATACAGTACAGGACACGCAGTGAGGAGCTCACGCAACGAATAGTCTTGAACATGCCAAGCGTAAAGGCACACTGCACATCTGCGAAACATCACATCCTAGTTTAGTTACAGTGAGATTATAGATTGGAAGCTAGGAAGTCTCAGATCACTTTTTTATTAAATGTTCAAGCAAACCCAAATACCTTTGCAAGAGACATTTCAGATTCCCAGTCAAATCCAGTATGATTGCTGGATCCCTCGAATTCGGCAATATCACAGATCTGCAGTCCACCTTGTGTAAGACATACCGCCCAGAGCATTTCTAAGACAGGAAATACATTTTCGTTACGAAAAGAGATATACTGTACGTAGAGTGAAATGGTCTGGTACGAGTCCTAAGTTTGAATAGTTCAAAATAGACGAAAAAGGGGTAATTACAGACTCTTTTGAAATGTAAGAACATTAAAGCTGTGCGGACCTTATCTTGATTTACCTAGTTTAATCGTTTTCAGAAAGTGTAATTGTATTATTTTATGTACCCTTGACGATTCTACTGATGTTATAAGTGCTCTTGTTTATATTGAATCTATTTTGTTGTTCAAATAAAAAGTAAAAAAAAAAACATTCCGGATGCGTCTGCTGTAGAAATAAAATGACATCAAAGGCGTTGTACGTAGAGTTCTGAAGCCTGTTCCACAGAAGAACTAGCTGAGATGAAAAGGTCGATATTCTACTGACAGGGCTATTCCCATCAACTCAGTTTCTTTCTGAAACAACGTTTTCCAAGAAAAACTTACACTTTGCAAAATTTGAAATAAAATACTTGCTTAAAAGTGCAGATTATTTTTTTCCCAAAAACTGTAAAAGGAGATAACCGACCCGTTGGAGTCTCTGTCGTACCATTGCTCAGTGCGGTCAGGTCGGGACTAAAACGATAGTAAGGTGCTGGTTCAAGCACGACTTTCTCACTGTTCCATCGTGAACATCATCTAGAGAAAAAGTGGCATGTAATGTTTAATACATTATTGGCCTTATTAATAATTGGAGGGAATATAAATGCTTTGCATGTATCGAATTACAGCACGTAACAACTGAGTACCTGAGTCGATATCACCGGGCAATTTCCAATAACGACCAACATCAGACACTTCAAGAAAAATAAGATTCCACATCTTGGAATGTAGGGCGGGAGAATTCATTTACACTCCTGTTGCATCGAGCTAAACTTTTATAAAAAAAAAAAATATGACGCAGATTTGCTCAAGATACTTGTAATCGCCTTAAAGAGAGTTTTCATGAAAACGTACATCGGCTAGCTCTCCACTGTTAATTGACAGAACTTTTGAAGAAACTGTTCTTATATAAGCAACATACAAATTACACATCTTAATGACCATGAAGGGAAATCTGTGGAAGCCCGTTTCCGCCAGGGAGTAAAAAAAAACAACGCGCTATGGTATCTCATTGTATGTCCTTTTTTACTTAAAAAGGGTCTTATTTAGCTCAGCTGGCAAGACCTGGGTTCAAGCCAATGCAGTGAGGCACGAACTAGGGTGGGAGCTGCGAGGGCATAAGCCCTAGAACCCGAATCCGTTACAATAACAAAAGGACAGACATTGAAATATGGGCTATTTCGAAGTCGCAAATGTGAGATATAAAGTCGGAATTCTGAGTGACTAAATCGCAATTCTGAGTTGCTAAGTCGGAATTCTGAGATACCATAGCGGGTTTTTTTTTTACTTACTGGCGGAAACGGGCTTCCATAGAAATCCGGGTTGTGAATAACTGTCACTACACACGATTGAGTTCTTGAGGCTGGCACCTAAGACCACTCAGCCATCCTGACAAGCAGTGGAGGATGCCCGTTGCTTTGTCAAAAGATTATTAACTACTTTTCTTTTCTTATTATTACAGAGATTTCTACATTGCAAGACAATTGACGATTTATATAAAGGTATACCGTGGCACGCAAACCAGGCACAGACAGGGTTTGAACCCGCGCTCTTCGGTTTACGAGACCGATGCCTTACCACTTGGCCACCGCGCCCACCGTCTAGTGTTTTCCCATCAAGGCTAATACATTTTGAAAATAAATCAAAAAAAAATTGTGCACAAATTGCAATGGCAGGAGAAGTAAAACAAATATGATTATGATGTACAGAAATTGTTCACTTAGTGAAATACTCACTTTTTTGGACCACTGAATATAGTTCTTCTGTGGAGCTGGCTTCAGACTCTGCTTATAGCGCCCGTCAAATAAAATAGATATTTAATTTTTACAGGAAGACGCATTCCGAAATGTATCTCTGTAGTTTTAGAAAGGTTTTGAATGGCATATTTTATACAACGCACAAACCGTATTCTATTTGCAGACTGCAGATCTGTGCAGCAATCGTGCTACATTTGTCTTATTCAAGTTTACTGGATTTTTTAAACGAAAATACAAACTGGACAGTTTCAGACACATGAAGACTCATAAATGTCACTACAAATGACAAACTTGTAGTGTAAATCCGCCGGGCTGATTTACGTGTCTGACCATCTCTCTCCTCCCTCTTTTGCAGTGAGCACTATTTTTTCATTTTCTTCCCTTCTAGTTTCCTCGCTCTTTTACTGTCCCTTTCTCCCACGGAGAGATGTAAAACATGCATAAATCGTTTTCACCCTGTGTTTGTGCAACGTCAGTGTGTGAAGGGAAAGTGATCTTCGAGGCTCCAGTGGCGCAATCGGTCAGCGCGCTGTACTTATACAGCAGTGCACAGCGGAGTCATGCCGAGGTTGTGAGTTCGAACCTCGTGTTTTTGGGTTACAAGTATTTTTTTTCTATTGATAGGACCCCACGCATTACTGTGGGTCTAGTTAACTTAAGTTCTTACATTGTACCTGAAATTACCACATAAACTACTACTCTGTTTTTCTTTTTTTAATAAAGGCACAAATTATGTTTTTTTTTTTCTTGCAGCTGATTGGCAATGACCCTACAACGGGTCATTGCAACGAACGTGGCTGCTGAAATTTGTCAGCAGCTCCATACTTAACCTGTTCTCAATTGCAACAAACCTAAAATAACATATGATTGGCCTCTCTTTCTGTCCCCTGCTCCCGCCTCTCACTCCACCTCCCTCCCAACCTTTGTTCTCCCGCTACTTTACCTTTGCCTACTGCCCTGTCTCTCTAACACCTGAAGAAGGCTCCATGGCCGAAACGTTGTGTTCTCTTTCTTCTTTTTTTCAGCATGGAATAAACCTATTACTTGTTCCTTTGCAGCCTACGCATGCTGACGCAGCTACCCACCTAAAATAACATATGCTGCCCATTAGATGTTACCGATGTAGGAGACTAACTTAAACCACCTCTTCACAGGGTTTATGTAGCTCAGAAGAGGAACAGTCTAACGGATTTGAACTATTCTGAATGTTGTGGAAATAATATAGTCACAAAGTAATGAACATATGCACCACTCGCTTGAAATAAATACACTCCCCCTGCATAACTCACCAACCTCAGCAAAGGGCTATCCCATCCCCCTGTTGAACTAAAAGGAGACCGTCCTTAAGCTCAAGCAGCTGGTGGCGGTCGCAGGTTCGAGTCCCCGACGGTGGGGGGCTGACTTAAGTGGCAATGGCAAGGGTGCCCGCCTGAACCCCCAACCATTACAATACTATACATCGCTCCGGTCCAAATTTTCTCAATTTGATTCACGTGTTTTCTACTTGTATTTAGCTACTAGGTCTTTCATTTGGTCTCTTTTAAAAATAGCATCTCAAACGATTTTATGTGTCATGCTGAAATTCACACACGGGGGACGTCACACGAAAGACAATCACAGAGAAGATGTGGCGTTTAAAAAGAAATCCAGAGTGGCAGTAGAAAACAAAGCCTTATACACGAGATGCAAGTGCTCTAGCACTGAACTAAACTGACAGGCACTTTTGCCTGCAGCTCTTTAATTGAGTTAGGAAGAGTGAAGCGTCTACACAGTGTACAATTTAAAGGTCGAAGCAAGACAATCTGATGTGAGGAGAATTCACAAAACGAGCCTCTGCTTTATCGTTTACTGAGCTTTCAATGAACATCTAAGTGAAAGACAAATTCACTATTTTCACTTTTTGTTTAAAGAACACTTTTATCACGTTCTGCACTCCCGATGGTGTTTAACGGTGCTCTTTTCTACACTCCTGATTTGAGGATCCCCAGCTAAAATATTTTTTAAATACAACAAAATTCCGATATATTGAATAGTATTTATGTTTTCATTTATAGTCACTCGTGCCAAAAGCTTGTGTTCTATGCATATATCAGGATGTGGAAAGAGGCCCAATCACATCTGGAGTAGATAGTATTTAGGTCAAAGCTAATTCAAAGTGCGTCTCTGGGTGTGTTTGAATTACCTACGTGTTTGACTGAAGGACAAGCTCACGGTGCCATAAAAGTTGACACTCGTCATCTTTTCTTCTACATTCACAGGTTTTACACTAAAGACAAAAAAAAATTGTTGTCGTTTTCATGCCATCTGGCACTAATTATTCTGCACCAACAGGGAAGATTAGTATTTTATCTATCGCAATATGTGTGGAATTTGTTTTTAAAAAAGTTGTTCCAGAAATGAACACTTCCATTAAAGTTAAGGCAGACACCTGTTGCTGTCCACAACGACCAACTCTGCATGGCAAGAGAGGAAGACAGCCTCTTAGACACACCACTCTGAGATACCTGCGTTCTGTGTGCGCTGCGCCTGCTCGCTGAGCAAGTGTTGAGAAATGGCTTTTATCTGGTAATTTCAAGTCCAAGGAGCTCAATATGCTTTTTATGTTTGACATCTTCAAGGAAAATGGTGAAATCGCAGGTGGAAGAGGAAAATGATCCTTGAGTAGAGGAAAGACGACCATCTTGAGCACTAACTCATGTCAGGAGGCTAACTTCTGGGATGAGGTGGTGGAGTGGTTAGGCGATGGACTACTAATCCATTGTGCTCTGCACATGTGGGTGTGAATCCCATCCTTGTGAAGTTCAGCGGTTGACAGATGTGCCTTTTTAAACTGGGTGTGCTTTCGTTTCGTCTTTCGCTCCTGTACTACAGCAGTAATATTTCTAGATGTGCATGAACATGGTATAGTAGGCTGATGGCAGGAACACGGGGTCCACAAGTAGTGACAGTATCAGAGGTGTCTGCAGTGTGTTGGTTTGTGAGCACTAATAAAATAACTTGCCGTGGAAGCACGTGTGCCTGCATTAATACAGCTCCATTGAGCAGAAAAAGCAACACAAACACCGACTTGTCAACAGGAAGTTTCCGTAGCTGAAAACACAGCCATTGTGAGAGGGATAAAAAGACCTGAGACAGAACAGAGGGGGCTCCCGATTCCCACTGGACCCTGGAGACGACACAGGCAGCACAAGGGAAGCTGCAGAGTGCAAGACCCCGGAGGAACTCTGCAGAGACTTCTAATACCTGGAGGCAAGGATCTACTGGTTCAGTAACTGACGACAAAGAGAGACATTGGCATTGAAACAGAGGTACTGTACAGAGACTTTTAACACCTGAAGGTGAGGAACAAGGAAACTGGCACAGTTAGCCAAATCAAACTGAGAGGAATGTAATACAGTCGCAGAGGATTTCTATTGTTACCTGAACAGAGACTGGGGAAATAGGACTGGGTGATACCCCTCTCCTCAAAGTGGGCCATCAGAGACTACAGGTACTAAGTAGAGACATTCGAGTGACCTCTCTTTAGTATTTTACAGGAAAGACTGCTGCCCCTCTGTATTCATTATGACCCTGGGAAGGACCTTTTGCTGCTGTGAATTCTGTTTTCGTTGTGTTTTTGGGTGATAGTGCATGTGAATGTAGTTGAAAAATAAAAAGGGCACTTATACAATACAAATGCTTGTCACTGGTCTGTGTGTGCATTGGTGATTCTGGGAGACAAACAGAACCTGTGGTAATGTAGAGGGGCCCTAGCACCCCATTTGTATTGCTAGGTGGTGTAGTCGTACACGAGGCAGGAACATCCCTCGCCCATAGGGTTCACCTTACTGTGACACCTTCTTCATCTATGTTTTTTGAGTGTGCTGCAAACGATCTTAGTATCTGGTAGTAGCTGGTAGTAATGGCGGGAAGTTAATTTTTTATCCTCTTTAAAAGAATAAGGACAGGCTGGAGGGAGCTCCATTTACCACTCTTTCAGCTAACTGCCGAACTCGCGAACTGATTACACTGCAGAGCCACAGGCGCCTCGCTTTTCTCCATTCTCTGGGTCAGGGTGAAAAACAAATTGCTGGTATTAGCTGGCCTGCTGGGAGTACCTCTTCTTCACTGATAAGCAAGATTTGTGTTTCATCTTTCGCAAGCTGTATAGATTTATTTCAAAACAAGTTGTTCCAGAAAGGAAATGAAAACTTGCATTCTCCTGAATTAAAAGGCATGGGGTTTGAATTCTCCAGTTCTGTAGGGTTTGGGCATTTACTGGGACAATTATTAATTGTAGCAGTAAATCACAAAATTGATTCTTTTGATGGCTGAAAGTTCCATGGGCATCAGAGTCCCGCGTGGGTTACTCAGCCGTACCAGTCCCTGATTGGTTGATCAAGGTGAGATATGAGTCCTCCTGACACCTAGGAATGCAGTCCAGATGTCCATCTGGCACTCCCTAGACAGATAGGCGCCAATGGATGACCATTGATCATGAGAGCCAGGCTTAGCTAAATACATCCCCCTTTGGGAGCTGTCCCTTATCAAAGGAAACCTTAAATCAGCCTGCATGAATAGTTTCTCTGAGGCTGCACCACAGAAATGAACAGAGATGGGGCCTCATTTGGGAAAGCTCGCAACACTTAATTCTGTCTTATTAATAAGCCTCGCAGCTACATATGTATAGTTATACGAAAAACAAGTGGTTTATCGACTCATCTTCATTTGCAGATTTAGAGCCAGCTTAGATATTCGTTTTACAAACGGGTTTTTTTTTATATGGGTCACACACATGCCATAGCAACAAAACATCTCTAGAGATGAGGCTATAGATCACCTTTCCATCCTCCAGGTTTTCCTCCCAAAGCCTACGGTACCAATGGCGACCCCTGCTGGCCGAAAGAGCAAAAGCTTGCAGCACCTGGTATTCCCAGGCAGTCTCCCATCCAAGTACTAACCAGGCCCAACCCTGCTTAGCTTCCAAAATCAGACAAGATTGGGCACATTCAGGGTGGTGTGGCCGCAAGCGAAAGCCATGCCGCCTGACTCGCTACTTGAAGCTGTGTGTGGCTGGGGCTCCGTGCCCCCCGAGCGGGACTGGATCGTTCGTGTGCAACTTTGGAAAGGAGCTTCTTTCCAAATCGCATTGCGTACCTCGATGTTGGCGAATGTGCTCCCTTGTGTTGGCTTGTCCCGCACTGGAGAACAAACAAACTGCTCGGAGGAGCACAAGGCAAGTCTTCACAAGACAAAAACCTCCAGTGCACAGCACTCAAAACATTTCTGGGCTATCGCGTGTTTATTTCAGCACATAAAGCACACCAGTCCAACACGTCGGCGGGGCGCGCGGCGCCTCCACCCTCTTGTGGCCTTGAGGCGTCAGAGCAATGGCTCCTTCTCGCTGCCTTTCCTCTGTGTTGCAGGGCCCCGAGAGGGAACCTGGAGCGCACACTTTGTGGGGGGCGGGGGACCGCGTTCGCGCTCTGCCCCCGGTCTCTTGCGCGAGTACTAAATCTCACGGCGCCAGCCAGCGGCCATGAGAAAAGTACAATATCGCGGGACAGGGGGGCCTCGTCATTGATTGTTACATATGGGACAGGGATTAGGAGGAGACCCATACTGATTGGTAAAGGGGAACACTAACACCAGAGAGACACCCCTGGAGTCTCTTTTTGAGAGACGCCCTGGGATTTCTCAATGGCCAAGGAGGGTCGGGACCTCGGTTTTACGCCTCCCCCGAAGGACGGCGCCTGTTTGTGTAGCAGAGTGTCGCCATCAGGATGCTGGGGCATAAGAAAGCCACACAGACCGCAGGGTGAGCACTCCCTACTGGTCCCAGCCACACCTCTTGCAGGAGCAGCAGCAACCTGAGCTTTTCCGGGGGGAATCTCCCATCCGGGTGCCGGCTAGGCTCACACCTGCTGGGCTGCCGTGGGTGAGCCCAGTCGAGAGTCGCAGGGTGAGATCTAGTCACCGGGGAGAAACGATACAAGCGAAGGATTACTCGGCTCCCAGCACTTGACAAATGACTCGTTCCCGCCGGAGCTGAATGTACCTGCATGCGTCGTGTCGTGTACTTCCCCCGCCCCGCTGTGTTTGCTGTATTGTCTTTGAAGTCGGCCCCCGAGACGAGACGGGCTGTTCCTGTACCCCAATTAACACTTTACAGGTGCCGTTCCCCGGCATTGTGGCCATTGTCAGTGGTCACACGTGATAAGATAAGGTGGAGGAGAGCGGGGCATGCCCAGCGCCAGACATTCAAGGAGGGGGCTGTGCGAGGTGAGGTGAGGTGCGACACGCCGGAGCCCCGACGCTGCTAATGCGGAGCACTTGTTGAACTGGCATTGAAAGGACGTGTGCGCACGGAGCGAGCCTTCCCTGCGGCGGAGTGTGGAAACTTTCTCCCCGCGCTGCAGGAGTTGTGTGCGCTGCAGCGGTGCCGAGAGAACAGCACAGAAGGCAGCAGGCTCTGGAGAGCGGGTAAGAGACGGAGCCTTGTGGGCAGGCGAGCAGTTTTTTGGAAATTGCTGAAAAGGCTCCGGTGTTTGTTCGATGTGTGGCAGGTGCACGACGAGAGCTTGCGTAGCGATCTGCCGGTCTAGTGTTATGCAAATGAGGCCGAATTGCGTCCCGGGACATGCTGCGAATGCGCATTGGCGACTGCAGATGTGTAGGAAACGGCGCGCTCGTTTTCTCGTTTTGCCCACCCTTTTGAGTGTTAGTGTGGCGTGTGAGTGTGCGAAAGAGTGGGCCCAGCAGGTGGTGTGCAGGGCAAGGAGCTGGACTAGGGTTTTGCGCTTTGTGCTGTGGGTGCGGGCCGCTTGCAGGGGCTTGTACAGCTCATACTTACCTGGCAAGGGAGAGACCTTGATCAGCTTGTAGGTGGAGTAGTTGGATTGTTTTCTTGTTTTGTGAAAGCAGTGTTTGATTTGTAGTTTACGAAATGGCAACTTTCGGATCCTGCAAGAATGCTGTGTGTTTTGAGCTTTTGGATGATCTCTTCATGGATCATATGCAGTTCAGCAGAAAAGTGTTGCAGAAGGAACTTGGCTTTGAACCTCGGCACCTGGATTTCATCTTCGCTCTCCCAGGTCAGAAAGCATTTGAGGTTGTTTTTGCTACCTATTCTCTGTTTGAACAATGTGTGGATGTGTTTGAGTTAAAAAGAGGGAAAGTTCCTGCCCTTGAGAAGATCAACTTGCAGCCTCTGACACAGAAAGAGAGGAAAACGGTGCATGTTGTTATGTTCTCGGAACTGGCAAAGACGGAGGACATTCACACCTGGCTTAACCAGTACTGCACCGTCCACCATGGAACTGAGGTTAGAGATGTTGACGGTATAAAAACAGGAGCAAGGAAATTCGAGGTTCGCTTGCTACCGGACAATGTAAATGGAGGCTTAAGGCACCTTCCCTCTACAATCCGGCTGGGCGCCTGCAATGGCTATGTTTTTTATGTGGGACAACCAAAGGTGTGACGGCGCTGTGGTGCTGTGGGACACCTGGCATCGTCCTGCACTGTGAAATGCTGCAAGACCTGTGGCAAGCAGGGACATTTAGCCTCTGACTGTTCAATGCTGCCAAAGTGCAATTTATGTGGCTCGGAAGGACACATTTTTAAAAACTGCCCTCACGCCTACGCCAATAAACTCAAATGAGAAAGGATGAGGCAGTGCTTGTTTCAGCCAAACCGGCCCGAAAAGCCAAAGCAAACAACAAGTCAAACAAAGAACCCTTGTTGGACAAAGACTCTCAGCCTCCAGCCAGGATCAGTCCTGCTGTGGCTCCGGGGCCGGTGGAAGAGAAATCCACTACGCCCCCACAACCGCAGACTGCACCAGACAAGCACGAGGGTTTGAAAACCCCCGAGAACAGCGAGGACCCCTCCCCCACTCCTGCTCCTCAGAACGAGGGCCAGTGTGGGGCCCCCCGGTGGAGCGGGTCCAGCGAGGATACCCAGGATTCAGCGGAGCTGCTTTTCTCAGACTCTGCAAGTCCTACAGATTCCCTCCTCTCCTCCATCCAGTCCATCACGGAGGATCTGCAGCAGCTGGTGGGTGAGGGGGAAGAGGAGACTGGTGCATCGGCTGCACCCCTTTCCCCTCAGTGCTTCCAGGAGCTGGACTTGAGGAAAAGGAAAAATGACTCTGTTTTCTCCCCGAGCGAGGAGGAAGGAGAGCATGCTGATTGGGACAGCTGGAACCCCTCCACCCCTCCACCCCTCCCTCTACCCCCTTCCTTGAAATGGACTCCGTGAACGCTTTTACTGCTGCCAACCTGATGAAGGCTCATTCAGAGGATGGCTGGCAGGAAATTGGTAAGAAGAAAAAGAAAAAGAAGAAGGTAACAGGTAAGACAGAAGAAAAATGTGTTTTGTAAAGACTGGTTCCACTTTCTTATGTAATATGGCTCTAAATATAATTTCTCTTAACACCAGAGGTATCAATGACAGAGTTAAATGCCAGTCTGTCTTTGATTACCTCCAGCAGAGAGAGGGAGATGTGTTGATGTTGCAGGAGTGTGCTTTAGCCTATCAAGAGAGGTATAAAAGCTTTGAAGATAGGTGGGATAAAGGGCCTTCTGTTTGGTCAGGGGACAATAACAACAGAGCCTCTGGCGTGGCCATTCTTTTCAAAGGATGGGCATTCAAATTGAAAAGTATTCAGAGGGTCATAGATGGCAGGTTGCTGTGTGTGGATGTGGAATGGGGGACCGTTAACCTGCGGCTAATCAATGTGTATTGCCCTACTGACGTGGGAGGAAGGGTGGAGCTACTCAAGGCACTCTCCCCCCTATTGTTATGTAGCCCAGACGCGATAGTGGGAGAGGATTTTAATTGTATCTTAGAGCACACAGACAGGCAGTCTAGCTCTCCGATAAAATTGTATTCCAGCTCACTGGCCCTGCAAAACTTAGTTCAAGACTTTAAACTCTCAGACACATATAGATGTATATATCCCACAACAGCAGGATATACATGGTCAGGGAGGAATAGCAGCTCCAGAATTGACTATTGCTTTGTCTCAGAGAGAGTGAAAGTTGTTGGGGTCACTCTTCAGCCTGTCTTCTTCTCAGATCATCAGGCTTTAGGGTGTAGAGTGGAACTCCAGGGCGGGACTGTCTTTGGCCCAGGCCTCTGGAAACTCAACACAAAGCTGCTAGAGAACGAGGGGGTAGTATCCCGCTACAAGGAGAAACTATCACAGTGGCTGTCCTTGCAGTGTCTGTACGGGTCAGTAGGAGAGTGGTGGGAGGAGGTGAAGGTGAGGACAAAGGCCTTTTTCATGGCTGAGGGAAGGAAGGCTGCTGCCAGACGGAGAGGAGTGCTAGCCAGGAAACAGAGGCAGCTGCAGCATCTCTACACGATGCTGCACAGTGGGTTCGATGTGCTCGAGGATATCACGCTTTTAAAAAAGGACATCCGGAGCATAGCCGAAGAAAGTAGTCGAGGAATGCTGTTAAGAAGCAGAGTGCAGTTCTTGGAAGAAAATGAGAAGTGTACTCGCTTCTTTTTCAGGAAAGTGGTAGGCTCCAAGTCTGTCATGGAAAGTGTAGTTGATGAGGAGGGAAGAGAGAATAGAGCCGAGTGCTATCCTCTCCTGCATCGAGGCCTTCTACTCAAGACTGTACAGAGGTAAAGGATGAAGAAATTCATTTTTTTACCTCGAAGCTAGAAAACGTTTTGAGTGAAGAAGATAGGGAAGTACTTGAGAGGGATTTGACAGTAGAAGAGCTGAGACAGGCTATGGAGAGCTTACAGAAGGGGAAAACTCCGGGGGCTGAGGGGCTCCCTAAAGAATTTTATTGCACCTTTTGGGATCTGCTTCAGGATCCTCTACTGCTCCTATTGGAGGAAAGCTATAAGACAGAATTGCTGCCTGACTCCTTAAGAGAAGGCACTATCTCTCTCTTGTTTAAGAAAGGAGCAAAGAATGACATAAAGTACTGGAGACCCCTTAGCCTGTTAGGCATGGACACTAAGATCCTGTCCAAAGCCCTTTTCCTGCGCCTACAAAATGTAGTGGCCTCACTGGTAGGGAAAGAACAGACTTGTGGGATAGCAGGACGCCTGATGAGCGACAACCTGGCCTTGTTGAGGGATGTCTGTCTGTACTCAGAGGATCGCTCCCTCCCTCTGTGCATTTTAGGTGTAGACCTAGAAAAGGCCTTTGACCGCCTAAACCGGCAGTACTTAACATCGGTACTTGAGAACATGAAGTTTGGCCCCATCATGAGAAAGTGGATTAACCTGCTGTACACAGGTAGCAACAGCAGAGTAATGGTTAATGGCAATAGATCACGCCCCTTTTGAAGTCTGTTTAGGGGTGAGGCAGGGCTGCCCATTATCCCCCTTGTTATTCGTTTTGGCTATGGAGCCCTTGCCCTTGCCTTGCGCCAGGATCAGGCCATTAATGGGATACCAGTGCCTGGAAGTGGGGGAGGAGAGGTAAAGACATCTCTATACATGGATGACGTCACCCTGCTCCTCTCTGACAATGCCTCAATTAGCAGAGCTCTGCAGTGCTGTGATCATTTCTCTTTGGCTTCCTCTGCAAAAATTAACAAATCTAAGAGTGAGATTTTTTATCAGAACTGGAGGGAGCCAAAAGAAGGACATGATCTCAGGCTGCAAGAGAAGAGAATTAAGGTCCTGGGGGTGTATTTTGGAGAAGAGATGGGAACAGTAAATTGGCAAAACAAATTGCCAATCTTAAACAAAAAACTGATGCAATGGAAGGACCGAGACCTCACCATGACAGGGAAGGTGCTGGTCATCAAAGCCGAGCTCTTGCCTGTCTTGAATTTTCGGGCTTCTACCTTCCCAATCCCACACCGTGTTGTGGCGGTGCTGAGGAGATTGATGTTTCAATTTCTATGGGGTGGGAAGCAGGAAAGACTCAGAAGGGAAATAATGTACAGGCCGCTACCCTCAGGGGGGAAGTCTGTCCCAGATATTGCTACGAAGCTGCTGTGCATTTTCCTGGCCTCTGTGCTGAGAGGATTTGCAACAGCACCTGCAGCGCGTACCTGGACTTATTTTTCCAGGCTCTGGGTAGGTAGGGAGGTGTTCAGAGTGTGGGGTGTCAGACCCAAGCTGGATGTCCCACTCTCTGACACATGCCCTGCAATTTATAGGACAGTTAAAAGTTTTCTAAGATCTCACCCAATTGGCCATATTCCCCTCCAAGATGTCAGCGTCCAAAAACTGGAAGATTTCCTTGCACCCCAGAACAATAGGCAGACCCCTGTGGGCATTTTAACATCAGCCCAAACAAGGAAGGTGTAGAAACACACATCCTCTAAGTTTCTGTGCAACATTCACAGAGATTTAGCCTGGAGTGTCGTCCACCAGTGCTTACCGGTACGAACTTTCTTGTACCGTAGGGGCCTCACCCCCAGCCCTCGCTGTGTTAGGGTGGGCTGCGGCGAGGAGGAGACTGTGACCCATCTCCTGTGGTCCTGCTTTTTTGCTAAGGCCTTCTGGGCACAGTTTGAAGATTGGTTGCAAGCTCTCTCGCCCCAATTTACCCTGACCGCTGCTTTCGTCATATACGGCATCTCTCCTGTCAAACTTCCTCCTGACGTGTTTGACAGGATCTGGGCCGTGGTGAACAGTGGGAAAGACGCCCTGTGGAGAGTGAGGAACATGGGGCTGTTCAAAGGCATCGAGGTCCCAGTCAAGGCAGCAGGTAGCCTGGCCCTGTTCATCACCCGAGAGAACTATTACCTCAGAGATCTGTGGAGAGAAGGGAGGGAGGAAGCAGAAAATCTGGGGGAAATAGAGAGCATAGGTCAATATCTCAAGAAACTGTGAAAAACATTATCATGTTTAAGTAAAGAATGTGATTTGCACCAGAAAAAAAGAAATTGTTGCTATGTAACTGGTACCGTGTCAAAATGTAATGAGATGTGATCATATATACTGTTTTAAGTATGTATATTCATGTAAAGCTTTCTAATTTGTGATGTCCTGTATTTTTTTTTGTGAAAAGAAAATAAAGTTCTTAAATCTTAAAACTCCAGCTGTGCTGACCCCTGCGAATTCCCCAAATGTGGGAATCTCGACTGCATAATTTCTGGTAGTGGGGGACTGCGTTCGCGCTCTCTCTGTACTGTATGCTAATTCTCAAGACAGTTTCACCCGTTTTCTGATTGCTAGGTTCTGTACCAGTGCAGACATGTCAAACAGTGAATGGCTGTACCTCTACTGTATCCGTGCTCAATGAATGAAATCAGTAATAAATGAATATATGTATAGTTATACGAAAAACAAGTGGTTTATCGACTCATCTTCATTTGCAGATTTAGAGAGCTTCTGCTCTCTCGGCCAGCAGGGGTCGCCGTTGGTACCTTAGCCTTTGGGAGGAAAACCTGGAGGATGGAAAGGTGATCTATAGCCTCATCTCTAGAGATGTTTTGTTGCTATGGCATGTGTGTGACCCAAAAAAAAAAAAAACCCGTTTGTAAAACGAATATCGAACCTGCCTCTAAATCTGCACATGAAGATGAGTCGATAAACCACTTGTTTTTCGTATAACTATACATATGTAGCGGCGAGGCTTATTAATAAGACAGAATTAAGTGTTGCGAGCTTTCCCAAATGAGGCGCCATCTCTGTTCATCTCTGTGGTGCAGCCACAGAGAAACTATTCTTGCAGGCTGATTTAAGGTTTCCTTTGATAAGGGACAGCTCCCAAAGGGGGATGCACTTAGCTAAGCCTGGCTCTCATGATCAATGGTCATCCGTTGGCGCCTATCTGTCTAGGGAGTGCCAGATGGACTGCATTCCTAAGTGTCAGGAGTAAGTGACTCATATCTCACCTTGATCAACCAATCAGGGACTGGTAGGGCCGAGTAACCCACGCGGGACTCTGATGCCCATGGAACTTTCAGCCAATCAACGAGCTGAAGTTCCTCCAGGTAAAAACAGGCAACACAGAGAGCCTGAGAGATTCAGGAGAATTCTGTAGAATTCTGTGGACTTTTCTAAAGGGAATTCAAAGGAGAATTCCAGGGCAGGACAGCCCAGGAGCAGAAGGCTCCCAAGGGCAGGACATTCTCGCAGCGCGCCTCCTGACCATCCTGAGACACAGCCCGGACAACCACGGAACGGCCAGTGTGTCCAAGTGCCAGAACTTTCCTCTGTTCTAAGAGTCGAGAGCGGAGGTTGCCAGAGAGTAACCAGAGGATCCACCTGAGGTTAGCACCAGCAGCAAGCCTCATGAACAGGTCTGAACTGTGGATAGCTGAATCACTATTCAGAACTAGCTCTTCATCAGGAACGAACCGGTCCTCTTCCTGACTTGCTGGGACCCACAGTCATCTTTTCTCCTGTGTGCAAACTTTGCTAGTTAAAGCCAACACTAACTAGCCGGTCAGTGAGCATCAGCAGCGCAACCAGTTGATATCAATTTAATTCCTAAGAGTTCTGTACTTGTTTTGAGTATCTAATGTAAAAGTTATAACCAAGTGCATTTACGAAACGGTCTTAATGAATGATATACTGAACGTATGTCCTCTTGATATATGTAACTCTTTGTAACTGACTGAATATATACCTTTTGTATTCTGACAACCCTCTCGATAAGATCTGTTTATATGCATATTCTATGTATTAATAAATGTATCCTCGTGAATTAGTACCTGTGTGTGTGCGTTGTTTGAGTTATATCGCATGGTTGGATTCTAAAGCCAACAAAAGAATCAATTTTGTGATTTACTGCTACAATTAATAATTGTCCCAGTAAATGCCCAAACCCTACAGAACTGGTGAATTCAAATCCCATGCCTTTTAATTCAGGAGAATGCAAGTGTTCATTTCCTTTCTGGAACAACTTGTTTTGAAAGAAATCTATACAGCTTGCGAACGATGAAACACCAATCTTGCTTATCAGTGAAGAAGAGGTACTCCCAGCAGGTCAGCTAATACCAGCAAAGTTTTTTTTTCACCCTAACCCAGAGAATGGAGAAAAGCGAGGCGCCTCTGCAGGCTCTGCAGTGTAATCAGCTCGCGAGTTCGGCGGTTAGCTGAAAGAGTGGTAAATGGAGCTCGCCCCAGCCCGTCCTTATTCTTTTAAAGAGGATAAAAAATTACCTTCGCCGCCATTACTACCAGCTTTAAAAGACTGCCATGGGCACGGAAAAAAACACACTACAGATGACTTTTCTTGAACCGAAGCAGAGATTCCTTTACGAACCAACTGATAAAGCTCAGCCAGTGAATACTGTTAACAGAATGTGAAAGCACGATCAACTTTGTAACTGCAACCACAGGAAAAACAGCAAGAAGCAGGCTCCATTCCCCATTTAAATCTGTCGTGCGAGGCATGCTTTTTGAACGCATGAAGTAAATCCCACGATCGCTTTTGAACTTGGACAAAGTACTTCCAAAGGAGCGCTATGCGCAAAGATTTAACAAGCTCAACCCCCGCCGACGATTCGGTGTGAAGAAGCAGAACATTCAAGTTTCACAGACAGAAGCAGCACGCCAGCACAGCCAACATTAAAACGGAGGGCACACTACGATTTGCACTGACACAAAAGTGATCTGGGCAGACGTCGTTCCCTGCATAACGCAAAAAGTGGCAAAGCTCTTTTGGGTTGAGAGGACGCAAGAAGGTTTTTGTTTTGTGCCTTGATGTCAAGCTGAGAAAGTATCTTTAAACACTTTGCTTAGTTTCTCGAGAGACTGCCAAAAAGCAGTTCCCTCCCTTTCATCTGAAGCCAGCTGAAAGGGGGGCTTGATAGAAGGACCTGGCAGTGGTGGGATTCGAACCCATGCCCCCAAAGAGACTGGAGCCTTAATCCAGTGCCTTAGACCGCTCGGCCATGCTACCCACTGTGTGTTGTCTCTTTTTCGCATTACTTGCCCGGAGGAAGCCGGGTGGGTTTTGCTCTTGTCGCCCGACTTAGTGGCGTTATGACCGTGGAACCGACTGCATCTGCTTTTTCTGAGATGCTTCCCCTCTCATGGCGAGATCTCGACTTCTTTAACACCTCTGGATAAAGATCTTCTGTGGAGCAGGTTTCAGACCTCTGCGTACAGCACCCTTGATGTCATTTTATTTTTACAGCAGCCGCATCCGGAAAGTTGTGTCTTTTACGTTTTATTTGAACAACAAAACTACATACAATACAAACAAGAGCACATATAACGTATCAAGAAAATCGTCAGGGGCACATGCTATAATACAATTGCACTTTATGAAAAACGATTACACAAGGTAAATAAAGATAAGGTCCGCACAGCTTGTTCTTACATTTCGAAAGAGTCCGTAAATACCCCTTTACGTCTATTTTGAACTGTTCAAACATAGGACTCTTCCCAGACCATTTCACTTTATACCACATTCCGAAACGAGGATGCATCTCCTGTTTTAGAACTATTTTGGGCGGTATGGCTTATACAACACACCCACAGTATTCTAATAGTGGACTGCAGATCTGTGCTATAGTTCAGTTGAATTCGAAGGATCCAGCAATCGTTTCCAACGATAAGCTCCGGCAGTGCTCCTCTGTAAAGCAGACTGTTCAGATCGGTTATGTGGGACGGCACTTCGATACTAAGATCATTTGCAGTACAGTCAAAAAACATAGACGAAGAAGGTGTCACAGTAAGGTGAACCCTATGGGCGAGGGATGTTCCTGCCTCGTGTACGACTACACCACCTAGCAATACAAACGGGGTGCTAGGGCCCCTCTACATTACCACAGGTTCTGTTTATCTCCTAGAAACACCAATGCACACACAGACCAGCGACAAGCATTTGTATTGTATAAGTGCCCTTTTTATTTTCCAACTACATTCACATGCACTATCACCCAAAAACACAACGAAAACAGAATTCACAGCAGCAAAAGGTCCTTCCCAGGGTCATAATGAATACAGAGGGGCAGCAGTCTTTCCTGTAAAATACTAAAGAGAGGTCACTCAAACGTCTCTACTTAGTACCTGTAGTCTCTGATGGCCCACTTTGAGGAGAGGGGTATCACCCAGTCCTATTTCCCCAGTCTCTGTTCAGGTAACAATAGAAATCCTCTGCGACTGTATTACATTCTTCTCAGTTTGAATTGGCTAACTGTGCCAGTTTCCTTGTTCCTCACCTTCAGGTGTTAAAAGTCTTTGTACAGTACCTCTGTTTCAATGCCAATGTCTCTCGTTGTCGTCAGTTACTGAACCAGTAGATCCTTGCCTCCAGGTATTAGAAGTCTCTGCAGAGTTCCTCCGGGGTCTTGCACTCTGCAGCTTCCCTTGTGCTGCCTGTGTCGTCTCCAGGGTCCAGTGGGAATCGGGAGCCCCCTCTGTTCTGTCTCAGGTCTTTTTATCCCTCTCCTTAGCCAATCCCTTTCAGGGGGGTTTCCACTGTCCCTGTCAGAATCAGGTCTACCCAGTATTTTTCCAGGAGGAAGCTTGTGTTGTTTGAGGGGTGTGGGAGTGCTGAGCTAGGTGTCATGGAACCTTATCAGTTCACCCCTTGGTCTGGCTAAAACTGGCTCAGCGACTCCTCACACCTCCAAGTCTCGATACCGTATTGCTCCCTGAACGACTTGGGTTTGACTGTTTTTACTGACTGTTCCTGTATTAATTGGGACAACTGCAGTCACCCCCTTGAGTGAGAGGCAACATTGACACCATCCTGGAAATCAACATAACCTAATCAATCACAGCCTGTTACTGCCTCAATGACCCACACCCTGTAACACAAATCAACATAACCCAATCAATCCCAGACCGTGACTGCCTCAATGACCCACATCCTGCAACACAACCTTCACCTGGAGCACAATGGCTGTGTTTTCAGCTACGGAAACTTCCTGTTGACAAGTCGGTGTTTGTGTTGCTTTTTCTGCTCAATGGAGCTGTATTAATGCAGGCACACGTGCTTCCACGGCAAGTTATTTTATTAATGCTCACAAACCAACACACTGCAGACACCTCTGATACTGTCACTGCTTGTGGACCCCGTGTTCCTGCCGTCAGCCTACTATACCATGTTCATGCACATCTAGAAATATTACTGCTGTAGTACAGGAGCGAAAGACGAAACGAAAGCACACCCAGTTTAAAAAGGCACATCTGTCAACCGCTGAACTTCACAAGGATGGGATTCACACCCACATGTGCAGAGCACAATGGATTAGTAGTGGCCTTACCACTCCACCACCTCATCCCAGAAGTTAGCCTCCTGACATGAGTTAGTGCTCAAGATGGTCGTCTTTCCTCTACTCAAGGATCATTTTCCTCTTCCTCCTGCGATTTCACCATTTTCCTTGAAGATGTCAAACATAAAAAGCATATTGAGGTCCTTGGACTTGAAATTACCAGATAAAAGCCATTTCTCAACACTTGCTCAGCGAGCAGGCGCAGCGCACACAGAACGCAGGTATCTCAGAGTGGTATGTCTAAGAGGCTGTAAAAGGAGAGTGCTCTGTTGGTGCTGTGGCTTAGCTGGATAATGTGCATGTCTACTAAATAAGCTTCTGGGTTCAAATCACCACAGTGCTTTTCTTCCTATCTTGCCAGGCAGAGTTGGTCGTTGTGGACAGCAACAGGTGTCTGCCTTAACTTTAATGGAAGTGTTCATTTCTGGAACAACTTTTTTAAAAACAAATTCCACACATATTGCGATAGATAAAATACTAATCTTCCCTGTTGGTGCAGAATAATTAGTGCCAGCTGGCATGAAAACGACAACAATTTTTTTTTGTCTTTAGTGTAAAACCTGTGAATGTAGAAGAAAAGATGACGAGTGTCAACTTTTATGGCACCGTGAGCTTGTCCTTCAGTCAAACACGTAGGTAATTCAAACACACCCAGAGATGCACTTTGAATTAGCTTTGACCTAAATACTATCTACTCCAGATGTGATTGGGCCTCTTTCCACATCCTGATATATGCAGAGAACACAAGCTTTTGGCACGAGTGAATATAAATGAAAACATAAATACTATTCAATATATCGGAATTTTGTTGTATTTAAAAAATATTTTAGCTGGGGATCCTCAAATCAGGAGTGTAGAAAAGAGCACCGTTAAACACCATCAGGAGTGCAGAACGTGATAAAAGTGTTCTTTAAACAAAAAGTGAAAATAGTGAATTTGTCTTTCACTTAGATGTTCATTGAAAGCTCAGTAAACGATAAAGCAGAGGCTCGTTTTGTGAATTCTCCTCGCATCAGATTGTCTTGCTTCGACCTTTAAATTGTACACTGTGTAGATGCTTCACTCTTCCTAACTCAATTAAAGAGCTGCAGGCAAAAGTGCCTGTCAGTTTAGTTCAGTGCTAGAGCACTTGCATCGCGTGTATAAGGCTTTGTTTTCTACCGCCACTCTGGATTTCTTTTTAAACGCGACATCTTATCTGTGATTATCATTCATGTGACATCCCCCGTGTGTGAATTTCAGCATGACACATAAAATCGTTTGAGATGCTATTTTTAAAACAGACCAAATGAAAGACCTAGTAGCTAAATACAAGTAGAAAACACGTGAATCTGATTGAGAAAATTTGGACTGGAGCGATGTATAGTATTGTAATGGTTGGGGGTTCAGGCGGGCACCCTTGCCATTGCCACATAAGTCAGCACCCCACCGTCGGGGACTCAAACCTGCGACCGCCACCATAGCTCAACAGGGACCCAGCCGCTTGAGCTTAAAGACGGTCTCCCTTTAGTTCAAAGGGCTGGGTCCCTGTTGAGTGATGCCAGAGGTCTGGGTTTGAGTCCCCGACGGTGGGGAACTGACCTGATGTGGCAGTGGCGAGGATGCCCATGTGAACCCTGGAGCGTTACATTGGTGTCAGCTGTGGGATGGGATAGCCCTTTGCTGAGGTTGGTGAGTTAAGCGGGGGAGAGTGTAATGCATACAGCCATCATTGAGTGTGTAAGAGCCGGCTTACCAGAGCGGTGATGTCACTGCCCTTCCCTGCAATAGCAGGGCCACAGCCGCAGGACTAAAGGGAGATTGCTCTTTAGCTCAACAGGCTAGGTCCCTGTTGAGTGATGCAGGAGGCTTGGGTTTGAGTCCCTGGTGGTGGGGGGCTGTTGTGAACACCGGAGTGCTACAGTATTACTAATAGCAGCACAAAGCTCACAGTGGTGGCTTTAGGGTATCAGAGCCAGTGCCGCAATGGATAATGCGTTTGACTTCGGATCAGAAGATTGTAGGTTTGACTCCTCCCTGGCTTGTTAAGTTTTTAAACTACACTTCTCAGTGTACACAACCTTTCTATCGACTGGATGAGTCTCCCGTTACGTCTCCAATTCTTTCCGCACATTCTGCTTATTTCACCACCGTTACTGTTGGACCATAGCCACAGAATTGAGGAGAGATACGGTTCCGTTAAACTGTCTTAAATAATCATGTTGAAAAAGGTGACAAAGTTTTTTTTTCTTTAACATAACCTTACATTTGCCTGTTCAGTTCAAGTTATTTTCTGTACCTGCAAATTCCCCAATTTTTCTGCTGTCTCCTGATAAAGACATGTGTCAAATCACACTAAGTAATACAATCTATTCAGTTAACACCCAGATGTAACAGAACACATTTAAGACTTACACCCCCTTTAAATATGTAATTCCTTCATTTCAGTTTTCTTACCTCCCCAGGATACCTGAAAGTTCACTATCCACTATTAAGGACTTTACATACATTACTGGTAATACGTAATAGGTTTATTCCATGCTGAAAAAAAGAAGAAAGAGAACACAACGTTTCGGCCGTGGAGCCTTCTTCAGGTGTGAGAGAGACAGGGCAGTAGGCAAAGGTAAAGTAGCGGGAGAACAAAGGTTGGGAGGGAGGAGGAGTGAGAGGCGGGAGCAGGGGACAGAAAGAGAGGCCAATCAAGAGGTGTGAAGTCAGAATGGGTGCAGAGAGGTGGGAAATGAAACTTCCAATGAATGGAGAAAATTTAAAAGAACAGTAATCTGTCGTTAAGGGAAGGGAGAATGTGTGATCCTAACTGCAGAATAATTTTAGTTTCGGTGGTCTTTCTGATGTATGAGTTCGGAAAACCGTCTTTGAGAACACAGACGGAGAGATTAGTGTGGTCGTGGCCGTCAGAGGTGAAATGAGAAACAATGGGCTTGGAGAGATCTTTAATCTTCACAGCCCTGACGTGTTCTCTGAAGCGGTCTCCTAGTCTCCTTCCTGTTTCTCCAATGTAGATGGCTGGGCATTTACTGCAAGAGATACAGTAAATAAGGTTGCTGGAGGTACAAGGTTACTGGTAATACAGCTACTAATAAAGATATACATTAATCTTAATTATTAATAAATTACACTTTTATTAATAAAGACGTGTATTCATCAAATTCATTGTGAATAGTTGTGGTGTCTAGAAAACAATTTTAGCTACAGTAAATATTTCAAGCGAGTGGTGCATATGTTCATTACTTTGTGACTATATTATTTCCACTACATTCAGAATAGTTCAAATCCGTTAGACTGTTCCTCTTCTGAGCTACATAAACCCTGTGAAGAGGTGGTTTAAGTTAGTCTCCTACATCGGTAACATCTAATGGGAAGCATATGTTATTTTAGGTGGGTAGCTGCGTCAGCATGCGGAGGCTGCAAAGGAACAAGTAATAGGTTTATTCCATGCTGAAAAAAAGAAGAAAGAGAACACAACGTTTCGGCCATGGAGCCTTCTTCAGGTGTTAGAGAGACAGGGCAGTAGGCAAAGGTAAAGTAGCGGGAGAACAAAGGTTGGGAGGGAGGTGGAGTGAGAGGCGGGAGCAGGGGACAGAAAGAGAGGCCAATCATATGTTATTTTAGGTTTGTTGCAATTGAGAACAGGTTTAGTATGGAGCTGCTGACAAATTTCAGCAGCTACGTTCGTTGCAATGACCCGTTGTAGGGTCATTGCCAATCAGCTGCAAGAAAAAAAAAAACATAATTTGTGCCTTTATTAATAAAAGAAAAACAGAGTAGTAGTTTATGTGGTACTTTCAGGTACAATGTAAGAACTTAAGTTAACTAGTCCCACAGTAATGCGTGGGGTCCTATCAATAGAAAAAAAATACTTGTAACCCAAAAACACAACAACCACGATGCGAGAAGCCTTCCGGGAACCTAGGTAAATCACTGTAGTAGTCTAACGACTACAGAAAATAAAATAAAAAAAATACTTAAAGGAACAACTTCAAAACAAAAAGAACATTAAAAACAAATCTGGGAAACAACAAAACAGAATCTAATGCGAGAGCTTTTTCAAGTCTTCGGTACCCCATCGTGCTCCCTTAGTCCCAGTAAGGTTAAGAAGATATCTCTCTTAAAAGATATCTCTCTTATCCTCTCGTCTAAGAAGGTATCTCTCATCTATCTGGGTAGAGATCAGCCGGGGGTCCACAGCTGATGGGAATTTAAGTAGTGAAAGGAAAAAGTATAGGTTTATTCCATGCTGAAAAGAGAAGGTAACACAACATGGAACCTTCTTCGGGTGTGACGTGGAATAAACCTTTACCTGTTCCTCTGATGTTAATTTAGACCGGATTTCCAGCAAATACCTAACAAGCTACAATCCCGTTAGATAAGGCGTTAAGGACGACCTATAAGTAACAGTATCTAAAGTGGACAGTTGCTTTCAGTAGCTGAAGACAGGCCACACTGCTCCAGGTGAGGCTCGAACTCACAACCTCGGCATGACTCCGCTGTGCACTGCTGTATAAGTACCGCGCGCTGACCGATTGCGCCACTGGAGCCGCATAGATCACTTTCCCTTCACACACTGACGTTGCACAAACACAGGGTGAAAACGATTTCTGCATGTTTTACATCTCTCCGTGGGAGAAAGGGACAGTAAAAGAGCGAGGAAACTAGAAGGGAAGAAAATGAAAAAATAGTGCTCACTGCAAAAGAGGGAGGAAAGAGATGGTCAGACACGTAAATCAGCCCGGCGGATTTACACTACAAATTTGTCATTTGTAGTGACATTTATGAGTCTTCATGTGTCTGAAACTGTCCAGTTTGTATTTTCGTTTAAAAAATCCAGTAAACTTGAATAAGACAAATGTAGCACGATTGCTGCACAGATCTGCAGTCTGCAAATAGAATACGGTTTGTGCGTTGTATAAAATATGCCATTCAAAACCTTTCTAAAACTGCAGAGATACATTTCGGAATGCGTCTTCCTGTAAAAATTAAATATCTATTTTATTTGACGGGCGCTATAAGCAGAGTCTGAAGCCAGCTCCACAGAAGAACTATATTCAGTGGTCCAAAAAAGTGAGTATTTCACTAAGTGAACAATTTCTGTACATCATAATCATATTTGTTTTACTTCTCCTGCCATTGCAATTTGTGCACAATTTTTTTTTTTTTTTCAAAATGTATTAGCCTTGATGGGAAAAAACTAAACCGTGGGCGCGGTGGCCAAGTGGTAAGGCATCGGTCTCGTAAGACCCGAAGAGCGCGGGTTCAAACCCTGTCTGTGCCTGGTTTGCGTGCCACGATATACCTTTATATAAATCGTCAATTGTCTTGCAATGTAGAAATCTCTGTAATAATAAGAAAAGAAAAGTAGTTAATAATCCTTTGACAAAGCAACGGGCATCCTCCACTGCTTGTCAGGATGGCTGAGTGGTCTTAGGTGCCAGCCTCAAGAACTCAATCGTGTGTAGTGACAGTTATTCACAACCCGGATTTCTATGGAAGCCCGTTTCCGCCAGTAAGTAAAAAAAACCCCGCTATGGTATCTCAGAATTCCGACTTAGCAACTCGGAATTGCGATTTAGTCACTCAGAATTCCGACTTTATATCTCACATTTGCGACTTCGAAATAGCCCATATTTCAATGTCTGTCCTTTTGTTACTGTAACGGATTCGGGTTCTAGGGCTTATGCCCTCGCAGCTCCCACCCTAGTTCGTTCCTCACTGCATTGGCTCGAACCCAGGTCTTGCCAGCTGAGCTAAATAAGACCCTTTTTAAGTAAAAAAGGACATACAATGAGATACCATAGCGCGTTGTTTTTTTTTACTCCCTGGCGGAAACGGGCTTCCACAGATTTCCCTTCATGGTCATTAAGATGTGTAATTTGTATGTTGCTTATATAAGAAGTTTCTTCAAAAGTTCTGTCAATTAACAGTGGAGAGCTAGCCGATGTACGTTTTCATGAAAACTCTCTTTAAGGCGATTACAAGTATCTTGAGCAAATCTGCGTCATATTTTTTTTATAAAAGTTTAGCTCGATGCAACAGGAGTTTAAATGAATTCTCCCGCCCTACATTCCAAGATGTGGAATCTTATTTTTCTTGAAGTGTCTGATGTTGGTCGTTATTGGAAATTGCCCGGTGATATCGACTCAGGTACTCAGTTGTTACGTGCTGTAATTCGATACATGCAAAGCATTTATATTCCCTCCAATTATTAATAAGGCCAATAATGTATTAAACATTACATGCCACTTTTTCTCTAGATGATGTTCACGATGGAACAGTGAGAAAGTCGTGCCTAGATGTGCTTGAACCAGCACCTTACTATCGTTTTAGTCCCGACCTGACCGCACTGAGCAATGGTACGACAGAGACTCCAACGGGTCGGTTTTCTCCTTTTACAGTTTTTGGGAAAAAAATAATCTGCACTTTTAAGCAAGTATTTTATTTCAAATTTTGCAAAGTGTAAGTTTTTCTTGGAAAACGTTGTTTCAGAAAGAAACTGAGTTGATGGGAATAGCCCTGTCAGTAGAATATCGACCTTTTCATCTCAGCTAGTTCTTCTGTGGAACAGGCTTCAGAACTCTACGTACAACGCCTTTGATGTCATTTTATTTCTACAGCAGACGCATCCGGAATGTTTTTTTTTTTACTTTTTATTTGAACAACAAAATAGATTCAATATAAACAAGAGCACTTATAACATCAGTAGAATCGTCAAGGGTACATAAAATAATACAATTACACTTTCTGAAAACGATTAAACTAGGTAAATCAAGATAAGGTCCGCACAGCTTTAATGTTCTTACATTTCAAAAGAGTCTGTAATTACCCCTTTTTCGTCTATTTTGAACTATTCAAACTTAGGACTCGTACCAGACCATTTCACTCTACGTACAGTATATCTCTTTTCGTAACGAAAATGTATTTCCTGTCTTAGAAATGCTCTGGGCGGTATGTCTTACACAAGGTGGACTGCAGATCTGTGATATTGCCGAATTCGAGGGATCCAGCAATCATACTGGATTTGACTGGGAATCTGAAATGTCTCTTGCAAAGGTATTTGGGTTTGCTTGAACATTTAATAAAAAAGTGATCTGAGACTTCCTAGCTTCCAGTCTATAATCTCACTGTAACTAAACTAGGATGTGATGTTTCGCAGATGTGCAGTGTGCCTTTACGCTTGGCATGTTCAAGACTATTCGTTGCGTGAGCTCCTCACTGCGTGTCCTGTACTGTATTGTGATTTCGTTGAGATTATCTACGAGGAGTACAGCGACTAGAACGCCTTGAAGCTTTTTTTCGGTATATAAAAGAAAACACTAAAGCACATACAAAGTAACTAACATTTCCTATATGTAGGTTTTCTGATTATGTCTCTACTTTACTTAAATTCCTTAGTGACAGGCGATTTCTTTCCGATATTTGTTCTGGCGCGGTTATTGATCCCATACTAAAGATTATTTTTATAAAGAACATGTCACCTGCAAACTGGTATCGAGAAAGTTTTATAATATTACTTTTTATTTAAAAAAGTAAATTTATCATAACCTATATGATTTCTTACCAGCGTGGAGCTCGAATTCACAACCCCGAGATTAAGTGTTTGGTACTAGTTGCGCCACAGAAAAAAAATGAAATCTCTTATTTACATTAAATACTGCGGCTCCTGACCTTTTCTTCTCGTCAGAGAAGAGGTCGGTCTGGTCTCCAGATTATCAACTATAAGATCAGACCGTGCTCCTTTGTAAAGCAGTGTTGGTTCACATTGCTTATATGGGGCAACACATCAACTCGATGATCGTTCGCTGTACACGCATGCCCCCCCTACACTGAAATAACATAGACGAAGGAAACTCTCTTGTCTTGGGCTGCTGTCACCCGGATTCAAAGCGCGGGTATTGCGGTCACAGCACAAAGTACTGACCACTATACCATCGCGGCGAGCTGGGACAAACTAATTTTATTCAAATGCTCACAGTGTCTTTAATCAGATGGATTCATATACCGTGCTCATGAGAAAGTCACAAACCTGTCATCTACACACTGTTCCCAGATAGGTGATTCCAGATTCTACGGCTCTCTAGCAATAGTGGAAATCAGGCTACAGAAATGGAGAAAATCTCTTCAAAATGTGGAAATATATTCCCGAGACGAGTCTTTTCTCAAAGGTCAACTCTGCTTGCAAGTCGCCACTCCCCACATCGCGCAGTGTAGCGGTTATAACCTTCTATTAACACACCAAAGGGCTTCAGTGAGAAAGCGGGCAGCAATAAAGCGATCTCTTTCATTTATACGTTTCGTATGAACTGATCATTTGGACATCGTAAGGCAAGAGAGACACATTTCTATGTAATCAGGAAACCAGGAATCCTAACCGTTAGCCCGTTAGTGCCACAGAGAAAAAAAAAACGTTTCAACGAGATAAAATTGCAGGATAAACACATTTTTTCTTTTTCGTAGCATTTGTGTTTTGTTTGATTTAGCGAATTTTATACACTTTATTTCTGACACATGACTTAAAAGGCTGGCAGAGTATATTTAATACAAGAGCGCTGAACAACAATTTTATCTACCATATTGTAATGTTTTTTTTAAAAAAGCAAGTTAAACGGATATATAGTAAATGTTTTTTTTTCATATAATAGTGTTTATGGTCTGAAAAACATCATTCATTATTTAACGGACATTTGGTATAATTAAAAAAAATACTAATTCACGAATGTTAACATTTTATACAATAACGTGTTCTATTGTGATCTTGCGCCCCGTGCAACAATATCACCAGACAGTTTAATGGTCTTAGTTCAGGTGAGTAGCTGCGTCAGCATGCGGAGGCTGCAAAGGAACAAGTAATAGGTTTATTCCATGCTGAAAAAAAAGAAGAAAGAGAACACAACGTTTCGGCCATGGAGCTTTCTTCAGGTGTGAGAGAGACAGGGCAGTAGGCAAAGGTAAAGTAGCGGGAGAACAAAGGTTGGGAGGGAGGAGGAGTGAGAGGCGGGAGCAGGGGACAGAAAGAGAGGCCAAACAAGAGGTTTAAGGTCAGAATGGGTGCAGAGAGGTATGAAATGAAACTTCCAATGAATGGAGATAATTTAAAAGAACAGTAGTCTGTCGTTAAGGGAAGGGAGAATGTGTGATCCTAGCTGCAGAATAATTTTAGTTTCGGTGGTCTTTCTGATGTATGAGTTTGGAAAACCGGCGTTGAGAACATTGGTGCCCGACTAGCTCAGTCAGTAGTGCATGAGATTCTTAAGCTCAAGATCATGGGTTTGAGCCCCATGTTGGGCGTTGTCCGTCTCCTTATTAACAATTTCCCGCTCATCCTTGACCCTCTTACACCTCGATGGTACCGAGCACTGAATTTTGTGTTCTCAAAGACGGTTTTCCAAACTCATACATGAGAAAGACCACCGAAACTAAAATTATTCTGCAATTATTTTTTCAGCATGGAATAAATCTATTACTTGTTCCTTTGCAGTTTAATGGTCTGTCGTCCTTTTACAGTTCTGGGTTTTATTCTGTCTTCAGATGCACCAGATGTATTTTTAAAATACGTAAATAACAATTCTGGTGCAGCGAGGCATTCTGATTAATTCAGATTCACTCTTCACGTGTGTTATAGATATTGTAGCATTTGCAGGTTCTTTTCAGAACGAAGGACGAGTGGAGACGCGATCAAGAAACAAGCATTAGCTTTATTCGTTACAACCACACAAAACCAAACACAGGATATACACACACATGAGGAGACTGAGGGAACACGTACACATATTTAGGGTGGTAATTAGACTACACAGGGCACTAGAACTACTAGGACATTATTTACACAGGTAGGGTCAGCCGCTGGTCATCGTGCTGACCCTCAGACTCTCTCCGTCTACCACTCCCAGCATGCCCAACGGTACTACTAGCGCCTAGGGGCGCTTCCTCCTCACCACCAGGCGAGGGCGTTACACTGCCCCCACCTGAAGCATCTGGCATCTCGCCAACGTCAAACACCCCCCTCAGGCTGTACTCGTACTCGGCCAACTGCTGCGGAACGCTGCGCCGCGGTGACGGCTGGCGATCCACTGACGCCCCACTATCGGCCGGCTCCAGCCCTGGCTGCTCCTCTAGAGCCTCCCCACACGGCTCCTCCTCCCGGGCCTGGTAGGGGGCCAGGCGGTCTCGGTGCAGGACCACCACTCTCCCCTGCATTCGCAACCGGACACGGTAGCAGACCTCGCCCACCACCCCGAGTACCTCAGCGGGCCCCTCCCACGACGGCGCCATCTTAGGGCTGAGGCCTTTGCGGCGGCGCGGGTTGTACACCCAAACCGAGTCCCCGGGCTGGAAGGCAGGCCCCCTGCAGCGCAGGTCATTGTACCGCTTCTGCCGGACCCCCGCCTGTGTCAGGTGGGTCCGTGGAAAGCTGTGCACCCGCTGCATCCACTGCCGCAGGTCCCACTCGTAGTCCGGTCCAGCCGGCGGTGCCGACCCGTCTCCGGGCGGCGGGCCGAAGACCAGGTCCACCGGTGTTCGCATTTCCCGGCCCAGCATGAGCGAGGCTGGGGTGCACCCGGTGGATTCCTGCGGCACCCCCAGCCTGGCAAACATCCCCTCCAGCAGTGCATCGGCCACCGTGGGGGCACTCTGGTCCGGGAGGGCGTAGGCCTCCGGCCACTTCGTAAAATAATCCATGGCCACCAAGACGTAGCGGTTCCCGGCCTCGGAGACGCTGCAGGGTTTTTTTACCGCCGAAGTGCTCCACGCCCGGCTGGCCGTGCACCGCTCGGAGCACCGCCCCGCGGAGCGACCGAGGCACCACCAGCTGCCACCATACCTCGCCACTGGAGGGTACCCACCACCCCTGGCGCAGCACCCCGTCCTTTACCTCCAAGGCCTCCCACAGGGCACAAAGGGCCTTGACAGACTTCGGGTGCGGGGCGAGCTCCTCTCGCGTAGGCCGCACTCAAGCTGCCCTCCAGGGGAGCACCGGGCCCACGTCAGGATCAGCTGCCTGACGCTGCGCCAGGTCTGGCAGGCCCACCCCCAGCGGCCCCTCCCGGGCCGTGGCCGCGGTGCTCACCCCCGCCACGGTGTGGACAGCCTCCTCACGCTGCTCCCGCCGGGCGCAGTAGTGGCAGTCCGCGGCCTCGCAGGGGCGCCGCGAGAGAGCGTCGGCATTGAGATGGCGAGACCCCGCACGGTGCACGACAGTGAAGTCGTACTCCTGCAGGATCTCTATCCATCGCGCCATCTGCCCCTCCGGCTCCTTAAAGTGGAGCAGCAAGGTGAGGGACGCATGGTCGGTCCTCAGCCGGAACCGGGTCCCGAACAGGTACGGCCTGAAGTGGTGGACCGCCGCCATCACCGCCAGCAGCTCGCGATGGGTCACGCAGTAGTTCCGCTCAGGCCTAGTCAAAGCCCGACTATAGTAGGCCACTACGCGCTCCCCATCCGGCCCCTCCTGCGCCAACACCGCACCCACCCCCGAGTTACTCGCGTCGGTGTCGAGAACATACGGCAACCACGGGTCTGGGTAGGCCAGCACGGGGGCCCCCACCAGAGCTTCACGCAACCGGCCGAAGGCAGTCTCACAGCCCGAGTCCCAGTCGAAATGGCGGCCCTTGTCGGTGAGGCGGTGCAGCGGTGCAGCGGGGCAGCAATGCTGGCAAAGTCCCGGACGAACCTCCGGCAGTACGAGGCCAACCCCAGAAAGCTGCGGTGCGTGGAGTCGGCCAGTCCCTCACTGCGGCGACCTTACCTGGGTCTGTAGCCACCCCTCGCGGTCCAACAACATGTCCCAGGAAGCTCACCTCCCGCCGCAGGAGCTCGCACTTGCGGGGGTTGAGCCTCAGGCCAGCACGGCGGATGCAGGCCAGCACCGCCTGGAGGTTCGTCAAGGCCTGGTCGAAGCCCCGGGCATGAACCAGCAGATCGTCCAGATACAGCACACACTGGTTCCGCGGGACAGATGCCAGCACCCTCTCCATCAGCCTCTCGAACGTCGCCGGGGCATTGCACAGGCCAAAAGGCATGACCGTAAACTGCCAGAGGCCCTGGCCGATAGAAAAGGCCGTCTTCGGGCTAGCATCGGGAGCAAGCGGTACCTGCCAGTAGCCGCAGCGGAGGTCCAGGGAGCTGAACCAGTTCGACCCGGTGATGTAGTCTAGGGCGTCATCTATCCTCAGCAGGGGGTAGGAATCTTTCCGGGTGACCTCGTTCAGCTTGCGGTAGTTGACGCAGAACCTCCACGAGCCGTCTTTTTTTTTTACCAGTACAGCTGGCGCCGACCACGGGCTCACGGAGGGCTCAATCACCCCCGCTGCGGCCATCTCCCGGATCTTTTCCTCGGTGGCGGTCCGCTTAGCGTGAACCATGCGTCCTGGTGGGATGTGGATGGGCCGAGCGTCGCCGGTGTTGATCTCGTGTTGGACCAGGGCAGTGCGGGTGCAGTCCTCATCTATCGCCGCAAAGAGATCCTCGTTCTGGGCGAGTAGCGCTTGGAGCCGCTGCCGCTGGTCCTGATCGAGGCCCTTGCAGCTCCGCTGGTAGAGATCCTCAACGGCACGCCTCGCTTCCACGCAACGCTTGGCTCCCGCCGCCGCCGCCTTGTCTGGCCCCCCGGCTGACTCGGGAGCAGGATCCAGCACGCTCGCTCCCCGGCTCACAGGCCTGGTCTGCCCCGGCGACTGCCGCAGCCGCCGCCACTGCCTCTTTTTCTCCCGGCTCCGGCAAGCCCGCGTCCCTCGGCCTTCACCGGGCCTGCCCCCCACCAGGTGAAGTCGCACCCCCTGCCACACCAACTCCTGCTGGCTCAAGTCCAAACTGGCCCCCACTCGCTGCAGTACGTCCAGCCCCAGAATGCTCCTGGATGGGTGCGAGGTAGCAGGGGTGGCGCACCATCGCTGCACCTAGACGGAAGGCAAGCACCTGTTTTCCCCGGACTGCAGTGAGTCCTTAGCCGCAGGCTGGAGGCCTCCCATCCTTGGGGGGTGGTGCCCTCGGTGTCGGGGAGGACGCCCAGCCGGAGTAGGGTTACCGATGAACCGGTGTCGAGTAGGGCCAGGCAGGGTTGGTCCTCGATTTTGCAGTGGAGGTACAGGCCCCGGCTACAGCCCACTCGCCCCACAGTGGCGTGAGGGGCGCCAGGCTTAACAGCTCTCCGGAGCGGGGGTTGAGGTGTTTGAGGGGCGGCCTTCCCCACGCTGAGTCGCCCCATTCCCGTTTCCCTACGCCAATCGAGGAGTGCGAGGTTCGGGTGCCCGGCAGAACCGGGCTCGGTGTCCTCTCTTCCCGCAGCGGTTGCAAATCAGCGTGCGGGGCTGTTCAGCGGGGGTCGATGCCCGGGCTGGCTCCTCTTCCCCCTTCGCTGGATTCCTCCGTCGCCGTCTCGGTCAGCCGGCAGGGCGCACTGCGTCTGCTGGCGCTTCCAGTCACCCCAAACACGGCCTCAGCCCATGTAGCAAGGGCCAAGGCCTACTCCAGCGATGTTGGCGCGGCCAGCTGCACGTGGCCGCAGCTCCTCGGGTGAGAGGGCCTTGAGAAAAGCCTGGAGAGCCATCTCCCGCTGCGCCTCCAGGCGAAAAGTTGGGTATCCTCGGTGGGCGAGGAACGCGACATCAGCGGCAACCGGGCCCAGTCGCTCTCCTGGTTGGCGCCGCCGCAGGGCCAGCCTCTCCCGCATCATGTCCGGCGCCTCCTCTACACCGAAACGCAGCTGGAGAGCCGCCGCCAGCGCCGTGTATTCGCCTCTGTCCTCCTCCCGGACGTCCAGGAGCACCTGGCAGGCCACTCCTTCCATCTCCGCCCGGCTCCAGCCATTTGTCCGGTCCGCGAGCTGGAACTGCGCCTCGTAGATTTCCCACGGCGCTTCCCCATTGTAGCGACCTGGTTGCACCCGGGCTGATGGGTGTGGGAATCGCTGATCGGCTCCGGCAGGGAGAGTATCCTCTATCTGGGGTGGCCGCTGACCAGGGGTAGCAGCCAGTCGCCCCAATTCTACCGGCAGAACCACTATAGAATAGCCCTGGTAAGGGCTGTGGCCACCTGTCGCACCCAGGAGTTGCTCAGGCTCCCTATGTGCGCTGCCGATGGGTTCTGTTTCTTCCAGCTTCAGCCGGCGCTTAACAGAATCGGGTAGTGTCTGCCACGAGTTGTCCATTCTGCCCGCTCTGACACCAATGTAGCATTTGCAGGTTCTTTTCAGAACAAGGACGAGTGGAGACGCGATTAACAAACAAGCATTAGCTTTACTCGTTTACAACCACACAAAACCAAACACAGGATCTACACACACATGAGGAGACTGACGGAACACGTACACATATTTAGGGTGGTAATTACCTAACAACACACTATACTTTTACAGGACTACACAGAGCACTAGAATTACTAGGATATTATTTACACAGGTAGGGTCAGCCGCTGGTCATCGTGCTGACCCTCAGACTCTCCCCAGCTACCACTCCCAGCATGCCCAACGGTACTACGAGCACCTAGGGGCACTTCCTCCTCACCACCAGGCGAGGGCATTACAATATGGACTCCCAGGAGGCTCCCATACTTCGGATTCTTGCGTTCTTATCAGAACATACTGATGCGCAAACATATTCATTACCATATTTCAAAGCATTGAAATAATATATGTCGTACAGCAACACAAAAACAGGAAGACAAGTATCACAGCTACTATAATCGGTGTTAGTAACTTAAAGAAAAACATTCCCCCTGGCCCAAACAGTGATTCTAACCAGGAGAGAAATGGGTGAGGCTGTAGAATGAGGCATTAAAGCACATACATAACAAGATGACATAACAAAACATAACAAAATTTCTTTAACTTTACAGTATGATTTATAAGTTTATACCACAAATTACTCATATCCCCCTCATTATCAGTTTCATTCAGCCAGTTTGTATACAAAGAGGCTTCGCATTTAGATTCTTCCTCTTTCTGGGTGGTGACAGGCTTCCACATAAAAAGGAAAAAGGCTGGGCACATCAGTCCCAAGCATGTGATCCCCATCTATCCCTGTGGAGACATCACTCCTGCGCTTTGCTCAGTTCGTTTGTGACCTTTTTACAGTGGGAAGCATGAATTCAGGGCACCCTTTCCGTGACTTTCACAGCAGTCGCAGTGGTCAGCAGCCTTGGTACGGCCCCCTCCACCTGAGTGAACACCACTTCTTTTTCCTGAAGTCTTTCACCAGAAGAGTAATAACTCTTAGAAAAATCTACACATTGTTCCACTGCCTCAGCTGTGCCATTTTGCAGAACAATTCTAGCTGAAGTTGTAAAATTTCTCATTGGCCCGTTCCTGCAAAACATCTTATTATGAATAAACAAATCATAATAATAATGTGCATCTAGGGGAATCACTCCCAAGGGTAACCCCCCCTTAAAACTATATTATTCTACCCATCAGGTTCTGCCACTAGATAAGAGAACCTTTCCCATGAAATTATTTTTGACCTTCATGATCCCTTCAGGGCGTACAATTAGCACAGAAGCAGCAGCTTTAGTCCACATGTTTTTCAAGCAGGATATTAACAGTATGATTATAACGAATAATACCAGACACACAAATATGTATTGAACCAGAGACCCTCTCCAGGTTCCTAGCACAGACTGTAGCCATGCACCAATGCCCCAATCATCTGGATTATAATTATGATATATATTTTTCTTCATCATAGATGTGCTTTGCTAAGTCATTAATTTGCTAATAATTGTCTAGAATACAAGTACTGTTTAGTCTTTGCTCACCTAAACAGCTGTCTATCACCCTAATAGAGAATGGCCTAAAACTGTGATTATAGCGAGGAGCATACAGTTATTTCCTTTCTAATACATCTGAGTTACACTCAGACTAAAAGCAGGGCTATTTACCCATGCCAATAAACCTAAATAATCACCTCTATCAAAGGGGATTACTCCCATGAGCATCTTTTATAGCAATACAATCCTAACAGGAGCTCTGATTATTATTTGTGGCTGACTGATAAAGTATTGATTCCATATCCCCATTTATAAAAGTAAAACTCCTTACACTTAACAGGTACACTGTCACCCCCCCTCAGGAAGCTCAACAAACACAGAAACAGTGACAATATAATAATGTTCACTCAGTCTCTGGTGCAGTGGTTCGGTGTCAGCGCAATGCGTAGATCCAGCGATCTCATCCTGTCACTCAGATGGCAGAGTCGGTAGTCAGTTGCACTTGATAGGGTCCTTCCCAGCAGGGTTGCAACATCTGGCAGGGTATATCTTCCTCAACCACACCCACTCGTCAGGTATCAGGTCGTGTCCTCCCTCTACTGGAGGTCTCCAAGCATCCAGCACCTGTTCACCAGCCCCGTGCACCACTTCAATTAACAACCTACAATACTACAATAGAGAATTAACAAATTCAACAATCCATTAGCCAAATTCATCCATCCAGGAAGTTTCGTTGATTGGCCTGTGATGATATCAAACAGGCTCTATTACACAGTTCTGTTTGATCCAGCCCGCATCCCATGGTGTTCCTTCAGTCTGATGTCTAGTTAATCTTTTCTGTTCCTTCATTCCACTGTCCCAGCAGACTGAGGGTGATCTCAGTCCATCTCACCCCGAATAATCCAGCCACAGCCTGTCCCTTGATCATAATAAATGCGGTAGGGCAGTGCCCACCAAGGGCTTATCTCCATCATCAAGTGTTTGGTAGACACAGAGGCAGTGACAGCAACTCACTGGGAAAACAGATTATAAGAGCCAAGGTTGTAAACATTTGCTACTGCATGAAAGGTTTCTCAGGAGCAGGCCTTTTGAGCTGTAGCACCTGCACCTGAACTGTAGTTGAGTTTCTTTGATAAGCATCACATTGAGATACCACATAAGTGGCTATTGCTTCAAACACGGTCCCCACCCAGGTTTGGGTAACCGGCACACCATTTGACTCACACCCAGGTGTCCGACAGAGTGCATTAGTCGAGCTACAAAGGGCATTAGGCTGTGAGGGCATGCAGAGCGTCCAGTGTGCTGGCAGCACCACACTCTTTTCTAACCATGTCCTTTTCTCTGCTTTAGAGGCCTCAGCCTGAATATCCTGTAGCTGTCCCCTTTTCACCAACAGAGGTCTCACAGGGGTCTCAGACTCCTGTTCTACCAGGACTGTGCACCTGACAGCTACATCTGCAAAGTTGTTCCTTCGAGTAACTGGAAACATTTCTTTATTATGTGATTTATACTTTACCACAGCTACTTCAGTCAGTAGCTGCAAAGCTTCTAACAGTTCAGAGACCAACCCAGCATTCTTGACTGGAGTCCCTTCCATGTTGGGGAAATCCCTATTCCTTCACTGCCATCCAAAATTGTGGCATACACCAAATGTATATATACAGTCTATAGAAATTGCTACAATTTTCCATTTAGCATATTTACAAGTTTCAATTAAATGTTTTCATTCGGTCTGCTAGTTCTACACCAGATTATTCACAGTTTATACAGCCAGGCAGGTAGCCTGCACAACACATAAACACGGCCCCTTGGCCACCGCATCAAGGGGTCCTGAATAATAATAACCCACCAGACGATGCCTATCTCCATGCTCCTCCACCAGCACAACGGCTCACAACCCATTTATTTCACTTACAGACAGATTACATACAGATGATCAGTCTGAGGGAATACAGACCAGGGCCAGTGTCTGCAAGAAAGCTTGTTTCAAAACATCAAAAACGGTTTCTGCTGCAGGGGTCAAGGCAATTTTGTCTTTAGACTGCACTACCCCCCTTAAACCAATACGTCACTGGACAAGCTCGTTCTGAGAAGGCAGTCACCCTGGCTTTATCATGTAGTTGGTTTTATACTCCTTTTTTTCCTCTTTAGATCCAATACTTGGAGTAGCCCGGCCTTATGGATTCCCTCATTAGGTAAAACAATCACAATATCACATAACTCTATTGAGTTAGTTTACATAAATGCTATTTCATGCAGTAATTCCTTATAAAATGCTGCAGTCTGGGCCTAAAATAGGTCTGGGGTGTCCCCCACCCACATCAGTAGTTGAAACTGTACATCTTTTCCCAAGCAGACTGTGACAGCTTATATTTGCTTTAAACACAACCCTTGCACCCCTTCTCCTGTAGCCTCCTGTTACCCATTAGAAAACTTTATATCACATCTTTATGCTGTTTTAGTCTAAAAACAGGACAGCTGTGCTCCTGTGTCCCCCAGTTACTGCACACTGTAAGATTATTTCACTTTAATTTCAATCCTGAGATAAATTTAGGAAAGCTACAGAGGGGCTTACTAGATTAAAACTGTTAGTTCACGCACGGCTCTCGTTTCAGCTTCTGACATGTTCTTTAATTGTGAAATCAAACCTCTTTCTTACAATTTCTCCAAAAAACACCTTTTTTTTAGTAACTGCACACCAGCTTATTAGTAGTTTTGTCTATGGGGTTTTATATCTCGGTATAACATTAAAGTCGCACAATAATTTCGACAAACTGGCGGCTCCCTTTTCTCCTCCTTGGGAGTCTTTTTACCTCCCATTTGCAGCGCTCGCACTTCTGCATGCATGCTTCGCGAGTTATTAAATCAAATCCGTCTCCGCTGTCCGTAATATCAGGAAAGCATAGTTGTACATTCTTGGCAACATCAGGTTTTAACCCACTCAAGTAAATTTGTTTTATTACTGTGGAAGTATCTTCATTCACTTCCTTCTCATCGGCAAACCCCGAGTATACTATCCATAAAGCTATAAACCTTTCTGTAAAATCTGAAACATCCTCACTTCCTTCTGCTGACATGCTGTTTAATCAGTTTTCGGTGGGTAATGCTCTTTCAAAAATCTCCACACTAATTCCCCACCCTTCTCCTAGATTCTCTCTTAAGGCGTTCTATTTCTTCTTTTGCTTTTTCTTTTTCTGCATATATAACATCGTTTTCGTTCAGCCATTGCTTTTAGCTTTTCCATCAGAGATTTTTGCGTCTCATCTATGATATTCTGTTGAATTCTCAAATATTCCTCTAAATATTGTTTATTTTTATCCAAATGTTCATACACTTTTCTACATTCCTGTTCAGCCTAAATGCCGTCTGACATATTTCTATTAAGTTTCACTTTGGATTAATCAAACTTTTTTTTCTCTTCACACCAAATCATTTTCACGTCTCCCACGCGCCCCTCGGAACCCCCCAGTCGAGACAAACTGACGAACTATCACAATTCGGGAACACGGACCAGGTTCCAAATCCTGGCTTTAAACACACAGTTGAATCGAGTTACCATTTTCGGCTGTTCTGCGAGTACAGTTCTAGTTACTACCTTCAGCCGTACTGCAGTTGTGTACCAGGATGCAACACCTGGATTGTTTCGCACGGGCAGGGCGAGACGCTATTCCTTCAGCAATCCCTTTTTTTCTACACCACCTTCACAAAACAGGCATCTAAAAACACATACACCATTAACTCATTTTTCTGTTGTACTTGCTTCAGCACCACAGCAACATGGAGAGGACAAGGGACTTTTTAGAAAAGAGGAGTCCTTACCTCTTTTTAGAAGCGGCCGCCTAACTTTTCCTCTCCATGTCCGTGTGGTTTAATTTAGATGGATACTTCTTCATCATTTGGGTCACGTATCCGCCAATCTGCCTCCTCCTTTTTAGAGGACGTTGTAAACCTTTAGGAACAATATAATCTAGCAACAAGGTTATGTCACTGTAATTAGGCTTAAGACAATCAAGAACAAGGCTTGCCTTTCTTCTAAATTCTTTACGGTCATCAGGCAATTTAGGAAAAGACTTAACTAATGCAAATAATTCACTAGGAGACCAATGTCAATGTACATATGCTGGAGTTCCTTCTGGACCTGTAAAAGTGCACATTGGCATTTCACGAACAAGTGAAAAGGCTTTGGCTCCGGACCGCTTTCTAGTTTCGGTGGAGACTTTTTCTTTTTAGAAGGCATGGCTATGACTTTAGCTGCAGCTTGCTGTTCTTTAGTTTCAAGACTAGTCTTTTTTGAAGCTTCCCATTATTTCTGTGATTCCTCTTTCCATTACATAAGTTTTCCAATTCACTTTCTTTCCTTTCTTCTCCTTCTCTTCTAAGTTTCCCCTTCTTCAGGAAACTTCTTTTTCCTAATTCAACTTTCCTCTGTCCATTCTGATTCACTTACAAAGATCCTTCATAGTTATGGGCCCCTAATTATCATTTATAAATTATGTGCAAGTTCCCTTACACCTATTACCCTAGCTTTACAGTTCATGAACATAAAACATTTTTTTTACTCTAACCCAGGCTATAATTGTTTCTCTGAATTTGTCGTACATGTACTTTTGCTGGACTGCTCGGTCCCATTTTCATCTTTGAATTTTAATTTCTCATTTTTACCGATTGGTGCCTTATCACATCAACTACTCCGCAGAGCAAAAACCACACGTCTGTGTTAAGATAAGTTCTTTATATGAGTCTCAGACTCATCAAACCCGCGTGAGAACACCCCTGTGGCTCGCTTCTCAAACTATTAATTTTTAAGGATCACTTACTGGCGTCAGACAGCTGCCAATTCTCCAGACGCGTCTCTGGAAGGATAAACAATTTATCCTTCGAGGTTCGTCCAATTTTGCTAAAATTGTCAGGGTCCGGATGGAGTTTCAGCAGTCGTTTGCATTCAGGTTTCTGATCCCGGACGAGCCCTCAAATTGTCATGGAACTATCAAGGAAGCCACAAGAGAGAGTTCTCACCTGAGTAAGGTCTTTATTTCAATATTGCAAGCCCTGCTGCCACTTCGCAAAGTGCAACCAGAGACTCAATTTGTTACAAGCAGTACAGGGTTTTTAAAAGACGCTGCGCTGTAAAAAAGCTCAGCGCTTTGTCCCTTCTAAAAGTTCCCCTTTCCCTAAGAGAAAACAGATTACATCAAAAAGCGGGAGAAGAAGCACTAGATTTGTTATTCAAAGCTAATCAGTTACTTTCAGCTAATTCTAACGACCCAGACAGCATATATTGTTTTGGTACATTGTCTTCTAAAGTAACCTAAACAGTGTACTTTGTTGATGCACTGTTTTCTAAAATTCTGCACGTACTGTAGCACAGCATTTACATCCTTGAAATATATTATCTAAAAGCACCAATATATTTTTTGCAAAGCTTTCTACATTTTAAGAATCAATTTACTTATTAGATTTCCACTTCAAGACTTGTTCGGCTGGCGTTCTGGGAGTTGCGTTTTTCAGAATTGTATTGAGATCGTTTTCCACAGAGCTCAGATGTCAAAGCACAGCAGCAGCTCTCCACAGCGATCCTCTATAGCGCCCTTTCTCCCGCAGCTCCGTCCTCATTGGAAGGAAGCAAGAGTGAAAGGCTGAAGTGAAATACAGATGCAGCCATTCAAAATGAGCGTTAAAAACCCCCGGTTAAGTAACCAACCCGCAGGGCACCGTAGGGCACCGCGGTAAGTGATTGGCTGGCCAAAATGACCGACAGGGGCACTCGTGGTGCATTGGTTGGTAGTGAAAAGATTTAATCATTTAATGTCTTTACTTTGCACGTTTCAATCCGCTTAGTTTTGAATATTTATATGGAATTTTACCACTAAAGGGAAATTTTAGTAGCTGAGCATAAAAAGAAGAGGAGCATAACGCATCTGAAGGTCATAAACGATATTAATTTAGGAACATAAACATTACTGTATGTACATAAACTGTACTGTGTATGGCTGGTCTTGATAGTTTAAAGAAAAAATACACACCAGTCTTCCATTTCTCCCTAAACATTTTAAGCATGAAAGTTTTATGAAACGGTACCCAAATATGTGATTGCTGTATAGAATGAATTTTAATTTTTAAAAATTATTTAACACGAAAATTAAGCTGTTTACATCTTCCGCCTGAGAACAGTCTCAGAAACTACCCAACGCAGAAACACAGCCACTAACTAGCAAAGAGAGGACATTAGCTAGCCAATATGATAAAGAAATAAATGATTATTTTGTTTATTTCTTTTGCACATTTATTTGAACATTTCCATCGATTGTACAAGCTCTTGGAAACTGTCCAATCCCTAGTTCATCAAGCATTTACCAGTCTGGCGCCTGTCTGTGTCTTCTAGGATATAATGCCAGCGAACTCTTGTTTTTATGTCCACTATAACTACGCTGGGCAAACGTTCCAAGGTCAAATTCTTCCAGCACGGGGTACCTTTAAAGCGGAGATGACGGCACCGAAATTTTTTGGCGCGCCTTCTCTTTAAAGCCCTGGCCAAATATGAAGACAGTATGTACAGTTATAATTCAAACAGAATTAAAAACTACACATCCCAGTTACCATGGTGGTGCTTGTGATCATTGTGTTAAACCAACAAAACAGGGCGAAAAATCAGTCACATGACTTTGGGGCAGAGTTTGGAAAGCTTAACCTATCAGCAACAAAGCGAAATTTACACGATAGGCTACCTCAAACTGTCAGTTACACGACTGTGTATGTCGCTTAAGCCACTCCTATTTGGCATTTTAGTTATGGAGGCGAGAAGACGCCCCCCCCCCCCCTCTCTCTGGGTGTCTGATTTGCCGCCATCTTTAACTGTTCGGTGTCCGAATCGGAGTAGCTACGCGTACGAAATAAAGTTAATCCCAACTACAAAACATATATTTTTGTGGTAAGAGGGCGCAAAACATCAGTATTTACTGCTATTAATTACTGTACGATTTATAGTTGAAATCTGAGCCTAGATATAAAGTTAGATATAAAGTTAAAATCTCGACAAAGCAATGTAGGAAATACAGAGAAAATAAATCCTTTCTGACATCTAAAATCAGTTTCGATCAAGGTCTCTAAAACGAACAAGAAAAAGAGGTATTTCGGAGGGCAATTACGCTGTGTTTATATAGAATAACTGATTTCTATATAATCTAATTTCTTGTTCGTTTAAAACAGTGAAATGTCAGCTGCAAAAGATCGCACCAGAAACAGCACTCTCTCTGCCTGTCATAGACGTTCAGGAAAGGCTGAATGAAGTCATGTCAAGTACAATAATTCGGTGATCAATAATAACAGTTGTAGGACAGTATATAAGGAGGATAAGGATTTTGAAGTTGACTCGAAATCTGAAAGGTAACCAGTGCAAGGACTTGAAAACAGGTATAATGCATCCCTGATAGGATTCTTGCTGTCATATTCTGAACATATTGAAGATTGCTCGGTGTGGATTTAATTTCCCCAGTGAACAGGATGTGCATTTATTAATTCTAGAAAAAAAGCCTTCTTGATTTCTCTAGTTCTTAGTTTCTCTAGTTTCCTTTAAAATAAACTATTATTCCACAATGCAGAGTATTACATGGCCAGTATTTACACATGATATTTGTGATTTAAAGAAATTAACACAAGCAGCTTTTGGAGATTTAAGTGTTGGCTGAGTTATTGCAGGATAAAAGACTAGATATGTTGGCAAGAAGAAGATAATTTGGGGAAAGCTGAGGAATACACTTATAACAAGAACACTTCCTAATGGGGTTAGGCATACTTTTGATGAAGATGATGAAGTTAACAGACTATATGTTTACATAGATACTGAAATAAGGATTGTATTTTAGATTATGTGTAGTTGCTGGCATTGAACTGTGTGTTGGATGCACATGAATTGAAGGAATGGGCAAACATACCTGATGCGGATCCACAGAGCCAGCATATTAAGATGTTTATAATTTGAGGCAATTTGTTTAAATAACTAGGTATGGATACTGATGTGCAAGAGAGGTGGAAAGGCTGTTTCCTTAAGCCAGCACTATAAGATATTTTATTCTCAGTGAGATGCTGCCATTTCATAGTGGGTTTCTAACACTGTGTATAGTTCCATCCACACAGTGCCTTTACTTCCATCCATTTCTAATCTCTTTATCCAGTACAGAGGATTTGGAGCCTATCCCAGTAAGCAACGGACACAAGGCAGAATACACCCTGGACAAAGCGCCAGTCCATCACAGGACAGACAGACACAAACACACACACACCAGGGCCAGTTTTCCCATAAACCAATTAACTTACCAGTATGTTTTGGAGTGCGAGAGGGAGTCATATCACACATATGGAGAAAAACCATGTAACCCAGAGAGAACATGTAAACCCCACACACACAGGAATACATTTTATTATTCATTAACAGTTAACATTGTTAGCAAAATATTTTTAATTATATTTAACCCTATTTTTTCTTTAGTTTTGTATTTAACTTATTATATGATAGTCAGACTTAATGTATATTTGAACAATGAAAATATATTTTTACAAGATGCAGGGGAAAGTGCAACAGCTTATTACAGTGCTAAATTTAATATTATTGATTGCTAATAGTTTATGCTAACACCTAACTTTCTTAATTAGATGTATTTAAAACAGTGAACTAAATGTAACATACTATTCAGAAATACAATCGAAAATAGTTTTGTGGTGTTTGTATGGATGAAACGTTTCTAAAATGTATAACGTAACAAAATTAAAGACGATTAAAATCTGTAATCTTTCCAGTTGTAATGTCATTAGACAGAACAACACGTTTCTGGTTTGACTAAGGATGGTATCAAAAAGTAGTCTAAGTGGTGAGAAAGCTGTGCTTAATGATAATTAAGGGACTTAAAAGTAAAAAGAGATGCTTCATATTGCTTAATTAATTTTAAAAACTAAGTTATAAATGCAGACGCAATTGCTGCCATAAGCGCTCCAGGCAGCAGAATGTTCATTCTGTACTGCTGAGCTCCGTGCCTCCTCCCTCTCTGTAAAATCCTGGGTTCGGTAAAATGTTTCAGGCATTGATGTGAAGGACAACAGAGCTTTCACTGGCCAATTATCATTATTATCATTATAATCATTATTATTAATAATGATATTAATTTAAGGGTCTAAATATCTAAACATATGTATCTGTATAGCAGGTAGTATCACTGTATTCCACTTTCTTTGTAAACACAGAAAAACAGATTCACAACGCAAAGCTGTATCGCTTTGTAAAAAACCCGGTTTGTAATGAGCTGCTGAGCTAAGAATAGGAATGTTCCTGCTGGCAGAGGGGGTGGAAAGTGCCTGCGGTCATTTAATTAGTATTGCAATTCGCACTGATTCCATATCTTCGCAAGGGACTTAAGAATATTCGTGCCTGGTCAAAAAATGGCATTAAGCACTTAAAATAATATGGTTAATAATAGTAAACTGTAACATGCTGTAACAAGATCGGCTAAACTGCGAAGAAAATGCTTTCAGAGAAAATGTTTCAGGTGTGAAGAACATAGATCTCCAATGCAATTTCAACCAAACCTGTTCCCACACACCCTGCCCCCACTACCATTGGAATATACACAAAGCACTGAAATCTTTCGAGCTAATGATCAGGTGACCCAAGAGAGAGCGAGAGAAACACCAAGGGGTGTAGAACCAGGGAACTATTTACATGGAAAACGGGCGATCTCCCCAGACTGTCCGCCCGTTTCACTGTTACCTGGATACCTCTTTATTTAGAACTTGCGTGTTCTCTCTTCTCTTTTAAGCATGTGTACAATGTGTAATACAATTACAATGTGTAATTACAATGCTGTAATACAATTTGAATAGTATGGGGGGGGAGGTGTCTTTCGCTGGAAATCTCACCTGCTTCTACTTTACGAGTACAACCCCCTCTCTGCCGGAGTGCTGGCTGTGACGAATTAAACCGGTTTCACAGGTATTTTCAAAGTAGGAAGTACAGTGTTAACTGGTAGCTGGTTCAAAACGCGATTCAAATCAATATAAATGTTTATTTTGTAACGCATAGGTCACTATTCATTGTTATTAAAAATACTTAAATTCGATCATGTTGTGATATTTAGAAATATACATTTGTTTGGTGCGAGTGAGGTTTTATTTAATCTCTGACCAAGGGAAACGTTTCATTTTTTCAAAGAAATGTTTGTTAAAAAATAAAGTCATAGTTCCATGGGATTCAATCACAGACCATGTGACATGTGAGTCAGGAAACTAACACACAGTGCCACCGGATTTGATAACACTATAAAAACGCTATAAAATAATGTGACTAGGCACAGAACAAGTTTACAGCACAGTAAAATAATAAATGCTGACCATGACTTTAGAAGCATAAATTGCCTTACACTCAATATAAACACAAGCTGTCTTAAGCCCTCTTAGCTGGTTCATACAGAAATGTAGAGATCCAGGCTCAGAACACACAGCTTCATTAGCGAATACATATGCAGGACAACTAGAGAAGACGTTTTACAGAGGATGGATTTTTAGAAACATCCCATCAGTGACATCACTGAAGTCAACTCCTAGGTACTGTAACTGTCGTGTGGATAGTTTTACAAGAATCAGACAAAGGTTTAAGCATCGCTTGTTCTAGATAAAACTGCAAAAACAAAACAACAACCCATAATGTACTTCTTTGCGGCTCTGTTTGCCCAAATCATATATTCACAATGTGAAATCTAGAAAATAATATTACGTAACCAAAATCCGCAATATGGAAACAGAACCTGTGTAATTGTTGATAAATGATGTACTCGTAACATTTTTACAAGACGAACTACAATATTTAAAAAATGACTTGTATGTACTTGATATCTCTAATCAATCCACGGCGACATTGTTAAAGCAGAGTCCCAGTAAAACGAAACTAAAACACCCTGGACATACCGTTTCGCGCTTCTTATTAGTTGCTCAAAAGTAATTTGACCATATGAAATGCATAATATAAACCTAAAAAACATATACGTGAGCAGTATTTACGTACTGTAGTATCGGTGTTAAGACATACCTCTCAAATACTGTAAATCAAGTTAAAAATATCTCAAGACCGATTCTGGTCATAATGAAACCATGTTTCGTGTATGTTTTCTTTAAAGTACCGAGACCAGCCATATACTGTATGTTTATGTTCCAAAATTAATATCGTTTATGGCCTTCACACGCGTTGCAGTATGCTCCTATTCTTTTTATGCTCAGCTATTAAGATTTCCCTTCAGTGGTAAAATTAGATATAGATAGATAGATACTTTATTGATCCCGTGAGGGAAATTGCAGTGCAACAGCAGCTTAACACACACAACACAGCCACAGTGTAACGAATTATATAATAATAGTACAATACATACAATACAATACAAGAGTTACTCACAGTCCGGACACACAGGAGGAAACTACAACAGGACAGTACACAGAAAATCGTATCACACGTATGAATATAAATATAGATGTAACCATAGATATAAATATAAATATAAATGTATTGCACAGGTCCCTGGCATATATTGCACAAAAGTGGTTGTAAACGGGAAAAAGAAAAAGAAAAAGAAAGAGAACAGATGTAGCAGTAGATGTGTATATGCGTTTAGTCCAGAAACAGGTCACTGTCGCTGTTGCCTCTGCCAAGACGCAAGGTGGATGCGTTGTACAGTCTTATGGCAGACGGCAAGAATGACCTCCTGTAGCACTCCCTGTCGCACCGTGGATGAATCAGTCTATTGCTGAACGTGCTCTTCATTCCTGTAAGCCTGTCATAGAGGGGATGGGAGAAGTTGTCCATGATGGCCTCTAGTTTGGACATCATTCTCCTCTCAGCCACTACCTCCAAGGGGTCCAGGTCAGACCCAATGACAGAGCTTGCTCTCCTGATGAGCTTGTTCAGCCTTTTGGAATCTACTGCTCTAATCCCAGAGCCCCAGCACACCACTGCGTAGAAAATGGCACTCGCTACCACCGACTGATAAAATATGTGTAGCATCTTACTACACACATTGAAGGACCTGAGCCTCCTCAAGAAGTAAAGTCGGCTCTGTCCGTTCTTATAGATGGCCTCGATGTTCTTAGACCATTCCAGTCTATCGTCGATGTGCACTCCCAGGTACTTGTACGAGTCCACCATCTCCACGCCACTCCCATGGATGTAGACAGGAGTAGGTTTGACCTTTTTCCTCCTGAAATCTACCACCAGTTCCTTTGTCTTTGTAACATTCAGTTCCAAGTGGTTCACCCCACACCACTCCACAAAGCTGCTGACCAGTCCTCTGTACTCCTCCTCCTGCTCACCCTTGATACATCCCACAATTGCAGAGTCATCTGAGAACTTTTGCAGGTGGCATGACTTTGAGTTGTACTTAAAGTCCGAAGTATAGAAGGTGAAGAGGAATCGAGAAAGAACTGTCCCTTGAGGTGCCCCTGTGTTACTCACTACCAGTTCAGACACACACAGTTCTGAAGTCTCACAGACTGTGGTCTGCCCGTCAGGGAGTCAGTGATCCACGAGGTCATGGAGGCATCGACTTGCATCTCCTCCAGCTTCCTCCTTAGAAGTAAGGGCTGGATGGTATTGAAGGCACTGGAGAAGTCGAAAAACATGATCCTTACAGTGTTGCCAGCCCTGTCCAGGTGTGAGTAGGCCCTTTGCAGCATGTAGATGATCGCATCCTCCACACCAACACTGGGCTGGTAGGCAAACTGTAGGGTGTCCAGTGATGAGCTGACCAGGGGTCTCAGGTGGGATAAGACCAGCCTCTCCAGTGTCTTCATGATGTGAGAAGTCAGTGCAACTGGTCTGTAGTCGTTGAGGACAGAGGGGCGCCCTTTCTTTGGTACCGGGACCAGGCATGATGTCTTCCAGAGCACCGGGACTCTCTCCAAGCGCAGGCTCAGGTTGAACAGTCGCTGGAGCACTCCGCTCAGCTGATCAGCACAGGCCCTCAGAACTCTGGGACAGATGTTATCTGGTCCTGTGGCCTTACCCTCGTGCAGCCTCTTCAGCTCCTTCTTCACCTGGTCAGCTGTGATGGTCAGCCTGGCCCGGGGGATGATGCTCATAGTGCTTTCAGTGCTGGAGGTGTTAATGGCGGAGGTGTTGGAGAGTGGCAGCTGCGGGGGATGGGTGGGTGAGCAGCCGTCGGGGGTTGTAGCTGTAGGCGGCCATGTTTGTGGGGGGATGGAGGAGGTGTTGGGCAGTTGCAGCTGTGAAGGGTTAGGGAGCGTGTGGCTGTGGGGGGATGGGTGTTGCACCACAGAGGACCCAGAATCAAACCTGTTAAAGAACTGGTTCAACTTGTTGGCCATCTCCAGGTTCCCTTCTGTTGCAACCCCAGCCTGTTTGAAGCCAGTGATCTCTTTCATGCTGCTCCATACATCTCTCACCCTATTCCTTTGCAGCTTGTCCTCTACCTTCCTCCTGTAGGCGTCCTTGCTCTCTCTTAACTTCTGCTTTAGCTCCCTCTGTACACGCTTGACCTCTTCCTTATCTCCCCTCCTAAAGGCTCTCTTCTTGTCATTCAGAAGAGCCTTCAGGTTGCTGGTGATCCAGGGTTTGTTATTTGAAAAGCAGTGTACGTCTTTGGTGGGGATGGTGTTGTCTACACAGAAGTTAATATAGTCAGTGACACAGTCCACCATGCTGTCTATGTCGTCCCCATGTGGTTCGCACAGCACATCCCAGTTGGTGGCCTCCAAAGCACCACGTAGATCCTCCATAGCCTCCTGAGACCATCTCCTCACAGTCCTCATGGTCACAGGTTGGCGCTTGACAATAGGCTTGTATAGTGGTGTAAGCAAGACAAGGTTGTGATCTGATCTGCCAAGGGGGGGAAGGGCTGTGGAACTATATGCATCCTTAGCATTGGCATATAATAAGTCCAGTGTTTTGTTTTCCCTGGTCGGGCACTTAACAAACTGGTGAAGAGTAGGCAGAGTGGTGGAAATAGATACGTGGTTAAAGTCCCCTGAAATAGCTATAAAAGCGCTTGGGTGCTTTGTTTGTAGCCTGGCTGTGACTGTGTTTATGACGTCACACGCTACCTCTGCATTTGCCGTAGGTGGAATGTAAACAACAACAAAGATGGCGCATGTAAACTCCCGCGGCAGATAGTACGGACGCAGTCCTACGGCTACCAGTTCGATGTCCGGGTTACAGACACACTCCTTAACATGAATAGGTCCAGGACTACACCATCTGTTGTTTACAAGCACCGCGAGCCCCCCTCCTTTCCTCTTACCGCTCTCGGTGTTTCTGTCCGCCCGCACCGTCTGAAAGCCGCCGATGGTAACGTTCGAGTCCGGAATAAGTTCCTCCAGCCACGTCTCGGTGAAACACATGATACTGCATTCACGATACTCCCTCTGGCAATCACCAATGCTCCCAGTTCGTCCATCTTGTTCACTAAGGACCGCACATTTCCCATGATGATCGAAGGAAGGTAGGGTTTAAATCTCCTTCTCTTCGCCTTTCGCGTCGCACCAGCCCTACAGCCTCGGCTTCTCCTCCTCAGCTCCTCCGGCACCGATGGCTTCTCTCCAGTGAGTAGAGCCGGACGCGCTAGCGCGATCAGCTGGTCCCGCGTGTAGACAATGCCTCTGTGGCTATCGGCATTGCAACTCGATAGCCACAGAGGTCCGAGTATCAGAAAAAACAAGAAAAAGTTTCTCAGCTTCCTAGTATCCATCATGTTGTGATCGCCAATCTAGTTGCCGGCAAAGGTATGAAGAAAAAACACTAACACACTAGCATTAACTAACTGAAAGAAACAAAAAGACAACAAAAAGACACAGAGCTGCTGTAGCAGGCTGCCACTAACATGGCGCCATCTTGATCATCTTGATCATTGAATATGAATATTCAATACTTAAACGGGCACAGTTAAGACATTATATATACATATACATACTGTATACAGTACAGTTTTCATACAGTAATATGTTTATGTTCCTAAATCAATCTCTTTTATGAGCATGTGAAAGGCATGGTGAATCGATTCTCAAAAATTACTGTACTTTGCATGATTGGAAACAAATGCGTGATTGCGAAATGCTGTGGTGTTACTTTTACAAATGAAAAACGGTCAATGAAAAAAAGAATGTTGACCAGGGCAATACTTTGAGTTTACACTTACAGCTTGTCCAAGGTCATTCATTATTAATACTATTAGTAATATCTTCGTTAAAGACTTTGATGGCCACAGCTCAAACATGAGAGGTTGAGCTTTATTAGCTCCACCTTGCCGAAATTCCGGATACTATTATTTTGCTTGTCATATTATAGGAGAATTTACGGTAACTAGCGGTATTTACCGGTAACTCGCAGTATTTACCCGTAACTTGCGGTAGACTGCGTACAGCGTACCGGAAAATAATGCGGTATCGCCCACGCATTTTGAATGGCTGCATCTGTATGTCCCCCAGCTCTGAGCCCATTGGGCCTGCTGGTGTGACCAGAGCTGCAGCGTCGCCATGCTGGTGGGGGTCAGTTCGGCTTTTCTGTTGGAATGAACAGGGGGGTTACATGATGGTGCTGTCTGTGGTCTGGCTGTCCTGCTGGTCTGGATGAGGGGTGCGTAGTGTGGTGCAGGTTCTTGTCCCATCCTGCTCTTGGTCCAGGTTGGAGGGTTGCACCGATTCTGAGTCTTGTTAGCTGATATGGATGGGTTTGGGGGTGTTGATACCAGAGTGGTCCGGGGGGGGTGCAGGTGTCTCGGGGGCATTCTTGTTTTTCTGTGAGTTCAGGTTGATTCTGTTGGTTTTGTCACGAATCTCCCTCATGCAGGCAAGCGCTCCGGCATTCCTACGAGCTCTCCCTGTACCAAACGTGCACGTGTCAATCAGTCATTGCCTTACTACGACTTCTCCCCTGGACCTCGACCCCGCTTTTCCGACTACCGCTTTAGCCACTCGATTTTGTACCTTCGCCTGTTTTACGCTTTCTCGGATCCTGACCCCAGCCTGTCTCTTCGTTTACGCCTCTGCCTTCTGAATCCACACCGACGCAACTTCTACGCCTTCCCGGACTCCGACCCCTGCCAGTCCCTCGACTACGCCTTCGCCTGTCGATTCTGTGCCTACGCCTGTGCTACGTGTGGAAGACCGAGTCAAAAGGTCTGGACAGTGACTATGCGTGGGAAAGGTTTTCTGTTCGCACCTAAGACCACTGTCTTAGGTGCAAACTAAAGCCTGTGATTCCTCACACCCATTCAACCAGAGAAAATTGAAACAAATTTTAGGATGCCAAATGGCACCCCCCTGTCCTGTTTGTTTGACTTCTGACACTGCCCCTTTCCCTGTATGTTCGTTTGATATGTTAAAGTATTGCCTACTTTTAATGTATAAAAAAGGAAAGTATAACTTCAGTCTAGTGAGCATGTCTTGAGTGCTAGGGGAAACCCTTTCTCTGTGATATGCTCCCCTTCAGCTGATTGTATTAAAGATCTCTGTTGACAATCTCCCAACCTGAGTGAAGACTGAGTTTTCTTCTAAATACGCCTTCCCGGACTCGGACCCCTGCCTGTTTACTCCGACTACGCCTGCGTCTCGCGCCAACCCTACCAAGGGCACCGCATTGGATCCCTATCCTCAGCAGTCAGCCCCTACGTGACAGGTTCTGAGTGTCTTGGTTACATCCGTTTGTGTGTATAGATGAAAAAGCTATTGAAGAGCACCCCGACACCCCCCACCCATCTCGGTGGAAGTTGCCATGTTCAAAAAATCCTAAAAAGATAATTAAAGTTTCACACAACAAAGCATGACTGTGAAAGGTCAGGAGGCCTGCCTAATGGTGGTGCTGGCCCCACTAGCACCTCTTCCAGCAGCAACCTTAGTTTTTCCCAGGAGGTCTCCCATCCAGGTACTGACCAGGCTCACACCTGCTTCAGTACTGAAGGCTGCTGATTATGGCCAGCAGCCATATCACCCTGCAACTCACAACTGGCAACCCACTGAAGCTAAGCAGGTATGAGCCTGGTCAGTACCTGGATGGGAGACCTCCTGGGAAAAACTAAGGTTCCTGTGGGAAGAGGTGCTAGTGGGGCCAGCAGGGGGCGCTCACCCTGCAGTCCATGTGGGTCCTAATGCCCCAGTATAGTGACGGGGACACTATACTGTAAACAGGCGCCTTCCTTCGAATGAGATGTAAAACTGAGGTCCTGACTCTCTGTGGTCATTACAAATCCCATGGCGTTTCTTGAAAAGAGTAGGGGTGTAACCCCGGCTTCCTGGCCAAATTTCCCCATTGGCCCTTACCAATCATGGCCTCCTAATAATCCCCCTCTTTGAATTGGCTAAATTTCTCTTCTCTCCTCCTCACTGATAGTGGTGAGTGTTCTGGTGCACTATGGCTGCCGTCGCATCATCCAGGTGGATGCTGCACATTGGTGGTGGTAGAGGGGAGTCCCCATTACCTGTAAAGCGCTTTGAGTGGAGTGTCCAGAAAAGTGCTATATAAGTGTAAGCAATTATTATTATTATTATTAATGAGCACAACACTTGATAACAGTAAAAAAATCATTAAAAAATAAAGAAATGTTCCACAACTCAAAGCAAGGTTGTATAAGGTTAGGGGAGCTGTCTGATGTGTAAAACACCTGGTTGCAGCACTGTGGCTGTTGTGCTTGAAGAGCTATTGACTCGTGAATACCACCCTCCTATCACCATGTACCGCCTGTCTAATGGTGCCATATTGAAAACATCTTAAAAAAATAAAGAAAAGGGACACAGCCACAGCAAGATTGTATAAGGTTAGGGGGCCTGTCTGGTGTGTAAAACACCTGGTTGCAGCACTGTGGATGTTGTGCTTGAAGAGCTATTGACTCGTGAATACCACCCCCCTATCCCCATGTACCTGCTGTCTAATGGTGCCATATTGAAAAAATAATTACAAAATAAATAAAGGGGCTGCAGCCACAGCAAGGTTGTATGAGGTTAGGGGGCCTGTCTGGTGTGTAAAACATATGGTTTCAGCAGTGTGGCTGTTGTATTTGAATTGCTATTGTAGCGGCAATGCTTGTTAATAAGACAGAATTAAGCGTTGGTATGCTGTCCTAAAGGAGGCCCCATCTCACCCTCCATCTCTGTGGTGCAGCCACAGAGAAAGTATTCATGCAGGCTGATTTAAGATGTTTTCTTTTGATAAGGAACAAGCTCCCAGACGGGGATGCACTTAGCTAAGCCTGGCTATCATGATCAATGGTCATCCATTGGCGCCTATCAGTCTAGGGAGTGCCGAATGGACATCTGGACTGCATTCCTAAGTGTCAAGAGTAAGTGAATTATATCTCATCTTGACCAACCAATCAGGGACTGGCAGGGCGTGGTAATACCATGTGGGTCTCCAATGCCCGCCAAACTCTCAACCAATCAGCACACATCTGGGTCTTGGTCAAAAAGGGAGCGCAAGCTCAGATCGGGGCTCTCCTTGGCCATTTTCGCGCATCCTCAGAGACAATCACGTGACAACTGCTGTTGTCTGCAAAAGGACTTGGACTTTGTTCTAAGCGCGAGGCCGAGGATCCCGTACGTACTCAGAATTCTACCAACGTGAATGCTCCGCTTGATCAACGGCAGCCTACAGTTGGACCCTCGTCGACAACCCGAATAGCTTATTCAGAAGCAGCGCTGGACCGGGAACGAACCAGCTTCTTCCCGGGCAAAAGAGTGACTTGTGAGGACTCGCGGTCACACTCTGTGCATAGAGACTTTCTACTAGCCAGCCGGACTCCTGGTAGACCCCCTTGGAGCAACAACTGCCCTGCGCGCCGCAGTCAGATTCCTCCGCCCATCCTACTCCGAGCTGCACCTTGACTGGTTGGCCGGTAGCCAGAGGACGCCGACACAACGCCCATTTGACAACCGCTGCAACAGAGGCTGCAACAGAGCCTGTCAGCTGGTTTGGTGTTCATGCCGGGAGATTCCAAATCCATACACAGTGGATAAGTAAACCCCATGTTCTACATTGTGTCTCAAGAATTCAATTGTACCTTAACACAAGTTGTTATCAATTTAATTCATGAGTAATGTATTTACTTCCGAGTTTAGAGTAACAGTGGGTAATAACACTGGTTAGCGATTTGGTAACCAAACGATATATATTGACATATATTCTCTGTTGTGTATCTCTTTGTGTTTGCATCTCTTCGAGATTATATACCTTGTATATTGATAACCCTCACAGTAAGGTCTGCCGCTCGTATCCAGGCAGACTAGTATATCTTTGGTGCACAATTTATATTAATAAATGTATCTCGTGTATTGAACCCGTGTGTGTGCGTTGTTAGTTGTTCTGATGATTGATTTTCTAAAAGCTACAACGAACAACCTCGTGATTACTGTTACAATTAATAATTGTAAACCCATCAAACCACTACACTATTGAGCCATGAAGAAGACCCACCTGTCCCAGTGTATTACTTGTAGTGTTACTTTCAGAAAATCATAAAAAAATAAAGAAAGAGGCCACAGCCACAGCAAGGTTGTATGAGTTAGGGGCCCTGTCTGGTGTGTAAAACATATGGTTTCAGCAGTGTGGCTGTTGTATTTGAATTACTATTGAGCCATGAAAAAGACCCACCTATCCCAGTGTATACCTGTAGTGTTATCTACAGAAAATCATAAAAAATAAAGGTTCCACAACCCAAAACAAAGCTGGGAAGTCAGAAGACCTGCTTAGTGTGCAAAACACTTACTTGCAGCATTGTGGGTGCTGTGATTTAAATGCTATTGGTTTGTGAACAGAATACCCCTATCCCAGTGCATTGTGCCATATTAAATAAAAGCACAAGAAAAAGAGATTCAGAACACAAAGCTGTGTCAGTGTTCTGTGTAAAAAATCGGTTTGAACATCATGGGAGCTGTTTTTAATAAGCTGCTGAGTAAAGAATATTTTAATCTTCCTGCTGTCAGTAGTATTGTCAATATAGTTGACCCTTACCTGAATGAAAACAGGGCGTAAAGGAAGGGTTTCAGAAATCAAACAAAGCTTTATTTCTGTGCTTACAGTCTGGGTAATTGGAGACTGCACTGTTCTGCTTCCTATGGTCATATACAGGTTATTCGCACAAAGCCGTATTGAACAGTATTTCTCGCGTTGTGAACGTCTGTACACAGCGGTCCTCCGGGTTCCAGTAAGTGCGTAATTATGCATCGATGAAAAACCGGAGGTTTAAAAAAAGATAATTAGCCCACTGATAGTTTGATGTAGAGGCTGTGGAAATATCCACAAGTCTTGGTCTTTAAAATGCATTTGGTTTGACGGCGTTCTGTGCTTCCATTGGGAAGATATGGACAAAAGAATATTCGTGCTCGGTCAAAAAAATGTCATAAAAAACGAAAAAGTAAAGGCTGAGAAAGCATTCACAATGTATTTTATACACAAAGGAAGTATTCTCGCAACTCTAAGAGGTTTCGTGGTTTCTTTTTTTTTAATTGTTGAATCATATTTAAATGTTAAACAACTGAAAAGCATATCGTTGTAGACCAGGATGGCCGAGTGGTTAAGGTGTTGGACTTGAGATCCAATGGACAAATGTCCACATGGGTTCAATCCCCACTCCTGGTAGTGTTGTAATAAGTTTTAAGTGACAGAACACTTTGATGATTTACACTCTATTTAAATATGAATTTGCTAAATTTCAGTTCAGTTTTCTTCACTCCCACTCCCTGGCATAACTGAGCTCTCACTATCGCATACTGAAGGCTTTACATGCATTAGCTGTGATACAGCTCCCAATAAAGAAAGAATCAAACAGTTTGTTCTATTTCTCATGGTGATCCTCTTCTTGGTCCAAATGAAATGGATCATTTAATATGATGCCTCGAGAAAAAAAAATGAGTGAATTTCCGCCTGTAATGAATGATGCCCCATCAAACATTTTGTAACATCCCTGGAAGGTTATACAGTAGAATCCTGGTTTGTGGCTTAAATTCAAGGTAAACAAGACTAAGGAAACGAGTTGGAAACTTGATGTCGAACTGGAATTTAAGTACCCGGAATGTTTCACTACATTGGGCAATATGTGCCAGAGAGGAGCACTTTAAATCCCTTTGATAGCTCAGTTGGTAGCGCAGCTGACTGTATTAGAAACAGTTAGGAATCCTTAAGTCGCTGTTTCGACTCCAGCTCGAAGGAAGGTGCTTTTGTGAACTTTAATCAAATAGTTAAAATAGCGAATCTTTTTCACTCAGACGTTGATCAAAAGCTCAATAAACGATGAAGCAGAGGCTCTTGTTCCGAATTCAGCTAACATCTGGTTGTCTTGTTTTGGCCAAGATCTGATCTTTGAATTAAGGGACTACGCTGTCTAATTTGTAATTCAAAAGTAGATACAAATGTCACTGTTATCAAAGGATAGGTACTTAATTGGCTTTATGATTTGGTATTGATTTTGTATCATTATATTATTACGTTTGTGCTTTCTGTGTTTTTTATCATATTGTGAACTTATTTTTTGCGATCCAAAGAGCCTCAGACGCACAGTCTAACAGTAACCAAACCAGAATGGATTCTGCTGGGAGCCGGACTGAGCTCATTCTCACTCCCTGTGCTGAAAACAGAATTATCTCTTCCCCAAACATCGTCTACAGCTGCTAGATATTGCTCTGCGTCCTACTGCTCCAGCAATTCCTTTGACCAAAGACAGATCACTTGTGCGCTTTTAAACTTCTTGCCACTACAGGCTCTTTGATGACTCATGCTGACTGTCCTGTGAATCCAAAAGAAAATGTTAAAGCTGATACATTTTCGATTGTAATTTGCATCTAACTACAACGTCCCTGGAAAAGAGATTTTATTTGTTGCGTGCAATCGCTATCTTTTACTTTACGTATGGTAGTGGAAATAGTTTAAAAAATGTTTTCTAAAGAAGATTGTATTGCCAGGACCTGCAGATGCAGCCATTCAAAATGGGTGAGGTATTTCACGCCATACCGCGACACGCCCACCGGGGTATCACGCGGTATCACGTGTCACGTGACTAGCTATCCGGCGTCGCCTTGTAAAACCGCCAGGGGGAGCTTAACCTCTCATGTACAGCATTCGAGCCTTTAATTTTGAACTGTGTATTACAGCATGTTAATCATCAGTCATTCAAATGTTGGTATATTTTATGAAAGCAAGATTGCTCAGTTGGACAAAAGTACACAACCTACCTTTATCAGAAATATATATGCATCAAAGCCTTTACTGAAGATATTACTAATAGTATTAATAATGGATGACTTTGGACAAGCTGTATACTCAAAGTATAATTTCTTTAGCACATTTGTACAAGCACTTGGAATCTGTCCAAGCCATACTTTGTCAGGCATTTTGTTTTACTTCAACTGGGCATAAAAACTTCCTTGCTTTTAACAGGGCGTTTCATAATTTCTAGCTACGAGAATGATTTAAAATGCGACACCTATCATTCAACTAGAGCTTAAAATATCACAAGGAAAAATACACACCGGTATTCCATTTCTCCCTAAACATTGTAAGCTTCAAAGTCTTTAACTAACGTGATACCGGATACGTCAACAAGCATACTTTTAGAATTTGATTAAAAGGGAATATAATATAGAATCGCGTATGTAAAGAATTTAATAACGGTATGATTATATCCGTGTACTGCGGCAGGGCTGTGTAGGGCTGTTTTGCCTGCCTCATCCTGCGAGCTGTCTTGTAGCCTACTGGTCTAGATGCGTGACTACCAGCTGGCAGGTTGTGTGTTTGAATCCAGCTGGTGCTGTACTTTTCATTTTTATTTATTTATTTTTTAATCGCGTAACATAAACATATTACCGTATGCAAACTGTACTGTATACAGTATGTATATGTATATTTAATGTCTTAACTGTGCCCGTTTAATTGAATTTAAAAAAAATATTTAACACGAACATTAAGCTGCTTACATCTTCCGCCTGAGAACAGTCACCCGTTGCTACCCAACGCAGAATGGTGATTGGCTGACACCATCTGACACCCCTCTGATTGGAGAAAAAAGACGTGCTGGTGTGCTATACCAGGAAGAGGATTATATAGCTTTTTAAACGAATAAGTAATTAGATTGCTCATAAACCTAATCACTTGCTTTTTCTTTTTATTTAGGCTCAGATTTCAACTATAGATCGTATTATTAATAACCATAATAACAACCAACCAACAAAAACAACCTTATAAACATAATGGTGGCGCTGGACCTTCCAGTTTTATTTATTTTTTAATCGCGTAACATAAACATATTACCGTATGCAAACTGTACTGTATACAATATGTATATGTATATTTAATGTCTTAACTGTGCCCGTTTAAGTATTGAATATTCATATCTAATTTTACCACTGAAGGGAAATCTTAACATAAACATACAGGATATGGCTGGTCTCGGTACTTTAAACAAAAAAATACGTACCAGTATTCCATTTCTCCCTAAACATTGTAAGCTTCGAATGAAACCACTAAATAAAGACATAAATATAGAAATCTTAAGATTTGTTTTATTTAATGTTGGTAGCAGGATGAACTGTCAGAGTGTATATTTTGTCGCAAAGTTGCTACAAGATGTTAACAGTGAAAAAGGTATTTAGAAATGAGTTATTTCAAGATGAAAAAGAAAACATACACGAAACATGGTTTCATTACGACCAGAATCGGTCTTGAGATATTTTTAACTTGATTTACAGTATTTGAGAGGTATGTCTTAACACCGATACTACAGTGCTTAAGTAATGCTCACGTATATGTTTCTAGGTTTATATTATGCATTTCATACGGTCAAATTACTTTTGAGCAACTAATAAGAAGCGCTAAACGGTATGCGTTCTAGTTTCGTTTTGTGCTGGAACCCGTTGATTGTTTAGAGATATCAAGTACATACAAGTCATTTTTTAAATGTTGTAGTTCGTCTTGAAAAAATGTTACGAGTACATCATCTATCAACAATTACACAGGTTCTGTTTCCATATTGCGGATTTTGGTTAGGTACAGTATTATCAAATCCAGTGGCGCTGTGTGTTACTTTACTGAGTCCCAATCTGTGATTGAAACCTGTAAAACCGGTTTAATTTGTCACAGCCAGCACTCTTCAGGTGTGAGGGTCTTCTGCTCAGAATGAAACGCTAAAATGTTTGTGTATATTCTAATGGTAGTGGGGGCAGGTTTGTTCTTCACATCTGAAACATTTTCTCTGAAAGGATTTTCTTCTGAAAGGATTTTCTTGTTACAGCATGTTACAGTTTACTATTATTAACCATATTAATTTTAAGTGCTTAATGTAAAATCTTGTAAAAATATATTTTCATTGTTCAAATATACATTAATATACATTAAGTCTGACTATCATATAATAAGTTAAATACAAAACTAAAGAAAATATAGGGTTAAATATTATTCAAAATATTTTGCTAACAATGTTAACTGTTTATGAATAATAAAATGTATTAACTAAGGAGTATGATGGCACAGTTGTTAGTATGTTTTTTGTTTTGTTTCTTTTTCATAAATACAACAGTAGTACCTGATGTCTCAGTGGCTTTCAAAATTAAATTATGCATGCAAACCTGTGAACTAGAAAGATAACTAAGATTTTAATACTAATTAAATGACCGCGGGCACTTCCCACCCCCCCTACATTCTCAGAGTAGAACAGACTAACCTTCTAATGAAAGACGGTCCACCCCCCACGGACAGGAAAAGTGCCCACAGGCACTTAAACTTAATATGGTCAGTAACGGTAAACAGTAACATGGTAAGAAGGAGCACGTACAAACGTTTTCGAAATAACCACATGTAAGACTCTGATCCTAAAAATGTTTAGGGAGAAAGTGGAATACTGGTGTGCTTCCAGAAGAATCAGTATGGCTCAGAGATTAAATAAAACTTCACAGACATTAACGAAGAGCATAACGCGTGTACTGTATACACTGCAAGTACAACCCAACTCTCTGCAGGAGTGCTGGCTGTGACGAATTGAACCGGTTTCACGGGTATTTTCAAAGTAGGAGGCGAGATTTCCAGCGAAAGACACCCCCCCCCTCAAAAACCCAGTAAATACAGTACTTACTAGTTAAAGGCTAGGCTCCCGACTACGGCGAAAGGAATACTTCTTTCATTAGAAGACAATGAACATATTTTAGCCCTGAATGAATTAATAGCAAACATGGTTTACATAAAAGACATTTTTCCAAGAAAGTTTAGCCTTTGTCACTAATGAAACCACTAAATAAAGACATAAATATAAAAATCTTAAGATTTTTAAAATACATGACTTTGCTAAAATTTATTTGAAAATAAAAACAATTACAACCGCCAGGGGAGAGAGAGAACAGGGGAGGGATGTTGGTTTTGCATAAGGGGCGGGGCTATGGAAAGTAGGTATGTTTGGGAATGTGTAGTTACATGTTCTGGCTGTTTGTGAATTATCGTTGTTGAGTATGGAGTGTTGAGGTATTGATTTTGTGTAATGCTTTATGTTGAAAATTGAGGTGGATTTTGTTTATGATAAACAGGATAAACTGGGATGGGAGGAAGGTTTGGTTTTGCATAAGGGGCGGGATTATGATAATTGGAGGACATTGCGAGTGTAAAATGGTTTGATTATTTGATTTTGTATTGTGGTTGTTATCTATGTTTTTGGTTGGTATTATGTTTATATGGTTGTTTTTGTTGGTTGGTTGTTATTATGGTTATTAATAATACGATCTATAGTTGAAATCTGAGCCTAAATAAAAAGAAAAAGCAAGTGATTAGGTTTATGAGCAATCTAATTACTTATTCGTTTAAAAAGCTATATAATCCTCTTCCTGGTATAGCACACCAGCACGTCTTTTTTCTCCAATCAGAGGGGTGTCAGATGGTGTCAGGCAATCACCATTCTGCGTTGGGTAGCAACGGGTGACTGTTCTCAGGCGGAAGATGTAAGCAGCTTAATGTTCGTGTTAAATATTTTTTTTAAATTCAATTAAACGGGCACAGTTAAGACATTAAATATACATATACATACTGTATACAGTACAGTTTGCATACGGTAATATGTTTATGTTACGCGATTAAAAAATAAATAAATAAAAATGAAAAGTACAGCACCAGCTGGATTCGAACACACAACCTGCCAGCTGGTAGTCACGCACCTAGACCAGTAGGCTACAAGATAGCTCACATAATTAGGCAGGCGAAACAGCCCTACATAGCTCTGCCGCAGTACACGGATATAATCATACTGTTATTAATTTCTTTAGATACGCGATTCCATATTATATTCCCTTTTAATCAAATTCTAAAAGTATGCTTGTTGACTCCGGTATCACGTTAGTTAAAGACTTCGAAGCTTACAATGTTTAGGGAGAAATGGAATACTGGTGTGTATTTTTTTCTTTAAAGTACCAAGACCAGCTATATACTGTATGTTTACGTTCCAAAATTAATATCGTTTATGGCCTTCACACGCGTTACAGTATGCTCCTATTCTTTTTATGCTCAGCTACTAAGATTTCCCTTCAGTGGTAAAATTCAATATCTACAACGGGCACAGTAAAGACGTTTACAGTAAGTCTTTCTACGACAGTCCAACGGACCACGAGTGCCCCTGTCGGTCAACCAATCACGCACCGCGGTATCGCGTGTCATCTTACCTGCGGTACGTGTCTGTACCGCTTACTTTGAATGGCTGCATCTGTGCCTTTAGCACTCAGTAGCAATTACGCTGTTGATATAGATGGAGAAGAAATGTAAGATGAATTGATGATCTAAGCTAAAATATCCCTAACACGCCTCCTGTAACAGTGTTTGTATTCATAGCAAGTAATATTTTTTTTCAAACCTGAACGTTGCTTTTGCATTAAGTGTTATGTAACCATTAGCGGTTTTGGTAGCTTCTGAAGAGCGCACTTTTCCAAACTGAAGCCTATAAGAACATTATTCAAGATGCACCATGGCCCAGAACGTGCATTGGGACAAGGATTAACATCAATTGAAAGTACTCCCAAATAAAAGACTTGACGGAAAAATTGAAAGAGTAGGCAAGTATTAAAAAACACCATAACTTCTTGGCTTCCAATCTCTTTCCAGGTTCAGGCTTTGTAAAATGACATGATTAGTGGAGTCATGCCGCGGTTGTGAGTTCAAGCCTCACCTGGAGCAGCCCGGTTTTCTGTCTTGACAGGTAAACAGTGTTTTGTGTTATTTGCTAAATGGAGAGAGGATTCTGTGTTAATTGTGCTCCTCCTGGGAGAGGTCAAGATGAGAAGTTCACGAGGCTGGTGGTAAGTATCCTGTCCAGGAATATCGGGGCTGTAGGGGGTGAGATCTATAGATGTAGTAAACACATCAGTGGAGACGGTGTGTCTGCTCTCTGTGAGAGAGCCGGGCGGAAAGAATAATCTGTGGTCAGGGAAGAAGAGACCCTCGTTGGAAGAGCAGCGCTCCTCACAGGAGAGAATGAAAAAAAATATTTTTCAGGGACGCTGATTGTTCTCTTTGGTGGAATTAAAAGGACATGTGGTGTGCGACCTCGTGGTGCAACAGTAGCGCGATCTGACTCCAGATCAGAAGGTTGCATGTTCAAATCACGTCGAGGTCAGCTGATGAGTTTGCAGGTGCTGCTGGTGCCGAACCTGGAAATTACACCACGCAGTCTGGTTTTATCTGTACACCACATAGGTAATCGAACGAAGTAACAGCGCAGTACAGAACACCCAGTCAGGAGCTTATTCAGCGAATCATCATGAACATGACAAGAGAAAAGGCACACTGCACATCTGTGAAACATCACCGGCTTTAGAGACATTGACATCAGAGAATGGAAGTTTCAGACCTCGTTTTTGTTACAGGTTCAAGCAAACCTGAAAGTTAGGGAGTGTTTGGTCACTTTTGTATGAAAAAGTGTCTGAAGCCTGTAATTACAATTTGTCCTTTTTTAATTGTGGTTGAAATCCACTCCCATGTACCAAGACCTACAGTATATTCATGTTTGCTTAAATGACTAACGCTATTGGACATTAGCTGGTGTTTTTTGTAACGATTTGCTATTTCATGCAGGAAAGAAAGGAAACCAGACCCAACGTTTGCTTTCAGGTGCGGTCTATTTACATAACGGACATCTATTTCTGAGGAGCCTGATTTAAATCACACAACCCCGGTAGAAGTCGAATCGACAATCTAATAAACCGAAATCAGACGCGTTATCCATTAAACCACTAGTCCGTCACGTAAATGAATTGCACCATGGTGAGTTCAGCCCCACTACTAGTAATACCCCACCCCCATCTTAAATTTCTACGTGAGAAACGTGTTTTCCAAATTTTTATCAGTTTTTAAAAATCATCACTTTTAAGCAGACAAAGCCTTTATGTGTCGCTCTGAATTTCTAATTGATTTATAATTAAAAGAAAATAGCGTTTTGTTCCACAACGGCGTGAAATTATCACATCTTTCACTCTACGTCTCTCTAGTAGTAAAGCAGACCTTGCTAGGTGAGCATTTGCTCCGTTAAATTAGGTCACTTTTCATGTTAACTCACTTCTTCTAAACACAACATTTCCTGGTGCACGTTTTCTCCATGAAAAAAGACATTTTCCCTTACATGATTACTCGTTTTTTTTTCATCAAAGAGTACAGAAAGAAGAAAGAAAGAAAGGAAAAGTGTCGTAAATGAACTCTGTCGCCCGTGGGAGATGTCAAGCGCATTGGACATGAAAAGTGCCCGATAAAAGCCATTTCTGTACGTTTCTCTTAGTGTCGGGGCCAGAATGTAAAGGAGGCAACATGCGCAGCCAGCCGACTCAGCTTACTGAATGCAGGTGTCTCCGAGCGGTGTGTCCAAGGGGCAGTAAAAGAGGAGAATTCTGCCAGCGCCGTGGCTTAGTTGGTTAAAGCACCTGTCCAGTTAACGGGAAATCCTGGCTCCAAATCCCAGCAGTCCATCGCCTGTGTTGCACTAGACACCCTGTAGATAATCAAAAGCATATTGAGCTCCTTGGTAATGAAATTGGCGGATAAAAGCCATTTCACATCCTTTCTCAACTTGCTCAGTGAGCAGGCTCACCGCACACCGAACGAAGATATAACAGAGCAGTGTGTCCAACTGGCTGAAAAAGGGCAGTGCTTTGCTGGTGCTGTGGCTTAGTTGGTTAAAACACCTGCCTTGTAACCAGGAGATCCTGGGTTCAAATTCCAGCAGTGCCTTACTTCCTGTCTTTGCCCACTGTTTATTGTTACAGACAATATGCTTCTGCATTATGTTTAAATGAACTTTTAATTTCGCTTTTGGCACAACTTGTTTTTCAAGAAATCCACACATTGTGAAAGATAAAATGCTCATCTTTCTTATCAGTGCAAAAGAATTACTGCCAGCTGGCAAGAAAATGACAACGATTTTTTTTTTTACTTTAGCCAAAAATCTGTGAATGTAGAAAAAATACAAAAAATGTCAGTTTCTATGGCACACTCAGTCAGGGTGTCCTTCAGTTAAACACAACGTTGGTAGATCAAACGCACCCAGAGACACACTTCGAATTAATCCGATCTAAACATTACCTTCTCTAAATGTGATTGAGTTTCTTTCCACGTCCTTAGCCATCTTGATGTTTGTAGAGATTTTCAACTTTTGACACCAGTCAAACTACAAGTAAATAGTGGAGTACCTAAGTCAATATCACCGGGAATGTGAATATAAATGTAAACATCAATATTTCTGCTGTCTCCTGATAAACACAAGTATAGAGTCAAAACACAATAAATAATGCTAAAAAGTTATTCAGTTAACACCCAGATGCGACAAAACACATTTAATACTTACATCCCCTTTAAATATGTATTTCCTTAATATCAGTTCTCTTCCCTCCCCAGGATACCTGCAAATTCACTACAGCATATTAAAAGCTGTGTGTAAGTCTTACATGTGTTCTGAGTAGTATAAAGCGACACCTTTCGTCAAACTTTTGACAGGTACCACGCCCCCTTTTCCAGCCAATGGGAGTCAGCGGTGGTTGGCTGTCCCGCCCCCTTGCCAGCCAATGGCGTGTTGTTATTTGTGCATGTCCCGCCCCCTCAGGAGCCAATGGTGTGTTGTTAAGGGTCGGAACTCCCGCCTTCCCCCCCGGCCAATCGGTCCGGAACCTCAGGGTCCCAAAGCCCAAAAGCGGCGCATCCCTCGCTTTAGGTGTGTGAAAGTGTGTATTGGTTTGGAAGGGGACCATGTCTGCAGCGGGGTTGAGTGCGCTCTATTATAAACCTAGGGAATCGGGTAGTTACAGCGGCACAGAGAGTCTGGTGTGAGCTGCGAGATCCCGGGGTGTGAGCGGCGCCAGCCGCAGCCAGGTGGCCGAGTGGTTGACCGGCCAGGCTGCTTATACGCTGCACAAGCCGTGTCTCAAAAGCAGCAGGGTTGTAAGCACACACACACTGACTGCGTAAAGTCTCACGGAAAGAACTCGCAGGACAAACACCATGTGAAATGTGAACCGCTTTATTTCAATAGTAGGTGTTTCAAACACTGAAACAACGCAGCACACACGCGTTACCGGCTCCAATTTGCATTCAACAATTAAATGTTGGTGCGGAAAATTAGTTCGGTACATGTAACCGACCCCAACATTGCTGAGAAACTTTGAGGCATCTGAAAAAGCATTCATAACCCCCTTCCGCTCCCCATGTCTAAAGCCATGCGAACCACACTGGGTGATCCGATCTACCAGAGCAAAAACATTTGCCTGCGTAATCAGCGGGATGGTGTTACCACAGGTTCTGTGCAAAACACACTGTATTTTGGAATACACACTGTAGGCTTCCCCTACACCCCAGGCTTCCATTTCTGATCTGAAAACATCAGATCTGCAATAATTTCACTCAAGTTCTTGACATACACATCTATCTCTTTAACAAATTTAAGGATATTAGCATTCGACTCTTTGTTTTGCATATCAAGCTTTGTAGAGAGAAGTGTGTAAAGCACTCTTAGTAAGAATTCAGACGTATACATTCGAAATTCTTCATTCTTCGGACGATGGCACACCCGGGTCTGTAAAACAGAATGAAATCTGTATTCACATTTTACATAGATCTTTTTTTTTGCGTCTGTAAAAATAAGAATAGTGTTTCTTTTGCAACGCATCAAAAGTCACATCTACTAATTTTTCATCCAGCTGTTCAAGTATGGTGTGTACATGCTCGTATGGGGAGCGGTCCTCAATTATATTTTTCAGCAACTGTTTTATGCACCGCTCAGTGTCATTTCTAATGGTGTACGAACCCAGACACCTGGCGGTGTACAGAACAGTCGATAAAATTCTGGCTAAACTGAGAGACTTATAAATTTCTAAAGCGGCAAACGTCACATCTTCAAACCCATCTGTGTAGCCGACAGACAGGCATGTGTGACCCCGCTGCCCAGGATGGTCAATCAAACAGGCCGGGCAGTCATCAACCAGGACCCCCTTTAAACAGTGTTTGAAGATGCAATAAACTACTGCTTTCACAATCTGGGGCATAACATCGGGCTCATTAGGGACATCGTTAGCTAAACCTTGTTGGGCATCGGGTTTATTAACATTTGGCCGAACACACAAGCATAGACACGAAACATTCAGTTGTGCCGGTAGGCTGAAGATTGACCCGTCCACATCCTCTTTATTCTATTAAAGGAAAAAGAAAAGAAAGGCTTAAAAACTTTTGAGCTAAGGTTTTTCGTTAATATTTACCATTTCGCTAGCACCCGGCAGTTCTTCAACATCTGGTACCCCAGCTGAACTCACACCCCCGCCGCTGTCACAGGGTGCAGAGGGTGGGGTCGGGTTTTGCTAAAAAGAAGACCAAGTATTAAAATGACATACGCTAAGCACCGATACAACAATTCCACGATCAGAAAAAATATTTTAGCCGCCTACCTCTTCACTTTGTAGAGTAGCAGACCCCGTTGTTTCTCCACACAAAGAAGCCATCTCCGCAGCTCCTAACAAGGGGCGGTGTCTGACAGCTCCAAGGACGCGCTGCGACCCTGTCAGTCCGGAGCGTTTAAGAATATGCGCCAATGGTGTAACCATGCCTACATAACACAAGACATTTTTCAATTTAAAACGCATCACAACCAATGTTGTGATGACCCCCCCCCCCCCCTTGTTTTATCGAGAGCGAAAAGTTTTAAACTTCAAAAGTATTAACACACAACGCAAACACAAATGATGTGTATGCCCAGAAAAGAAATTTTAAACACGCGGGTTTGGTCTTAAAGTTATTAAAATAATGTAATAAGACACAGTTTATTTTTAATAACACATTCGCGACAGCTTTTTCGAAAGTTTGAGATAAATTTCCACACATCGCAAGCGTAAAAGTCTTTAAGGTATTAATAGGCAACAAATAATGGGGTGTTGTTCTTCATACTTTAACGGATTGGTCTTAAAGTTTTAAAATCACGTATTAGAGATAATTTGAGATGTTTTGGAGACGTGCGGTGTGTGTGTGGGGGGGTTTGTTAAAGTGGCTTATGTACATCGAACACACAGAGCCCGTTAAAATCCAACACGCGTTAACCACGGCCAGTGAGTTCAAGGTTGGCCCATATTTTCTGGATGGTTATGCTGTAATTGACAGAGTGCCGACAGCCTTTGAGTTCAACGGTTGCTTTTTTCATGGTTGTAGCGTTTGTTATTGTGAAAACGATTTTAATCCGCTGACAAACACTACTTTTGGCTGGTTGTACAGAAAGACGATGGTTAAAATTAATTTTCTCAAAATGAGAGGTTTTAACGTGCGTGTTTTGTGGGAGCACGAGTTCAGAGACACACTTGTTGAAAATGGAGACTTGGGTAAATTTCTAACAGCTGCGCAGTTACCAGAGCCTCTGCAACCGCGCGAGTCGCTTTTTCGGGGGAGAACAAATGCTATTTGTTTGCATTACACAGCGCAGCCCGGTGAAAAAATTCATTACTATGATTTCACCAGTCTGTATCCGTTTGTGAACAAAACTAAAAAATACCCACTGGGGCACCCCCGAATAATTTATAACAACTTTGGAGATTTAAAACGATATTTCGGTTTAGCGAAGGTGAAAGTTTACCCACGCAGACGTTTATACTTTCCAGTTCTTCCAACCAAAATTGACAAAAAACTGTTTTTCACACTGTGTCGTACGTGTGCTGAAACAAAACAGACCACCCCCTGTGAGCACGGTGATGAAGATCGCGCCTTGATTGGTGTCTGGTGCACCCCTGAATTACAGATGGCCTTAGATCTGGGGTATTGAGTGTGTAAAATTTACTAAATTTGGCATTTCGAAAAGGCCTCACACGATCTTTTTACCGACTACGTCAAACTGCATCTGAAAGGGAAACAGGAAGCTTCGGGGTTTCCAGAGGGGTGTACAGATGTCGCGAAACAACAAAGATATATCAGCGAATATTATGAAAAAGAGGGTGACGGCTGGACCCCGGCAACATTATAAAAGATCCGGCCAAAAGACAGCTTTCAAAAATTGCCTTGAACAGTTTGTGGGGGAAGTATGGACAAAGAGACAATTTACCACAGACCACCATTGTGAGAAACCCCGATGAATTGTTCAGGTACTTATTTACGCCATATCATGAGGTGTCAGCCTGCGAGTTTATCAATGAAAACACAGGCCATTCAAACACTAACATTTTCATCGCTAGCTTTACAACCGCCTATGCCCACTTGGAGTTATACAATCTGCTAAATGCTTTGCAAGGCCGCTGTCTGTACCACGACACAGATTCCGTTATCTTTGTGAGCCGGGAGGGTGAGTGGAATCCGGAACTGGGTGACTACTTGGGTGAGCTGACCAGCGAAATAGCTGCTGGACAACACATCACCGAGTTTGTATCAACAGGACCCAAGTCGTACGGTACAAACTGTCTGGAGGGAAAGCCTGTTTAAAGGTAAAAGGCATTACGCTCAATGTGAACAATTGTGAAAAGTTAACTTTAAGAGTCTGCGGGACTCGGTTTTTGACTATGGCGTTAACCCTTATGCTGAGTGCCGGGAATTTAAACACATTTCTATTCAACAGCCAATGATCGTGCGTGTTAAAAAGGATTGGCGCATTGAGACCCGGACCTTAAAGACAACCCAGAAGGTGGTGTACGACAAGCGGGTGCTGCAAGAAAATTTGACATCGTTGCCCTACGGATATTAACACGATGGATGTTAGGTTAAAACACCCTTTTTCATGCATTTTGTCCGGACCCTCGAATTGCGGTAAAAGTTATTTTATAAAACAGCTCTTGGAGAACAGTGATACCATTATGACTCGTAAACCCGAAAACATAGTCTGGTGTTACAGCTGCTGGCAACCTCTATACGCTGAGTTGCTTGTGAAATTTCCATACATTCAGTTTATAGAAGGGCTACTGACGTCGTTTTCCCACGACCAGCTACTGCCACCGGAAAGAGTAAATTTGATTATAGTTGATGATTTGATGGAGTCTGCGTGTGAAAATAATGAGATAGAAAAAGCTTTTACAAAATACGTACACCACCGAAACCTCAGCATCATGTATATCGTCCAAAATGTGTTTTGTCAAGGCCGGAAAAGTAGAACCATAGCGTTAAATACAAAGTACATGGTGCTGTTTAAAAACCCTAGAGATAAACTACAGATTACAACCCTGTCACGGCATATGTACCCCGGTAAAGCCAGATTTTTTTGGAAGCGTTTGATGACGCTACTAAAAAACCTTTCGGTTACTTGTTGGTGGATTTAAATGCCGACACCCCAGATGACTATCGCTTGTGAACAGGTCTTTTCCCCCCAGATGTACCCGCGGCTTATGTATTTAAAGAATCTAAAAGTCAGTGATCTCGCAACCATGCCAGCCCCAGTCACCGGAAGGCTATTCTCTGTGGGGCTTCAGATGATCTTGTACAGGCAATAGCTAAGCCTGCTAAGCAGTTTGGGACCCTGAAGAGAAAGCATAAGCTTTTAAAGACTTTGAGTCAAAAGGGTCTTTCTCTTAAAAGAAAGAGACTCTTGGTGAACCAGTCCGGCAGTTTTATTGGGACACTGTTGAGTATTGCAGTACCATTGATTACGGAGCTTCTACAACACCGATAATGGACCATGCTGAAAAAAAATGTACCTGTACCTCAGAAACAGCTCGATCGACTCCTAGACCGGTCCGGCAACGAAAGCGATGTGAGAAAAATAACAACCCGCAGGTTGGATGAATAAATGAGAGAAATTTTTCAGAACTCGCATCTGCCTGAATATGAAAACGTGAAATTGTATAGTCAGGTGTTACAATGGTATTTGACATTAGTATGCCAGGAGGATTCTGAAGAGGGGACGACCCGAAAATGCACCCGCCGATCTATCACACGCATCACCACAACAGCCGTCATCGACCGACACTGACTTTGGGTATATTTTAGACAGCGCATCTCAGTGGTACCAGAGAAATGCCGAGATATTGTTAAAGACTATGGCACGCAATAAACCGTTAATAGCCGGGAATTAACGGAAATTTGTGTACAAGGGGGCACCCGTTGAGGGCTCTCACATGATTGATCTTGTCAGAGCTCTCACACAACAGCAATCAGTTGCGGCCGGTAAGAAGCCAAAAGGTTGCGATGTGTTCACGGGGGCAATGGCCGAAATCAACGTACCGGGCACCTTGCTAGCCAACGCTGGTAACTGAGAGCTACTTGAAAAACTCAAGTCTGCCCCACTGTGGTGTGCAGTGTCTGTCAAAACTTTAAAACCCCATGTCCCACCCCCTTTTCAACCAATGGTGTTGTTATAGGGTGGATGTCCCGCCTTCCCCCACAGAGCAGTAGTGTGATAGAGAGGTTTAACCAAACTATTAAAACAAAAATGTGGAGGTACCTGACACACAAAAACACCTTTCGATATATCGATCTGTCTGATCTTATTTACTATTATAATCATAGTTACCACATGACTATTAAACGAACCACGGCTTCTGTTACGACTGATAACTCCTTTGAGATGTGGAGAACCGTCTATGGCGAACACTTTAAGCGAAAACCGTCAAAGTTTTCATTTAATGTAGGTGATCATGTGCGAGTGTCCAAAATAAAAGGGAGTGTTTGAGAAGGGGTATGAACAGACCTTCACAGATGAAATTTTCGGACCCCGGCTCTGAGACCCTATTACAAACTGCAGGACTATGCAGGCGATGACATTAAGGGCTCCTTCTACGCAGAAGAGCTACAGAAGATAAACCCCAATTCTGAGAGCGTCTATCGCATCCAAAAGATTAAAGCAGCCAGGGGGCGTAAGAAAAACAAACAGATTTTGGTAAAGTGGCGCAGATAGAGCGATAAATTCAATAGTTGGGTAAAGGCTTCCGAGGTCAGAGAAATACAGAGGTGCTGAAAAACGAACCCCAATTCTTCTATGTTACGCTGGCCAGTAATTCATCCTCAAAGATGTTTCCAAAGAACACCAGCGCGTGCTTCACAGAGCATCTGGCAAAGGCGATTGACCTGGACAGGAGCTGGGAAGTGGCTCTGGTCGAGCTGCACTATCCGCATACGGTAAACACGTTCGATCAAGATGAAGATTTTCTGTTCATCAGTGATGAGACTATATGGACATGTACCTTACCTAGAGGGTACTACTGCAACATCGATCAGCTCATGCATGAAATGAAACGCGCTGTGGAAAAATCCATGTTTTAATAGTTCTGTTAAACCTCTCTATCACTTATTCTATCACTCTATCAATTATTTTCCCTCGTCCGTTTGTAGCTTTTTAGGAGTACGACCCTCTTGAAATATATTTCTGAAAGCGCTTGTCACGCCCCCTCCAGACTTTTCAGTGGCACGGCCCAGGCATATTTAGACAACATGTGTATACGTGATAAGATGTAACAGAAACCATCGTTGAACCCACTGTAGTCTCTCATGTTCACCAAGTCTGCCTGCCACTGCCAGTCCATTTCAGGTACCAGCGTCCTGTTTCTCTTAAAGCTCACACGTGCCGGCGTGTGCAGCGTATAAGCCAGCTGGCCGGACAACCAGTCTGACACCCGGCCGCGGCTGGTGCTCACATCCGGGGAAGTCACTCAACAGACTCCCCACGCTGCTGTAACTCCCCGCTTCCTTAGGGTTATTATAGAGCGCGCTCAACCCCGCGGCAGACATGATCGCCTTCCAACCCTCGTCGCTTCAAACACGTTTCAAACACTTATTTATAAATCGAGGGGAATGCGGTGGCAGGTATTTGGACCTTGAGGCTCAGGACTCCTCAGTGGGGGAAGGCGGGACATCCGCTCCACAATGACACACCATTGCCTCGGGTGGAGGGCGGGACAGCTGACCATAACAACACACCATTGGTTGAAAAGGGGGCTGGACATCTGCCCACCACGGCCTCACATTGGCTGAAAAAGGGGGCATGGTACCTTTCAAAAAGTTTGACAAAAGGCGTCGCTTTATACTGCTTCCAGGTCTTACTTAATATTATTTTGATTAAAAATAGTATTTTAATAAGCAATAAATGGCACATAAAATAGTTTGAAAGTGAAGACCACATAAAATCAACTACAAATGTGGGAACTTTAAATTTGTAAGATTATTAATTGCATGTAGCACATTAGCAACACTACAGTAATGCTAATATAACAATAGTGTAAGAAAATCCTGATCCAATACCTTTCAAATGTTGATACAAAATGTGAATGACTTCAGAGTTTAAGAAGTGGGTATTGGGTCTCCTGATGGAGATCAGAGATGAACTGAGGTGTGTGGGAAGGTGTACAGGACCGTTGGACTCCCAGTTCCACATCAAGAGGCTGAGCACAATTGATGAGTTCTGTACACACGAGCGAGTCCTTGCTGCTGGTATGATATTACTGTATATTCTCTCTGTGGTGTAGAAAATATTCACTAGTATTCTAGGTTACAGATGGGTCAAAATTTCACAGCCTACATCTGATTAATAGGATCCATCTCTGGCATACTTTGTTATTTTTAGTTTATAATGTATACTATTACTTATCTTTTAATGCCAAAATAAAGTGTTTTACATAATGTTCTATGTTCTAAAACGTTACTACAATTTAACTTTGAAATATGGGCACTTTGTATTCTAAGACTGAGCAAATACTGCAGAAAAGTGCAGTTAATATGTAAAAATGTGTTAGTTCCATTGAGTAGTCATGGGTAATGTGTATGTCTGATTAGTTGATTGATGAAGATCCAGTAGTAAAAAAAATTCTAAAATTATTTCAAATATATTATTTCCAAATAAACCAACTTTGGAGAGTAGGTGACAGTGATGTCAGAGGGAGTGTGTTCACAGTGTTGTCAAGGTATTGCTTATTGATTTTTAAGATGTTTTTACATTACATTTTTACTTTGATCAAGTTAAAATATGCACAAAATTTTGTTTATAGATACCTATGTGCTAAGCACTGAATTTGCAAGGTGTAAAGCTGCAAAACTGTCTTTTAAAGTATAAGAATTACAGTAGTACATTTGATCCTAAATATTTGAGTAAAAAAAACATTGACTGGAAACTCACTTAAAAACATCTAAGCTCAGTGAGAATTTGGTTTTCAGACAAATGACAAATGAACTGATGATGGAATTCAACTTCGCTGGCATAAACTGGAAAGATCAACGACAAAAGAGGGGCCTGGGAAACACAAATCTTTATAGAGCAATTAAAGATACTCTTATTCTATGTTGTACTTTCAAACTTTGGGTACTCTTTAATTAGGACAGACTATTGGTCCATTATTATGATGCAAGCTAAACTTAATACATTGATTAAGCTTTGAGCTTAGTAAACCTTAATGGTTCTTTCTTGAGATTAATCATAATTTATTTGAGTACTAATATTATAAAATTTTCTCTTAGCTGCAGTGCTGAAGTCCCACCCAACAACAACAGAAAAAGAAATAAAGGAGCACAAAATGCTTTGTTTGAAGATTGCGTACGCAAGGCAGGGGGCCTGGAAGTCTGGACACTGAAAATGATAAGTTGCTGGTTCTAACTGTTAGGACAATAAGAGAGGGCTTTGCAAATGGTGAACAGTAAAAATTGGTCCTAACTTCACATTGTAATCATATTTTCTTGGAAATATAGAAGTTATACGTTTCAAAATTTACATCTGAATTGAAATGTGTTTTTGACTTAAATATTAGCATGTTCAGGTAATTAGTTTGTGTTTGTCTTTACTATATATATTGCCATGTTACAAGAATTTGTAGCTAAAGTTCACTAGTCGTGTCTTTTTATAATTAGCCTTTGTTGATTACAATATTGTATATCATGTATAATTTGAACTACATATTTTTCAGGTGTTTGATTATTCTGAAAATTAACAAATTCCTAAACTGTCATTGGCTTGATTTATGCCTTGATTTAAAATCTCTTTGATGTATAATAGTCCTCTAAAGTTATCTGTATAATAGAACTCCAACCATTTATATATAATGAACATATAATCATAGATGTATAATTGACGTATAACAATATACGTATATTAGAATTTCATTCTAGACAAATTACGGACCACATTTATACGTCTAAGGTATGCGTTTAATAGACTTATATTCTACATCTTTTGCCCTCTGGGCCAATTGCTGTTCATGAGCTCCTAGCTCCACTTGTTCCCAGTGGAACCAGCCTGGAGCAGCAGAACAGAGGTTTTGTTTCATTATATTGTCTGCCATTGTAAAACAACTTATCCCTTAGGGATAAAAACTCTCCCTCGAGTCATGTGTATCTCCTGTATTTGCCCCATACTCCCAGGGCTCATCTCTCAGCTGAGTGATCAAAAGCTGAACTCCAAGATACTGAATTTCACATTGGGGTACAACAGAGCCTGCTGTGAAATTGGGCAGGGGAGGACCGGTTGTACTCCTGAACTAGTCCCCTCCTCTCCTACTCTCATATTTGCATCACAGTCTATAAACTCCAGCCCTATTGCTTTTTTTATTTATTTTGTTTAAAAAACAGCTCTGGTGAGTTATGTATTTAACAATAACATTTCACAAATCTATCCAAAACAATTCTGGTACAATTCTTTTTACTCGAAGGTCTTTAGCTTAGTGGGCAAGACCTGGGTTCGAGCCTATACAGTGAGGCACGAACTAGGGTGGGAGTGGCGGGAGTACAAGCCCTAGAAACCAAATCCCTTACAATAAGAGAAGGACAGACAGTTAAATGGGGATAATTTTGAAGTTGCAAATATGAGATACCATAGCACGTTTTGTTTTCACTCCCTGGAGAGACAGGCTTCCATAGTTATGTGTATACTTGATATATCAGAAGGGGGCACTCTTCTCTTTACCGCACGTAGTCCCGAACACCGCGTATGGAGTTTGTGTGAGTGAGGTCAGTAACGAGCTCGATCAGACCCAATCGACTGCTTTCATCCAAAACAGCCCTTCATTTGGGCTTTAACCACTTAACAACATTTAACATAATATTTAGACAACGTCTGCCTGGAATTTCCTCCCCCTTAAACATTTGTTATATCTCTGCAGCAGAACATAGCAGGAGCCTGGTTCAGGTCTTAAATTGAAGCTACCCCCCTTGGCTTTGAGTGTGAATAGTCAAATTTCTTAATGTGTCCACTCAGCAGACAGACATATGAAAAAAAAACAGCTGGTGAACATGTTTTTTTGGTCTTCAGAGGTCAGAGTTTTCAACTATATGCATGTCAAGGGCCTGGTAATGATTTTAAAACTTTGTTCTAGGTAACTACTAGCTTGGATAAAAATCTGGGACAAATTGATCAATTAGAAAAAATTCTACATCATGTTTTGTGAAGACTGGACCTGGAATGACATTAATAAATTAATACAAAATCATGAAAATATTGAAAATAAGAATAAAAACCATTGCAATTGCTATAAAAACCTTTAGACGCTGCTAGAGAGCCTTTATCTGCTGTTATGCAATGAAAACAAAACCTCAGAGTTGCCTTCTGGTGTGGAATAAAAGGAGCACTGATAAGAAACTGATAAAAAAACTGATTGATTACCCCTTCTGAGTCAATGATTGACAGCTACAAATGCAGCCTGAAGCTTTTAGAGGAAGTCTCGCCCCCTAAGGGCTCTGAAGGGCTGAAAATACAATAAATAAGAGCGGTTTTTACCAATCAAATCACCTTATTTCTAGCGGTCGTTCTTCAAACATGTACTATGTAATCAATAACGTTTACTAGTCTCTAGCTCTTGAGATAAACTAGTCTGGGTTATTTTGGATATATATCATGCTCCAGAATAAGGTAAACATGGGATATATATATATATGCTGGTTTTTGCTTTTGCGGTTCTGTTGGTAAAAATGTATGATATTGACATGCTGGGCTGGCCAGGTAGCCGGGTGTTTTTATTGGGATTCTGCTAGTTCATTAATTTATTGGTTTATTGCATAATAGTGTCATGTCTGTGGAAACAAACTTTATGGTTTTGTTGTGGTGATATTGGAGAATACGTGCATGTGAGAAAATTTGTGGAGCGGTTTCAAACAAACGTTGTTTATCTCGCGTTTATCTTAAAAATAAAAAGTGTCATCTGGGGAGACAGGAGTACCCCCCGGTGACCTCGATACGGACTACCTCCACCTGTTACCCCTCACACTCAATGTTTCAGAAAAAGGGTTTTAATTTAAGCTTTGCCCAGCAGTGTTTGAACAGAGAAAAGAAATAGAAGAGGTATTCGCGCCGGTCTAGCACAGTAACCACTAAGTCAAATAATTCAATAATAATAAAAATAATAACAATTATAATACTAATAATAGCGAAAGAACACCGACTTCTTCTTTAAAAAAAACTATTGACATAGTGCGTCTCCAACACTGGCTGGAGACTCTGTGTGTCCGGGCTCAGCGGTTATATAGGACAGGACTCGGCGAGCTGCAGGTGAAACTCATTGCTCTGCGCTCCCTGTGCGGAATGCGCGTCTCCTCCCTCCAGACTCATCAAACCGCCTTCATACTCTTCAGCGGGGGGAAAAAAACAACAAACTCACCTTTACTGTCTTCATACATCCCTCTTAAATCCCAGAAACACAGAAACTCCAGGGCGTTTCTGTGAGTCAGTACTGGGTTTCTCTGTTCGAGGTTACAAGCAGAAACAATAAAAGCACTGAAAGCAGGAAGTTATTTCTGCTCGTAGGCATAAACGTGTAAAAATACATTTTCTGATTCCTAAAACCTAATAAAATCCATGTAAGTCTCCCTTTTGTTCCCAACGCACATAACTGAATATGAACCAGTCAAGTTCAGGTACTTTTCTGCTGAATATGAATACACTAGTTCTGGCGCAGCTGTTACAACAAAGATACTTACGAACTATATTTTTCATACGAGCTATTGCCGTTTTTAAATGGAATCTTTTTTCAATTCGCTAAATCACACGAAACACCAACAACACTCATCGTAAGCATCTGACCAAACACATTCCTGAATTTTAAAAGTATTTAGTATTTATTTTTAACTTGTTTTATTTAAAATATATATATATACACCTGTTTTACATATTCTTGCCATTTTTGGCATATTGTAAGTGGATTGTAACTTCAAATTGATAATTCCTGACCTTTATAACTGTGTATCATTTCTTTTTACCTTGTTTTAAAATGTTTTAATGATTTTTGCATTTTATAGAACTTTTTTAATATATTGTGAGCATTTTAGCAAAATTTTTAAATAAGACTATCAATGCTCCTGACTTTTAAACCTGTATTTATCCTGACATTATTCTCTCCAACTGCAGATGAGGAGGGATGCATTTGATTTTTAAATTGGTTAATTTGGGGGGAAAATGTACATTAATTTCTTTGTACGTATCAACAGTGGGAAACGGCATTTTGGGATGAATTGCAATCTTTACTGCAAGGCCTTCAGACTGATATAGAAATGACGGGAGATTTAAATGAGACGTTTGATAAATCAGACAGGCACAGTACAACATCTAAAATGGCAGAACCCTCTAAAGTACTGAAATATTTTAGGAACATTCATAATCTAAAAGATGTTTGGTAGTTACTGTGTCCTGCTACCCTTTCGTATTTTTTAGTGTGCATGAATGTGTCCCACTTCTTTTATTAGTTTTTAAGGAAGATTCTGAAATATCTGATTACGAGATCAAGCCAGAAAAAAAAATGATGACAATTAGTAGGAAGAAAGATACAATGTATTGACAATGTAATATGCTTTAAAGGATTAAAAGGAAAATAAATAATTTATCTATGCAAACTAATTCAACTGAACTCCTCTAAACACTATAGCCTGAAGAATTGCCGAAGCACAATGTATCACTTTGGGTGACACTAAGGGAAGAGGAACACAAAACTCAAAACCACAAACCACTTATTTTCAACAGCAAAAATATGCTTGAAAATATTTGACAAAAAAAAGAAACCTTACATGCATGGAAACCAATATTTATCTGCTAGGGTAGAATGCAGCAGAGAACAGTAGGGCAGAAGGTTAGTGTAACTCTATAGTGCATCACAGAGGCCGGTCTCTTCCCCTCATTATGCAGGCTGACTTGTTCACAGTGAACTGTCCTCCAGCGATAGTCAGCTGCAATCACTGACATCAGACATGATGTTAATACTCTGATACCACTTTGGCTGATTTGGTTAATGCGTTTTCCTATTAAAACAGGAGATCTTGAGTTCAAATCCCAGTGGTGCCTCTCTTCCTGTCTTGTCTTATAGAATGTATCACTATGGATGATCACGTGTGGCTTGATTTTGTTAAATGCAAGTTTTCATTTTCTTTCTAGAACAACTTGCTTTTCATGAAATTCATACAGCTTGCGAAAGATTAAACACAGATCTTGCTTATCAGTGCAAAACAAATATCACAGGCCGGCAAGAATAAAGTCTTTTTTTTTTACCAAAAGCTTGCAAATGGAGAAAAGGGTTGCATGTGAGTCTCTGGGAGCTGTTAATTGAAAGGTTAGTGGTTCGAGCCCATTTCTCATTATTCTACTTAATTGGATTTCTTAGTAAAACCTTAACCCACTTGATATTTGCAGGAAATGCAGTTGTTTTGTGCGTCGAACTACAACAAGTAAACAATTGAGTACATTAGTCATTAACACTGGGAATGGCCAATAATGACCAACATTCAAGGAAATCATATTCAGCCATGGACTTTGACCTTCAAATGGCTGCCGGGAGAATTCATTTATACTCTCGTTGCACCCTTAGTTAAAATATTTAAAATTACAACACAGATTTGTTGGACAACTTGAAAAGCAAAAAAGACAGTTGGACAGCATGATTATGTTAGGACTGTACATTTCTATTTTAATATTTGTGTATATTTATCTTAATTTTAATATACATGTAACCATAAATGCTGTTCTATATATACTGTATATAAAGATTGTTGTATTTTATAATATTTTAGCAGAGGGCACAAGGGGGTCTATTATACCTTGCGAAACATCAAAGACAACTATAATAGAGGCTCATATTTTAATAAAATTTGCTTTAAAACAAAACCAAAATTTGTATGATATCATCCCTCAATATCGACGTTCAGTTGAAGGATTTGAAGAGGCAACAGCGAAAGGTGAGTACATTGATTGTGGACCCATGCTTGCATCTGAATAATCTTTCCTCCTGGAAAGAATTAAAAACAGGTCTGTTTTGAGTCTCATGATGATGCTATTCTGGATCTGGAAAAAACACGCAAATTTGTTTCCGATGTATTTTTCAATTTTATCAGATTTTATCAGGTGAATGCAGTCGATACGTTCAAGTTTTTATATGATAACAGGACCTACACTTAGGGCTCAGTACTGATAACACTGCTGATATTGATGGAGTAGAAATAAGTGATGTATTGGCAGCTTTATCTGAGGCGAGAAGTCCTAGAACACCTACAAAAATGTTAGGATTCAGAGGAAGAAATATTTTTCTACCTCACCCAATCCTATTGCATTAACGAGGCTGAAGTTGGCTGCTTATTCGCCAGCTTCTTATTCGCGTTTTTTGTTCCACCTTAAATGCTGCTGCTGTGATGTTATGCCGCCTTTCGCCTGTAGATGGCTCTCTATAGTAATTTTTAAAAATACTAATCCGAGTGGATTACTGCACATATCCTCAGTAAAGGGTAATATGTAAGTAATGATTATCCAAATTGCATTTTTGTATGAAACACATTTCAGAAAATCGAAAACCAATTTTCAAAACTCACAATAACACAAACTGGCATGTCAGACAACAAGTAAATAAGACAAAGGCAAAACGTGAATTCTCAAAGTCTCAAAATCTTGCATTTTGCAAGAAATATTATTATAGCAGTTTACAATGGGACATTTAGAACATGGCATATGAGAATATATGGTTAACAGAGGATGAGCAAAGGGTGATGACACTTTCTGCTTATTGCTATGATCCTCCCTCCTGATTATAAAATCGTCTAACAATTCTGCCACTGAGGTGTGAGACACAATGTAACAGACTCTAAAAAATCCTGAACTTCAGGAAATGTTGCTGTACCATTTTTAAAATATGATCCTCTGAATATGGCATGAGAGAATTCATAGGGAAAAGCTAATTGCTCTTTCTGTTGTGTTGCGATGGCCCCTGTCTAGAAAAAAAAAACATCTCAGAATTGTGACACAAAGGTGTGAGACACAATGTAACAAATTATGAAAATCATGAAGTATAAGAAAATTTACTGTACCATTTTTTTCATATGACCCTCTAAACATGGCATGCGAGGATTTTAGTCAACAAAATAGCACCCCTTCTTCTGAATTACTTTTTCCCTCCTTCCTTGTTACCAAAACATCTTAGTATTCTGACACTAAGGTAAGAGAGACAAAATTACTCATCACGAACATTTGTAATTACAAAACTTCACTGTTGCATTTCTGCGTTGTGACATTCTGAACATGGCATGTTAAAGTATATAGAAAACCTAGATCAGAACAGGCTAAATGTAATTCATAGTGATTTATATTTTTTTAATTCTTTCTAAATGAAAAATATGTTTTTCAGTGATTATGACACTTCAGTATTACATAAAATATGCTTCAATGCCAAAATAAATAATAATAGAAAAAATACCCACAGTGGACATTCATAGTTGTGATTATAGGAATTTTATCAGGTGGGTAGCTGTGTCAACATGCGTAGGCTGCAAAGGAAAAAGTAAAGGATTATTCCATGCTGAAAAGAGAAGAAAGGAAACATAACGTGTTTCTTCAGGTGTGAGAAAGACAGGGCAGTAAGCAAAGATAATTTTCTTTATCTTTGCTTACTGCAGTTTATCTTTGATGACAACATCAAAGAAGTTAGGAAGTTTTACGGCTAACAGCTCCACATCAACTTCCTTTTATAACTAACCTCATCAGATCCCTCAACTCCCAACTCTTCCAATTTCTCACTTCAGAGAAGGATAAAAAACTCAGTCATCCTCTACAGAGAAAAACCATCAACACCCCTACCACCTCCACCAATCCTAACCTTGCTTTTACTATACCCTCTGACCTTTCCCTTTCACCCCTTTGCATCCTCAGCTAACATATTTTAAAATTACAATAGACTGTATAGTATTTATGTTTAAAATTAAGGTAAATATGTCAAAATATCAAAATCCAACTGCACAGTGCTATCGTAACAATGCTTGTCAAGTTCTCAAAAAACCTGCATTTTATTTTTAAAATATTTCAGCAGAGGATTCAACTGGAGTATAAATGAAGATTCAACGATACTTTTTCTTGGGTGAATATGGTTTTCTAGGGAGTTGCAATGTTGGGCATTATTGGACATTTCCCGGTGACCCTGACACGTGTTAAACACTCGCATTTCCTGCAAATATTAAAATGGTTATGGTTTCGCTGAGAAATCCAATCGACTGAAGACAACGTTTACATCGCAAAAGAACCCCGTCCCTGGGTGGACTTGAACTACAAACTCTTCAGTTAATAGCCGAACGCGCTAACCAATTGCACCCCAGACACTGACTGGCAAGCCCTTCTCTCGAATCACAAGTTTTCGGTTAAAAAAAAAAATCTCTTACCGTTTATTTTGCCAGCCGGTAATATTTCTTCTGCACTGATAACCAAGAATTGAAATTCATTTTTCGCAATCTGTGTGAATTTAATCAAAAACAAGTTTTCCAGAAAGGAAATGAACACATGCATTTAACGAAATTAAGCCCTTTGTGATTGCCCGAAATGATACGTTCTGTACTACAAGATAGGAAGAAAGACACGGCTGGGATTTGAACCTCCGTTCTTTTGTTTGATAGAGAAGCGTTTTAACCAACTAGGCTACGGTGACAGGACAACAGTCACCTTTTACAACCGCTTGGACACACCGCTCTAAGACATCTGCGTTCAGTAAGCGCTGAACCTGCGCTCAGAGCAAATTGCCTCTTTTACATAGCAGCCCCGACACTGAGAAACGAAGAGAACTGGCTTTTATCTGGCATTTTCATGTCCAATGCGTTTGACATCTCCCAAGGGCGACAGAGTTCTTTTGCGACACTATTTCTTCTTCTTTTTTATTTCTGTACGCTTTGATAAAAAACGAGAAATCGTGCAAGGGAAAAATGTCTTTTTTTTCATAGAGAAAACGTGCACCAGGAAATGTTCTGTTGAGAAGAAATGATTTAACATGATACGTGACCTAATTTATCGGAGCAATTGCTCAACCAGCAAGGTCTGGAGAGGTTGGAGAGACCGGGGTAAACCCAGTGGGCATTGGTTCGTCGAATATACATATATTTACGGCGAAATTACGTCTATACGTATATATACGTCGCCTAGACGTATAATCAACGTCGAATTGCAACCGTAAAATCGACGACATGAATAAACGCATATATAACGTCGAAAACACATCTAACACAGTGCCTGAGGCTTTTTACTGTAAATTACGAAGTAAATTATTTTGGCAGTAATTAATTTACACGTGTATAATAAATATAGTAAATATAATAAATTAATTACTGCCAAAATAATTTACTTCGTGCACTGTGCAGAGTGCCGTATACTCCTAGTTGCGGCACACGCGATACATACAGTAAAAAGCCTCAGGCACTGTGTTAGATGTGTTTTCGACGTTATATATGCGTTTATTCATGTCGTCGATTTTACGGTTGCAATTCGACGTTGATTATATGTCGAGGCGATGTATATATACGTATAGACGTAATTTCGCCGTAAATATACGTATATTCGACGAATCAATGCCCACAGCTTGGCATACAAGGGTTTTGCTGAGGGGGTCTTGCCACCTGCCTGAAAAAAACAGTAAAATGTTTGAGTGCCTATAGAGTTTCTATTTTTATTTTCTTGACAAAAGTTGATACCATTTCCTGGACACCCCGTCCCCCATCAGTGCGCGGTGCCCGGGGAAAAAGCTGTAGGGGGGCGTCTGAAATTCTGAGGGGGGAGTGATATTTCGGTTGAAACGGAGCTGTACGGTGCAGCTACCCAAATGAAATCTCGCAGCTATGCCATTGATTAGTGCTTCACGATAGAAGATAACGACTAGCAATCTGGTATTTGCGATGAAGTTCAGTTTCACATTTTTCGTCATTCTCACGGTTTGTATTGCCTGGAGCGAAAAGTACCATAACCGTTCATTTTTGCAGCTACATGGACGTTCTGAATCGTTAAGAAAAAAATGTTGTAAAACCAACAGAAAGCACAGACTGCTATAACTAGTCCTAGTTATATAACGATTTTAAGTATAATGATAAACTACTGCAAGGAATCGGTCCACCTGAGCAAACAGGATCGTAATGTTGACACTCAATAACGACACTGATATGTGCAGTTCCTGGACGGATAGCCCTCCTGCCCATCAAACAGACTGAGTGACTGTTCGTGTCATTTAGTGTTGTCTGACCATTGACAAAGTACAACTATTTTTTTAGGGCGCAAATTAAGTTAGGTAAATCTTTTTGTCCAAAACTGAAGGGGTGACATTCCCCCCTCCCCCCGTGATGCCAGGCCTGTCCCCATCCTATTCCATAATGTCATTATATATAATACCACACAACAGTGACCGATCCTTACTAACTGCATGCGTTAAAATTGCACATCAGCTCATAGCAGGGGGCACATAGCCGCGATGTATTATCAATGTTAAATTTCAACCATAATATCGACAACATTAATAAACGCATACGTTGAGAAAATATCGAACCCAGCATATTTTCCGGTTATATACCACAATGCATTGCTAGTATTCGTTGGTCACCATTTTGGACACGTTTTTCAAACGTAGAAGTATATCTGCAAATATTTCAGCAATCCTCTTTTGACGAGTAAGTGTGAACAATAATAATACTATCTGAATACATACAGATCTTTCTTAATATTATTTTGATTAAAATAGTACGTGATAAGCAAAAAAATGGCACATAAAATAGTGTGAATGGGGAAGATGACACAAAATCGTTTTCCCGTTTCTCTTATTCTTATTCTATGTTGTACTTTCAAACTTTGGGTACTCTTTAATTAGGACAGACTTTATTGCTCAACTGCTATGATGCAAGCCAAATTTTATACATTTATTTCAGCTTTGAGCTTAGTAAACCGTTCATTTTTTAGATTATACTAAAGAAGATATTAATCATCATTTATTTGGGAAGTAATATTATATAATTTTCTCCTAGCTGCGGTGCTGAATTCCCACCCTACATCAACAGAAAAAGAAATAAAGGAGCACGCAATGTGTTACTTGAAGAATGCATATGCAAGGCAGGGGGCCAGGAGATCTGGACTCTGAAAATAATAGGTTTTTGGTTCTAACTGTTAGGACAATTAGACAGGGTTTGCAAATAGTGGACAAAAATCGTCTTAACTTCCATTGTAATATTTTTTTCTTGGAAATATAGAAGTTGTACATTTTAAAATGTATATTTGAATCAAAATGTGGTTTTGAGTTAGTGTGTTAATGTAATTAGTTTTGTGTTTGTCATTACTATACTGTATATTGCCATGTTACCAGAATTTGTAGCTGAAGTTTAAGACTAGTTGTGTTTTTTATGATTATTGCCCATATGTTGATTGTTGATTGATTGTATACAATGTATAATTTGAAATACGTATGTTTCAGGTGTGAATGTGTATTTTCAGAATAAATTTCTAAACCTAATCATTGGCTTGGTTTACTTGTTTCTACACCTATAAAATCTATCTTTGATGTATAATACACCTCTAATGTTATCCGTATAATAGACCTCTAACCATATACGTATAATAGACGTCTAAAGTTATACGTATAATAGACCTCTAACCATATACGTATAATAGACGTCTAAAGTTATACGTATAATAGACCTCTAACCATATATGTATAATAGACCTCTAAAGTTATACGTATAATAGACCTCTAACCATATACGTATAATAGTCCTCTAAAGTTATCCGTATAATAGACCTCTAAAGTTATCCGGAACTCCAACCATATATGTATAATAGTCCTCTAAATTTATCTGTATAATAGAACTCCAACCATTTATGTATAATGAACGTCTAAGCATAGACGTATAACTGACGTATAACTTTAGACGTATATTAGAATTTCATTCTAGACGAATTGTAGACCACATTTAGACGTCTAAGGTATACGTTTAATAGACGTATATTATACGTCTTTTGCCCACTGGGAAGTTAGCTCGAAGTTCGAAAACGATTTTGGCACGCCTGTAGCGCTTTCACGAAACCTCTTAGAGTTGCGAGAATGCTTGTTTTGTGTATAAAATACATTGTGGATGCTTTCTCAGCCTTTACTTTTTCGATTTTATGACATTTTTTTGACCATGCACGAATATTCTTTTGTCCATATCTTCGCAATGGAAGCACAGAACGCCGTCAAACCAAATGCATTTTAAAGACCACGACTTGTGGATATTTCCACAGCCTTTACATCAAACTATCAGTGAGCTAATTATCTTTTTTTAAACCTCCGGTTTTTCATCGATGCGTAATTACGCACAAACTGGAACCCGGGGGACCGCTGTGTGCACACGTTCACAACGCGAGAAATACTGTTCAATACGGCTTCATGCGAAAAACCCATATATGACCATAGGAAGCAGAACAGCGCAGTCTCCCATTACCCAGACTGTAAGCACGGGAATAAAGCTTTGTTTGATTTCTGAAACCCTTCCTTTACGTCCTGTTTTCATTCAGGTAAGGGTCAACTATATTCACAATACTACTGACAGCAGGAAGATTAAAATAATCTTTACTCAGCAGCTTATTAAAAACAGCTCCCATGATGTTCATACCGACTTTTTACACAGAACACTGACACAGCTTTGTGTTCTGAATCTCTTTTTCTCTTGCTTTTATTTAATGTGGCACAATGCACTGGGATAGGGGTATTCTGTTCACAAACCAATAGCATTTAAACCACAGCACCCACAATGCTGCAGGTAAGTGTTTTGCACACTAAGCAGGTCATCTGACTATTCCCAGCTTTTTAGGGTTATGGAACCTTTATTTTTTTATGATTTTCTGAAGATAACACTACAGGTAACACACTGGGGTAGGTGGGTCTTCTTCATGGCTCAATAGCATTTCAAATATAGCAGCCACACTGCTGTACCCACGTGTTTTACACACCAGACAGGCCCCCAAACCTCATACAACCTTACTGTGGCTGTGGCCCCTTTCTTTATTTTGTAATGAGTTTCTGAAGATAACACTACAGGTAATACACTGGGACGGGTGGGTCGTCTTCATGGCTCAATAGAATTTCAAATACAGCACCCACACGGCTGTACCCAAGTGTTTTACACACCAGACAGGCCCCCAAACCTCATACAACCTTGCTGTGGCTGTGGCCACTTTCTTTATTTTGTAATGATTTTCTGAAGATAACACTACAGGTAATATAGTGCCATAGGTGGGTCGACTTCATGGCTCAATAGCATTTCAAATACAACAGCCACACTGCTGAAACGAAGTGTGTTACACACCACACAGGTCCCCTAACCTCATACAACCTTGCTGTGGCTGTGGCCCCTTTATTTATTTTTTTAATAAGAATTTTAGTTTTTCAATATGGCACCATTAGACAGGCAGTACATGGGGATTGGGGGGTGCTATTCATGAGTCAATAGCTCTTCAAGCACAACAGCCACAGTGCTGCAACCAGGTGTTTTACACCAGACATTTCCCCTAACCTTATACAACCTCGCTTTGAGTTGTGGAATATTTCTTTATTTTTTAATGTGAAGGGGCAGGCCTCCTGACCTTTCACAGTCATGCTTTGTTGTGTGCAACTTTAATTATCTTTTTAGGATTTTTTGAACATGGCAACTTCCACCGAGACGGGTGGGGGGGTGTGGGGGTGCTCTTCAATAGCTTTTTCATCTATACACACAAACAGATGTAACCAAGACACTCAGAACCTGTCACGCAGGGGCTGACTGCTGAGGATAGGGATCCAATGCGTGCCCTTTGTAGGGTTGGCGCGAGACGCAGGCGTAGTCGGAGTAAACAGGCAGGGGCCCGAGTCCGGGAAGGCGTAGTACAGGCGTAGGCACAGAATCGACAGGCGAAGGCGTAGTCGAGGGACTGGCAGGGGTCGGAGTCCGGGAAGGCGTAGAAGTTGCGTCGGTAGGCAGAGGCGTAAACGAAGAGACAGGCTGGGGTCAGGATCCGAGAAAGCGTAAAACAGGCGAAGGTTCAAAATCGAGTGGCTAAAGCGGTTGTCGGAAAAGCGGGGTCGAAGTCCAGGGGAGAAGTCATAGTAAGGCAAAGGCGCAGTTAGTAGGTAAGCTCCGGGAGAGAATCTCAACCGTGAGCAATGACCGGGAGACAGATGAGGGTTTAAGTAGAGGACTGATTGACATTTGCACGTTTGGTATGGGGAGAGCTCGAGGGAATGCAGGAGCGCCTGCCTGCGTGAGGGAGATTCATGACAGAACCAACAGAATCAACCTGAACTCATAGAAAAACAAGAATGCCCCCGTGACATCTGAATCCCCCTCCTGGACCACTCTGGTATCAACACCCACAAACCCATCCATACCAGCTAACAAGACTCAGAATCGGTGCAACCCTCCAACCTGGACCAAGAGCAGGATGGGACAAGAACCTACACCACACTACGTACACAGGTTTGTATTTTTGGCTGAAGATGAAAATGTCTAACATAGATTGTTTTGGTTCTAGCAAACAATAAAAATAGTTGTTAAAATCCAAACACACATAATGAGATCACTCTCTGTCAGTATGTGTAACATTCTGGGTCTGGGCTCCTCTGTATTGGGGCTAAAGAGAGTTCAACAACATTATTAAATGCACTGACATCATAATCTGACAAGATCCATTGTTTAGGGGAGACTTGACCACCCACTGTCCCCCTGGTATCGTGAAGCTCATTGTCCTTTAGCTTTCCAAAACCAGAATCACTTGGGACTCCGGGGGGATCGGTGTATGCAAAATATGAATTCCTTATGCAAGAAATTGTATATGGTCAATATAGCGATCACATCTTATCAGCAGATGGTAATCTCCAAGGATCAAGTAATAGGTTTATTCCACGCTGAAAAATGATCAAATGATTGATGAACCCAAGTGATTTGAAAGAAATGTTAAACAACTCAAAGCGAGGTTGTATAAGGTTAGGGGAGCTGTCTGGTGTGTAAAACACCTGGTTGCAGCACTGTGGCTGTTGTGCTTGAAGAGCTATTGACTCGTGAATAGCGCCCCCCTATCCCCATGTACCGCCTGTCTAATGGTGCCATATTGAAAAACTCATAAAAAAAATAAAGAAAGGGGCCACAACCACAGCAAGGTTGTATAAGGTTCTGGGGGCTGTCTGGTGTGTAAAACATTTGGTTTCAGCAGTGTGGCTGTTGTATTTGAAATGCTATTGAGCCATGAAGACGACCCACCTATCCCAGTGTATTACCTGTAGTGTAATATTCAGAAAATCATAAAAAATTAAAGAAAGGGGCCACAGCCACAGCAAGGTTGTCTGGTGTGTAAAACACTTGGGTACAGCAGTGTGGGTGCTGTATTTGAAATGCTATTGAGCCATGAAGACAACCCACCGATCCCAGTGTATTACCTGTAGTGTTATCTTCAGAAAATCATAAAAATTTAAAGAAAGGGGCCACAGCCACAGCAAGGTTGTACGAGGTTTGGGGGCCTGTCGGGTGGGTAAAACACTTGGTTTCAGCCGTGTGGGTGCTGTATTTGAAATGCTATTGAGCCATGAAGATGACACACCTGTCCCAGTGTATTACCTGTAGTGTAATCTTCAGAAAATCATAAAAAAATAAAGAAAGGGGCCACAGCCACAGCAAGGTTATATAAAGTTAGGGGGCCTGTCTGGTGTGTAAAACACTTGGGTACAGCAGTGTGGTTGCTGTATTTGAAATGCTATTGAGCCATGAAGATGACCCACCTATCCCAGTGTATTACCTGTAGTGTTATCTTCAGAAGACCCTAAAAAATATAAAGAAAGGTTCCACAACCCAAAACAAAGCTGGGAAAAGTCAGAGGACCTGCATAGTGTATAAAACACTTGCAGCATTGTGGGTGCTGTGGTTTAAATGCTATTGGTTTGTGAACAGAATACCCCTATCCCAGTGCATTGTGCCATATTAAATAAAAGCATGAGAAAAAGAGATTCAGAATGCAAAGCTGTGTCAGTGTTCTGTGTAAAAAATCGGTTTGAAACATCATGGGAGCTGTTTTTAATAAGCTGCTTGGTAAAGAATATTTTAATCTTCCTGCTGTCAGTAGTATTTTCAATATAGTTGACCCTTACCTGAATGAAAACAGGGCGTAAAGGAAGGGTTTCAGAAATCAAACAAAGCTTTATTCCCGTGCTTACAGTCTGGGTAATGGGAGACTGCGCTGTTCTGCTTCCTATGGTCATATATGGGTTTTTCGCATGAAGCCGTATTGAACAGTATTTCTCGCGTTGTGAACGTGTGCACACAGCGGTCCCCCGGGTTCCAGTTCGTGCGTAATTACGCATCGATGAAAAACCGGAGGTTTAAAAAAAGATAATTAGCTCACTGATAGTTTGATGTAAAGGGTGTGGAAATATCCACAAGTCGTGGTCTTTAAAATGCATTTGGTTTGACGGCGTTCTGTGCTTCCATCGCGAAGATATGGACAAAAGAATATTCGTGCTTGGTCAAAAAAATGTCATAAAAACGACAAAGTAAAGGCTGAGAAAGCATCCACAATGTATTTTATACACAAAACAAGCATTCTCGCAACTCTAAGAGGTTTCGTGAAAGCGCTACAGGCGTGCCAAACTCGTTTTCGAACTTCGAGCTAACTTTACCCCGGTCTCAAACCGGGTGCAGTGCAGATTTTAGTTCTCTTGCTGGTAGAAACGAACTTCTGAATTTTCGACTTTTCGTTTAGCTTGCACCATGGAAGATACGGCAGCCGCGCCGAGAAGCTTTGCTTATGCTCAGCTTTTTCCATCGCTTCTACTGAACCGCGGAGTATTTGTATACAGAACACAAGATATGGATGGAGTCGTACAGATTTTATTAAATAGCCAGTGGATCTACAGAAGCTCCGGATGCCGTGAGACGTGCTACATTACTGCACTGTATCGGGGCTCCCGTGCAGCGGATTTTCGCCAACCTCCCTGGAGAAAAAGGTACATATGAACAGACTGTAGCTGCCTTAGACGCTTACTTTACACCGCGGAGAAAAGTGGTTTTGGAACGGCATACATTTAGGCAGAGAACTTAGTCTCAGGACGAATCTGTTGATGCTTTTGTGACTGCATTAAGAGAACTGGCTAAATCTTGTGACTTTGGAGTATTGGAAACTGACATGTTAAGAGATCAACTTGTGGAAAAATGTGCACATACTGTAAGAGACTATAAATTGCTGCAGGAGGAAGTGCTGACATTAGAAAGAGCTCTTACGGTCGCTAGAATTCATGAAGCAGCTCAAGCAGAATCAAGAATGCTTTCTGACCACAGTGACAAAGTGACACTGAACGGGGCGCTCGCTCAAACTTTACAAACAAAAGCCCAACAGCAGGACGCAGTCATGCAAGAGATATAGAAGAACAGGGGACGGCTGACATTACATGTTACAGGTGCGGACTTACAATGCACAAAGCAGATAAATCCGGAGCGTGAACATCACGTCCGAGTTTAAGGACAGCAACATCAGAGATTGGAAGCTAGGGAGTTTCAGGTCTGTGTTTTTATTATAGGTTCAAGAAAGTCTGAATACCTTTGCAAGAAGTATTTCAGAATCCCACTCAAATCCAGTACGAATGCCGCATAAATCTGCATTGTACAATTAGTATATTGTTTGTCCTGAATCAAACACGCCTTATGAAGCATTTCTAAAACAGGAGAGATCGTTAGGGAATGCGTCTTCCTGTAAAAATAAAATGACTTCAAGGGCACTATAAGCAGAGGTGTGAAAGCCTGCTCTACAGAAGAACTATAGATGTCGAGATTTTACCACATCTCAAGCATCTCAGAAAACGAGGTTGTGGTCGTTTCCACGCGTTATAAAACCACTAGGTCAAACACAAGAGCTGAAGAGCCGCTGTTGAGAGTAACGCGGCCGAGGGCTCTAAGGAGCTGGCTTAAACCTCCAGTCTCTTCAGGAGCATCTGTTGGAGTCGCACTGCTACAGCGTATCTCCTTGTTAAGTATCCCTTTTATTGTTGTTGCTGCCTCCAGGCGATGTAAATCAGATTCAGAAAAAAAATAATTTGAACAACGTTATTTCCATGTTTACTTTAAGGCGCAGTGGCCAAGTGGCTGTTTCATGTGTCTCCACTTTCCTTTAGTTTCAAAGTCTTCAAAAAACTCGCAATGTAGGAGTCTCAATAGTAAGAGAACATAACTGTCGCCAGTGATTAGTATTCTTGCATATCCTGCCTTGTTTTTTAGTCGACAAAGCTTGTCTCTCTTCACACCCATCTTCCGAATGATCGCCTCAGCAGTGGGAAGGAACGTGCACTTGGTACAACCCCCCACTCCATGATCTGATCACAAACAGATCGGGTGAGCTGTCAGTCCAGGTTGGAAGTAACGTTCGAAAGCACTAAAAATCTGACTTAGGAACAAGAAGACCATGTTTTTTTAAACGAGTAAACGATAAAATAATATACTGCCTGCAAGACTATGTCAAGTTCAAGTTCAAGTCCAAGTTTATTGTCATTATACTCATACACAGGTATATGGTATAACGAAATGCTATTTAGCTAGCTCTCTGACATAAGTAGTACAAAGAAAAAAACACAACAACAATACAATTGTATAACAAAAGAAAGACAGAGACAACAACCATGTGCAAAAAACAACAACAGGCAGTGTGCAAAACAACAAAAAGGTAACAGGTTATGTGCAAAAACATGCATCAAAAGAATGAAATAAAGGGATAGAAATGATGGGGAGTGAGCTTTTGACATGTATGGTAGAGGTAGATTTTCAATGTGTGTTTGGGTTTTTGGTAAGAAAGAAGGCACTGTGAGGTTCAGATAATAGGTGAGAGGTGAGGTGAGTGTGAGAGAGGCTGGGCGTTTAATAGTTTGATAGTGCGGGGGTAAAAACTGTCTCTGAGTGGTAGTCCGGACCCGAATGCTCCGGTACCGTTTTCCATGTCATGCTAAACGCCACAAATTGTGTTCGTCCAGTCGTCTCAATCGTCCTAAAGTTATGGAAAATCGGATGCGACTGGTTCAATCAGCACACATTTTTTCAGGATAGTCGAGCGGTTTAAAACAGCAAATTCACAGCTTCGTGTCTTTTAAGCTTTGTGTTTCACTCTCCAAATAGAGGCACGGGTTCAAATCCCACTTCAGACAGTCAGGCGTTTTACCCTGTCTTTTTTACCTGCCTTTACACTGTTTCAGTCTTGTTGTGCTCACTGACAATCACAGTACGAGGAAAACGGAGAAACTGCTTAGCAAAAACATAACGGACAGAAAAAAGCTTCGTAAACACGTGAATGTGATTAGCAGCAGTAAGGTATGCATTCAAATGTTTAAGGCAGATTTATAAAAACAGCAGAAGAAAGGTGCAGCCTTTGTGAGAATTCATGGGTTTTTATGCTGCTTGGACTTCTTTCAAGCCTATGAGGTGACCCCCGTTTTATTTTCATTTTCAAACTTCAGAACCGAATAACAAAAAGGTTTCATGTGTGACAGCATTCCGTTGCAAATACCGGTTCCACGATGTATTCAGCGACGGGAATGAAATATTTTAGTGCTGGCTCAAATGCGAGGAATTTCAGAAAAACCTGGAAAAGCAACGCTTGCAGTAAATGACAAATCTAAAGCGTGTAGTCGGCATGAACAGAACAACGTAATGCTCTGTAAAAACTATCTGAAGCCGCAATTACTCTTTTATCTCGGGCAGTTCATTCCGATACGATGTTTCTGCAGAATAAATGAAATGCCGAACTCCAAACATGTTGTTGTCATTATTGTTACTCCTGCTGCTGTAGTTTTAAGCTTTAATCAGTGGGTATGTAATGTTGTTAAGGGGCTGGACTACTATGTTCAGTCCAAATTCCACTATGTGAATTTATGCTTTTTTTTAATATAAGCATTAACAATACAATGTGTGCTCAAAAACCGTTACTTATTAGCTTAAGAAGCGGCAGTGTTTTGACAAAATGTGGTATTCGAACAGAAAATGCTGAAGTGTTTAATACTTGCTTGTGATCAGATCTCCCTCGATTTAGACAAACTCTTGTTCGGCCAATGATTTCAGATCAAAATCTGAATCAAGTGGAAAGAAAGCCGAATTACGCTGGGTACTGGGTATCACTGTTACGCCATCAGGTCATGCTAGGAGGATTGGGGGGATCAAATTGACACAGAGGGACCTAATGTGGGGGCTGAACCCACAGTTCTGAGATTAAGAGATTCATGCTCTATGGACTGTGCCTACATTATATAACTCTTGTGCTACAGCAGTAATGTTTCTGGGTGTGGATGAACACGACATAGGTTGACAGCAGGAACACGTGGCCCACAGGCAGTGACAGTATCGCTATCACATTTGGCTGCAGTATATTATGTTGAGAGCAGCAATAACTTTCCTGCAGAGATGGGTGCCTTTAATACAGCGCTTTCAATCGGACAGAGTAACAGGAACTGACCTAAAGTTTCAGCTGTGGATCCATCTCCACATGGGGGAAAGAGACAGTAAAATAGCGATGAAGAAACAGAAAGATTTGTGCTCGCTGCAAAGTAGCAAAGAGGTGGTCAGACACATAAAATAGCTTGGTGATAATTTGCAGCGACAGTTTTATGTTATTTAATACACGGATTTGTTCCTTAAGATGTGTAATTTGTATGTTGGTTGTATGAGAACAGTTTCTTCTAAAGTCTTGTCAATTGACAGTGGAGAGCTAGCTGGTGCACATCTTCAAGAAGACTCTCTTTAAGGCGATTACAAGTTTCTCGAACAAATCTGTGTCATATTTTTAAAATAGTTTAGCTAATGAGCAACGAGAGTATAAATGAATTCTCCCACCCTCCATTCGAAGATAAAACTCCATGTGCGAGTCTAAGTTTCCTTGAAGCTACTGATGTTCGTCATTATTGGACATTCCCGGTGATATTGACTAAGAAGTTCAATTTTTACGTGTTGTAGTTCAACATGTGCAAAACATTCGTATCCCCTGCAAATATCGGCAAGGTCAGTGATATTCTCAACAATTTGTGCCATTGCAATTCGTGCAATTGGTGCCATACTTTTTCGAAATGTATTCCGACATGCCAGGATCAGAGGGTCATATTTAAAAAACTGGTGCATTAAAATTTCTTGTACTTCAGGATTTTGATAGTCTGTTACATTGTCTTTCACACGTCGGTGTCAGAACTGTGAGACATTTTCATAATCGGGGGGGAAGGCCGTAGCAATAAGCAGAAAGTGCAATCACCTTTTCCCAGTGTAAGTCCGTGTTGTGGTGAGTTTTTACTCCGTGTTGTGGTGAGTTTTTTAAACAGCATCCCAGAGAGAAACAGGAGGACTACCAGAGGAACGCCCCAGCACCCACACCCCCAACCCAGACCAGCTCAACCCACAAAGAACAGAACCAGCACCACCCTACAGCCCTCCAACCCAGACCAACGACCGAACAGGACCAGAACCAGCGCCCCACCCCATGCCCCTCACCCAGACCAGCAGCTGAACCGGACCAGAACCACAACCCCTCCCCACCCAGCACAACAACAGAGCCGGACCGAGCCCCTCCTGCACAGCTACGCCGCAGCCTTGGCCAGACCAGCAGTCCCGAGTGGTTTGGAGCTGGGAGAAATCCGGCAGCTCCTGAACCTCATCTGCACCCGGCTTATGAGCTGAACTTCCATCACCCACAGCGACAGACAAAAACCCAGCACAATACTTGTTTCTGTTGATGATGTAAATGTCCGACACAAATTTGATACAGTTCCAGAAAACAATAACAAATTGCAAAGATAATTCAAACGATGACAATGAGATCTCTAAAGATAAGTATGTGGAACATTCAGGGTCTGGGCTCGTCAGCATTTGGGCTGAAGAGCACTGATCCTGAATTTATCAAGGATGTAAAGGAGACAGACATCATGATCCTACAGGAGACATGGTGTCGGGGAGACTTGGCTACCCACTGTCCCCCAGGCTACAAGGAGATCATGGTGCCCTCTGTCAAAAAACCCCAAATCACCCGGGGCAGAGACTCTGGGGGGATCATTGTGTGGTACAGAGCGGAGCTCAGTCACTCCATACAATTAGTAAAGAAAGAAGAGTCACGAGTTTGGCTTAAAATCAAAAGAAATACCATCTGTACAGAAAACGAGGTTTTCCTGTGTGCTGTCTACATCCCGCCCTCAGAATCCCCCTACTACAGTGAGGGAATTCTCCCCAGTCTCCACACGGAGATCGGTCACTTCCAGGGCCAGGGAAACGTGCTGCTCTGTGGTGACCTCAACGCACGAACAGGCACACTGGCAGACTTCACCAGCACACAGGGAAATACTCACATATTCGGACAATCCCCTCTGTACCACACACCGGTCACCTCACACAGGTGCAGCCATGACACCACGGTCAACAGCACCGGGCGCGAGCTGCTGCAGCTCTGTCAAGGGCTGGGCCTGTACATCGTCAACGGCAGGACTAGAGGGGACTCTCTAGGCAGGTTCACCTACAGCTCAGCTCTGGGCAGCAGTGTGGTGGACTACGCCATCACCGACCTGGACCCCTCCTGTATCAGTGCCTTCACTGTCAGGCCACAAACTCCCCTCTCCGACCACAGCCAGATCACACTCTACATGAAGAGAACACACCAGCACAGAGACACACTGACACAGCCCAGCCAGCTGTATGACCTCAACCAGGCATACAGATGGGACACAGACAGCCTAGACAGATACCAAACTGCACTGGGCCATGACGAAATTCAGACACTGATGGACACATTCCTAAACACTCCGTATCAAACCAACAAATTAGGCATAAACTTGGCCACACAAAAACTAAATCACCTATTCCACAAACTAGCATCAAAATCTAAGCTAAAAACAACTACATCAAAAAACAACCAAAAAACAAAAGCAAAAGAAAAGTGGTTTGATACGGAGTGCAAAAACATCAGAAATGCACTACGAAAAGTCTCAAATGAAAAACACAGACAACCACACAACACAGATCTGCGACTCAGGTACTGTGACATGGTAAAACTTTACAAACACACGCTGAAAAAGAAAAGAAACACATACATAGACAAACAACTTGCAGAAATTGAGGAGTCACTAAATCAGAATTGTTTCTGGGAGAAGTGGAACAACTTAAACAAATCAAAACCAGAAGAATTGGCCATCCAAAATGGAACAATCTGGCAAACATACTTTGAAAATCTCTATGAAAAGCTCCCAAATACAAATCAATCAGACCAAAACACCATTTATGAAAAACTCAAAATTTTGGAATTGGCTATCAAAGACAACCAAAACCCCTTAGACTCCCCAATCACTGAGCAGGAGCTACTGGACAAACTCCAGGCCCTCAGACCACGCAAAGCCTGTGGCCATGATGGAGTCATAAATGAGATGCTGAGACACAGCAGCCCAAAGTTGCAACAAGCCCTGCTCAAACTCCTCAATCCCATCATGACAGCCGGATGTTTCCCCGAGGCCTGGAACCAAGGACTGATCACGCCCATCTATAAGAGTGGAGATAAACTCGATCCCAACAACTACCGGGGCATCTGTGTGAACAGTAACCTGGGGAAGGTATTCTGCAGTATCCTAAATACACGAATACTGGCCTTCCTTACCGAACACAATGTCCTGAGTAAAAGTCAGATTGGCTTCTTGCCAGATCACCGCACATCTGATCACATTTACACCCTACACACACTGATAGACAAACACGTCCACCAAAAACACAAAGGAAAAATTTTTGCCTGCTTTGTCGATTTCAAAAAAGCATTTGACTCGATTTGGCATGAGAGATTGTTTTATAAACTACTCCAAAGTGGCATAGGGGGCAAAGTGTACAACATCATTAAATCAATGTATTCAGAGAGCAAATGTGCAGTGAAAATTGGAAACAAAAGGACTAAATTCTTCACCCAAGGCCGCGGGGTGAGACAGGGCTGCAGCCTGAGCCCAACACTGTTCAATATCTATATCAATGAATTAGCAGGAATGTTGGAGCAGTCTGCAGCTCCTGGTCTTACACTACACGACACAGAAATCAAGTTCCTGCTCTACGCAGATGACCTGGTCCTGCTGTCGCCCACAGAACAGGGGCTGCAGCAGAACCTGGCACTGCTGGAGCAGTACTGTCAGACCTGGGCACTGACAGTCAATCTGGACAAGACCAGAGTTATGGTTTTCCAGAAGAAAGCCAGACCTCAGGGAAACAGGTACAAATTCACACTGAACAACAACACATTGGAGCACACATCCAGCTACACATATCTCGGTCTCACCATCAGCTCTTCCGGGAGTTTTGACCTGGCAGTGAAGGCACTGAGGGAGAAGGCACTCAGGGCTTTCTACGCAATAAGAAGGAGGCTCTTCAACATCAACCCACCAACAAGAATCTGGCTCCAAATATTTGAAAGTGTAATCCAACCCATTGCCCTATACGGCAGTGAAGTTTGGGGTCCCCTCACAGACCAGGATTACACCCAATGGGACAAACACCCCACAGAAACTCTGCACATGGAGATCTGTAGAATCATCCTCCGTGTGCAGAGAAAAACTCCTAACAACGGGTGCAGGGCCGAATTAGGCCAGTACCCACTATTGATAAACATACAGAAAAGAATATTAAAGTATTGGCTACACCTAAAAAACAGCGACCAAAATTCCTACCACCACAAAGCCCTGCTGAGCCAAGAGCTGAGCCCAAAACAGAGCCCCCTGAGCCAGCTGGTCCTGAGGCTCACCGACCTGAGCCACACCAACACTAACCAGCCTCAGGACAGCACTGCTAGAGCACCACAACCCAGACTCAACCACATCACAGCACAGATCAAACAGCAATATCTCACACACTGGGACACACACACACAAACACAACATAAACTGGAATGCTACAGAACCTTAAACAGACAATACACACTAGCTGAATATTTGACCAAAATAAAAAATAACAAACAGAAACAGACCCTGACGAAGTACAGGCTCAGTGACCACAACCTGGCCATAGAAACTGGGCGACACAGGCAGACCTGGCTGCCCAGAGAGGACAGGCTGTGCTCCCACTGCCAGCAGGGAGAAATAGAGACAGAGGTGCACTTCCTACTGCACTGTGACAGATACTCTGGGATTAGAGAAACATTCTTCCCGAAATTCAGAAATCTAATCCCAGAGTTCCCACACCTGCCAAAACCACAACAGGTCCCAATCCTACTGGGAGAGGGAGGAGGGAACTCAGTTGATCTGGCAGCCCAGTATGTGATCTCCTGTCACAGCCTGAGGAACAGTGAGTCCGTCTCCCAATAATGCTCCAGCTGCCTACAGTATGTCAATATTATATAATATGTCTTTGTTGTAAATGTCTGTAACATGTCTGTAGATTTTATTTTACTTCTATTTTTTGTTTTGTTCTATGTTAATTTTATTATTTTTATTTGCTTTGGCAACACTGATTGTACCCATCGGTCATGCTAATAAAGCACCTTGAATTGAATTGAATTTTAAAATTGGTTTGCGATTTTCTGAAATATATTCCATACAAAAATATAATTTGGACAGTTGCTATTTATTTGGATATTCCCGTTCAGTGAAGATGTCTACAGTATTCCAGCCGGATAAGTACTGATCGAAGAGAGCCATCTACAGGCGAAAGGCGACATAACATCACAGCAGCACCATTTAAGGTGGAAAGAAAAACACGCATAAGAAGCTGGCGAATAAGAAGCCAACTTCAGCCTCGTAGCAGACTCTGGGAGGCACACTCAAAATAATCATCTTTCCCAGTACTTCAGAGTCATATTTAGATCGCTTTACTGCAATTTTATTTGATTGATGGGAGATGTGAAGCCATCGAGCCTGTACTGCGCTTCACATTGAAATTTAAGCCATTTCTCATGCTTTCTCTCAGTTTCGGGGGTGCAATTGCGTGTAAAGGAGGCGACTTGAAATTGAAACGTGTAATCACCTTACAGAGGGTCTTCACGACGGGGTGCGTCAGCTAGTTCTCCATTATTGTCACTTTACTGGACGTCTGAAGAAACCTATCTACAACGAAAATACAAACTGCACAGTTTAAGGCACATGAAGAGAAATCCGTGTGCTGATTGACTCAAAAAATGTCGCTACAAATAATCCGCCGGGTTGATTTACTTTTCCGGCCACCTCCCTCCGTTCCCCTTTTCTGTTAGCACAATTCTTTTCTTGTATTTTCCTTGCTATTTTACTGTTCCTTTTCCCCATGTGGAGATGGATCCACAACCGAAACCGTTTTCACCCTGTGTTTCTGCAGCGTCAGTCTGTATGAGGAACATAACTCGCACAGCTCCAGTGGCGCAATCGGTCAGCGCGCGGTACTTATACAGCAGTGCACAGCGGAGTCATGCCGAGTTTGTGAGTTCAAGCCTCACCTGGAGCAGTGTCTTTAGCTACTGAAAGCAACTGTTGAGTTTACTCTTAGGTATTTGATGGAGATAAATTAACATCAAACGAACAAGTAAAGGTTTATTTCGAGTCACAATCAAAGAAGGCTCCACAGCTGAAACGTTGTGTTTACTTCTATTTTCAGCATGGAATAAACCTATACTTTTCCATTTGCAGCCCACGCAGGCTGACGCAGGTCCCTACTTAAATTACTATCAGCTGTGTACCTCCAGTTGACCTGTACACAAATATATGAGAGGTCTACTGAGACGAGAGGAGCACTGAAGACTTGATAAAGCTCTCGCATTAGATTCTGTGTTTTTGTTGTTCCCCAGATTTGTTTTTAATGTTCTTTTTCTTTTAAAGTTGTTGTGTTTGATTGTTTTTTTATAGTTGCTAGACTACTACAGGGATTTACCTAGGTTCCCGGGAGACTTCTCGTTTTGTGCTTGTTGTGTTTTCGGGTTACAACTTTTTTTTTCCTGTTGATAGGATCCCACGCATTACTGTGGGACTAGTTAACTTTAGTTCATACATTGTACCTGAAATTACCACATAAACTACTACTCGTTTTTTTTTTTTAAAAAAGGCAAAACTAATTTTTTTTTCTCCTTGCTGCTGATTGGTAGCTACAACGGGTCAGTTGCAACACACTGGCTGCTGAAATATGTCAGCAGCTCTGTAGCAAACCTGTTCTCAATTGCAACAAACCTAAAATAACAGCTGCTGCCCATTAGACATTACTAAAGTAGGAGACTAAGCAGACTAAGCGGAACAATAGATTACATTGGAACTGTTCTGAACGTAGTGGAAATAATATCGTCATTAAGTAATGAACAATTGCTTTCCAGACACTACAATTATTCACAAGGAATTCTATCAATACATATTTTATTAATTAAAGTGTAATATCTTAATAATGAAGTTTAATGTTATCTGTATTAGTAGCTGTATTACAGGTAATGCATGCACAGACTTTATTATACTATAATTCATTTTCAGGTATCCCGGGGACAGAACTGTAATGAAGGAAATGCATATTTAAAGGGGTGTAAGTCCTAAATGTGTTCTGTCACATAGGGGTGTTAATTGAATAGATTTGTTGTATTATTTAATATGATTTGACTCTACACTTGTGTTTCTCAGGAGACAGCATTAATATTGGGGATTTGCGGATGCAGATAATAAGTTGTACTATACAGGCAAATGTATGGTTACCTTAATGAAAAAAAAACTCTTATCATTACCCTTTTCAACATTATTATTTAAGACAGTCTTTCAGAACAGTATTCTCGTATTAGTGGCTATAGTCTAATGATAACGGTGGTGAAACAGGTGAAATGTGCGGAAAGAATTGGAGATGGAACAGGAGACTCATCCAGTCGATAGAAAGCTTGGGTAGGACTGCACGAACACCGTGCCAGTGCTTAGTAGCGTCATTTAAAAACAATACGTGGTTTTACGATATCAACTACTCTACTGTGAGCTCAGCTCCACAACTTGTAATACATAGCCCACATTTTCAAATTAGATACATGTGTTTTCTACGTGTATGTAATTAGTACTTTTTTTGTTTTAACTGATTTAAAATAGAATATTTATAAAACAGACAAAGGGTTTATGTGTCGTGCTGAAATTCACACACAAGCAAGGAAAGATATCGCGCTTAGGAAGAAATCCAGAGTGGAGACACCAGCGATTGAAAACAGCCACATACATGCGAGGTACTGTACTGTATGTGCTCTACCACTGAACTAAACTCCCGACAACTACTGTATCTTTATCTGCGGCACTTTGTTTTAGGAAGAGTGAGGAGTCTACAAGCCTAGAAAATGTTAGAAGAATTCAGAACAAGAGGCTCTGCTTCACCGTTTACTCAGCTTTTGTTGAACAACTAAGTAAATGAAAAATTTTCACTTTTTGATTAAAGAACATAAAAAACACCTTTCTTCCAGCCAGATTCAAACCAGAGAACAAAGAGTGCCCAGCTGTTTCCATTATATTCCTCCGCTCTTACAACTGAGTTATCGAAAACACAGGAAGCCCACCTTTTGTCTTACATAAAGCACAATGTAGTGCAGCGTTCCTATTTATTTAAATCCCAGTTCGAAATCAAATCTCATTCTCATTGTGCTGTTTAGTTTGAATGTAAGCAGTTAACCAGGCTTCTACTGTATACACTCCCAGAGATATTACAAAATGTTTGAGGGTCATCATTAGATATAGAAATTGACTCTTTTTCTAGTGGGATCACATTAAACCTTTCTTTTGGATTGAGAACAGGATCATCGTGAGATTCAAAACACATCTGCCTTTGCTTCTTTCGATGACGAATGGATTATTGAGGTGCAAACATCGGTTCAAATCAAAACAAAATTGTACTATACAGTACTTCTGTTTCAGCTTCCAAAATTTAGCCTTAGTTGTAAAATTCCATATTAATATTCAATATTAAATGGATTTAAACATGCACAGTAGAGAAACAGATTAAATCTCTTCCTCCCTGGGCCACTTGCCCGCTTCTCTCACTAAACCAGCATTCTGTCTCTTCACAGCTGTTCCAAGACCCTCTTTCTGTCACACCTCTCTACATCTATTCTGACTTCACACCTCTTGATTGGCCTCTCTTTCTGTCCCCTGCTCCCGCCTCTCACTCCTCCTCTCTCCCTGCCTTTGTTCTCCCGCTACTTTACCTTTGCCTACTGCCCTGTCTCTCTCACACCTGAAGAAGGCTCCACAGCCAAAACCTTGTGTTCTCTTTCTTCTTTTTTTCAGCATGGAATAAACCTATCTGTCAGAAGTGTTTGACTGACAACTGAGCAAAATGTAATTATCTCTTATTATTATTTTTACTTATTTAATGAACAGCAGTATTGCCACTCTTATAAGTGTATTATGATTATCAGCAGCAGCAGACTGATGGTCGTGTCTACAATAGTGACTAGTTGACAAGTTTGTAGCTCTGAGCAGTGGGACTCAGATCACACAGAAGACCTGTCTGTGTGTGATTCCACACCAGCCCTGGGATTCAGCGTCTCCCACACGTCTCTCATGGGGAGTCTTATAAATATACAGTTAAACAGAGTCTGATAACAGTTATATAGTTAATTAAATAATCAAACTGGCTGAGGAACTGAGAGATCGTGTAAAAATAAAACCAAGAGCTGCTCTTCAACCTCCAGGATCAGGATCCTCCTGGCTTCTATTCTATGGAGATTCGCGTAAAACGCTTAAAAGCACTTATTATAGAGACCTGTGCTCCTTCTCTTTCTCTTCTGCTCCACAGGAGTATGCTTTATAACGCATTATTCTGTGAAGTAAACATTTTTTTTTTGTTAGTGTTTAATGAATTTCATTTCTCGGTTTGTCATTCTCCTCTTCCTGCTGTTATGAATCGCTTCTCTTAATAGCGGTGTGTTTTGTTTTTGGAGATGTTATATCTGTAAGAAAAGGCTCCCGGGCTCCGGACAGGAGTCTCCTCCAGCTCTGCTCTGTCAGAAAGAGCGCTGTGACGTCACAGACACCAGGCAGAGCGCCGGAATCAGAGATCAAGACCGCGGGAGACGCGCAGAGCGCACGGAGGAGAGTTATTGATCACTTATCTATCGACAAGCAATTAATTCAACTAAAAAGACGTAGAATAATCGATTAAGTTCACCGATTGGTGAGCACTGATTCTTTTCCCGTTCTTGACCCATTTTAAAATCTAGAAAAGAGTCAATAACTATTAATTAACATGTGTTTAGTGTTAATAATGTTCAATCTGAAATTAAAGAATGATTTGTTCAAATTATTATTTAGGAATTGTATCCTAGAGCTAGAAAATTATATTCAAAGTTAATAAATTTGTGTAAGTAACAGTTTAAATGCATTTTCCATTTGTTTACAAATCATAAGTATGGTAACCATGGCGACACACGGCAGGTCACTGTGCCTGGCTAGATGTCTCGCCTTTGTCACAAAGTGTGGTGTGACGTCACGGACAGCAACTAATACTAATGCTAGTGTATTTATGTGAATATTAGTGAGAGTTCAACTGGTAGTTTTAATACTAATGCTAGTGATAGCATTACTGTTATTATAAGTGTTTGTAGAGTGTGTCTGTGAGTTTGTGGTGTTTGTGAGTGCGTGGTGTTTGTCAGTGTGTGAATGTGTGTCTGTCAGTGTGATCTGTCTGTCATTGTGCAGGTGTGTGTCTGTTAGTGTGTGGGTGTGTGTCTGCAAGTGTGTGGTATCTATCAGTGTGTATGTGTGTGTCTGTGAATGTGTGCGAGTACTGTATGTGTGTGAGTGTCTGATTGTGTGTATAAATGTGCGTGGTGCCTGTGAGTGTGTGTTGTGTCTTTGTGTGCGTCTGTGAATGTGTGTCTGTGAGTTTGTATCTGTGAGTGTGTGTAGTGTTTGTGTGAATGTGTGTGAGTGTGTGGTTGTGTGTCTGTCAGTATGTTATAATGTGTGTGAATGTGTGGGTGTATATCTGTCAGTGTGTGTGTAGGTGGGCTTGGGCTCCAATGCTGTGTCTGACAGAAGTGACCCATCAACAGGTGTTGAGGTCCAGAGTCGCTTGCAAATTTCTAGAGCACTTTATAACTTTCTAGAGTCCAGACCAACGAACAGAAATCTGTGAGTGCTGTGTTTTTATCACTATTAGCGTATGTGGTGTCTGTGGGTGTGTGGGTGTTTGTGAGTGTTTGATGTGTGTGGGTGTGTGTCCATGAGTATGTGTAGTGTCTGTGTGTCTATGTGAGTATTAATGATGAAAGCACTACTGAATACTTGTATTCATGTGAGAATTAGTGATGATAGAGCTACTTTTAATTTTAGTTTTAATGTTAGTATTCATGTTAATATTAGTGATAATCATAGTGTTAGTGTCAGAATATTAATACTTATTGTCATGTTAGTTCTTTTGATAGTATTACTGTTATTATTGGTATTATTAGTGTACATCTAAGTTTGTGTTATTGTTAGTAATAATGATACTGTAAGCCTTAATTGCAATGTTACTGTTGTAATATTGGCAGTATTTGTGTAAGTGTTAGTTATAGTGTAACTGTAGGTAAGAGTGTAGGTAAGGCCCCGGCTGCCCAGTGGTGGCTCGGCGAGGGCCTGTGGGTCGAACTGGAGGGGCTGCTCTAGGTTGAGGATAGCCGGGTGCGGACCTGGGCTCAGAATGCGATGTCTTCCATCCAGCTGGGCTGCCTGGAGTTGTACGATGAGGTCCTGGCCAAGTTTGGATCAGAGGCAGCATATGTGGGATTGGTGAGTCCCGGAAACCCCTCCCCCTTGTCCAGCTTGCACTGTGGTATCGGGGTAGTACAGGGGCTGGGGTGACTCTCCTGACCCCTCAGCTTTCCAAGATATCTGCGTCACCCCACTCAACCTGGAAATCTCCCAGATCCAAGGGGAGAGAGACAGGAGCTGGGCTGGGACTCCAGCCTGCTGTTATTTCAAGTGGGTGACTGAAAGACACACCACTTACAGATCAACACTAGGGGACATCATAGAGTGGGTGGTGAGACTCTTGGTCATCGATGGCAACAGCGGGGTGACACCCCATCTCTCTATTGGCTCTATTAACAGTGGGGTGACCCCTCCTCCCCCTCTCTTTTGGCTTTAGCGATATCACAGTTCCACCCCTAGGTTGCATCTCCTGTCTGGCGCTGTGGAGGTATGATGATGATGATTCACTGTCTTTGTTCTCTCTCTCTGGTACAGGAGTTGGTACTGAGTTAGTGAAGTTTCACAGAGGATATGATAAGAAATTTTACCAAATCCCAAAATTAAAACAGTGAAGACAACAGGCAACACAACGAGAGCTCTGATAATGGAGGTTTGGTTTGACGGCAGCAGACATGGTCAGGACATCTTGCCTGATTCTCTCTCCCCATTTTCCTAGGATTTTCCCTTCCAGGGCACAGGAATCATGAAGCAGGATGACTAGGAGGAGGCGAAGGAGACACTGAAGTCCTACTTCGAAAACACGAAGGTCAGGTGTGACTCTGAGGTGGACAAGTGCTTCTGCCAGTCTGCAGCAGAGCTCGACCTCATCCTGCAGAACTACCTGGGAGTCCCTGTAGCTGAGGTCTGTGTATAGCAGGTTAATTTTTTCTCTTTGTAGTAGTCTTAGGACAGTCTGACTTGTTGTGGGACTCAGCAGGAACAGAAAGGTCTTCTGTGTGTCTTCAGTCTCCACAGCCAAGGAGACGCACGATCCAGATGGGCGAGGCTGTTAAAGAAAACGAGATGTTCATCCCTCCCTCTCCTGGACCTCGGCGCCCCTGGGCCCTCCCTCCTCAATCATCTGAGCTCAGAGAAACCCCTGGTGACTGTGCCATGCCGCCCCCATCAACCCCTGGAGGAGCCCCCTCCTTTGAGGAACTTCAGAGTTCCTGAGACTCAGAGACAGGTGAGAAGTGAACAGAACCTCTGTCCTTGTGTGGAGTCACCTGTACAGGCTTTCATTGGACACACTGTATAAACTCATCTGGACAGACTCTTACTAGATACACTGTATAGTCTCATCTGGACAGACTCTTATTGGACACACTGTATAGAAGGAGATGGAACAGATGAAGCAGGAGGTGGAAAAGAGGAGATGGGAAGTGGAGAAAAAGAAAAGACAAATGAAAGCTCAGAAGAAGAGAGTGAAGGAGGAGAAGAGCAGCCTCTAGGTATGTCCAGACTGTAGGTTTAGCAGGAGCAGCAGTAGAAACAGCTGTGATATTATTCAGAGCACTAGTAGTGTCATCAGTACTATAAACATAAGGGGGGAATTTACTGTTGTAAGCAGCAGCAGGAGTGATATCATTAGTAGAAGAAGCAGAATTAATTATTATTATTATTATTTTAAATTGCAGAAACTGCTCAAGGTATTGTTTGGAGCCTGACTTCTCACCAGACTAGAATGAAGAGAAGAAGGGATCTGAAAAAAATACTGAAATAAAGTTGAGAATCAAGAGGAAAGGAGTCACTACACTAGGAAGAGAGAATCGATAAACCAGAGTGTAGGTAAGAAATAAAGGAAGAAGGGAGATCAATGACTTGTGTTGTGGATAATTCTATATTAAATCTCTGTCAGGGTGACAAGGCAGTGCAGTGGTTAGCATTACTGGGTTCAATTCCTGGCGTTCTATCTGCTCCCTGGGTATGTGCATGTACCCTTGTTCACTTGGGTTTAGTTAATTAGCTTCTGGGAAAACCAGCCCTGGTGTGAATGTGTGTCTGTAGTGTCCCATTCAGGGCGTATCCTGTCTTGTGCCCATTTAATGCTGGGATAGGCTCTGCCTACCCTGCTACTCTGAATTGATTGAAGCAGTTACAAAAATGGAGATATTATTTAATGCAGAGTCCCTGTTAATACTACAGTTGTACAGTTGTTCTCTCAAGAATATACAGTGGTGTGAAAAAGTGTTTGCCCCCATCCTGATTTCTTTTTTTTTGCAAGTTTGTCACATTGAAATGTTTCAGATCATCAAACAAATTGAAATATTAGACAAAGATAACACAAGTAAACACAAAATGCAGTTTTTGAATGAAGGTTTTTATTATTAAGGGGAAAAAAAATCCAAACATACATGGCCCTGTAAAAAGTGATTACCCCGCCCTGTTAAAACATAAATCAACTGTGGTTTATCACATCTTTGGAAAGCTGAGTTCAATTTCTCTAGCCACACCCAGGCCTGATTACTGCCACACCTTTTCTCAATCAAGAAATCACTTAAATAGGACCTGCCTGACAAAGTGAAGTAGACCAAAAGATCCTCAAAAGCTAGACATTATCCACAAATGGCGAAAACAGTGATGAACCTTCCCAGGAGTGGCCGGCCGACCAAAATTACCCCAAGAGCGCAGCGACGACTCATCCAAGAGGTCACAAAAAACCCCACAACAACATCCAAAGAACTCCAGGCTTCACTTGCCTCAGTTAAGGTCAGTGTTCATGACTCCACCATAAGAAAGAGACTGGGCAAAAATGACCTGCATGGTAGAGTTCCAAGACGAAAACCACTGCTGAGCAAAAAGAACATAAAGGCTCGTCTCAGTTTTGCCAGAAAACATCTTGATGATCCCCAAGACTTTTGGGAAAATACTCTGTGGACTGACGAGACAAAAGTTAAACTTTTTGGAAGGTGTGTGTCCCATTACATCTGGCGTAAAAATAACACAGCATTTCAGAAAAGGAACATCATACCAACAGTAAAATATGGTGGTGGTAGTGTGATGGTCTGGGGCTGTTTTGCTGCTTCAGGACCTGGAAGACTTGCTGTGGTAAATGGAACGATGAATTCTGCTGTCTACCAAAAAATCCTGAAGGAGAATGTCCGGCCATCTGTTCGTGACCTCAAGCTGAAGCGCACTTGGGTTCTGCAGCAGGACAATGATCCAAAACACACCAGCAAGTCCACTTCTGAATGGCTTAAGAAAAACAAAATGAAGACTTTGAAGTGACTAGTCAAAGTCCTGACCTGAATCCGATTGAGATGTTGTGGCATGACCTTAAAAAAGTGGTTAAGGCTTGAAAACCCTCCAATGTGGCTGAATTACAACAATTCTGCAAAGATGAGTGGGCCAAAATTCCTTCACAGTGCTGTAAAAGACTCATTGCCACCATTTATTAGGTTTAGGGGGCAATGACTTTTTCACACAGGGCCATGTAGGTTTGGATTTTTTTTTCCCTTAATAATAAAAACCTTCATTTAAAAACTGCATTTTGTGTTTACTTGTGTTATCTTTGTCTAATATTTCAATTTGTTTGATGATCTGAAACATTTCAGTGTGACAAACATGCAAAAAAATAAGAAATCAGGAAGGGGGCAAACACTTTTTCACACCACTGTAAATACTCTACAACCAATACATGAGCTCTATCAATAATACAGATAAGATAATATATCAATGATATCAATCTTCTGTAAGATCAAAATAGACTAGATGAGAAATTGAAATTGAGATTTTTTCCTGAGTGTACATGGTTTACTTGTTTATAGTGTGTAAACATTTCTATGAAGAAAGAAGCTGGTCCCACCCTGAGCATGACAATAATGATTCAAAATCCAAACCCAAAAGTCTATTAAGTACCGAACTCGTAAAAACACAGAATACCCTCATATCAAGCTTCACTTACATTTTTTATTATTTTTTTATAACTACAAAGCAGATGGAGCCACCCCTTAATTGATTCAAACACCAGATTTTTTAAAATACCACATACCTATTTATATTTATTTCTAACAGCACCGGAGAAGCTGAGTCAATAATGTCAAAAACAGTTATTTTACAAACCAGAAACATATTTTAAAAAGGACAAAGAAACACAAGGAGCCCACAGTTTCTGGTACTTCTAGTTTGAAAAACGGGAATGATTAACCAGCACACAAATGGATAAACTCCCCACTTAATTGACAGCAGGGAGGGCTGTGATTTGGTGAAAACTACCAAGAATGAGAGCGGAGACTGTGATTGGACAATTCTTTGTAAATAATTGGGAGCCATATAGGCTTTGATTGGCTAAGGCTACCAAAAACAAACTGAGACCAAGGGCTGCAAGTTTATACTGTGGGAAGATTTTCATCAGGTGTATCTGTGTTCAAGTCCTGGTGTGAATATTGTCACGCCCTCTGCAGCCAGAGGGCGCTCTTACTCTGTTCTGTCCCTAGTTTCCTGCCTGTCGTCCTTCCGGTCCCTCTCTTTCCCTTGGGCTATATATTTCCGGGTCTTGCACTCTGCCCGCGCTCAGCATTGACGTTCGGATGTCCTGAGACCCGCCTAGCACCAGGTCGACCCACGTCCACTACCTGAGGGCATAGGTTTCTATACGGCACTCCTGAACTCTTTGCACTAACGAGCCCGGGCCTTTTTCCCGTTCCGCCGCTACGCATATGGGTCTTTTTCCGCTCTCCTGCTCTCCACGGTTAGTCCCTTTGGACGTCCGTGACAAATATGTTGAATGCAGGTGTGGCCTTCTGTTTAGACTCTGCAGCGCTGCAGGTTGTCAGCTAGCTCTCTAGGAAGCACGGCATAGAGACAGGAACTACAATTTGCCTGCATTATGCTCAGAATGACTACGTTGATCTAGCAGTTAGGATTCCTGGTTTTCACCCAGGTGGCCCGGGTTCGGCTCCCAGTATAAGAATGCCTCTCTGTTGCCTTTTGGTTTCCAAATGAGCAGCTCAGTTTAGAAAAGAGCAGTGTAGAGCACCGTGAGGTCTGCAAAAACGTGTAATAATAGCGATCGCTTGTTTCAGCCAGCTTTTGTACTGAAGCCCTTAAATTTTGCCAGGTGGGAAGGGGTAACTTGTATAAAGTATTCAACTTCAAGAAATTTACTCGTCTCGGTAATATTTTTCCACATTGTAGCCATTTCTCCACTTCTGTAGCCTGACTTTCTCTATTGCTAGAGAGCTGTAGAATCTGGAGTCACTTATCCAGCTCTGGGAACAGTGTCTAGATGACAGGTTTCTGACAGAGGCCAGCAGGTTTTGTGCCAAAATATCTTGATATTTGGAGCTAGTCATTATCCTATGTATTTTGACTAGAGCCCCTGTCCCAGCTGAAGAAAAGCATCCCCAAAGCATGATGCTTCCACCACCAAGTGGTGTGTGATGATGGGCTCTGTTGCACCAAACAGATCTTTTAAACTTAAGGCCAAAAGGCTCACCCTTTGTCTTATAAGACCATAAGACATTTTTTAGGGTGACTGAATACATTTTATTGCAAAATTTAGATTTATTTTTTTGTGAAAAATGGCTTCTGTCTTGCCTCCTACCCCATAGCCCAGACGTGCAGAATACGGGAGATTGTTGTCACATGCAAGGAGTGACCAATACCCACCAAAAATTCCTGCAGTTCTGTAGGCCTCTGTAGCTTTCTGTAGGCCTCTTGGTAGCTTCCCTAATAAGTTTTCTCCTTGTCCCGTCATTAACTTTGGAGAGTTGTCCTGATCTTGTCAATATCCCTGTGGTGCCACATTTGATGATAATCTTCACAGGGCTCCATGGTACATCCAATGCCTTTGATATTCTTTTATATCCCTCTCCCGATCAGTACCTTTCAACAATAAGATCCCAAATATTTTTAATCACCTCCTTGAGGACCATGGCTATCCCAATAGACTTCAACCCCGGAAGTTTCAAGGAAGTCCTACAAGAACAGCTGATTTTTATTTGGGGTTAATCAGAATCACTTTCATTAATGGCAGGTGAATGCTGCTTAACTTTGGACATGATTTTGAATGTGATTGGTTAACTCTGAAAACAGCTACAGCCCACATTATAAAAGGGTGTGCACACTTATGCAACCAGAGTGTTGTAGGTATCATGCCCTCTGCAGCCAGAGGGCGCTCCTTCTCTGTCCTGTCTCTCATTTCCGGTTATTTGCTGTCCTTCCGGTGTTTCTCTCTCTCTGGGGCTATATATTTCCGGGTCTTATACTCTGCCCTGACTCAGCATTGACGTTCGGATGTCCTGAGACCCGCCTAGCACCAGGTCGCCCCACATCCGCTACCTGAGGGCATTGGTTTCTATACGGCACTCCTGAACACTTTGCACGAACGAGCCCGGGCTAACTCCCCGTTCCGCCGCTACGCATATGGGTCTTTTCCTGCTATCCTGCTCTCCACGGTTAGTCCCGTTGGACGTCTGTGACAGTAGGTTTTTTAATTCCAATTATTTTTCCTAATAATTATCTGTTTTCTCTTGAATTTTGTTGGTTGCAAGGTCACATTAAAGATGGAAAAATGTCTGACATGATTTATCTTGATTTCTGGTAACAGTACAGGACAAGCAGTGAGCAGCTCGCGTAGCTTTCAACTCAGTGCGGAGTCCAGAGAGAGGCTTCGCTCGCTGAATTATGTCTCAAGAAACCCCGGTTGAGATTCAACAGGTGTCTAATAATCAAGTTCAAAAGGGTGCCAAAAAGTTTCTTTTTTAACATAACCTTACATTTACCCATACAGTACAATGTATTTTCTGTACCCTCAAATCCCCAATGTTACTACTTTTTCCTGAGAAACACAAGTACTGTATAGAGTGAAATCACAATAAATTATACAACAAATCTATTCAAATACACAGATATGACAGAACACATTTAAGACTTTCACCCCCTTTAAATATGTATTTCCTTAATTTCAGTTCTCTTCCCTCCCCAGAATACGGGAAAATTCACTATCACATATTAAAGGCTGTACAGTACGTACTCAATTGTTCAACAAAAAAAATCACATTTCCTGCAAATATCAAGTGGGTTAAGGTTTTGCTAAGAAATCCAATTAAGTAGAGATGAGATTGAGATTAAGTGGAGATTCTTTATACCACCTCCTTAATACTTTTCACTAGGATGCCCTATGTAGCATTAAAGAGATTAAGGATGTGTAGCCTAGGTGACTATTCATTGTTATTAAAATGACTTAAATTTGATCATGTTGTGATATTTAGAAATATAAATTTGTTTGGTGCGAGTGAGGTTTTATTTAATCTCTGACTCAGTGATGGCCTGGCATGGTGAGGTGCGCTTGCAGCTATGTGACGCAGTGGTGGCCTGGCACGGTGAGGTGCGCTGGCAGCTGTGTGATGCAGTGGTGGCCTGGCACGGTGAGGTGCGCTGACAGCTGTGTGATGCAGTGGTGGCTGGGCACGGTGAGGTGCGCTGGCAGGTGGGTGATGCAGTGGTGGCCTGGCACGGTGAGGTGCGCTGGCAGCTGTGTGTTGTGGCACGGTGAGGTGCGCTGGCATATAATGAATATATTCATGTGCATCCAACACACAGTTCAACGCTAGCAACTACACAAAATCTAAAATATGATGTGTAACATTTCTGCTTTTACATGAAATATATTCAGCTACAGTAGACTTACAGATGCAGCCATTCAAAATGCGCAGTAAAAACCCGCGGTACAGTAACCTACCCACAAGCCACCGCGGGGCACCGGAGGGCACCGCAGGGCAAGTGATTGGCTGGCCAAAATGACCGACAGAGGCACTCGTGGTGCATTGGTTGGTAGTGCAAAGATTTAATCATTTAATGTCTTTACTGTGCACATTTTAATCCGCTTTATTTATTTATTTATATGGATTTTACCACTAAAGAAAATTTTAGTAGCTGAGCATAAAAAGAAGAGGAGCATAACGCATCTGAAGGTCATAAACGATATTAATTTAGGAACATAAACATTACTGTATGTATGTAAACTGTACTGTGTATGGCTGGTCTTGGTAATAAAAAGAAAAAATACACACCAGTCTTCCATTTCTCCCTAAACATTTTAAGCATGAAAGTTTTATGAAACGGTACCCAAATATGCGATTGCTGTATAGAATGAATTTTAATTTAAAAAAATTATTTAACACGAACATTAAGCTGTTTACATCTTCCGCCTGAGAACAGTCACCCATTGCTACCCAACGCAGAAACACAGCCACTAACTAGCAAAGAGAGGACATTAGCTACCCAATATGATAAAGAAATAAATGATTATTTTGTTTATTTCTTTTGCACATTTATTTGAACATTTCCATCGATTGTACAAGCACTTGGAAACTGTCCAATCCCTAGTTCATCAGGCATTTTACCGGTCTGGCGCCGGTCTGTGTCTTCCAGGATATAATGCCAGCGAACTCTTGTTTTTATGTCCACTATAACAGACAATCTCCTTTGCTTTTAACCGAGCGTTTAATAATTTCCTAAAATGAAAATGATTTACATTATTTCCCTCACGGGATCAATAAAAGTATCTATCATCTGTCTAAACTATGGGACAGAATTCTGGGGTCTCCCCGTACCAGAGATTATGGTAGGGCTTCAGTATGGTGATTGGCTGACACCATCTGACACCCCTCTGATTGGAGAAAAAAGACGTGCTGGTTTGCTATACATACTGTACCAGGAAGAGGATTTCTTTCTATTCAAAACATGTATTTTAAAAGTTTAAGAAGTAAAAACCTTACAGCGTACACAGATTTCTAAACTGATCAGGATCGTTATCTTTGTCTTATGCATAATAATGTTCACCGCTCTGTCCAGCAAATTAATAATAAACTTTATTTTATATAGCGTTTTAAACGAATAAGTAATTAGATTGCTCATAAACCTAATCACTTGCTTTTTCTTTTTATTTAGGCTCAGATTTCAACTAAAGATCGTATTATTAATAACCATAATAACAACCAACCAACAAAAACAACCATATAAACATAATACCAACCAAAAACATAGATAACAACCACAATACAAAATCAAATAATCAAACCATTTTACTCTCGCAAAGTCCTCCAATTATCATAATCCTGCCCTTATGCAAAACCAAACCTTCCTCCCATCCCAGTTTATCCTGTTTATCATAAACAAAATCCACCTCAATTTTCAACATAAAGCATTACACAAAATCAATACCTCAACACTCCATACTCAACAACGATAATTCACAAACAGCCAGAACATGTAACTACACATTCCCAAACAGACCCAATTTCCATAGCCCCGCCCCTTATGCAAAACCAACATCCCTCCCCTGTTCTCTCTCTCCACTGGCGGTTGTAATTGTTTTTATTTTCAAATAAATTTTAGCAAAGTCATGTATTTTAAAAATCTTAAGATTTTTATATTTATGTCTTTATTTAGTGGTTTCATTAGTGACAAAGGCTAAACTTTCTTGGAAAAATGTCTTTTATGTAAACCATGTTTGCTATTAATTCATTCAGGGCTAAAATATGTTCATTGTCTTCTAATGAAAGAAGGGTTCCTTTCGCCGTAGTCGGGAGTCTAGCCTTTAACTAGTAAGTACTGTACTTACTGGGTTTTTTGGGGGGGGGAGGTGTCTTTCGCTGGAAATCTCGCCTCCTACTTTGAAAATACCCGTGAAACCGGTTCAATTCGTCACAGCCAGCACTCCTGCAGAGAGGGGGGTTGTACTTGCAGTGTATACAGTAAACACGTTATGCTCTTCGTTAATGTCTGTGAAGTTTTATTTAATCTCTGAGCCATACTGATTCTTCTGGAAGCCAGTATCCGCCAGGGAGTAAAAAAAAAACACACTATGGTATTCTCTCCAATGCAGTGCAGTTAAAAACATACCTCTGATGCTGCTCCTAAATGAATATCGTTTATGACCATCAGAAGCTTTATGCTCCTTTTCTTTTTTCCAGTGGATTGAACAGGGAGAGGCATTTCATGATGTACTTTTCACTGATGAAACAACAGTGGCTCTGGAACAGTTTTCAACCAAGTCGTTTTATAAAAAGGGGAGATATGTACACGTTACTGAAGCTAAAAGTTTAGCCTTTGTCACTAATGTAACCACTAAATAAAGACATATAGAAATCCCTACGTTACAGACTGTGTATGGCTGGTATTGGTAGTTTAAAGAAAAAATACACACCAGTATTCCACTTTCTCCCTAAACATTTTAAGCATCAGAGTCTTACATGTGGTTATTTCGGAAACGTTTGTACGTGCTCCTTCTGACCATGTTACTGTTTACTGTTACTGACCATATTAAGTTTAAGTGCCTGTGGGCACTTTTCCTGTCCGTGGGGGGTAGACCGTCTTTCATTAGAAGGTTAGTCTTTTCTACTCTGAGAATGTAGAGGGGGTGGAAAGTGCCCGCAGTCATTTAATTAGTATTAAAATTCACACTGATTCCCTTGCGAAGATACGGACATAGGAATATTCGTGCGTGGTCAAAAAATGGCATAAAAACGACAAAGTGAAGGCTGTGAAAACATTCACAATGTACTTTATACACAAAGCAAATATACCCCCCCCCCCTCTCAATTCAATTCAAGCTGCTTTATTAGCATGACAGATGGGTACAATCAGTGTTGGGTATTTACTTTGCTTTGAGATGCCACTTTTAAAGGTGATATATAAAATCAAGGCTTTAACTTGCTTTAACTCCGCAAGTCTGAGTTCTTGTGTCTGTCCTATCCAAACCCGAAAGTATTACAATATGTATCTTTATAGCAGGTGGTGTACAGCTTTTTAGTATAGATTACACTTTTCTAAAATGTATTTAAAAAATAAAAACGATTACAATCTAATCTTTCCACGTTTGATCCCAAAATAAATCTAAACGGGGAGAAAGCTATGCTGAAAGTTTATTAAGATACTTAGAAGACAAAGATATCAATTTATGTTGCATTTGTCTGATTGTGAATCAAAAAACACATATATTTAAACCCGCATTTGCGATTTAAATCAAAACATTATTTAAATCAATATAAATGTTTATATTGTAACGCCTAGGTGACTATTCATTGTTATTAAAATGACTTAAATTCGATCATGTTGTGATATTTAGAAATATAAATTTGTTTGGTGCGAGTGAGGTTTTATTTAATCTCTGACTCAGTGATGGCCTGGCATGGTGAGGTGCGCTGGCAGCTATGTGGTGTTACGCAGTGGTGGCCTGACACGGTGAGGTGCCCTGGCAGCTGTATGATGCAGTGGTGGCCTGGCATGGTGAGGTGCGCTGGCAGCTGTGTGACGCAGTGGTGGCCTGGCACGGTGAGGTGCGCTTGCAGCTATGTGACGCAGTGGTGGCCTGGCACGGTGAGGTGCGCTGGCAGCTGTGTGATGCAGTGGTGGCCTGGCATGGTGAGGTGCGCTGGCAGCTGTGTGATGCAGTGGTGGCCGGGCACGGTGAGGTGCGCTGGCAGCTGTGTGATGCAGTGGTGGTCGGGTATGTAGAGGTGCACTGGCAGCTGTGTGTTGTGGCACGGTGAGGTGCGCTGGCATATAATGAATATATTCATGTGCATCCAACACACAGTTCAACGCTAGCAACTACACAAAATCTAAAATATGAGCTCTACTTGCCACTTACAATACCAACAGTACCAGCTAACTTTAGTAGTGACATTTTCATGGATCTTTTTAACAATAAAACTTAAAACATCAGACTTCAGACACAATTAAACAGGCCTCAAAAAAGTCTGGTACAAACATTTTCAGCATGGTTAAACATGGTGAACATTTCCACCACTGCGTCACACCACACAGCTGCCAGCGCACCTCACCTTGCCAGGCCACCACAGCGTCACACCACACAGCTGCCAGCGCACCTCACCATACCAGGCCACCGCTGCGTCACACCACACAGCTGCCAGCGCACCTCACCGTGCCAGGCCACCACTGCATTACACAGCTGCCAGCGCACCTCACCGTGCCAGGCCACCACAGCGTCACACCACACAGCTGCCAGCGCACCTCACCATACCAGGCCACCGCTGCGTCACACCACACAGCTGCCAGCGCACCTCACCGTGCCAGGCCACCACTGCATTACACAGCTGCCAGCGCACCTCACCGTGCCAGGCCACCACTGCGTCACAACACACAGCTGCCAGTGCACCTCTACATACCCGACCACCACTGCATCACACAGCTGCCAGCGCACCTCACCGTGCCAGGCCACCACTGCATCATACAGCTGCCGGGGCACCTCACCGTGTCAGGTCACAACTGCGTCACACATATTTCAGCGCCATATATTTCATGGATATTATGGAATATAATGGATGGATATCTTAGTTATCTTTCTAGTTCACAGGTTTGCATGCATAATTTAATTTTGAAAGCCACTGAGACATCAGGTACTACTGTTGTATTTATGAAAAAGAAACAAAACAAAAAACATACTAACAACTGTGCCATCCTACTCCTTAGTTAATACATTTTATTATTCATAAACAGTTAACATTGTTAGCAAAATATTTGGAATTATATTTAACCCTATTTTTTCTTTAGTTTTGTATTTAATTTATTATATGATAGTCAGACTTAATGTATATTTGAACAATGAACACTTAAAATTAATATGGTTAATAATAGTAAACTGTAACATGCTGTAACAAGATCGGTTAAACTGCGAAGAAAATGCTTTCAGAGAAAATGTTTCAGGTGTGAAGAACATAGATCTCCAATGCAATTTCAACCAAACCTGTTCCCACACACCCTGCCCCCACAACCATTAGAATATACACAAACATTTTAGAGTTTCATTCTGAGCAGAAGACCCTCACACCTGAAGAGTGCTGGCTGTGACGAATTAAACCGGTTTCACAGGTTTCAATCAGAGACCATGTGACATGGGAGTCAGGAAACTAACACACAGCGCCACCGGATTTGATAACGCTATAAAAATGCTATAAAATAATGTGACTAGGCACCGAACAAGTTTACAGCACAGTACAATAATAAATGCTGACCATGACTTTAGAAGCATAAATTGCCTTACACTCAATTTAAACACAAGCTGTCTTTAGCCCTCTAAGCTGGTTCATACAGAAATGTAGAGATCCAGGCTCAGAACACACAGCTTCATTAGCGAATACATATGCAGGACAACTAGAGAAGACGTTTTACAGAGGATGGATTTTTAGAAACATCCCATCAGACATCCCATCATATTCACAACGTGAAATCTAGAAAATAATATTACGTAACCAAAATCCGCAATATGGAAACAGAACCTGTGTAATTGTTGATAGATGATGTACTCGTAACATTTTTTCAAGACGAACTACAACATTTAAAAAATGACTTGTATGTACTTGATATCTCTAATCAATCCACGGCGACATTGTTAAAGCAGAGTCCCAGTAAAACGAAACTAAAACACCCTGGACATACCGTTTCGCGCTTCTTATTAGTTGCTCAAAAGTAATTTGACCATATGAAATGCATAATATAAACCTAAAAAACATATACGTGAGCAGTATTTACGTACTGTAGTATCGGTGTTAAGACATACCTCTCAAATACTGTAAATCAAGTTAAAAATATCTCAAGACCGATTCTGGTCATAATGAAACCATGTTTCGTGTATGTTTTCTTCAAAGTACCGAGACCAGCCATATACTGTATGTTTATGTTCCAAAATTAATATCGTTTATGGCCTTCACACGCGTTACAGTATGCTGCTATTTTTTATGCTCAGCTACTAAGATTTCCCTTCAGTGGTAAAATTAGATATGAATATTCAATACTTAAACGGGCACAGTTAAGACATTAAATATACATATACATACTGTATACAGTACAGTTTGCATACGGTAATATGTTTATGTTACGCGATTAAAAAATAAATAAATAAAAATGAAAAGTCCAGCACCAGCACCTAGACCAGTAGGCTACAAGACAGCTCGCATGAACAGGCAGGCGAAACAGCCCTACACAGCCCTGCCGCAGTACACGGATATAATCATACCGTTATTAAATTCTTGAGATACGCGATTCCATATTATATTCCCTTTTAATCAAATTCTAAAAGTATGCTTGTTGACTCCAGTATCACGTTAGTTAAAGACTTCGAAGCTTACAATGTTTAGGGAGAAATGGAATACTGGTGTGTATTTTTTTCTTTAAAGTGCCGATTCCTGGAACACCCCTCTTAAGTGGTTCCATAAGAAAAGAAAGCGTTGATAAATACAAGTGTCTTTTAATACACTCTTTGCTGTGCTCTTGAGGATCCTTGTGATATTTTAAGCTCTAGTTGAATGATAGGTGTCGCATTTTAAATCATTTTTGTAGTTAGAAATTATGAAACGCCCTGTTAAAAGCAAGAAAGTTTTTATGCCCGTTGAAGTAAAACAAAATGCCTGACAAAGTATGCTTGGACAGATTCCAAGTGCTTGTACAAATGTGCTAAAGAAATTATACTTTGAGTATACAGCTTGTCCAAAGTCATCCATTATTAATACTATTAGTAATATCTTCAGTAAAGGCTTTGATGCATAAATATTTCTGGTAAAGGTAGGTTGTGTACTTTTGTCCAACTGAGCAATCTTGCTTTCATAAAATATACCAACATTTTAATGACTGATGATTAACATGCTGTAATACACAGTTCAAAATTAAAGGCTCAAATGCTGCACATGAGAGGTTAAGCTCCCCCTGGCGGTTTTACAAGGCGACGCCGGATAGTTAGTCACGTGACACACGTGAACCGCGTGATACCCCGGTGGGCGTGTCGCGGTATGCCGCGAAATACCTCACCCATTTTGAATGGCTGCATCTGTATGTGGAAATTCCTTCTGCTCCCTCTGGACAAGAAATAAAAATATTTCCTTGTTCCCCGGATATACAGGGAAGTCGTGTCCCGGCCAAGGTCCCAAAAGCCTCCATGCCACAGGAGCGGTGCTCCAAGCAGCCGCCTGATCCACCAGGTAAAGCACACCCCTTTTACATCCCTAAAGAGGAGCAGATCTCCCCACCTGGCGATGAAAAGGAGCTTTCCCTGTGCACCCTGGCACCCAAGAGTGGTCAGGAACACCACCCTGCAGTGGTGGAAGGGATCCAGATGGCAGGAGAGCAGTTTGGTGATTTAGCCCTCACCCTTAGCCCTGAGAGGTCCTCTATTAGTGAGAATCTGCTTGAGCAGCTGTCACGGGGCCACCACCAGGTGCCCCTGGTGCAACATTCACAGGTTAGACAGGAGGTCCAGCTGGACACTGAGACTACTGTGCTGTGGACACACCTGATCCCAGATGCCGATTCCCTCTGCTGTGACCCAGGGAACCTGCAGCCAGGTAACATTATTTCTCACAACTACCAGGTAGTGAGTGAGACTGACCTGATTGTTCCTGCCTCAACGGCAGGGTTGCCAACACACCCAGTCCCCCAGGAAGGGACAGGGAATGAAAGCCGAGCCGGTTTTCTTACAGCCACCAGCTCAGTCTGTCAGTCTGAGTCTGACCAACAGTGGTTCAGCCAGACTGGAGCTGGATGGTCAAGTCACCCGCCTGCCAGTGCAGGACATAGCAAAGAGGGGTGTCAGAATCCCCGCCTGCACTGACATGGGCCTGGTGGGTGATAGTAAGTTCAAAAACAGTGAACTAGCTATCCCACTGCTGGGGCAGCTCCCTGAACCCCTAGCGAGGGAAGGGGGGAGCGAGCAGGTGTCCTACACCCACGCCCAGTGAATGATTGTAAACATGCCGATAGAGGGATTCCTCAATCAGGAAGTGTGCAGGGTGGACCTGAACAGTGAGAATGGGGTAACAATCCCAAATCACTCAGGTGCTCCAGATGACCACTCAGCCGAGGGTCAGGCATGCTCCACTGCTGCACTGCCCCCTGCAGGGTTCCTAGAGCACAGGCATGAACAAATAGAAAAAAACCTTATCCCCCAACCAGTGGACATGATTGCCAGTGTTATACAGTGGGTTTATGCTTGTGTGCAACAGGCCAGAATGTTGACACAAGACCTGTTCAGGGAGTTTAGTGCCACTGTACCCAGTCTAACCATGGCACAATTCCCAAACCCACTTGATTCCACTCTTTTAACCCCAGTTAACCCCATCGTTCATAGCTCACCCAGAAGGCAATCCAAGATTGAATTTGGTTCCAAATCTTGAGATGGGTATGGCTACCAAAGCTATCCATTGGCTGTGTCTAACCGATTCACCAATGAAGGGTGTAAAGCTACTAATGGGCAGAGGGAGGTTAATGAACCCCATGAAGAGCAGGTGGGAAGTAAATGGCTGGTCAGCACACCACATTTAACTGACACTATGACTTGTGACAGGCATGATACAGCTACCACAATGCAGCTACCTAACCAAATAGTTTTCCTGCAAGTTCCCGAGGAGGCCATAGTACAGCTTGGTGACTTAACACTACTGTCTAGAACCAGACAACATAAGACCAAATTTGAGGTCGTGGATGCCTTCAGGTGCCACACTATTGAATTGGATGGAAATCCAAGAAACAGTAAGCCCTGAAGAGGTACAGGTAGTTGAGTTTGCTTTAATGGAACAAACCTCCAAACCACCCTAGCAGATACCCAACACAGGTGTCGTGGTTCATCAGGGGGGCTGGGAACAGGAACCATTGTTATTGTAATACTGCTGCTGGGTAGCTGGATCATGACTGACAGTGTACTCTGAATGATGTACTCTCACATCAAGATGTACTCTGGGTAGCATGAATGAGTCAAAGGTAGCATGTCAAAAGAAAGGAAGTGACTTCTCCCCAAATATCTACTACAGAGGTATCAGATATTGACAGTGAACTTCCTGATGTGTAATGCCTAGACTGAGACGATGTCTCCTACCGTGTTTATACATACAGTACTCCAGATGTTCTTCATCTTGTTTGTTCCCAATGCTGGTTCCAGTATGAATTCTCGAGGAGTAATGTGGACATTTAAGGTTAATGTTCTAATGACAAGGGACATCACTTAACTCTGTTTTGTTTTGAAGGCAACAACGCCTCAGGACCTCGTGACCTTCAAAAAAGGGGGATTTGTAGCGGCAATGCTTGTTAATAAGACAGAATTAAGTGTTTCTGTGCTTTCCCAAATGAGGCCTCATCTCTCTGTTCATCTCTGTGGTGCAGCCACAGAGAAACTATTCATGCAGGCTGATTTAAAGATGTTTTCTTTTGATAAGGGACAGCTCCCAAAGGGGGATGCACTTAGCTAAGCCTGGCATTCATGATCAATGGTCATCCATTGGCGCCTATCTGTCTAGGGAGTGCCAGATGGACATCTGGACTGCATTCCTAAGTGTCAGGAGTAAGTGACTCATATCTCACCTTGATCAACCAATCAGGGACTGGTAGGGCCGAGTAACCCACGTGGGACTCTGATGCCCCTGGAACTTTCAGCCAATGAACGAGCTGAAGTTCCTCCAGGTAAAAACAGGCAACACAGAGGGCCTGAGAGAGGATTCTGTGCACTTTTCTAAAGGGAATTCAAAGGAGAGTTCCAGAGCAGGACGGCCCAGGAGCAGAAGGCTCCCAAGGGCAGGACATTCTCGCAGAGAGCCTCCTGACCATCCTGAGACACAGCCCGGACAACCACGGAACGGCCAGTGTGTCCGAGTGCCAGAACTTTCTTTCGTTCTAAGAGTTTACAGCAGAGGTTGCCAGAGAGTAACCAGAGGATCCACCCGAGGTTAGCACCAGCAGCAAGCCTCGTGAACAGGTCGGAACTGTGGACAGCTGAATCACTATTCAGAACTAGCTCTTCACCAGGAACGAACCAGTCCTCTTCCTGACTTGCTGGGACCCACAGTCATCTTTTCTCCTGTGCACAAACTTTGCTAGTTAAAGCCAACACTAACTAGCCGGTCAGTGAGCATCAGCAGCGCACCGTCGCAAACCGGAGAGCACAGCCTGGCACCGAGCCAGAGAGCGCGGATTGGACAGCAACAAGCCTGCAACTGTTTCTTTGTGCCCGCAGGAGATCTGAATCCCCAAAGATTGGATGAGTATTCAACTTCACTGCATTACTGCTCGAGAATTCAATTGTTATCCCAACCAGTTGATATCAATTTAATTCCTGAGAGTTATGTACTTGTTTTGAGTATCTAATGTAGAAGTTATAATCAAGGTCATTTACAAAACGGTCTAAATGAATGATATACTGAACGTATGTCCTCTTGATATATGTAACTCTTTGTAACTGACTGAATATATACCTTTTGTTTTCTGATAACCCTCTCGATAAGATCTGTTAGGTTTACATGCATATTCTATGTATTAATAAATGTATCCTCGTGTATTAGTACCATTGTGTGTGCGTTGTTTGAGTGATGTCGCAGGTTGGATTCTAAAGCCATCAAAATAATCAATTTTGTGATTTACTGCTACAATTAATAATTGTCCAAGTAAATGCCCAAACCCTACAGAACTGGTGCCTTCAGAGAGCACAATACAGGGCCATACGACAGTGCTTTACACAGAGAGTGGCGGGGGTGGGATGTCAAGGCCTGATAAGACTGCTTTATGCAGAGAGTGGAGGGGTGGCTGTCAGGGCCATACGACACTTCTTTTCGCAGAGAGTGGCAGGGTTGGGATGTCAGGGCTTGACGACACTGCTTTACGCAGAGAGTGGAGGGGTGGGTGTTAGGGCATAAAGACACTGCTTCATGCAGAGAGTGGAGGGGTGGGTATCAGGGCCATACGACACTTTTTTTCGCAGAGAGTGGCAGGGTTGGGATGTCAGGGCTTGACAACACTGCTTAACGCAGAGAGTGGAGGGGTGAGTGTCAGGGTCATATTACAATGCTTTAGGCAGAGAGTGGCGTGGGTGGGATGTCAGAGCCTGACCATACTACTTTACACAGAGAGTGGCGGGTTTGGGATGTCAGGGCCTCACGATACTGTATTATGCAGAGAGTTGAAGGGTGGGTGTCAGGGCCATACGACACTTCTTTACGCAGAGAGTGGTGAGTGTGGGATGTCAGGGCCTGACGACACTTCTTTACGCAGAGAGTGGCAGGGGTGGGATGTCAGGGCCTGACAACACTGCTTAACGCAGAGAGTGGAGGGGTGAGTGTCAGGGCCATATGACAGTGCTTTAGGCAGAGAGTGGCGTGGGTGGGATGTCAGGGCCTGACGATACTGCTTTACGTAGATAGTAGCGGGGGTGGGATGTCAGGGCATAAAGACACTGCTTCATGCAGAGAGTGGATGGGTGGGTGTCAGGTCATACGACAGTGCTTAACGCAGTTAGCGGCGAGGCTGGGATGTCAGGGCCATACGACAGTGCTTTACGGAGAGAGTGGAGGGGGTGGGATGTCAGGGCCTGACAACACTGCTTAACGCAGAGAGTGGAGGGGTGAGTGTCAGGGCCATATGACAGTGCTTTAGGCAGAGAGTAGCGTGGGTCAGATGTCAGGGCCTGACCATACTGCTTTACGCAGAGAGTGGCGGGGGTGGGATGTCAGGGCCTGATGAGACTGCTTAATGCAGAGAGTGGAGGGGTGCGTGTCAGGGCTATACGACACTTATTTATTCAGAGAGTGGCGGGGGTTGGATGTCAGGGCGTGACGATACTGCTTTACGCAGAGATTGGCGGGTTGGATGACAGGGCCATACGACAGTGCTTTACGCAGATAGTGGCGGGGTTGGGATGTCAGGGCTTGACGACACTGCTTTACGCACAGAGTGGAGGGGTGGGTGTCAGGGCCTAAAGACAAAGCTTCATGCAGAGAGTGGAGGGGTGGGTGTCAGGGTCATATTACAGTGCTTTAGGCAGAGAGTGGCGTGGGTGGGATGTCAGAGCCTGACCATACTACTTTACGCAGAGAGTGGCGGGGGTGGGATGTCAGGGCCTGACGATACTGCTTAATGCAGAGAGTGGAGGGGTGGGTATCAGGGCCATACGACACTTCTTTTCGCAGAGAGTAGCAGGGGTGGGATGTCAGGGCCTTACGATACTGCTTTACGCAGATCGTGGCGGGGGTGGGATGTCAGGGCATACGACAGTGCTTAACGCAGTGAGCGGCGAGGCTGGGATGTTAGGGCCATACGACAGTGCTTTACGCAGAGAGTGGAGGGGTTGGGATGTCAGGGCCTGACAACGCTGCTTAACGCAGAGAGTGGAGAGGGTGGGATGTCAGGGCCTGACAACACTGCTTAACGCAGAGAGTGGAGGGATGGGTCTCAGGGCCATTGACACTTCTTTAGACAGAGAGTGGCGGGGGTGGGATGTCAGGGCCTGATCATACTGCTTTAAGCAGAGAGTGGAGGGGGTTGGATGTCAGGGCCATACGACAGTGCTTTATGCAGAGAGTGGCGGGGGTGGGATGTCAGGGCCTGATGAGACTGCTTTATGCAGAGAGTGGAGGGGGTGGGATGTCAGGGCATGACGATACTGCTTATCGTAGAGAGTGGCGGGGGTTAGATGTTAGGGCCATACGATATTTCTTTACGCAGAAAGTGGCGAGTGTGAGATGTCAGGGCCTGACGATACTGCTTTACGCAGAGAGTGGCGGGGGTGGGATGTCAGGGCATGACGACACTGCTTTATGTAGAGAATGGAGGGGTGGGTGTCAGGGCCATACGACAGGGGTTAACGCAGAGAGTGGCAGGGGTGGGATGTCAGAGCCTGACAGCACTGCTTAACGCAGAGAGTGGAGGGGTTGGTATCAGGGCCATACGATACTTCTACGCAGAGAGTGGCAGTGGTGGGATGTAAGGGCATGAGGACACTGCTTTATGCAGATAGTGGCGGGGGTGGGATGTCAGGGCTTGACGACACTGCTTTATGTTGAGAATGGAGGGGTGGGTGTCAGGGCCATATGACAGGGGTTAACGCAGAGAGTGGCAGGGGTGGGATGTCAGAGCCTGACAGCACTGCTTAACGCATAGAGTGGAGGGGTTGGTATCAGGGCCATACGATACTTCTACGCAGAGAGTGGCAGTGGTGGGATATAAGGTCATGAGGACACTGCTTTATGCAGAGAGTGGAGGGGTGGGTGTCAGGGCCATACGACACTTCTTTACGCAGAGAGTAGCGGTGGTTGGATGTCAGGGCCATACGACAGTGATTTACGCAGAGAGTGGCGGTGGTGGGATGTCAGGGCCTGATGAGACTGCTTTATGCAGAGAGTGGAGGGGTGGGTGTCAGGGCCATACGACACTTCTTTACGCAGAGAGTAGCGGTGGTTGGATGTCAGGGCCATACGACAAGGGTTAACGCAGAGAGTGGCGGGTTTGGGATGTCAGAGCCTGACAGCACTGCTTAAAGCAGAGAGTGGAGGGGTGGGTATCAGGGCCATACGACACTTCTTTTCGCAGAGAGTGGCAGGGGTGGGATGTCAGGGCCTGACGATACTGCTTTACGCAGATCGTGGCGGGGGTGGGATGTCAGGGCTTGACGACACTGCTTTATGCAGAGAGTGGAGGGGTGTGTGTCAGGGCCATACGACAGTGCTTTACACTGTGAGTGGCGGGGTTGGGATGTCAGGGCCTGATAAGACTGCTTCATGCAGAGAGTGGCGGGGGTTAGATGTTAGGGCCATACGACATTTCTTTACGCAGAGAGTGGTGAGTGTGGGATGTCAGGGCCTGACGATACTGCTTTACGCAGAGAGTGATGGGGGTGAGATATCAGGGCATGAAGACACTGCTTTATGTAGAGAATGGAGGGGTGGGTGTATGGGCCATACGACAATTCTTTACGCAGAGAGTGGCGGGGTTGGGATGTCAGGGACTGACAACACTGCTTAACACAGAGAGTGGAGGGGTTGGTATCAGGGCCATACGACACTTCTTTACGCAGATAGTGGCAGGGGTGGGATGTCAGGGCCTGACGATACTGCTTTATGCAGAGAGTGGAGGGGTGGGTGTCAGGGCCACACAACACTTCTTTTCGCAGAGAGTGGCAGGGGTGGGATGTCAGGGCCTGACGATACTGCTTTACGCAGAGAGAGGCTGAGGTGGGATGTCAGGGCCATACGACAGTGATTTACGCAGAGAGTGGAGGGGTGGGATGTCAGGGCCTGACGATACTGCTTACGCAGGTAGTGGAGAGGTGGGTGTCAGGGCCATACGAGAGTGCTTAACGCAGTGAGCGGTGAGGCTGGGATATCAGGGCCATACGACAGTGCTTTACGGAGAGAGTGGAGGGGGTGGGATTTCAGGGCCTGACAACACTGCTTAACGCAGAGAGTGGAGGGGTGAGTGTCAGGGCCATATGACAGTGCTTTAGGCAGAGAGTGGCGTGGGTGGGATGTCAGGGCCTGACGATACTGCTTTACGCAGAGAGTGGCGGGGGTGGGATGTCAGGGCCTGACGATACTGCTTTACGCAGATAGTAGCGGGGGTGGGATGTCAGGGCATAAAGACACTGCTTCATGCAGAGAGTGGATGGGTGGGTGTCAGGTCATACGACAGTGCTTAACGCAGTTAGCGGCGAGGCTGGGATGTCAGGGCCATACGACAGTGCTTTACGCAGAGAGTGGAGGGGGTGGGATGTCAGGGCCTGACGATACTGCTTTACGCAGAGAGTGGCGGGGGTGGGATATCAGGGCACGAAGACACTGCTTTATGTAGAGAATGGAGGGGTGGGTGTCAGGGCCATACGACAATTCTTTACGCAGAGAGTGGCGGGGTTGGGATGTCAGGGACTGACAACACTGCTTAACACAGAGAGTGGAGGGGTTGGTATCAGGGCCATACGACACTTCTTTACGCAGATAGTGGCAGGGGTGGGATGTCAGGGCCTGACGATACTGCTTTATGCAGAGAGTAGAGGGGTGGGTGTCAGGGCCACACGACACTTCTTTTCGCAGAGAGTGGCAGGGGTGGGATGTCAGGGCCTGACGATACTGCTTTACGCAGAGAGAGGCTGAGGTGGGATGTCAGGGCCTGACGATACTGCTTTACGTAGATAGTGGCGGGGGTGGGATGTCAGGGCCATACGACAGTGATTTACACAGAGAGTGGAAGGGTGGGATGTCAGGGCCTGACGATACTGCTTTACGCAGAGAGTGGCGGGGGTGGGATATCAGGGCCTGACGATACTGCTTTACGTAGATAGTGGCGGAGGTGGGATGTCAGGGCCATATGACAGTGCTTTAGGCAGAGAGTGGCATGGGTGGGATGTCAGGGCCTGACGATACTGCTTTACGCAGAGAGTGGCGGGGGTGGGATGTCAGGGCATAAAGACACTGCTTCATGCAGAGAGTGGATGGGTGGGTGTCAGGTCATACGACAGTGCTTAACGCAGTTAGCGGCGAGGCTGGGATGTCAGGGCCATACGACAGTGCTTTACGCAGAGAGTGGAGGGGGTGGGATGTCAGGGCCTGACAACACCGCTTAACGCAGAGAGTGGAGGGGTGGGTGTCAGGGCCATATGACAGTGCTTTAGACAGAGAGTGGTGGGGGTGGGATGTCAGGGCCTGACGATACTGCTTTACGCAGAGAGTGGCGGGGGTGGGATGTCAGGGCATTAAGACACCGGTTTATGCAGAGAATGGAGGGGTGGGTGTCAGGGACATATGAAAATTCTTTACGGAGATTGGCGGGGTTGGGATGTCAGAGCCTGACAGCACTGCTTAACGCAGAGAGTGGAGGGGTGGGTATCAGGACCATACGACACTTCTTTTCGCAGAGAGTGGCAGGGGTGGGATGTCAGGGCATAAAGACACTGCTTCATGCAGAGAGTGGCGTAGGTGAGACGTCAGGGCCTGACGATACTGCTTATCGTAGAGAGTGGCGGGGGTTAGATATTAGGGCCATACGACATTTCTTTATGCAGAGAGTGGTGAGTGTGGGATGTCAGGGCCTGACGATACTGCTTTACGCAGAGAGTGGCGGGGGTGGGATGTCAGGCCATGAAGACACTGCTTTATGTAGAGAATGGAGGGGTGGGTGTCAGGGCCATACAACAATTCCTTACGCAGAGAGTGGCGGGGTTGGGATGTCAGGGCCTGACGATACTGCTTTACGCAGAGAGGTGGTGGTAGGATGTCAGGGCAATATGACACTGCTTTACACAGAGAGTGGCGCGGGTGGGATGTCAGGGCCTGACAACACAGCTTAACGCAGAGAGTTGAGAGGTGGGTGTCAGGGCCATACGACACCTCTTTAGGCAGAGAGTGGCAGGGGTGGGATGTTAGGGCCTGACGATACTGCTTTTCACAGATAGTGGAGGGGGTGCGTTGTCAGGGCCTTAAGACACTGCTTTATGCTGAGAGTGGCGGGGGTGGGATATCAGGGCCAAACGACTTTGCTTTACACAGCGAGTAGCGGGGTTGGGATGTCAGGGCCTGAAGGTACTGCTTTACGCAGAGAGTGGCGGCGTTGGGATGACAGGACCTGACGATACTTCTTTACGCAGAGAGTGGCGGGGGTGGGATGTCAGGGCTTGACGACACTGCTTTACGCAGAGAGTGGCGGGGGTGGGATGTAAGGGCCTGACGATACTTCTTTACACAGAGAGTGGCGGGGGTGGGATGTCAGGGCTTGACGACACTGCTTTACGCAGAGAGTGGCGGGGGTGGGATGTAAGGGCCTGACGATATTTCTTTACGCAGAGAGTGGCGGGGGTGGGATGTCAGGGCCTGAAGATACTGCTTTTCGCAGAGAGCGGTGGAGGTGGGATGTCATGGTTATACGACAGTGCTTTCCACTGAGAGTGGTGGGGGTGGGATGTCATGGCCATAAGACACTGCTTTATGCAGAGAGTTGAGGGATTGATGTCAGGGCCATACGACAGTGCTCCACTCAGGCCTCTGCTTGAATTTGTACTCCTCTCTCTCCCTTCCTCTACCTCTCCCTCTCTGTGGTGCCAGCAGGGGGTGCTCACCCTGCGGTCTGTGTGGGTCCTAATCCCCCAGTATAGTGACAGGGGACACGATCTGGCCCACCAGCGACGAGCAGGTTACCAGATCTAGATAAAGGGGGGCAACTCTTAGTCGTATGAGCTTAGTCACACATCGCATCGATTAAAAAAACAATACAAACATATTATGTCTGTTACTAACAACTTTTTTTTCCTACATTGAAAGTCTCTTTCCCGGGTGATTTTCTAGCGTGACTGGGGCTCTTCATTTCTCCTCGGTGTCTCATCGCGGGCGGATTTAAAACAGACCACAGAACCTGCCGCTGCAGTGCTCTCGCTTAGGGGCTCTCATCCTGCATCACCAATCTTCCACAGGAGGGACGGAGCTGGATTTCTGTCTGGAAAATAAACTCCAGAGTGAGAGAGAGAGCAGAGAGGGGTAGGGAGAGGTAGAGAGAGGTAGAGCGGTAGAGAGGTAGAGAGAGGGAGAGAGGTGGAGGGCGAGGGAGAGGGAGAGTGGTGGAGAGAGAGGGGGTTAGGGAGAGAGGGAGAGGTAGAGGTAGGGAGAGAGGTAGGGAGGGGAAAAGGGAGAGGTAGAGAGAGGGAGAGGTAGAGGTAGGGAGAGAGAGGGAGGAGAAGTACAAATTCAAGAAGGAGAAAATCCAAAACACAACACAGGCGTCGGCATGCGTGGGCTACAAAAGGAACAAGTAAAATGTTTCTTCTGGGCTGAAAAGAGAAGGAAGGAAAACACACCGTTGCGGCGCTACGGCACGAAGACGCCGAGCCAGTTGAGCACAGCAAACGCAACCTGTTCTCACAAGTTGCTTGCGCTTCAGGCGAAATAAAAGCTGCTGAGCTAAATCAGGAAAGCGGTAACTATTAGGACTGCTCACTGTTCCTCAGGCTGGGACAGGAGATCACACACTATATTATTATTACTGAGAGACAGGCTCACTTTCTGTTTCCCAGACTGGAACAGGAGATCACACACTGTATTATTATTATTGAGAGACAGGCTCACTGTGTCTTCGTTTGGGCAGGGACAGTAGATCACACTGTATTATTATTATTACTGAAAGTCTGGCTCACTGTTCCCGAGGTTGGGACAGGAGATCCCACACTGTATTATTATTATTGAGAGACAGGCTCACTGTCTGTTCCTCAGGCTGGGATAAGAGATCACACTGTATTATTATTATTAATATTATTGAGAGTCTGGCTCACTGTTCCCCAGGCTAGGACAGGAGATCCCACACTGTATTATTATTATTTCGAGACAGGCTCACTGTTTGTTCCTCAGGCTGGGACAGAAGATCCCACACTGAATTATTATTATTGAGAGACAGGCTTACTCTCTGTTCCTCAAGCTGAGACAGGACATCACATACTGCATTATTATTGATTGACAGGCACACTGTTCCTCAGGCTCAGACAGGAGATCACACACTGTATTATTATTATTGAGAGACAGGCTCACTGTCTGTTCCTCAGGCTGGGACAGAGGATCACACACTGTATTATTATTATTTAGAGACAGGCTCACTGTCTGTTCCTCAGAGTTGGACAGGAGATCCCAGACTGAATTATTATTATAGAGAGACAGGCTCACTGTATGTTCCCCAGGCTGGGTCAGGAGCTCACACAGTATTATTATTGAGAGACAGGCTCACTGTCTGTTCCTCAGAGTTGGACAGGAGATCCCACACTGAATTATTATTATAGAGAGACAGGCTCACTGTATGTTCCCCAGGCTGGGAGAGGAGATAACACTGTATTATTATTATTGAGAGACAAACTCACTGTCTGTTCCTCAGGCTGGGACAGTAGATCACACTGTATTATTATTATTATTGAGAGTCTGGCTCACTGTTCCTCAGGCTGGGACAGGAGATCCCACACTGAATTATTATTATTGAGAGACAGGCTTACTCTCTGTTCCTCAAGCTGAGACAGGACATCACATACTGCATTATTATTGATTGACAGGCTCACTGTTCTTCGGGCTGGGACAGGAGATCACACACTGTATTATTATTATTTAGAGACAGGCTCACTCTCTGTTACTCAAGCTGAGACAGGACATCACATACTGCATTATTATTGATTGACAGGCTCACTGTTCTTCGGGCTGGGACAGGAGATCACACACTGTATTATTATTATTTAGAGACAGGCTCACTGTCTGTTCCTCAGGCTGGGACAGAGGATCACACACTGTATTATTATTATTTAGAGACAGGCTCACTGTCTGTGTCTCAGAGGTGGACAGGAGATCCCACACTGAATTATTATTATAGAGAGACAGGCTCACTGTATGTTCCCCAGGCTGGGTCAGGAGCTCACACAGTATTATTATTGAGAGACAGTCTCACTGTCTGTTCCCCAGGCTGGGAGAGGAGATAACACTGTATTATTATTATTATTATTATTATTATTATTATTATTATTATTATTATTATTATTATTATTATTATTAATATTATTGAGAGTCTGGCACACTGTTCCCCAGGCTGGGACAGGAGATCCCACACTGTATTATTATTATTTTGAGACAGGCTCACTGTCTGTTCATCAGACTGGGACAGGAGATCCCACACTGAATTATTATTATTGAGAGACAGGCTTACTCTCTGTTCCTCAGGCTGAGACAGGGCATCACATACTGTATTATTATTGATTGACAGGCTCATTGTTCCTCAGACTGGGACAGGAGATCACACACTGTATTATTATTATTGAGAGACAGGCTCACTGTCTGTTCCTCAGGCTGGGACAGGAGATCACACATTGTATTATTATTATAGTGAGACAGGCTCACTGTATGTTCCCCTGGCTGGGACAGGAGGTCATACATTATATTATTATTATAGAGAGACATGCTCACTGTATGTTCCACAGGCTGGGACAGGAAATCACACTGTATTATTATTATTGAGAGACAGACTCACTGTTTTATCCTCAGTCTGGGACAGTTGGTCACATACTGAATTATTATTATTGAGAGACAGGCTCACTGTTCCTCATGCTGGGACAGTAGATCACACTGTATTATTATTATTATTATTATTACTGAGAGTCTGGCTCACTGTTCCCCAGGCTGGGACAGGAGATCACACACTGTATTATTATTATTGAGAGACAGGCTTACTCTCTGTTCCACAGGCTGAGACAGGACATCACATATTGTATTATTATTATTGATTGACAGGCTCAGTGTTCCTCAGACTGGGACAGGAGATACCACACTGTATTATTATTATTTAGAGACGGGCTCACTGTCTGTTCCTCTGGCTGGGACAGGGGATCACACACTGTATTATTTTTATTGAGAGACAGGCTCACTCTCTGTTCCTCAGACTGGGACAGGAGATCACACACTGTATTACTATTATTGAGAGACAGGCTCACTGTATGTTCCCCAGGCTGGGACAGGAGATAACACTGTATTATTATTATTGAGAGTCTGGCTCACTGTTCCCGAGGGTGGGACAGGAGATCCCACACTCTATTATTGTTATTTAGAGATAGACTCAGTCTTTTCCTCAGTCTGGGACAGGAGGTCACACACTGTATTATAATTGTTGAAAGACAGTCTCACTGTCTGTTTCTCAGTCTGGGACAGGAGATCACACACGGTATTATTATTACTGAGAGACAGGCTCACTGTCTGTTCCTAAGAGTTGGACATGAGATCACACACTGAATTATCATCATAGAGAGACAGGCTCACTGTATGTTCCCCAGGCTGGGTCAGGAGATCACATTGTATTATTATTATTGAGAGACAGTCTCACTGTCTGTTCCTCAGGCTGGAGCAGGAGATCACCTACTGTATTATTATTATTGAGAGACAGGCTCACTGTCTGTTCCTCAGGATGGGATAAGAGATCACACACTGTATTATTATTATTGTGAGACAGGCTCACGGTCTTTTCCCCATGCTGGGAGAGAAGATCACACTGTTTTATTATTATTATTATTGAGAGTCTGGCTCACTGTTCCCCAGGCTGGGACAGGAGATCAAACACTGTAGTATTATTATTGAGAGACAGGCTCGCTGTTCCTCACGCTGGGACAGAAGATCACACACTGTATTATTAATGTTGAGAAAGAGGCTCACTGTCTGTTCCTCAGGATGGGACAGGAAGTCACACACTGTATTATTATTTTTATTGAGAGACAGGTTCACTGTCTGTTCCTATGGCTGGGACAGGAGATCATACTGTATTATTATTATTGAGAGACAAGCTCACTGTTCCTCATGCTGGGACAGGAGATCACACTGTTGTAGTGTGCTCTCACGAGGACCAGTTCTGTAGGGGTTTGGGCATTTACTGGGACAATTATTTTCAGCCCGAAACACAAGTGAGACACCAGCAGCAGTCCCTGCAGGTTTCTCTAGTGTAGCGTCTATCACGTTCGCCTAACACGCGACAGGTCCCCGGTTCGAGACCGGGTGGAAAAAGCCTCTTTTTGCACGCTCCTGTACTTCACAGAGGTCTTGAGAGACCAGTCATTTGTTCCCAATGTATTTCCGGTGCCTTCGTGCACTCTTGTACCAAACGCACGTTCCTTCTGTACGCGGAGCTGATCATTTGCAATTGGGCTGTGCCGACAGACCAGGACGAGCTCTGTCGGCTCAAAAGCAGCGCAGGACCTGCAAGAACAACAGAAAGATTAGCATCCAGCGGGGGCCTCTTAGTGAGCCCAAGATCTCATCAAGAATCGGCTCCAGCAACAGGGCTGGGCGCATTGTTCCATTCTCCGACCACTCTCGGTGTAAACAAGTCCCTCCTGGTCTCTGCTTGAAATGCACTTTCCTGCGTTTGCTTTGGTGTAACTGGCTTCCCCTGCATGGGCGAATGTGAAGGAGATCCTTAGTAAGTCATTGAAGAAAACCGAGAAGAGGTCGGAGTGGCCTCTGTCGTTCATCAACGATCCAGTCAGGCAGTACTCCTCTGTAAAGCGCCGTTCGTTCACATCGATTGGCTTTTTTTTGCCTTTATTCGTGCAAGTAGTAAAAGCAGACGCCCCTATTCTGCCGTGACCCAGATTCGAACCGGGGTTGTTGCGGTCACAACGCAAAGTCCTGACCACTATACAATCACGGCGAGTTACCGATACACACATGGCAGGGCGGAAAAGGCTGTGCTCTCTTCGTGTGACATAATTCGGAAAAGTCCTGACGTTGCATTTCAACTGAGCCCCAGTATACATCGACCCTTCGACACTCTGAGTGACAACTCTCTTGCGTGTTTTCTCATATTTATGTAGTTTGCTTGCATGATGCCGGGAACAGCGTGGTTGTTTGCTGCCATATGGTCTAGGGGTTAGGATTCCTGATTTTCACCCAGGCGGCCCGGGTTCGACTCCCGGTATGAGAACGTGTTGGTTTTGCCTCCTGCTTTCCAAAAGATCAGCACCGTGTACGAAGGAGCAGCATTAAAACCACTCGAACGTGCAAAACGTGCAAGAAGAGGGGGCGCTTGTTTCCAACCGAAACTTCTCGCGTGTGAGACGAGCTGATCATCGCTGTGGGAGGGTTACTCTGGTAGACAGGGCTGACCTTCGGCAATAGGATTTATACTCTCCAAGATGATATTTGCACTTTCTGGAGAGGCGATTTTCTCCACTTCAGTAGCCCGATTTCGTCGATTGCGTGGATAGGGCTGTAGAATGTGGCGCCGCCTTTCCTGCTGTCCATGACAGGCGTGCTGGTCTCTGGAGAGAGAGCATGGTCCATCAGCGCACTCCAATAAAGGCACTGGAAGCAGCTGAATCGCATTGGCGAAGCTCAGCGCTGGGCCGCTGGGCACGTCTTACCACTGTTAGTGGTGACCACATAACCACAGTGTAGTGGTTATCACGTTCGCCTCACACGCGAAAGGTCCCTGGTTCGAAACCGGGTGGAAACAGCTTTCGTTTGTCACTACGCACAAAAGGGGATTGGGGATTCACCTAGCGCTGTGATCGAACAGACCCACTCACTTCTTAGTGTGGCGGGATCTGCACAGTGCATGTCGCAGCGCTTCCTGCTTTCACTTCAATGTGCTTCCTGATGTCGAGTCGTGTGCCGTGCGGAGGCTCTGAAAGCGAGAGCAATGAAAAGGTGCATGACGCTGTGAAAGAAAACAGAGAAGTGAAAGGCAGTCCTTTCTCTGAGGAGGTGAAAGAAACACTACTCCCCGTCGGGGAATCGAACCCCGGTCTCCCGCGTGACAGGCAGGGATACTTGCCACTATACTAACGAGGAAGACATCGCAAGCTCCGACCCCTGGCATCGTGTCCCGACCCAGCGTGCTGTGATTCCTTTACGGAGCAGAAATGACAACCGAGGAGACGAGAGATCATTTCAGCATTTCGCGTCTGAACGGAAAACACAAACGACCAACTCGGAATGACTTGCCTTTGACGCTTTTCAAAGCCTTCTTTGTGGACGACGACTGCGCCGCCTAGCAGATACAAATGGGTTGTACAGATGCAGCCATTCAATGTGCGCGGTACAGACACGTACCACAGGTAATTGGCTGCGGTGTCGCGTATCATGACGTAAGATGACGCGGGGTACCGCGGTGCGTGATTGGTTGACCGACAGGGGCACTCGTGGTCCGTTGGTCTGTCGTAGAAAGACTTACTGTAAACGTCTTTACTGTGCCCGTTTTAGATGTTGAATTTTACCACTGAAGGGAAATCTTAGTAGCTGAGCATAAAAAGAATAGGAGCATACTGCAACGCGTGTGAAGTCCATAAACAATATTAATTTTGGAACATAAACATACAGTATATAGCTGGTCTTGGTACTTTAAAGAAAAAAATACACACCAGTATTCCATTTCTCCCTAAACATTGTAAGCTTCGAAGTCTTTAACTAACGTGATACCGGAGCCAACAAGCATACTTTTAGAATTTGATTAAAAAGGAATATAATATGGAATCGCGTATCTAAAGAATTTAATAACGGTATTCGTGTGCTGCGACAGGGCTGTGTAGGGCTGTTTCGCCTTCTTGTTCATGTGAGCTGTCTTGTAGCCTACTGGTCGAGTCACGCACCTAGGCGTGACTACCAACTGGTAGGTTGTGTGTTTGAATCCAGCTTGTGTTGGACTTTTCTTTTAACAAACATTTCTTCGAAAAAATAGAATAGCGATATTATGGACAATCAATTGACTTTTATATTTCAAAATATCGCAACATGATCGATATTTGCGATATTTTGAACATATCTTCCCTTCTGACAGCGGTTCCTGCTTCTATTGTGTGTGTGTGTGCAACAGAATAAATTTTTATAGAGAAATGGAGGCTGGACAGTATGCGTTACAATATAAACATTTATATTGATTTAAATCGTGTTCTGATTTAAATCGCAAACGCGTGTTTAATTATGTGTTTTTTAATCATAATCAGGCTAATGCATTTCTACATTTTCTGTATGAACCAGCTTAGAGGTTCATACAGAAAGACAGCTTGTGTTTAAATTGAGTGTAAAGTAATTTATGCTTCTAAAGTCATGGTCAGCATTTATTATTGTACTGTGCTGTAAACTTTTTCTGTGCCTAGTCACATTATTTTATAGCGTTTTTATTGCTTTATTAAATCCGGTGGCGCTGTGTGTTAGTTTCCTGACTCCCATGATTTAAACTGCGACACTGATCATTCATTTCTAAATAAACTTTAATTTATATAGCGTTTTAAGCGAATAGGTAATTAGATTGCTCATAAACCTAATCGCTTTTTCTACATAAACACAGCGTGATTGCTCTCTGAAAATGCTTTTCCTTTATTTTTAAAGTAGGCTCAGATTTCAACTATAGATCGTATTATTATAAACTTTCTTGGATAAATGTATTTTATGTAAACCATGTTTGCTATTAATTCATTTAGGGCTAAAATACGTTCATTGTCTTCCAATCGAGTCGAGTTGACATTGGAAGCCTGCCACACCCGGACTGTTAAACCAACGCATTAACACGTCAAAACCCATTGAGGGTATTGAGCCAGTATTGGCTTTAGTATTCCCCCCTCTCCCCTCAATTCAATTCAATTCAAGGTGTTTTATGTGCATGATAGATGGGTACAAGCAGTGTTGGGTATGTATATTGTAACGCTAACGGCAGACAGGCACTGTGTAAGACCCGGCGTACCAGAGCAGCGCACCGAGGGAGCGTCTGCATTTATAACTTAGTTTTTAAAATTAGTCAAGCAATATGAAGCATCTCCTTTTACTTTTTAGTCCCTTAAATACATTGAGCACAGCTTTCTCACCACTTAAGATTGCTTTTGATACCATCCTTACACAAAGCGGAAGGGAGATCTTAGTGCCTGAGCATAAAAAGAATAGGAGCATACTGCAACGCGTGTGAAGTCCATAAACAATATTAATTTTGGAACTTAAACATACAGTATATGGCTGGTCTCAGTACTTTAAAGAAAACATACACACCAGTATTCCATTTCTCCCTAAACATTTTAAGCATCGAAGTCTTTAACTAACGTGATACTGGAGTCAACAAGCATACTTTTAGAATTTGATTAAAAGGGAATATAATATGGAATCGCGTATCTCAAAAAATTAATAACGATATTATTATATTCATGTTGCAAAAGAACTGCAAAAGACATAAAAACTCCCTTGCTTTAAACAGAGCGTTCCATGATTTCTAACTACGAAAATGCCAGGTGAAAGGATTTATAAACATATTTTCTTAAAGCAAGTCAGTTTTTTCCGCAACACATAAAAGACATTTTTCCAAGAAAGTTTAGCCTTTGTCACTAATGAAACCACTAAATAAAGACATAAATATAGAAATCTTAAGATTTGTTTTATTTAATGTTGGTAGCAGGATGAACTGTCAGAGTGTATATTTTGTCGCAGAGTTGCTGCAAGATGTTAACAGTGAAAAAGGTATTTAGAAATGAGTTATTTCAAGATGAAAAGTTTCAGAATAATTGCAAATCTAGCAGGATAGAGAAAGCACAGAAAACTGGCAGTTCGATTGATCAGATTAGTATGAAAAGTAATTTAGCAAAGGGAATGAGAAGAGTGACAAACTAGTATACTTTAGATCTTTTTTTCTGAACCAGGGAAAATCTGATCATGTTTCCCTATAACAATAATAAAAAACTTTATTTGATATATCACCATTAAAGGTGGCATCTCAAAGCAATACAGTAGAAGTAAAAACAGATAAAAGGACCACAGATGACAAAGTAAATGCATATAAGAAAGACAAGCAGTTAGAGGTGCTACCAAAATTAGAAAATGAAGCAGATACAGACACTAAGTCTTCTGAAAAGAAAGGTTCTGAGGTTAGATTTAAACTGGCCCCGGTGTGTGTGTGTTTGTGTCTGTCTGTCCTGTGATGGACTGGCGCTATGTCCAGGGTGTATTCTGCCTTGTGTCCATCGCTTACTGGGATAGGCTCCAAATCCTCTGTACTGGATAAAGAGATTAGAACTGGATGGAAGTAAAGGCACTGTGTGCATGGAACTATACACAGTGTTAGAAACCCACTATGAAATGGCAGCATCTCACTGAGAATAAAACATTTTATAGTGCTGGCTTAAGGAAACAGCCTTTCCACCTCTCTTGCACATCAGTATCCATACCTAGTTATTTAAACAAATTGCCTCTAATTATAAACATCTTAATATGCTGGCTCTGTGGATCCGCATCAGCTATGTTTGCCCATTCCTTCAATTCATGTGCATCCAACACACAGTTCAACGCTAGCAACTACACAAAATCTAAAATATGAGCTCTACTTGCCACTTATAATACCAACAGTACCAGCTAACTTTAGTAGTGACATTTTCATGGATCTTTTAAACAATAAAATCAGATTTCGAGTCAACTTCAAAATACTTATCCTCCTTATATACTGTCCTACAACTGTTATTATTGATCACCGAATTATTGTACTTGACATGACTTCATTCAGCCTTTCCTGAACGTCTATGACAGGCAGAGAGAGTGCTGTTTCTGGTGCGAACTACAACATTTAAAAAATGACTTGTATGTACTTGATATCTCTAATCAATCCACAGGTTCCAGCACAAAACGAAACTAAAACGCATACCGTTTCGCGCTTCTTATTAGTTGCTCAAAAGTAATTTGACCGTATGAAATGCATAATATAAACCTAGAAACATATACGTGAGCAGTACTTAAGCACTGTAGTATCGGTGTTAAGACATACCTCTCAAATACTGTAAATCAAGTTAAAAATATCTCAAGACTGATTCTGGTCATAATGAAACCATGTTTTGTGTATGTTTTCTTTAAAGTACCGAGACCAGCCATATACTGTATGTTTATGTTCCAAAATTAATATCGTTTATGGCCTTCACACGCGTTGCAGTATGCTCCTATTCTTTTTATGCTCAGCTACTAAGATTTCCCTTCAGTGGTAAAATTAGATATGAATATTCAATACTTAAATGGGCACAGTTAAGGAAGTTTTTATGCCCGTTGAAGTAAAACAAAATGCCTGACAAAGTATGGCTTGGACAGATTCCAAGTGCTTGTACAAATGTGCTAAAGAAATTATACTTTGAGTATACAGCTTGTCCAAAGTCATCCATTATTAATACTATTAGTAATACCTTCAGTAAAGGCTTTGATGCATAAATATTTCTGATAAAGGTAGGTTGTGTACTTTTGTCCAACTGAGCAATCTTGCTTTCATAAAATATACCAACATTTTAATGACTGATGATTAACATGCTGTAATACACAGTTCAAAATTAAAGGCTCAAATGCTGTACATGAGAGGTTAAGCTCCCCCTGGCGGTTTTACAAGGCGACGCCGGATAGTTAGCCACGTGACACACGTGAACTGCGTGATACCGCGCCACGCCCATCGGGGTATGCCGCGAAATACCTCACCCATTTTGAATGGCTGCATCTGTATGGACAGGACTAGTGCTGAAGCCTTTTAAGCTTACTGCAGAGAAAGTTACATTTCATTAGCCTTTGTTGTTCATATTGATACGTTGCTACCTGAGGATAAAACCATCCCTTGAAAAGTGAAGAACTCTGCAGGGGTGCAGATAAAACCAAGAGGCTCTTCTTTACACAGAGGGCGGTGGGGGTGGGGAACAAGCTGCCCAGCCGTGTAGTTGAAGCCCATACCCTGGCTTCTTTCAAGACACAGCTGGATGAACTCCTCCAGTCAGGACAGGAGGGTCTTCTTTACACAAAGGGTGGGGGGAGTGGGGAACACCCTGCCCAGACGTGTTGCTGAAGCCGACACCCAGAATTGGGTCAAGACGCAGCTGGACAGGAGGCGCTTCTTTAACACAAAGGGTGGGGGGAGTGGGGATCACCCTGCCCAGCCATGTTGCTGAAGCCAACACCCAGAATTCGGTCAAGACGCAGCTGGCTGAGATCTGCTTCTCAGTCAGTTACCGATCTGCCAGCCGAGCCTGGAGGTTACAAACAGGACATTTTCGTGCCCCGAGCTGCCGGACCTGGACAGGCCTGTCCTAAACTGCCGTTGGGAATCGGGGTTGCTGAGGCCGCGATCTCACCCCGGCAGACAAGCCTCATCCCAGCGGCTCCCCATGGTCCAGCAACCCACCCACCTACCGGTTTCAACTCTGGTGACAGCTCAGGTCTGTTACAAGCAAACAATCACATTTCCCTAAATCCTGACTTCACTATGGACTTGAAGCCGAGAGCAGGACTTTGGTCAGGACAGGAGCAGCTTCTTCACATAAAGGGTGGTAGGGGTGTGGAACAAGCCATCCAGCCACGTTGTTGAAGCCAAAACCCCGCATAAAACACGTCCCAGTGGCCCCACGATCCGGCAACCTGCCCGCCTACCCATGTCGATCTGGACCTTGGTATAGTCCAGCTGCAGCCGGATCAGCTCCTTCTCCTTCTGCCACAGCTCCGACACCTTGGCATCCTTGCGGCTGTGCAGCTCCTCCAGCTGGACCTTGAGGGACTCCACGGCCGCCTTGTCCTTGGGGTCGTTGGTGGTCTTCTGGATGGTGTTGATCATGGCACCCAGGATGGGCACCACGGCCGTCACGATGCCGAACTTGCGGTCCCGCTCCCTGATGCTGTTGATGAGGCCCTGCAGCTCCTTGTTCTTGTCCTGGATGTCCGTCTCCAGCTGGTTCCTCTCCCTCTGTAGCTGTTTGACTGAGGCGTCTAGCTTGCTACACTGTCCCTCCAGGGCCTGGGCCTCCGCCGTCTTCTCCTTCTTCTGCTGCTCCTTGTCCGCCTTGGTCTTGACCACGTCGCTGCAGGTGTCGCCCACGCCTTTGCTCAGATTCTCATACCTGGAGGAGGAGATGGGGTGGGGAACTGTGACCCCTCTTGTGTGGAAGCCTGCAGCCCCCCACCACCGAGACCGTATAGGACAGGAGAATCCGAGCCAGCGAGCCGAGAGACGGGGGGGGGGGAGACGTCCTCCTGCTGAAAAACTAAGGTTGCTGCTCCTGACTCTCTGTGGTCATTAACAGTCCCAGGGTGTTTCTCGAAAAGAGTAGGGGTGTAAACCCGATGTCCTGGCCAAATTTCCCATTGGCCCTTACCAATCATGACCTCCTAATAGTCCCCCTCTCTGAACTGGCTTCATCCCTCTGCTCTCCTCCTCACTGATAGCTGATGTGTGGTGAGCGTGCACTATGGCTGCTGTCGCATAATCCAGGTGGGGGCTGTACATTGTTGGTGGTGGAGGGGAGTCCCCATTACCTGTAAAGCGCTTTGAGTTGAGTTTCCAGAAAAGCACTATATAAGCATAAGCAATTATTATTATTATTATTATTATTATTATTATTATTATTATTATTATTATTATTGCTGCTTGAAAGCAGCCTGGGACCCAGTGAAAGGACCCTCCCCCTGTTCGCCATCAGAGGGCAGCAGCGTGAATGATTCACCGCTACAGCTGCTGAACTCCACTCGCCTCCGCGCTCTGCTCTTCTTGCTGGCGTTACTGAAGTTATTGCGCATTTACTGTCCAGCACTGCCCGTTGTTGGTGTTGGGTTGTGCATGATGGTGGGCTGTCATGACTGTCGTTATTTACCGTTTTGTAACGTGCCATGCACACTGTGCCGTCTTTTTGTACTGTGTGCCTCCTGAGAGAACGGGGCCAATACGAACTCCTATGGACTGTATGTGTGCATACTGTAGGGCAATCCTACTCTGTTGGTGAGGAGCGAGGCCCTGCACCCCAGCTGCTCCAGGTGGCGCCGTATAAATGGCCGACCCTGCGCTTTGACCCCCAACTTCTCTCTCCCTATCTGTGTGTCTCATGGAGAGCAAGCTGGAGTCTGTGAAAAGACAAATTCCCAATGCAAGAAACTGTATAGGGTTAATAAAGTGATCTTATAAATTACTCTGCCTCTCATCCCCTGGGCTACTTCTGGTTTGTGATCTTGAGGTTACTGGGTGACCGATGAAGAGTTTTGACTGGGTTGATGCATTCTCATGCATTTGATGCCAACAGCAGAAGAGGATCCCGCAGTACTTTCTCCTAGTTGGTAAAATAAGGTATTCAGTGGTGTCAGAACAACGATAACGGGCACCCTGGGCTGACAGTCTATCTAATATGAAGCAAACGGCAGCTCCCAAGACAGTATGGGAGCGGATAATTCAAGCCTAACAGGAAGTGCTTTTCACAAAGGGTGGTGGGAGGGTGGAGTAAGCCGCTCGGTCGGAATGAATCCTGATATCCCAGGATCTCTGGTTGCTTGCAATGACGGGTTCCCCCATGGCAGAGCCAGAGCTCTGGAGGGGGGTCTTACTTCTCCACCGATCGGTCAACTTGGTCGCACTGTGAGCGAGATCAAGCGCCAGCACCGTTATCTCTGTTTCACAATGTTGACCCCTCCGCTGTCTCAAGAGTCTCCAGTGCTTTTATTTCAACAGGGAAGACACCCTGGATCTAGATTTTAGGATTGGGATGTATTTTACAGCAGACTATCCATCCATTTTCTCAGAGCTCTCTCCAGTACAGGGTCACAGGGGGAAGCTGGGGTCTATCCCAGCAAGCAACAGGCACAAGGCAGGTTCACCCTGGACAGGACACCAGTCCATCACAGGACACACAGACACACACACACACACACTGGACAGGACAGGACAGGACAGGACAGGACACGACACCAGTCCATCACAGGACACACACGCACACATGCACCACGGACAATACACCTGCCAGTATGATTTTGTACTATGGTAGCACCCAGAGGAATCCTGCATGAACACAGGGAGAATATGCAAAGTCCATGTAGGAGTTTGTAGGAGTGTATGGAAGCCTCCCAGGGATCTCCCAAGACCCAACTAAATGTATGGGATACAAGTTCATTTGTAGAACCCTTTGAAAATGATATTTTTTCCAGATTTTAAATTTCATTAAATTTTCTGCACACACAACTGAGACACACACACCTGTCAAAGCATGTGTGCACACACATACACAACTGAGACACACACCTGTAGCAGCAGGTGCCCACACACGCACACACACAACTGAGACACACACACCTGTAGCAACAGGTACACACACTCACACAAACCTGGAGCAGTAAGTACTCAGACTCACCTGGAGCAGCAGGTAGACACACACACACACACACACACACACATACACACACACACACACACACACACACACACACACAGACAGACAGACCCACCTGGAGCAGCAGGACCTCGGAGGAGGCGAACAGCTGCTGGCTCTCGGTGGCCTTGAGCCTCAGTTTCCTCTCCAGCTTGGGGTGGGTGGCTAGACACAGGTAGGACAGGTGGAAGAGCAAAGCTGTCTTCTCGGCGGCCGGGACCATATCCCTGAACATCTCCATGTCATTCATCAGCTGCTGATCAGCAGGCACTAGGTCTGAGAGAGACATTCAGGAAAAAAAAGGCTTTTTAAATATTTTCTTCACCCCCACGTCCCCCATGTCAAAACCCTCCCAACCCAGAGCGTCCAGCATGAACACCTTGAGCCCTTGAGTCTGTGTAAAACTTTCTGCACATCTGCCTTGTGCAAACACCTTCAATAACTGAAATCAAGACAGTTCACTGTGGTTCAGCTCGTGAATCCTAAAGCCTCATTATACCTCCATAAGACACCGAGGGGTCAAAAACCACAGCTGAAGTCGGAGAATCACAATATACGAATCGGGTTAACAGATCAAAACATGCTTACCGCGACACTGAGACATCTTGAAGCAGGTTTGTGGGCGACCTTAGGCACTGAAACGTCTGTCCTGCAAAGAGAAAGAGGGTGTTTTTTTAAGGCAAATATCAAGAAAATAATAAAGTTATTTCCCTCTCACCCCCTGCCGCTCCTATGCCAGAACACCAGCTGAACATGGCCGATGGAGAGCAGCTGGGTTTGAGATGAACTAAAATACAAGCTGATAGACCAACAAACTGCTTGAGATACCCTACTGGGGAGGTATCAAGTGGAGAAAGCACACACCGATTTCAAGTCTACACAAGTTTCAGCCGCATTTTCTAGCGGCCTCACAGCTCACTGGAATGGTGTGCAAATTTTCATAAAACGAGCATCTGGTCTCCTCTTAACAACTAATCATTTTCTTTGACCAGCGGACAAAACACACACACCCCTCCCCCCACATTAAGACCAGGAGAGACAGGAGGACTGCAAGCCTGACTGGTTCAAATCGAAAGGACATGGCAAAGGCAGCAGATGGGACAACGGAGCCTAAACGGATATAGTAAGGCATCCTAGAGCATATTAATAAAAAAAGCCTTTAGACTCACGGCTGTACGAAGCTCTCTCAGCTCTTCCCGGAGGACTTTGAAAGTGTGCCCTTCTCTGAGCCTGTTTTATAGTGCTCCGAACAGGTAAGAAACACCATACAAGACTCGCAGGGCTGCAGAACCCCGCCCCTACTAAACTGCTCCAGGGGAAAAATCTGTAGGGGGGCCGTCTGAAATTCGGAGGGGGGGAGTGAAACAGAGCCGCTGTGACTGCCCCAGCAGAATTTCGCAACCAGGCCCCTGACGGTCGTGATCGAAGATACCGATGAGCCATCTGGCATTGAGCGACGAAGCCCGGTTTCACGTTCACCAGCGCCCGCACGATTATTTTTATTATTGCCCGGAGTAGCAAAATGCACCAACGTTCTGAATCGTTAATAATAATAATAATAATAATAATAATAATGGCAAGTGGAGCTGTATGTCCTGAAGTATAATAATAATAATTAATAATTGCTTACACTTATATAGCGCCTTGCTGGACCCTCCACTCAAAGCTCTTCCCAGGTCATGGGGATCCCCTCCAGCCCCACCAGTGTGCACCCCCACTAACCTCTCCCAGCAGCAGCCTCAGCTTTCCCAGGAGTCCCCCCTCCAGATTAAGAAAACAGCAGGCACAGACTCCGATAACTACGGTCCTCGTTATAGAATGACTCTTAAGTATTAGGATAAACTCTTGCAAGGCATCGGTCCACCCGAGCCCTCGAGATCGTAATAATGCTGCAAAGGGACGGGTAATGGGTTTATTCCCTGCCACAAAGGAAAGAAAGGCAACGTTTCGGGCCGTGGAGCCTTCTTCAGGCTGAAACGTTGTGCTGCCTTGCTGCTCTTTTCGTTACCTGTCCTTACCTGTTACCTAGAGGAAACCTTCTCAAGCTGCTTTATAATAATGTTGACACCCAGGAATGCAAACACCATGGAATAGGTGCTGTTCATGGACGGATAGCCCTTCTGGCACATCAGACAGCCCGATGCAGGACCTGCGAATTCGGGGGTTCGTGTTCTTTATCTGACCATTGACAAAGCACATCTGTTTTTTTAGGGCCCGAGTTAAGTAGGTGAAAGTCCTTTTGTCCAAAACTGAGGGGGCAGGACAGTTGAGTGGAGGGGGCGATGCACCGGGTCTTGACTGCTCTGCCCCCACACCCTTCGGCAGACACCTCTACCAGGAGGCATTCCTGCAGACCCTATTACAGTGTTCTGACACAAGCAGCCCTCTGTGTTTCTCTCACTAATGTACCCAGCTCTGTGGACAGGGGCTCACATGAGCCTTTTCTGTGAAGTGTCAGTGAAATCACCAGAGTCATGTGTGTTAACAGCAATGTACGGCGATTTCAGCAACCAGACAGAGTATACGTCAGGGTCTGGGGGAGTGTCCGACACTGCCAGCTGGAGGGACTGAGTCTCTTTTGTTTGAAGGGAGTGTCCCACACTGCCAGGCTGGAGGAACTGAGTCTATTTAGTCTGTAGGGAGTGTCCCACACTGACAGGCTGGAAACTGAGTCTCTTTAGTCTGAAGGGAGGGTCCCCCACTGACAGGCTGGAGTCTCTTTAGTCCGACTTTTAATGTCAGGATTTCCAGCCATAGTGTCAACATTGGAATGATATCACCTATTTGATTCATGATGTCTGAAGCTTTCGACTGTAAGCTACAGAAAATAAACGCTTTGCTCAGGAGTGGGTGCAATAGTAAAAAAATAAAACACAAAACTCGCTCATGAGAATTGGGACCAATAAATAATCCAGTTACTTTTTTGTACAACATGAAGACATATTTCAAATTCAAAGAAACATGCCAAAATGGAGGATAATTAAATACAAAACCTGTTCTAAAATCATGTTAAAAAAGACCTGACCAGTTGAAATTAATGACAGAAGCGACTAGGTTCACTCACTTACAGAGTGCCAGAGACTTGTGCAGACTTGAGCTTCAAATGTGGCAGGAAATGATTTATAGTTGTCGAAGAGGTCTGACAGAGCATGTCCCCAGTCTCTTACACTCCCATCCCCTCCAGCACTGTCCTCTGTTATACTTTCAAAATGTCTTTACTTCTGGCCCGGGGACGAAGTCAACCCAGCGGACGTCTGAAAAAGAGCAGAGAGACAGGAGCTCCTTGAAAGGGCATTTGGAACTCAGAGACTGAGACGCCACTTTACACTGTGGGCGGTGGGGGTGTGGAACAAGCTGCCCAGCTCTGTTGTTGAAGCCGATACCCTGGCTTCTCTCCAGACACAGCTGGGTGAGCTCCTCCAGTCAGGCCAGGAGGCTCTTCATTACACAGAGAGTGGTGGGGGTGGGGAACAAGCTGCTCAACCCTATCATTGAAGCCGATGTCCAGCTGTGTCCTGAGAAAAGACTGGGTGAGGTCCTCCAGTTGTTTAACACTGCTTGATTGTTTAACATCAATAAAGTAAACAGACTGCCTAGCAGGGCCAAGTGACTAACTATCCTGCAGAAACAGCAGAGGCGCTGTAGCTGTGAAAGAGCTTTTCCCAGTACAAAGGGTGCGACAGGGACCATTACAGAAGATCATTTGTGCCTTCTGCCATTCGTCAGTATGTCTGGGCAGGGCCAGGGGCACTGACCTGTTGCAACACCATACCTGTACTCCTGAAACCTGATTCTTCTGTAACAACTGATGCTCTGTGTTACTGACGCTCTGTCTACATCTGGTTTATAGTGCAATAGGTGGAAGTGGAATAGGCAATTCATTTATTATTCACAACTGTTCAATAGTTACCTACTCTTTGCAATGTGCTTGGGAGTTTGTAATATCTATACTGTCTATTACACCTTCCTTTTGTTCTGTATATTCATTTTTTTGCTTTGTGTGCCTTTCTGTTTTGTTTGTAATTCTTTATTCCATTTCATTTAGTTATTGTATTGTATTACTGTATTACTGTATTACTACATCTGTACTGTGCTGTGTTGACTGTGCCTGGCTGCTGTAGCACCTGAATTTTACCGGATGAATAAAGTACCTATCTGTCTTCCTCCTGCCGGGAGAGTGGGGAAGGAGCCGGCTGCCTCACACTCCGATGGCCATGTCCTGGGAGATGCTCAGCTGGTCCAGCTCTTGCAGGGCCCGGTCGTACTCCTTCTGCAGCTGCTCCGCAGACAGATTGGAGGGGCGCAGGGCCAGGAAGCTGTAGGCGTCTTTGCAGTGAGAGAACTTCTCCCCCACACTGGAGCAGCAGGCACACAGCACCTGGAAGGACTGCTGTGTGTGTGTGTGTGTGTGCGTGTGTGTGTGTGTGTGTGTGTGCAGAGGAGGTGTCCTACACTGACAGACTGAAGGAACTGAGTCTCTTTAGTCTGAAGGGGGTGTCCCACTCTGACAGGCTGGAGGAACTGAGTCTCTTTAGTCTGAAGGGGGTGTCCCACACTGACAGTAAAATGTTTTGTATCATGTTTTGTCAGTGACAGAGTAGTCAGTACTCGTAAGCAAGGTCCCCATTTCCTGAGGGATGAGTGTACAGTATGTTCGAATATCAGGATTTCCACAGCTGGAGTCAACTTCAGACTGATATCAATTACTACATTCATGATGTCTGGAGGTTTGGATTACAAGTCCTACAGAAGATAAGTCCTTTTACCTTTCAGGAGTGGGCTCAATAATAAAATAATAATAAATCATAAAAACTCTGCTTTACAAGAATCTGGAACACAATAAAAATCCAGTTAGTTTTTTTTGGCATAATTTTAAATTAATACTAACATGGCAAAATGCCAAACTGGAGTACAGTATCATATCGTGTGAAAGAGAGACAGTGTTCAATACGGAGACGGCTGGGCTCACACACTCACAGAACGCCAGAGGACATGAGCAGGAGGGTTGTATCCACCTCAGTAGCCACAGTAAGATGACCTGGAGTGATCTGAAGCTATTGAAGGGGCATGCCAGAACACGCCTCTGGCCTCCAACACTCCCACCCCCTCCAGCAGTGGCCTGTTAGCAGCATGCTCTTAGCATGCCTTCCCTTGAGGCCCCGGGGACAATGTCAACCCAGCGGATGTCTGAAAAAGATAAGAGAAACAGGAGCTCCATGAAAGGGCATATGGAACTGAGAAACAGAGACACTGCTTTACACTGAGGGGGGTGGGGGTGGGGAACAAGCCGCCCAGCTATGCTGTTGGGAGCCGATAACCCCGGCTTCTCTCAGGACACAGCTTGATGAGCTCCTCAGATCAATTAACTCCTAAATACTGAAAAGACCATATCTTCTAAGCTTTATTAGGATCATATTGTTGTGTTTAACAAAGTGCAGATATTAAAATACGCACCATAAATCCTAACCATGTTATACTTGACGATATTCCAGCAGATCAGCTGGCATTGTAGAAACCAAGAGATTCGAGCTTGAAGTGTCCGTTCGTCCAGCCAAGCTTTATAGTAGGCATACAAGGAACCACAAGAAGGACTATAGTAGTTCTAGTAGCTCAGAGGAGACATGCCTCTACACAGCTTATATATACACATTTCTCTACACCCTCCCCCTCCTGTCTTTGAGGTAGCTTTCTCAGGACACTCCAGGAGTCGGAAAGCACTTAAAACATTCCTTACTTGTCAGGAGTTTAGTCTAAACATTCCCCATTTGGGAATTTGGGACAGGAAGTGAGAAGCATCTGTGCTCAAGCCAGCGTGAAGTTTAGAGCTTAGCATGTGAATGCAGCAGGAGTTCACAGCTCCTGCCACTATCTGGGTACAGGGTTACACACAGATTCTGCTCACAGACTCCATCAGCACGTATGGTGCTGAATCCTGGAAAAGAGTGAAAGTCTGATTGAATTTATATTATAGGCTCGGTTCAATTGAGGTCTGCGGATCATTGTTCCCTGCTCCATTACATTCGTCTTTATCTCAACAAAATGTCATCCAAATAGCCTCAGGCCATCGGGGAACTTCTTAAAATCACATTTGGGTATGTTAACAGTCAGCATTTGCGAGTGCAGAAGTCAATCTAAAAAATAAAGATTCAGTTTGTCTGGCTGGCGTCCAGTTTCAGTTTTTCCCCAGTATCATACTGCTCATGGTGAAGCACAACCCGGGGCTGGGGTATAAACTGCACGAAAGTGGGTTTAAAACTGGACAGCAGGCGCTTCTTTACACAAAGGCTGGTGGGGGTGTGGCCAGCTGGCAGTCCCCCCCCCCCCACTGGAGCTCAGGAGGTGTGAGCCTGGCCAGTACCTGGAGGAGAGACTCCTGGGAAAGCTGAGGCTGCTGCTGGGAGAGGTGTGAGGGGGGACAGTAGGGGGCGCTCACCCTGCTGTCTGTGTGGGTCCTGATGCCCCAGTATAGTGACGGGGACACTGGACTGTCCTTCTGATGAGACGTCAAACCGAGGTCCTGACTCTCTGTGGTCATTAACAATCCCGGGGTGTTTCTGGGAAAGAGTAGGGGTGTTACCCCAGTGTCCTGGCCCAATTCCCCCCCTGGTCTTTACCCATCATGGCCTCCTAATAACCCCCCTCTCTGAACTGGCTTCATCCCTCTGCTCTCCTCCCCACTGAGAGCTGCTGTGTGCTGAGCGGACTTGAGCATCATCCAGGTGGGGCTGCAGGGGATCCCCGTGACCTTGGAAGAGCTGGAGAGTGGAGAGTCTAGGAAAGCGCTATAGAAGTGTAAGGAGTTATTAATTATTATTAACAGGCTGCCCAACCTGTTGTTGAAGCCTCTCTCGGGACACAGCTAGATGAGCTCCTCGGAACAATTAATTCCTCACCAGCAAACAGGGGGCGGAGGGGTCCCACGGGCTGAACGGGCCCCTCGTGGATGCAGGTGTGTTCACACGGAAGCTAAGGCGGGACGCGACAGAGACTGGGGACGCGCCCCGAGAGACACAGACGGGTTGGATAGCGGACGGTTGAGGAAAGCCGACGCCTGTTCTTATCTTGAGTGGCCTGGAAAACTCCCACCTCTTCAGAAATCACCCGTTTCAGCAGGAAAGGCTGCGTGTCGCGCGGGGTGAGGGGTTCGAGGGGAGGGGGTAGGCGGGGCCGCGCGCACACAGGTCTGTATCACCAACCTGCCCCACCTCCTCCTCCTCTCGCACGCTTTTATTCCTTTCACGCTGCGAAGATCAGACCCTTTTCAGAAGCGCAGCCGGCTCCGCGCGTTTCCAGCAGCTCCTCGGTGCGTATTTGAGCTCGGTCCTCTTCTGCGTGGCCGCTGCCCCGCGCGATCAGCTTGCCGGTGCTGCCGCGCTTGATCGGGCCGGCCTGCGGGTTTGCGGGTTTTGCTCTGCATTGTGTGTCGGGGTGGGTACGCCGAGATTAATCTACGATCCAGGGTCACACGGATGCGCCGATCCTACGCGAGCATGGAGTGTGAGTGTGTGAACTGTGATGGACTGGTGTCCTGTCCAGTGTGTGTGTGTCCTGTGATGGACTGGTGTCCTGTCCTCTGTGTGTGTGTGTGTGTCCTGTGATGGACTGGTGTCCTGTCCTGTGTGTGTGTGTTAAGCAGGGGTAATTCCACGCCGAAACGTGGACGGAAAAAAAAAACCCAGCGTGTGTGTCCGTTTCTGCTTTTCTGCGTGGAATGAATCCCCGCCGCACTCTTTCACGGTGCAGGACTGTGGGTGTCTCGGGGTTCCTGTTCCAATCAGAAAGGTTCAGATCTGCGTCTGTGGGGGGTTTTAATGACCGATGCGTAACGCAATAAGGATTAAAAAGGGACACGCGCGTGGCTTTCTTTCGGGTTCCCCTGTCTCGCGTGAAGAGCACTAGAACTGTCATTCAGTAAGAATTTGCAACTTCACTCCAATCCCCAGCAAACGCGGTAGAGGCAGCAGCTATAAAATAAGATGAGATTACTTTAACTAGCCCTATACAATTTCTTGCATGAGGAATGTGTCTTTTCACAGACCCCAGCTTGCTCTCCGACAGGGAGCTGGGGGTCAGAGCGCAGGGTCGGCCATTTATACAGCACCTCTGGAACAGTTGGGGTGAAGGGCTTCCTCTGCCGGCCCCGGGATTGGAACCGGCAGACCCTGAGGCACAGAGTCACTGCTCCGCGCTCTGCCCCTTTGTATATAAGGAATTAATTCATTAGATACAGCGAGGCACCGGCAGAAACACACCAGCGACCCTCTACTCGCCAGCGAAGAAGCAAACACGCACGATGGAGCTGCCCCTATAATGAAGGACCCTGGAAAAAGTTTCCTCTTACCCAAAAGGGGGGTACAGGTCATATTATTCAACCCCCTTACACCTATATAGCGCCTTTCCGGACTCTCCAGCTCTCTCCGGGTCACGGGGATCCCCTCCACCCCCCACCAGTGTGGAGCCCCGCCTGGGTGACGCTTAGGGTGACAGAGATGCAGGGAAAGGAAGAGCAGATACTGACCACAGATTTTTTTAAAAGACGAGGGAGGGAGAAACCAAGCTATTAAAAAAAAAAAACATTTTGATCTTCGTCTCTCTCTTTTCCAGAAGTTAAGAAGATCAGCAACAAAAATGGCGGAGAACAAAGGTAGGTGTGTTGGTACCTCCGAGGTCGAAAAAAGGATCACCGACTGCATGCCATGTGACAAGTCGGCTTAAAGATCAGACGCTGTTAAACGAAGGAACTTCTCATCCCGTTATATTATAAGGACGGAAGTCTGAGAAAATCAAGGATGACGTTCTTGAGCAGCGTCAAGTGAGATCTAATTTACAAAATCGAAAATGAATGCCCGCCAAAACAGCCGCGGGTGGTTATATTATCCTCGGGAATCTCTTCCTTATGTCCAAATGGCTTCAGGTGTGGGAACGCGTAGACCTGATGAAAGTCTGATAGGACTTGGGGCGCCCTCTGGCGGAAAAGAGCCGAATTATCAGCCACTCGGCCCTCTTCAACAATGAGGCGTCCTCAAACAACTAGTAAAAAAAGTTACTCGTTACTACTAAAAGACCCGCTTATTAGATCTCCGTTACCACCATTTCCTCATCGATGTTCTAGAAAATTATTTTTTATTTTTGGATTTAAGTGAAAACAGCGCTGTGGTTCCTCCTTCGGGAATGGCGCAAACTCCCGGCTCTTTCCTCCCTGTTTCTGGGACGAGCTTTTCCTGCAGCAGCCGAGGCAGCTGCATTTGAACGCTCTCCTCAGTGTATTTAAAACTGATGGGGGGGGGGGGGGGAGGCAGCACGTCTGTACACAAAGGATGGGGTGTGGAACAAGCTGCCCAGTCCATGTGGTTGAAGCCGATGCCCTGGCTCCTCTCCAGACACAGCTGGGTGAGCTCCTCCAGTCAGGACAGGAGGCTTTTCTGTACATAGAGGGTGGTGGGGGTAGGGAACAAGTAACTTTACCTTTCTCTCTCATTTCCGGTTCTTCCCCCCCCCCGAAGTGTGCCAACGTGGGGACCGACATCATGAAACGGGTGTTCCCAGCAATTCGGCAGGCGGTGAGGGACCAGCAAATGCAGTCGGCCCGGGTCAGCCTGGAGCTGTCCAAGACCCTGATCCAGAAGATGTGCTCCGACGTGCAGAACGTCGTGGAAAAGTACGCATCTTTATTTTCTCTGGGGAATTCCAGCTGCGACTGCTGGGTCTGTTGATGCTCTCTTGGGGAAGGGGGTTAAATATCATTCTCATCATTTTAATCGGAGTTCAGTCAGCCTCAAGATGGAAGGGTTGAACTGAACAGCTGTGCAAATGGATAAAGGCTATTGAACGATACGTCAAGTCTCACGTTCGTTCCCCCCCCAAGGCACTCGTTTTTCTGTCGTGAGAACATAAGAAGGGCCAAGTCATCTTTTTCATTTCTAACCGGTCTAGCCTGTATTATTGGTTAATGGATCTGAGGCTGCAATGGTGTGAAAGTAGCCAGTTTTCAACCACAGAGCTGGGCAGGTTGTTCCACACCCCCACCACACTTTGTGCAAAGAGGTGTTTTCTGTTCTCCGCTTTCAAACGCTTTCAGAAAGTTTTACACTCCCTTCAGACTAAAGAGACTCAGTTCCTCCAGCCTGACGGTGTGGGACACACCTTTCAGACTAAAGAGACTCAGTTTCTCCGGCCTGTCAGTGTGGGACCTTCCCTTCAGACTAAAGAGACTCAGTTCCTCCTGCCTGTTCTCTCTCTCGACCGCAGGTACGAGAGCCTGAACAGCAGCGTGGCCAGCACCTGCAGCGATGTGAAGGCGGTCCGCGAGAGCGAGCAGCAGGAGAGGGAGAAGAAGACGCAGGAGGCGGAGGCACTGCGGGCGCATGCCCACGCCCTGAAGGACCGGCTGGCCCACCTGAACGAGGAAAAGGCCCGGGTGGGCCGGCAGATCCAGGACAAGCTGGTGGAGAAGAGGCGGCGCCAGGGCGGCTGCTGGGCCTACAGTGACAAGAGCAACAACGCCCGCCTTAGCGCCCTGGAGGGCGAGCTGCGCCACCTCTACGGGCAGGACAACTGCCTCACCCGGGAGATCTGGGACAACGCGGCTGAGCTTAACCGCATGCAGGCCGTCTACTCCCAGGTGCTGGTGGAAATAGGTAAGCGTGCCGATTGAGGGGGGTGTCCATGCCTGGTCCTGGACTGGTGTCCTGTCCAGGGTATGTGTGTGTCTGTGTGTGTGTGCTGTGATGGACTGCCGTCCTGTCCAGGGTGTGTGAGTGATGGACTGCTGTCCTGTCCAGGGTGAACCCTGCCTTGTGCCTGTTGCTTGCTTCCCACCCGTCTCCCTCTCTCCCTCTCCCTCAGGGAAGCTTGGGAAGCCCAAGCAGCTGCAGGAGGTGCAGCGCTGCCTGTCCCGCGTCCAGCAGATCCTGCTGAGGCTGCACAACTTCTGCGACACGGCCCGGGTGGCCATTGCCAGCCTGGGGCAGAAGACAGAGGCGGGAGAGAGCTTCCTGGATTACATCCAGGACTTCAAGGAGGAGTACCTGAAGAGCCTGGTTGAGGCGGAGCAGGTGGGTGGAGGGGCAGGGGGGCAGATCGGTGGTGTGATTTTCTCTCAAGAATTTCAGTGGGAGCCTCCGTCAGTCAGAAGGGTAGCTGTCTACAGTAGCTGGAAATAAGGAAACTATGATATTTTAGGACAGTCATTCATTTTAGAGTTAATAACTGCCATTTTTCTCCACACATCTACACACTGTGCACAAATGCACACTACACACATTCTGACTACAATGGCACCGTACACACCAACATAATGCATACACTCAACTGATCTGACACAATCACACTCTACACCCTACTATACTGTATACACACTACACATGCATGCACATTCGTACTATATATATCAACACAACGCATACACACTACACACACACACACATTGATACTGTACACATCGTCACAATGCATACACACACTGTACACACAACTGATCTGTATTCACAATACACACAACGACACACTACACATGCATGCACATTCGTACTACATACATCAATGCATACACACTTTACACACCACTGATCTGTATACACAATACACACAACCACACTCTACACCCAACTATACTGTATACACACTACACATTTGTACTGTGTACATCAATGCAACACATACACACAATTGATCTGCGCACACGCACACGCACACGCACACTGCAGTCCTTCCAGGTGCTGTGTGCCTGCTGCTCCAGTGTGGGGGAGAAGTTCTCTCACTGCGAAGACGCCTACAGCTTCCTGGCCCTGCGCCCCTCCAGTCTGTCTGCGGAGCAGCTGCAGAGGGAGTACGACCGGGCCCTGCAAGAACTGGAGCAGCTGAGCCTCCCCCAGGACATGGCCATCGGAGTCTGAGGCAGGAGGACAAGGACCAGGAAGAGCTCTCTCACGGCCTCTGCGCTTCCTGCATTATAATGGGGTCCCTGCTTGGCCATCTGTCTAGTTTCTTGATGATGTCATGTGGTGATTTATGATGTCATGGAGGATGGGAATCGCTTTTCCCTGCTCCTGGGGTTCTAGTGAGGGGTTATCATGCAGAGTAGGATCAAGGCTAGGGTGTTGCTAATCTACAGCAGGGGGGTTTGGTTATGTCCATGTTTCTAGTGTGACTGCAGAACATTTCAAATGCACCTTTTTGACTATGTTCATTAATGGAAATTGGACAGCTTAAGTGAGGGGGGTGACTGTCACATAGCTCCACAATGTCATACTTGGGATCCCCCACACACGGTGTAATTCATGTGCCTGATCCCCATCTGTATGGCATGAAATAATGGAACTGCACAATAAAATGGTCTAGATGGGAGCAGTCTGATTCCTTTGCCATCTGTGATACAAGCTGCCCAGCCCTGTGGTTTAAGCCGATACCCTGGCTTCTCTCCAGATACAGCTGGGTGAGCTCCTCCAGTCAGGACAGGAAGCTCTTCTGTACACAGAGGGTGGTGGGGTTGGGGAACAAGCTGCCCGGCCGTGTTGTTGAAGCTTATTCCTTCGCTTCTCTCCAGACACAGCTTGGTGAGCTTCTCCAGTCAGGACAGGAGGGTCTTCTGTACACAGAGGGGGGCAGGGGTGTGGAACAAGCCGACCAGCCCTGTGGTGGAAGCCGAGACCCTGGCTTCTCTCCAAAAACGTACCATTCCATTTGACTAAACAACCTTTTCTCCATATCCCTGCTTTACCCTGAGAGCCAAGAGGGTGGAGTCCCATCCAAATAACAAAAGACAACACATCTATTCAACTGACACTCAGAGGTGACCGAACACATTTCAGGTTTACACCCCAGTTAAACGTGCCTTTCCTTCATTTCAGATCACTCTGCTCCCCACGATCTTTGAAAACCCACTCTCACACACCACGCCCTCACATCGCACATGGCTCTACATTCACCAGCTGTAATACAGCTACGAACAAAGACAGACAGTGAAGTTCGCCGTTACTAAATGACATTCGTATTAGTTCACGCATGTATTAATGTTCACTGGAAAGCAGTTTCAGTTAAATATTAAAATGTTCCCAGCGACAGCTGCATAACAGACTCATGACAGTAGCGACCATATTATGTCCACCCTATCTGGGGACGTTCTAATGTGACTCCAGCTGCTTAAACCGCATGAAGAGGTGATGTCAGTTCGTCCCCCTACTTCAGTAAAAACTAGAGGGCAGCAGCTCTTGCTCTGAGTTCGCTGAAAGAGAGACTTACAGAAGACACAGGCGCAAGAACGGAGCCTGGAGAGATGTTCAAATAAACGCCGTCCCCCAGAGAGACCCGACTGTGTAAGAGCCTGGGACCTGTGAAAAGAGTCTTTTATATTTCTATTTAAGTGATTTTTTTATATTTTATATTTATTTTGTATTGTTGTACGCATTTTAATTTTTCATCTATTCTGGTGTCTGTTTTTTTTGGCTTGTCTTGGACTGCTGTAGCACATCAATTTCCCTTCGGGATCAATCTTATCTTATTCTTATCTATCTTCTGCTCTGTTTTGTACCATACAGAATGATGAGTTAAAAGCTAATTCAGCCATTTACAGAGCAACGCCCACACTAACACAGATGATTTTTTTTTTAATTCCCACAACAGATAACAGTATATTCAAACAAAGCAACAGCAATATAATAAACCTGACAGGAGCTACTTTAACACCTCACGCTCTTTCACACTTCAATTCTCTCAACAGTTGGGAAAAAATATTCCAGCAAAGAGATAAGACTTTTATTGTCCCCTGAGGCAATTTTTTTATAGACAACCAGCACTCCTGTACATTTAAATAGCATGCAAAATAAGAAAGAGAGAAGAAAAGGAAATCATTGCACATTACACTATTGTAACACAACAGGGGTTTAGGTCGCCCCCCCACCATCAGGGGCTCAAACCCAGAATTCCCACATCGCTCAGCAGGGACCCAGCCCGGTGAGCCAAAGAGAGATCTCTCTACAGCCCAGTAGCTGTAGTCCTGCTATCACAGGGAAGGGCGGCGACGTCAACGCTCTGGTAAGCCAGCTCTTACACAGTGTCTGTCGGCCGTAAGCGTTACACTATTACAATAAATTAGAAAGACATTGCCCATTATTCTATTGCACATGTACAGTAGAACACATAACGGCATGTAACGTTTATAACACATCACAGAACATATTGCACCCAAGTGGGTTGTAAGAGTCAAAATTGTTTATCCTTGACATTTTTGTGTTGACAGCTGTAATGCATAATGGACAAAGGAATGTTTGTATCCGTTTCACTTACATTTGGGAGCCCTGAAATGTTTGCCAGAAGGAAGAAGTTGGTATTCAGGGTTGAGGATGTGGGAAGGATCTGATATCATTTTTCCTGCCTGTCTGATTAGGGATTTTTCAAAGATGGCCTGCAGGGAGGGCTGCTGTTTCACTCCCTTGACCTTGAAAGCTGTCTGGATGAGGCTGGTCATTTGCCATTTAAAATGAACTGATAGATGTCCGAACCACACTGAAATACCATATCTGATAATGCTCTCGATTACAGCTCCAGAGATAGATAAAGTGGGTGACCGCAGCTACTGTCTGCAAGACAGTGTGGTGTGAATGATACAGGGTGTAAAGACCTTTTTTCAGAAGAGCTCCGATCAAATGATCGGAACATATAGGAGACGAAACTGGAAATTAGACCATCTAAAAACCCAGCAAACAGGGCTGAATGGATAAGAAAACCCGTAATTAATGTAACCATATGAGGAATCACAGGAGAAAATATATGAAATAATTTAAAAAACAGGAGTATAACAGTGGAGCTGATGTATGATATGCAAACAGACAAAAGGGAAAAAAAATCATTGTAATTGGAAAGAAAAAACATTCTAAGCAAGAAATTATTCTGCAGACTTCATGCTGTCAACACTAAAGGCAATTCAAGTTAAACAGGGAGCTAATTTCAGTGGCCACATTTGTTGCTACTAGTCTTAAGGCTGAACTCCAGTTTGGGGCGCTGCTTTCAGTTCATTACAACTGACCCCACAGTGACCAGTCAGCAGGAAGGGCAGCCCCTACATCACAATTCTCACGAGCTCTCACCCGTGATGACAGCAGCCTTGCATTGATCTCCACAAACATGGCGACCATACAGGCCTTGCACAACGTTCACAAATTCGTGAAGGTCTCAGAATTTCTCACATTTTGCAGTACCCTCAATAATTTCTTCTGAGACGGAGACACTGGGGCAGCAGTCCTCGTTTAACACTACAAAGTGTACATTGCCACAAACAAAATACGTATTCCTAAAAAAACGTTGCAAATGCAAAAGATTCCCAATAGCCTCTGAACACAACTATAAAGTTTGTTTTTACAGCAGTGAATCTATTTGGTAATAAACAAACAAGCCAATAGCATAATACTTTAATGCCCTCGCCCAGTGGTGAGGAGGAAGCGCACCTAGGCGCTCATAGTACTGCGGAGCAGGCTGGGAGTTGTAGCCGGGGGGAGTCTGAGGGTAAATATTGTGATAGTAGTTTTAGTGTCCTGTATAGCTCTATAAGTGTATAGCCCGAAGTTAACGAGTTACCACCCTAGCCATGTGTAAGTGTTCTGTCGGTCTCCTCATGTGTATAGCCTGTGTTTGGTTTTTGTGTGGTTTTGTTTGTTTTGCCAGCAGACCGAGGCAGCGACGGAGGAGTCCAGTGAGGGGGAAGAGGAGCCAGCCTGCACAGCGACCCCCGCGGAACAGCCCCGCAAGCTGTTTTGCCAACGCTGCAGGAAGAGGGGACACCGAGCCCGGGCCCCAGAGCCTCGCACACCTAGATCGGCTTTGGGAAACGGGAACGGGGCGGCTCAGCGCGGGGATGGCCGCCCTTGGTACACCTCAAACCCCGCTCCGGAGAGCGCTGTGAAGACCGGCACCCTGCACGCCACCATGGGGTGAGTCGGCTGTAGCCGGGGCCTGTACCTCGAGGCCCTGCTCGACCCTGCCTGGCCCTGCTCGACACTGGTTCATCAGTAACCCTACTCTGGCCTGGCATCCTCCCCGACACCAGGTCCGGAGAGCGCTGTGAAGACCGGTGCCTGCATGATGTCATGTTCTTCGCCCGCCGAGGATACCCAGCTTTCCCCCAGGAGGCGCAGCGGGAGATGGCTCTCCAGGCCTTTCTCAAGGCCCTCTCACCTAACCCAAAACAACACCAGGTGGGGGCTCCTATGGAGTGGGTGGGGGTGGACGTTTTGGGCCTGTTTCCGTGCACCGAGGCCAGAAACCACTATGTCCTTGTAGCAATGGACTATTTCACGAAGTGGCCTGAGGCCTATGCCCTCCCAGACCAGAGTGCCCCCACGGTGGCCAATGCACTACTGGAGGGGATGTTTGCTAGACTGGGGGTGCCGGAGGAGTTACACAGTGACCAGGGGTGTAACTTGGAGTCCCAGGTCTTCGCCAGAGTGTGCCAGCGCCTGGGGATCACTAAGACGCAGACCACCCCGCTGCATCCCCAGAGCGACGGGTCTGTGGAGCGGTTTAATCGGACGCTCGCCACCCAGATGGCCTCCCTGGTGTCCCAGTACCAACGCGACTGGGACTGCCACCTCCCCCTCGAGCTCTGGGCTTATCGGACCGCAGTCCAGGAATCTACCGGGTGTACCCTGGCCTCACTCATGCTGGACCGGGAAATGCGAACCCCGGTGGACCTGGTCTTTGGCCCACCGCCCGGAGATGGGTCGGCACCGCTGGCTGGACCGGACTACGAGTGGGACCTGCGGCAGCAGATGCGGTGCACAGCTTTGCACGGACCCACCTGACACATAATTAAACACACGTTTGCGATTTAAATCAGAACATGATTTAAATCAATATAAATGTTTATATTATAACGCATACTATCCAGCCTCCATTTCTCTATAAAAATTTGTTGCACACACACACAATAGAAGCAGGAACCGCTGTCAGAAGGGAAGATATGTTCAAAAAATCGCAAATATCGATCATGTTGCGATATTTTGAAATATAAAAGTCAATTGATTGTCCATATTATCGCTATTCTATTTTTTCGAAGAAATGTTTGTTAAAAGAAAAGGCCAGCACCAGCTGGATTCGAACACACAACCTGTGTGTTGTTAGTCACACACCTAGACCAGTAGGCTACAAGACAACTCACATGAACAGGGAGGCGAAACAGCCTTACACAGCCCTGTCGCAGTACACGAATATAATCATACCGTTATTAAATTCTTTAGATACGCGATTCCATATTATATTCCCTTTTAATCAAATTCTAAAAGTATGCTTGTTGACTCCGGTATCACGTTAGTTAAAGACTTCGAAGCTTAAAATGTTTAGGGAGAAATGGAATACTGGTGTGTATTTTTTTCTTTAAAGTACCAAGACCAGCTATATACTGTATGTTTATGTTCCAAAATTAATATAGTTTATGGCCTTCACACGCGTTACATTATGCTCCTATTCTTTTTATGCTCAGTTACTAAGATTTCCCTTCAGTGGTAAAATTCAATATCTACAACGGGCACAGTAAAGACGTTTACAGTAAGTCTTTCTACGACAGACCAACGGACAACGAGTGCTCCTGTCGGTCAACCAATCACGAACCACGTCATCTTGCGTCATGATACCGCAGCCAATTACCTGCGGTACGTGTCTGTACCGCGCACTTTGAATGGCTGCATCTGTATTTAAAGGGGATGTAAGTCTTAAATGTGTTTTGTCACATCTGGGTGTTAACTGAATAATTTTTTAGCATTATTTATTGTGTTTTGACTCTATACTTGTGTTTCTCAGGAGACAGAAGAAATATTGATGTTTACATTTATATTCACATTCCCGGTAATATTGACTTAGGTACTCAACTATTTACTTGTAGTTTGACTCGTGTCAAAAGTTGAAAATCTCTGCAAACATCAAGATGGCTAAGGACGTGGAAAGAAACTCAATCACATTTAGAGATGGTAATGTTTAGATCGGATTAATTCAAAGTGTGTCTCTGGGTGCGTTTGATCTACCAACATTGTGTTTAACTGAAGGACACCCTGACTGAGTGTGGCATAGAAACTGACACATGTCGTATTTTTTCTACATTCACAGATTTTTGGCTTAAGTTAAAACAAATCGTTGTCATTTTCTTGCCAGCTGGCAGTAATTATTTTGCATTGATAAGAAAGATGAGCACTTTATCTTTCGCAATGTGTGGATTTCTTGAAAAACAAGTTGTGCCAAAAATGAAATGAACACTTCCTTTAAACATAATGCAGAACCATGTTGTCTATAACAATAAATGGTGCGAGAAAACAGGAAGAAAGGCACCACTGGGATTTGAACATAGAATCTCCTGTTTACTACCCAGCCACTTTAACCAACTAAGCCACAGCGCCAGCAAAGTGTTGTCCTTTTACAGCCACTTGGACACTCTGTCACATCTTCCTTCAGTGTGCGGTGAGCCTGCTCGCTGAGCAAGTTGAGAAAGGATGTGAAATGGCTTTTATCCGGCAATTTCATTACCAAGGACCTCAGTACGCTTTTGATGATCTACAGGGTGTCCAGTGCAACACAGGCGATGGACTGCTGGGATTTGGAGCCAGGATTTCCGTTAACTAGACAAGTGCTTTAACCAACTAAGCCACGGTGCCGGCAGAATTCTCCTCTTTTACTGCCGCTTGGACACACCGCTCTGAGCCTGCGTTCAGTAAGCGCTGAGAACATTGCCTCCTTTACACGCAATAGGATCCCTGACTGTAAGAGAAACGACGAGAAATGGATTTTATCGGGCACTTTTCATGTCCAATGCGCTTGACATCTTCCACGGGTGACAGAGTTCATTTACGACACGTTTCCTTTCTTTCTTCTTTCTTCTTTCTGTACTTTCTGTACTATTTGATGAAAAAAAACAGAAATCATGTTAGTGAAAATGTCTTTTTTTATGGAGAAAACGTGCACCAGGAAATGTTGTGTTTAGAAGAAGTGAGTTAACATGAAAAGTGACCTAATTTAACGGAGCAAATACTCACCTAGCAAGGTCTGCTTTACTACAAGAGAGAAGTAGAGTGAAAGACGTGATAATTTCACGCAGTTGTGGAACAAAACGCTATTTTCTTTGAATTCTAAATCAATTAGAAATTCAGAGCGACACATAAATGCTTTGTCTGTTTAAAAGTGATGATTTTTTAAAACTGATAAAAGTATAGAAAATACTTTTCTCACTTAGAAAATGTAGATGTGGTAGTGTACAAATAGCGGCACTGAACTCACCAAAGCGCAATTCATTTATGTGACGGGATAGTGGTTTAATGGATAACGCGTCTGATTTCGGTTTATAAGATTGTCGATTCGACTTCTACCGGGGTTGTGTGATTTAAATCAGGCTCCTCAGAAATAGATGTCCGTTATGTAAATAGACCGCACCTGAAAGCAAACGTTGGGTCTGGTTCCCTTTCTTTCCTGCATGAAATAGCAAATCGTTACAAAAAACACCAGCTAATGTACAATAGCGTTAGTCATTTAAGTAAACATGAATATACTGGGTCTTGGTACATGGGAGTGATTTTCAAACACAATTAAAAAAGGGCAAATAATAATTACAGGCTTCAGACACTTTTTCATACAAATGTGACCAAACACTCCCTAACTTTCAGGTTTGCTTGAACCTGTAATAAAAAAGAGGCCTGAAACTTCCAATCTCTGATGTTACTGACTCTAAAGTCGAACGTCATGTTCCGCGGATGTGCAGTGTGCCTTTTCAAAATGATTCGCTGCATAAGCTCCTGACTGCGTGTTCTGTACTGCTCTGTTATTTCATTCAGATTTCCTATGTGGTGTGATCTCCAGGTTCAGCACCAGCAGAACCTGTAAGCACATCAGCTGACCTCAACTTGATTTGAACACGCAACCTTTTGATCTGGAGTCAGACGCGCTACTGTTGCATCATGAGGTCAAAAGAGAACAATCAGCGTCCCTGAAAAAGATTTTGTTTTCATTCTCTCCTGTGAGAAGCGCCGCTCTTCTGAAGAGTGTCTCTTCTTCCCAGACCACAGATTCTTCTTCCTGCCCGGCTCTCACACAGAGAGCAGACACAGCGTCTCCACTAATGTGTTTACTACATCTATAGATCTGACCCCCTACAGCCCCGATATTCCTGGACAGGATATTTACCACCAGCCTCGTGAACGTCTCATCTTGACCACTCCCAGGAGGATCCAATTAACACAGAATCCTCTCTCCATTTAGCAAATAACACAAAACACTGTTTACCTGTCAAGACAGAAAACATGGCTGCTCCAGGTGAGGCTTAAACTCACAACCTCGGCATGACTCCACTGATTATGTCATTTTACATGGCCTGAACCAGGAAAGAGATTGGAAGTCAAGAAGTTATGGTGTTGTTTTAATACTTGTCTACTCTTTTAATTTTTCGGTCAAATCCTTTATTTTGGAGTACTTTCAATTGATGTTAATCCTAGTCCCGATGAACGATTCTTGGCCATGGTGCGTCTTAAATAAAGTTCTTATAAGCTTAAGTTTGGAAAAGTGTGCTCTCCAGAAGCTACCAAAATTGATAATGGTTACATAACATTTAATGCAAAAGCTACGTTCGGGGTTGAAAAAGAATATTACTTGCTATGAATACGAAAACTGTTACAGGAGGGGTGTTAGAGCTATTTTAGCTTAGATCATCAATTCATCTTACATTTCTTCTCTGTCTATATCAACAGTGTTATCACTACTGAGTGCTAAAGGCAGGTCCATTCAGCTGCTTCCAGTGCCTTTATTGGAGTGCGCTGATGGACCGTGCTCTCTCTCCAGAGACCAGCACGCCTGTCATGGACAGAGCAGGAAAGGCGGCGCCACATTCTACAGCCCTCTCCACACAAACGACGAAATCGGGCTACTGAAGTGGAGAAAATCTCCTCTCCGGAAAGTGCAAATATCATCTTGGAGAGTATAAATCCTATTGCCAAGGTCAGCACTGTCTACCAGAGTAACCCTCCCACCTCCTGCAGGTTTCCCAGGTGCAGCGATGATCAGTTCGTCTCACACGTGAGAGGTCCTCAGTTGGAAACAAGCGCCACCGCTTCTCGCATGTTTTGCACGTTTGAGTGGTTTTAATGCGGCTCCTTCGTACATGGTGCTGATCTTTTAGAAAGCAGGAAGTAAAACTGACATATTCCCATACCAGGAGTCGAACCCGGGCCGCATGGGTGAAAACCAGGAATCCTAACCACTAGACTATATAGCCACACTGTCCCAGGGGGTCATGCAAGCAAACTATATAAATATGAGAAAACATGCAAGAGAGTTGTCACTCAGAGTGTCGAAGAGTCGATGTATACTGGGGCTCAGTTGAAATGCAATGTCAGGACTTTTCCGAATTATGTCACACGAAGAGAGCACAGCCTTTTCCGCCCTGCCACGTGTGTATCGGTAACTCGCCGTGATCGTATAGTGGTCAGTACTTTGCGTTGTGGCCGCAACAACCCCGGTTTGAATCCGGCTCACGGTAGAATAGGGGCGTCTGCTTTTACTACTTGCACGAATAAAGGCAAAAAAAAGCCAATCGATGTGAACAAACGGTGCTTTATAGAGGAGGATGGACCTGTTTACACTGAGAGTGGTCGGAGTATGAAACAATGCGCCCAGCCCTGTTGCTGGAGCCGATTCTTGATGAGATCTTGGGCTCACTAAGAGGCCCCCGCTGGATGCTAATCTTTCTGTTGTTCTTGCAGGTGCTGTGCTGCCTTTGAGCCGACAGAGCTCGTCTTCGTCTGTTGGCACAGCCCAATTGCAAATGATCAGCTCCGCGTTCAGAAGGAACGTGCATTTGGTACAAAAGTGCATGAAGGCACCAGAAATACATTGGGAACAAATGACCGGTGGCTCAAGACCTCTGTGAAGTACAGGAGCGTGCAAAAAGAGGCTGTGTTTTTCTACCTGGTCTCGAACCGGGGACCTTTCGTGTGGTAGGGGTACGTAATAACTGCTATACTACAGAAACCTGCAAAGGACCACTGCTGGTGTCTCACTTGTGATTCGGGCTGAGAAAGGGACCCGTCACTTTAGGCAGGGGGCACTGCAGAGACCGGGGTAAAGTTAGCTTGAAGTTCGAAAACGATTTTGGCACGCCTGCAGCGTTTACACGAAACCTCTTAGAGTTGCGAGAATACTTTGTTTGTGTATAAAATACATTGTGAATGCTTTTTCAGCCTTTACTTTTTCGTTTTTATGACATTTTTTTGACCATGCACGAATATTCTTTTGTCCATATCTTCGCAATGGAAGCACAGAACGCCCTCAAACCAAATGCATTTTAAAGATATTTCCACAGCCTCTACATCAAAGTATCAGTGAGTTAATTATCTTTTTTTAAACCTCCGGTTTTTCATCGATGCATAATTACGCACTAACTGGAACCCGGGGGACCGCTGTATAAACAAGTTCACAACGCGAGAAATACTGTTCAATATGGCTTCATGCGAAAAACCCATATATGACCATAGGCAACAGAATAGTGCAGTCTCCAATTACTCAGACTGTAAGCACGGGAATAAAGCTTTGCCTGAATTCTGAAACCCTTCCTTTACGTTCTGTTTTCATTCAGGTAAGGGTCAACTATATTCACAATACTACTGACAGCAGGAAGATTAAAATATTCTTTACTCAGCAGCTTATTAAAAACAGCTCCCATGATGTTCAAACCGATTTTTTACACAGCTTTGCGTTCTGAATCTCTTTTTCTTGTGCGTTTATTTAATGTGTCACAATGCAGTGGGATGGGGGTATTCTGTTCACAAACCAATAGCATTTAAACCACAGCACCCACAATGCTGCAAGTGTTTTGCACACTAAGCAGAAAGCGATGTCTTCCTCGTTAGTATAGTGGCGAGTATCCCCACCTTTCACGCAGGAGACCGGGGTACATCAGGACGCGCATTGAAGTGAAAGCAGGATGCGCTGCGACATGCACTGTGCTGATACCGCCACACTAAGAGGTGAGTGGGTCTGCTCGATCACAGCGCTAGGCGAATCCCCAAACAGTGTGCGTGGCGACAAACGAAACGGGCCTGTTTCCGCCCGGTTTTGAACCGGGGAAATTGGGCCCAGTAGAATGTGTAGAACCACTCTTGTAGAATTCAGGAAACAGCCTCGTTTTGCACGCTCCTGTACTTCACAGAGGTCTTGAGCAACCGGTCATTTGTTCCCAATGTATTTCCGGTGCCTTCGTGCACTCTTGTACCAAATGCACGTTCCTTCTGTACGCGTAGCTGATCATTTGTAATTGGGCTGTGCCGACAGACCAGGACGAGCTCTGTCGGCACAAAAGCAGCGCAGGACCTGCAAGATCAACAGAAAGATTAGCATCCAGCGGGGGCCTCTTAGTGAGCCCAAGATCTCATCAAGAATCGGCTCCAGCAACAGGGCTGGGCGCATTGTTCCGTTCTCCAACCACTCTCGGTGTAAACAAGTCCCTCCTGGTCTCTGCTTGAAATGCACTTTCCTGCGTTTGCTTTGGTGTAACTGGCTTCCCCTGCATGGGCGAATGTGAAGAAGATCCTTAGTAAGTCATTGAAGAAACCCGAGAAGAGGTCGGAGTGGCCTCTGTCGTTCATCAACAATCCAGTCAGGCAGTACTCCTCTGTAAAGCGCCGTTCGTTCACATCGATTGGCTTTTTTTTGCCTTCATTTGTGCAAGTAGTAAAAGCAGACGCCCCTATTCTGCCGTGATCCGGATTCGAACCGGGGTTGTTGCGGCCACAACGCAAAGTACTGACCACTATACAATCATGGCGAGTTACCGATACACACAGGACAGGGCGGAAAAGGCTGTGCTCTCTTCCTGTGACATAATTCGGAAAAGTCCTGACGTTGCATTTCAACTGAGCCCCAGTATACATCGACCCTTCGACACTCTGAGTGACAACTCTCTTGTGTGTTTTCTCGTATTTATGTAGTTTGCTTGCATGATGCCAGGAACAGCATGGTTGCTCGCTGCCATATGGTCTAGTGGTTAGGATCCCTGGTTTTCACCCAGGCGGCCCACGTTCAACTCCCGGTATGAGAACGTGTTGGTTTTGCCTCCTGCAAGTAGTAAAAGCAGACGCCCCTTTAGGGAGCCTGTCAGCACCCGGAGTTTTCCCCTTCTGTAAGCTGTCCATAGCCTCTCAGCTCTTCTACTGTCAAATCCCCCTCAAGTACTTCCCTATCTTCTTCACTCAAATCATTTTCTAGCTTTGAGGTAAAAAAATGAATTTCTTCATCCTTTACCTCTGTAGAGCTGTACAGTCTTGAGTAGAAGGCCTCGGTGCAGGAGAGGATAGCACTCGGCTCTGTTCTCTCTCGTCCCTCCTCATCAACTACACTTTCCATGACAGACTTGGAGCCTACCACTTTCCTGAAAAAGAAGCGAGTACACTTCTCATTTTCTTCCAAGAACTGCACTCTGCTTCTTAACAGCACTCCTCGACTACTTTCTTCGGCTATGCTCCGGATGTCCTTTTTTAAAAGGGTGATATCCTCGAGCACATCGAAGCCACTGTGCAGCATCGTGTAGAGACGCTGCAGCTGCCTCTCTTTCCTGGCTAGCACTCCTCTCTGTCTGGCAGCAGGCTTCCTTCCCTCAGCCACGAAAAAGGCCTTTGTCCTCACCTTCACCTCCTCCCACCACTCTCCTACTGACCCGTACAGACACTGCAAGGACAGCCACTGTGATAGTTTCTCCTTGTAGCGGGATACTACCCCCTCGTTCTCTTGCAGCTTTGTGTTGAGTTTCCAGAGGCCTGGGCCAAAGACAGTCCTGCCCTGGAGTTCCACTCTACACCCTAAAGCCTGATGATCTGAGAAGAAGACAGGCTGAAGAGTGACCCCAACAACTTTCACTCTCTCTGAGACAAAGCAATAGTCAATTCTGGAGCTGCTATTCCTCCCTGACCATGTATATCCTGCTGTTGTGGGATATATACATCTATATGTGTCTGAGAGTTTAAAGTCTTGAACTAAGTTTTGCAGGGCCAGTGAGCTGGAATCCAATTTTATCGGAGAGCTAGACTGCCTGTCTGTGTGCTCTAAGATACAATTAAAATCCCCTCCCACTATCGCGTCTGTGCTACATAACAATAGGGGGGAGAGTGCCTTGAGTAGCTCCACCCTTCCTCCCACGTCAGTAGGGCAATACACATTGATTAGCCGCAGGTTAACGGTCCCCCATTCCACATCCACACACAGCAACCTGCCATCTATGACCCTCTGAATACTTTTCTTTGAAAAGAATGGCCACGCCAGAGGCTCTGTTGTTATTGTCCCCTGACCAAACAGAAGGCCCTTTATCCCACCTATCTTCAAAGCTTTTATACCTCTCTTGATAGGCTAAAGCACACTCCTGCAACATCAACACATCTCCCTCTCTCTGCTGGAGGTAATCAAAGACAGACTGGCATTTAACTCTGTCATTGATACCTCTGGTGTTAAGAGAAATTATGTTTAGAACCATATTACATAAGAAAGTGGAACCAGTCTTTACGAAACACATTTCTCTTCTGTCTCACCTGCTACCTTCTTCTTTTTCTTTTTCTTCTTACCAATTTCCTGCCAGCCATCCTCTGAATGAGCCTTCATCAGGGTGGCAGCAGTAAAAGCGTTCACGGAGTCCATTTCAAGGAAGAGGGTAGAGGGAGGGGTGAAGGGGTTCCAGCTGTCCCCATCGCCATGCTCTCCTTCCTCCTCGCTCAGGGAGAAAACAGAGTCATTTTTCCTTTTCCTCAAGTCCAGCTCCTGGGAGCACTGAGGGGAAAGAGGTGCAGCCGATGCACCAGTCTCCTCTTCCCCCTCACCCACCAGCTGCTGCAGATCCTCCGTGATGGACTGGATGGAGGAGAGGAGGACATCTGTAGCCCTTGCAGAGTCTGAGAAAAGCAGCTCCGCTGAATCCTGGGTATCCTCGCTGGACCCGCTCCACCGGGGGGTCCCACACTGGCCCTCGTTCTGAGGAGCAGGAGTGGGGGAGGGGTCCTCGCTGTTCTCGGGGGTTTTCAAACCCTCGTGCTTGTCTGGTGCAGTCTGCGGTTGTGGGGGCGTAGTGGATTTCTCTTCCACCGGCCCCGGAGCCACAGCAGGACTGATCCTGGAGGCTGAGAGTCTTTGTCCAACAAGGGTTCTTTGCTTGACTTGTTGTTTGCTTTGGCTTTTCGGCCGGTTTGGCTGAAACAAGCACTGCCTCATCCTTTCTCATTTTGAGTTTATTGGCATAGGCGTGAGGGCAGTTCTTAAAAACGTGTCCTTCCGAGCCACATAAATTGCACTTTGGCAGCATTGAACAGTCAGAGGCTAAATGTTTCTGTTTCCCAAAGGTCTTGCAGCATTTCACAGTGCAGGATGATGCCAGGTGTCCCACAGCACCACAGCGCCGACACACCTTTGGTTGTCCCACATAAAAAACATAGCCATTGCAGGCGCCCAGCCGGATTGTAGAGGGCAGGTGCCTTAAGCCTCCATTTACATTGTCAGGTAGCAAGCGAACCTCGAATTTCCTTGCTCCTGTTTTTATACCGTCAACATCTCTAACCTCAGTTCCATGGTGGACGGTGCAGTACTGGTTAAGCCAGGTGTGAATGTCCTCCGTCTTTGCCAGTTCTGAGAACATAATAACATGCACCGTTTTCCTCTCTCTCTGTGTCAGAGGCTGCAATTTGATCTTCTCAAGGGCAGGAACTTTCCCTCTTTTTGCCTCAAACACATCCACACATTGTTCAAACAGAGAATAGGTAGCAAAAACAACCTCAAATGCTTTCTGACCTGGGAGAGCGAAGATGAAATCCAAGTGCCGAGGTTCAAAGCCAAGTTCCTTCTGCAACACGTTTCTGCTGAACTGCATACGGTCCATGAAGAGGTCATCCAAAAGCTCAAAACGCACAGCATTCTTGCGGGATCCAAAGGTTACCATTCCGAAAACTGAAAAACAAACACTGCTTCCACAAAACAAGAAAACAATCCAACTACTCCACCTACAGGCTGATCAAGGTATCACCCCTGCCAGGTAAGTATGAGCTGTACAAGCCCCTGCAAGCGGCCCGCACCCACAGCAAAAAGTAGACAACACGACACATGCAGGTACATTCAGCTCCGGCGGGAATGAGTCATTTCTCGGTCTTTTCAAGTGCTGGGAGCCGAGTAATCCTTCGCTTGTATTGTTTCTCCCCGGTGACTAGATTTCACCCTGCGACTCTCGACTGGGCTCACCCACGGCAGCCCAGCAGGTGTGAGCTTAGCCGGCACCCGGATGGGAGATTCCCCCCGGAAAAGCTCAGGTTGCTGCTGCTCCTGCAAGAGGTGTGACTGGGACCAGTAGGGAGCGCTCACCCTGCGGTCTGTGTGGCTTTCTTATGCCCCAGCATCCTGATGGCGACACTCTGCTGCACAAACAGGCGCCGTCCTTCGGGGGAGGCATAAAACCGAGGTCCCGTTCCTCCTTGGCCATTAAGAAATCCAAGGGCGTCTCTCAAAAAGAGACTCCGGGGGTGTCTCTCTGGTGTTAGTGTTCCCCTTTACCAATCAGTCGGGGTCTCCTCCTAATCCCCGTCTCATATGTAACAATCAATGACGAGGCCCCCCTGTCCCGCGATATTGTACTTGTCTCCTGGCCGCTGGCTGGCGCCGTGAGATTTAGTACTCACGCAAGAGACCGGGGGCAGAGCGCGAACGTGGTCCCCCGCCCCCCACAAAGTGTGCGCTCCAGGTTCCCTCTCGGGGCCCTGCAACACATCGGAAAGGCAGCGAGAAGGAGCCTCTTGCTCTGACGCCGCAAGGCCACAAGAGGGCGGAGGCACCGCGCGCCCGGCCGACGTGTTGGACTGGTGTGCTTTATGTGCTGAAATAAACACGCGACAGCCCAGAAATGTTTTCAGAGTGCTGAGCACTGGAGGTTTTTGTCTTGTGAAGACATGCCTTGTGCTCCTCCGTGCAGTTTGTTTGTTCTCCTCCAGTGCGGGACAAGCCAACACAAGGGAGCACATTCGCCAACATCCAGGTACGCAATGCGATTTGGAAAGAGGCTCCTTTCCAAAGAGTTGCACACGAACGATCCTTCAGTCCCGCTCGGGGGGCACAGAGCCCCAGCCACACACAGCTTCAAGTAGCGAGTTAGGCGGCATGGCTTTAGCTTGCGGCCACATCACCCTGAATGTGCCCAATCTCGTCTGATCTCAGAAGCTAAGCAGGGTTGGGCCTGGTTAGTGCTTGGATGAGAGACCACCAGGGAATACCAGGTGCTGCAAGCTTTTACTCTCTCGGCCAGCAGGGGTCGCCGTTGGTGCCGTAGGCTTTGGGAGGAAAACCTGGAGGATGGAAAGGTGATCTATAGATTCATCTCTAGAGATGTTTTGTTGCTATGGCATGTGTGTGACCCATATAAAAAAAAACATTGGTAAAACGAATATCGAAGCTGCCTCTAAATCTGCAAATGAAGATGAGTCGATAAACCACTTGATTTTCGTATAACTATACATATATTCATTTATTACTGATTTCATTCATTGAGCACAGATACAATAGAGGTACAGCCATTCACTGTTTGACATGTCTGCACTAGTACAGAACCTAGCAATCAGAAAACGGGTGAAACTGTTTTGAGAATTAGCATACAGTACCGAGGCCCCCATGACCAAATAAATTGGCCTTAATAATGCAGACTACAGCAAAACGACTGACTTTGAAAAGGGAATGAATGTCCGGAAGGAGTAGTGTAACCAGCTTGAAATGCTTTTCCGGACCTCTAACTAAAAGAAACCGGGAACCAGCAGTGGCTTTCGAACTGGGATCCTATCGCAGCTCGTGGTGTCGTAACTCTTCCGTATCTGATATTGGACCAAGCACATCAGGGGAGAGCGCGAACGCAGTCCCCCACTACCAGAAATTATGCAGTCGAGATTCCCACATTTGGGAAATTCGCAGGGGTCAGCACAGCCGGAGTGCAATGGCCGAGCCTCGCCCTGGGTGAATCGATTTTTTAAGAACTTTATTTTCTTTTCACAAAAAAATACAGGACATCACAAATTAGAAAGCTTTACATTAATATACATACTTAAAACAGTATATATGATCACATCTCATTACATTTTGACACGGTACCAGTTACATAGCAACAATTTCTTTTTTTCTGGTGTAAATCACATTCTTTACTTAAACATGATAATGTTTTTCACAGTTTCTTGAGATATTGACCTATGCTCTCTATTTCCCACAGATTTTCTGCTTCCTCCCTCCCTTCTCTCCACAGATATCTGAGGTAATAGTTCTCTCGGGTGATGAACAGGGCCAGGCTACCTGCTGCCTTGACTGGGACCTAGATGCCTTTGAACAGCCCCATGTTCCTCACTCTCCACAGGGCGTCTTTCCCACTGTTCACCACGGCCCAGATCCTGCCAAACACGTCAGGAGGAAGTTTGACAGGAGAGATGCCGTTGTAGCGGCAATGCTTGTTAATAAGACAGAATTAAGTGGTGGTATGCTGTCCTAAATGTGGCCCCATCTCACCTTCCATCTCTGTGGTGCAGCCACAGAGAAAGTATTCATGCAGGCTGATTTAAGGTTCCTTTGATAAAGGACAGCTCCCAGATGGGGATGCACTTAGCTAAGCCTGGCTATCATGATCAATGGTCATCCATTGGCGCCTATCTGTCTAGGGAGTGCCAAATGGACATCTGGACTGCATTCCTAAGTGTCAAGAGTAAGTGACTCATATCTCACCTTGATCAACCAATCAGGGACTAGCAGGGCGTGGTAATACCACGTGGGTCTCCAATGCCCGCCAAACTCTCAACCAATCAGCACACATCTGTGTCTTGGTCAAAAAGGGAGCGCAAGCTCAGATCGGGGCTCTCCTTGGCCATTTTCGCGCATCCTCAGAGACAATCATGTGACAACTGCTGTTGTCTGCAAAGGGACTTGGACTTTGTTCTAAGCGCAAGGCCGAGGATCCCGTACGTACTCAGAATTTTACCAACGTGAATGCTCCGCTTGATCAGCGGCAGCCTACAGTTGGAACCTCGTCGACAACCTGAATAGCTTATTCAGAAGCAGCGCTGGACCGGGAACGAACTAGCTTCTTCCCAGGCAAAAGAGTGACTTGTGAGGACTCGCGGTCACACTCTGTGCATAGAGACTTTCTTCTAGCCAGCTGGACTGCTGGTAGATCCCCTCGGAGCAACGACTGCCCTGCGCGCCGCAGTCAGATTCCTCCGCCCGTCCTACTCCGAGCTGTACCTCAACTGGTTGGCCGGTAGCCAGAGGACGCCGGGACAACGCCCATTGGACAACCGCTGGAACAGAGGCTGCAACAGAGCCTGTTAGCTGGTTTGGTGTTCGTGCCGGGAAATTCCAAATCCATACACAGTGGATAAGTAAACCCCATGTTCTACATTGTGTCTCGAGAATTCAATTGTACCTCAACACAAGTTGTTATCAATTTAATTCATGAGTAATGTATTTACTTCCGAGTTTAGAGTAACAGTGGGTAATAACACTGATTAGCGATTTGGTAACCGAACGATATATATTGACATATATTCTCTGTTGTGTATCTCCTTGTGTTGGCATCTCTTCGAGATTATATACCTTGTATATTGATAACCCTCACAGTAAGGTCTGCCGCTCGTATCTAGTATACGAGGCAGACTAGTATATGTTTGGTGCACAATTTATATGAATAAATGTATCTCGTGTATTGAACCCGTGTGTGTGCGTTGTTAGTTGTTCTGACGATTGATTTTCTAAAAGCCACAACAAACAACCTCGTGATTACTGCTACAATTAATAATTGTCTCAGTAAACCCATCAAACCTCTACAACCACGATACACCACCATAAACTATATTAATTTAGGAACATAAACATATAGTGTAAACTGTATATCGCTGGTATTGGTAGTTTAAAGAAAAAATACACACCAGTATTCCACTTTCTTCCTAAACATTTTAAGCATCAAAGTCTTACATGTAGTAAGATTTTACCACGTTTTGGAAACGTTTTTACATGCTCCTTCTGACCATCTTAAGTTTATATACTTTGTAAAAAGTCATAAGATATTAACATTTTCTGTGAATGTGCTCGTTATCGGAGTAAACAAAAGCATACTTTTAGAATTTGATTAATAGGGAATATAATATGGAATCACGTACCTAAAGAAATTAATAACGATATAATTATTTTTATGTACTGTAGCTCAAATAGTAGTATAATACACTTTCTATGGATACATGTGCTTCTACAGATGCAGCCATTCAAAATGGGTGAGGTATTTCGCGGCATACCGCGACACGCCCACCGGGGTATCACGCGGTTCACGTGTGTCACGTGACTAACTATCCGGCGTCGCCTTGTAAAACCGCCAGGGGGAGCTTAACCTCTCATGTACAGCATTTGAGCCTTTAATTTTGAACTGTGTATTACAGCATGTTAATCATCAGTCATTAAAATGTTGGTATATTTTATGAAAGCAAGATTGCTCAGTTGGACAAAAGTACACAACCTACCTTTATCAGAAATATTTATGCATCAAAGCCTTTACTGAAGATATTACTAATAGTATTAATAATGGATGACTTTGGACAAGCTGTATACTCAAAGTATAATTTCTTTAGCACATTTGTACAAGCACTTGGAATCTGTCCAAGCCATACTTTGTCAGGCATTTTGTTTTACTTCAACGGGCATAAAAACTTCCTTGCTTTTAACAGGGCGTTTCATAATTTCTAACTACGAAAATGATTTTAAAATGCGACACCTATCATGAAAAGAAAAAAATACACACCAGTATTCCATTTCTCCCTAAACATTGTAAGCTTCGAAGTCTTTAACTAACGTGATACTGGAGTCAACAAGCATACTTTTAGAATTTGATTAAAAGGGAATATAATATGGAATCGCGTATCTCAAGAATTTAATAACGGTATGATTATATCCGTGTACTGCAGCAGGGCTGTGTAGGGCTGTTTCGCCTGCCTGTTTATGCGAGCTGTCTTGTAGCCTACTGGTCTAAGTGCGTGACTACCAACTGGCAGGTTGTGTGTTCGAATCCAGCTGGTGCTGGACCTTTCAGTTTTATTTATTTATTTTTTAATCGCGTAACATAAATATATTACCGCATGCAAACTGTACTATATACAATATGTATATGTATATTTAATGTCTTAACTGTGCCCGTTTAAGTATTGAATATTCATATCTAATTTTACCACTGAAGGGAAATCTTAACATAAACATACAGTATATGGCTGGTCTCGGTACTTTAAAGAAAAAAATACACACCAGTATTCCATTTCTCCCTAAACATTGTAAGCTTCGAATGAAACCACTAAATAAAATATAGAAATCTTAAGATTTGTTTTATTTAATGTTGGTAGCAGGATGAACTGTCAGAGTGTATATTTTGTCGCAAAGTTGCTACAAGATGTTAACAGTGAAAAAGGTATTTAGAAATGAGTTATTTCAAGATGAAAAAGAAAACATACACGGAACATGGTTTCATTACGACCAGAATCGGTCTTGAGATATTTTTAACTTGATTTACAGTATTTGAGAGGTATGTCTTAACACCGATACTACAGTGCTTAAGTACTGCTCACGTATATGTTTCTAGGTTTATATTATGCATTTCATACGGTCAAATTACTTTTGAGCAACTAATAAGAAGCGCGAAACGGTATGCGTTTTAGTTTTGTTTTGTGCTGGGACCTGTGGATTGATTAGAGATATCAAGTACATACAAGTCATTTTTTAAATGTTGTAGTTCGTCTTGAAAAAATGTTACAAGCACATCATCTATCAACAATAACACAGGTTCTGTTTCCATATTGTGGATCAAATCCAGTGGCGCTGTGTGTTACTTTACTGAGTCCCATGTCACATGGTCTGTGATTGAAACCTGTAAAACCGGTTTAATTTGTCACAGCCAGCACTCTTCAGGTGTGAGGGTCTTCTGCTCAGAATGAAACGCTAAAATGTTTGTGTATATTCTAATGGTAGTGGGGGCAGGGTGTGTGGGAACAGGTTTGGTTGAAATTGCATTGGAGATCTATGTTCTTCACACCTGAAACATTTTCTCTGAAAGGATTTTCTTCGCAGTTTAACCGATCTTGTTACAGCATGTTACAGTTTACTATTATTAACCATATTAATTTTAAGTGCTTAATGTAAAATCTTGTAAAAATATATTTTCATTGTTCAAATATACATTAATATACATTAAGTCTGACTATCATATAATAAGTTAAATACAAAACTAAAGAAAAAATAGGGTTAAATATAATTCAAATTATTTTGCTAACAATGTTAACTGTTTATGAATAATAAAATGTATTAACTAAGGAGTAGGATGGCACAGTTGTTAGTATGTTTTTTGTTTTGTTTCTTTTTCATAAATACAACAGTAGTACCAGATGTCTCAGTGGCTTTCAAAATTAAATTATGCATGCAAACCTGTGAACTAGAAAGATAACTAAGATTTTAATACTAATTAAATGACCGCGGGCACTTTCCACCCCCTCTACATTCTCAGAGTAGAACAGACTAACCTTCTAATGAAAGACTGTCCACCCCCCACGGACAGGAAAAGTCCCCACAGGCACTTAAACTTAATATGGTCAGTAACAGTAAACAGTAACATGGTCAGAAGGAGCACGTACAAACGTTTTCGAAATAACCACATGTAAGACTCTGATGCTTAAAATGTTTAGGGAGAAAGTGGAATACTGGTGTGTATTTTTTCTTTAAACTACCAATACCAGCCATATACAGTCTGTAACGTAGGGATTTCTATATGTCTTTATTTAGTGGTTACATTAGTGACAAAGGCTAAACTTTTAGCTTCAGTAACGTGTACATATCTCCCCTTTTTATAAAACGACTTGGTTGAAAACTGTTCCAGAGCCACTGTTGTTTCATCAGTGAAAAGTACATCATGAAATGCCTCTCCCTGTTCAATCCACTGGAAAAAAGAAAAGGAGCATAAAGCTTCTGATGGTCATAAACGATATTCATTTAGGAGCAGCATCAGAGGTATGTTTTTAACTGCACTGCATTGGAGAGAATACCATAGTGTGTTTTTTTTTTACTCCCTGGCGGAAACTGGCTTCCAGAAGAATCAGTATGGCTCAGAGATTAAATAAAACTTCACAGACATTAACGAAGAGCATAACGCGTGTACTGTATACACTGCAAGTACAACCCAACTCTCTGCAGGAGTGCTGGCTGTGACGAATTGAACCGGTTTCACGGGTATTTTCAAAGTAGGAGGTGAGATTTCCAGCGAAAGACACCCCCCCCCCCTCAAAAACCCAGTAAATACAGTACTTACTAGTTAAAGGCTAGGCTCCCGACAACGGCGAAAGGAACCCTTCTTTCATTAGAAGACAATGAACATATTTTAGCCCTGAATGAATTAATAGCAAACATGGTTTACATAAAATACATTTTTCCAAGAAAGTTTAGCCTTTGTCACTAATGAAACCACTAAATAAAGACATAAATATAAAAATCTTAAGATTTTTAAAATACATGACTTTGCTAAAATTTATTTGAAAATAAAAACAATTACAACCGCCAGGGGAGAGAGAGAACAGGGGAGGGATGTTGGTTTTGCATAAGGGGCGGGGCTATGGAAATTAGGTCTGTTTGGGAATGTGTAGTTACATGTTCTGGCTGTTTCTGAATTATCGTTGTTGAGTATGGAGTGTTGAGGTATTGATTTTGTGTAATGCTTTATGTTGAAAATTGAGGTGGATTTTGTTTATGATAAACAGGATAAACTGGGATGGGAGGAAGGTTTGGTTTTGCATAAGGGGTGGGATTATGATAATTGGAGGACTTTGCGAGAGTAAAATGGTTTGATTATTTGATTTTGTATTGTGGTTGTTATCTATGTTTTTGGTTGGTATTATGTTTATATGGTTGTTTTTGTTGGTTGGTTGTTATTATGGTTATTAATAATACGATCTATAGTTGAAATCTGAGCCTAAATAAAAAGAAAAAACAAGTGATTAGGTTTATGAGCAATCTAATTACTTATTCGTTTAAAAAGCTATATAAAATAAAGTTTATTATTAATTTGCTGGACAGAGCAGTGAACATTATTATGCATAAGACAAAGATAACGATCCTGATCAGTTTAGAAATCTGTGTACGCTGTAAGGTTTTTACTTCTTAACTTTTAAAATACACGTTTAGAATAGAAAGAAATCCTCTTCCTGGTACAGTATGTATAGCAAACCAGCACGTCTTTTTTCTCCAATCAGAGGGGTGTCAGATGGTGTCAGCCAATCACCATTCTGCGTTGGGTAGCAACGGGTGACTGTTCTCAGGCGGAAGATGTAAACAGCTTAATGTTCGTGTTAAATAATTTTTTTAAATTAAAATTAATTCTATACAGCAATCGCATATTTGGGTACCGTTTCATAAAACTTTCATGCTTAAAATGTTTAGGGAGAAATGGAAGACTGGTGTGTATTTTTTCTTTAAACTACCAAGACCAGCCATACACAGTACAGTTTACATACATACAGTAATGTTTATGTTCCTAAATTAATATCGTTTATGACCTTCAGATGCGTTATGCTCCTCTTTTTTTTATGCTCAGCTACTAAAATTTCCCTTTAGTGGTAAAATCCATATAAATATTCAAAACTAAGCGGATTAAAATGTGCACAGTAAAGACATTAAATGATTAAATCTTTGCACTACCAACCAATGCACCACGAGTGCCCCTGTCGGTCATTTTGGCCAGCCAATCACTTGCCCTTCGGTACCCTCCGGTGCCCCGCGGTGGCTTGTGGGTAGGTTACTGTACCGCGGGTTTTTACCGCGCAGTTTGAATGGCTGCATCTTTATGCAACGCAGAAGCACATCCACAAGTAACATTACCTAGCTAAGAGAGGACATTGGCTAGCCATTATGATAAATACAGTGGAAAAAAGCAATTGGGAAAATAAGACCTGCTGATCTGTTATACATACCAGGAAGAGAACAGAATATGATTTTTTTCTGTTCGAAACGTGTGTTGTCTTTATGAAATTCATGTATTTTAAACGTTTAATTAAGAAGAAAAAAACTTACAGAAAGATACTAAGCTGATCACGAGATAGAAAGATCACCCGTTTTTCACGCATAAAAAGTGGCTATTAACTGGGTGAACTGTTATTAACTGGAGTCAACTGGGTGAAAACACATAATATGAACATGAAACAAAACAAAAAATAAAAATAAGATACAATCTACAGACATTAAAACCGGTGTCATGGAAATATAACTATCAAGGAAGCCACAAGAGAGAGTTCTCACCTGAGTAAGGTCTTTATTTCAATATTGGGAGCAACCAGAGACTCAGTTTGTTACAAGCAGTACAGGGTTTTCATAAGACATTGCGCTGTAAAAAAGCTCAGCGCTTTGTCCCTTCTAAAACTTCCACTTTCCCTAAGAGAAAACAGATTACATCAAAAAGCGAAAGAAGAAGCACTAGATATGTTATTCAAAGCTTATCAGTTACTTTCAGCTATACTGTTTTGGTACATTGTCTTCTAAAGTAACCTAAACAGTGTACTTTGTTGACGCACTGTTTTCTAAAATTCTGCACGTACTGTAGCACAGCAATTACATCCTTGAAATATATTATCTAAAAGCCCCAATATATTTCTTTGCAAAGCTCTCTACATTTTAAGAATCAATTTACTTATTAGATTTCCACTTAAAGACTTGTTCGGCTGGAGTTCGGAGAGTCGCGTTTTTCAGAATTGTATTGAGATCGTTTTCCACAGAGCTCAGATGTCAAAGCACAGCAGCAGCTCTCCACAGCGATCCTCTATAGCGCCCTTTCTCCCGCAGCTCCGTCCTCATTGGAAGGAAGCAAGAGTGAAAGGCTGAAGTGAAATAGAGCGGGGAAGAAGGCAGTGAAGAGAGAGAACGTGGGAAGAAGAGAAAAACGCAAGGGAAAAAAGCAGCGTCGTAAAAGAGGTGACGGAGCTGTCCTCTCAATAAGAAGGGTGCCAGCGAGCCTTGCTCTCGCTTACGGCCACACCCCCTTGAGCACGCCTGATCTTGTCTGATCTCGGAAGCTAAACAGGGATGGGCCTGGTTAGTACTTGGATGGGACATCGCCTGGGAATACCAGGTGCTGTAAGCTCTTAAGCGCAGGAGGCGCCCTATCCCCGCTCGCTCGCTCATTCCCCTGTTCGAACGTGCAGTGCGGCTTGTCCGTCTGTTTATTTGTCAGCTTTGGCGAGACACGGGTGCTTGTGTATTAGCGTGAGCTTTTTTTATTCTGATCAGGAACAGTTTTACAAGTCCGCAAAGGATCGAGGAAAGGTTTATCGCCAGCTGAAAAGAGACACAGCGCTTCGGCTGTGGAGACTTGTTCGGCTGGCGTTCGGAGAGTCGCGTTTTTCAGAATTGTATTGAGATCGTTTTCCACAGAGCTCAGATGTCAAAGCACAGCAGCAGCTCTCCACAGCGATCCTCTATAATGCCCTTTCTCCCGCAGCTCCGTCCTCATTTGAAGGAAGCAAGAGTGAAAGGCTGAAGTGAAGTAGAGCGGGGACGAAGGCAGTGAAGAGAGAGAACGTGGGAAGAAGAGAAAAACACAAGGGAAAAAAAGCAGCGTCGTAAAAGAGGTGACGGAGCTGTCCTCTCAATAAGAAGGGTGCCAGCAAGCCTTGCTCTCGCTTATGGCCACACCCCCTTGAGCACGCCTGATCTCGTCTGATCTCGGAAGCTAAACAGGGATGGGCCTGGTTAGTACTTGGATGGGAGACCGCCTGGGAATACCAGGTGCTGTAAGCTTTTAAGCGCAGGAGGCGCCCTATCCCCGATCGCTCGCTCATTCCCCTGTTCACACGTGCAGTGCGGCTTGTCCGTCTGTTTATTTGTCAGCTTTGGCGAGACACGGGTGCTTGTGTATTAGCGTGAGTGTTTTTTATTCTGATCATGAACAGTTTTACAAGTCCGCAAAGGATCGAGGAAAGGTTTATCGCCAGCTGAAAAGAGACACAGCGCTCCGGCTGCGGAGACTTGTTCGGCTGGCGTTCGGAGAGTCGCGTTTTTCAGAATTGTATTGAGATCATTTTCCACAGAGCTCAGATGTCAAAGCACAGCAGCAGCTCTCCACAGCGATCCTCTATAGCGCCCTTTCTCCCGCAGCTCCGTCCTCATTGGAAGGAAGCAAGAGTGAAAGGCTGAAGTGAAATAGAGCGGGGACGAAGGCAGTGAAGAGAGAGAACGTGGGAAGAAGAGAAAAACGCATGGGAAAAAAAGCAGTGTCGTAAAAGATGTGACGGAGCTGTCCTCTCAATAAGAAGGGTGCCAGCGAGCCTTGCTCTCGCTTACGGCCACACCCCCTTGAGCACGCCTGATCTCGTCTGATCTCGGAAGCTAAACAGGGATGGGCCTGGTTAGTACTTGGATGGGACACCGCCTGGGAATACCAGGTGCTGTAAGCTCTTAAGCGCAGGAGGCGCCCTATCCCCGCTCGCTTGCTCATTCCCCTGTTCGAACGTGCAGTGCGGCTTGTCCGTCTGTTTATTTGTCAGCTTTGGCGAGACACGGGTGCTTGTGTATTAGCGTGAGCTTTTTTTATTCTGATCAGGAACAGTTTTACAAGTCCGCAAAGGATCGAGGAAAGGTTTATCGCCAGCTGAAAAGAGACACAGCGCTTCGGCTGTGGAGACTTTATTAATAAGGCCCCTCAGTAGTTGAGATCTCTGTTATACCCATCTAGAAACATGCAATCAGCATGTTATTGCTGAAGCAATAGTCACAACATTATTCCACACCTGGGTGAGAGGCGGGTTATGATGACAGTCATGCTTTCTACACCTTATACTGAGCTCAGAAATGGACCAAGCGGACATCTCACGAGCAGATCCCTCCGCGTATAAGAAAGGCAACTTGTCTCAGCAAAAATACCACAGATTCACATCCAAAATATGATAAAAAGGCAAAAACCCCACACTTGGAATGCAAACGTACCCTAAAAAGGAAACACGGTTTTAAAACCAACTTGATTTTCCCCTGGAGAAACCTTTTTATGGACACACATCGCATCTATTACACATGTAGAACTAAATATAAAGATAAAACTTAATATAAGAAGTCATGACATATCACACATGACGAAGTCTGGTCCAGAATAAACAGTTTACACATACACTCACACACCCTGGACAGGACACCAGTCACTCACAGGACACACACACACACTCACACACCCTGAACAGGACACCAGTCCCTCACAGGACACACACACAACCTGGATAGGACACCAGTCCCTCACAGGACACTCAGACACACACACTCACACACCCTGGACAGGAACCAGTCCATCACATGACAAACACACACTCACTCACACACCCTGGACAGGACAGCACTCCATCACAGGACACACACACACCAGGGCCAGTTTTCCCAGAAGCCAATTAGCCCAAAAGCCTGTCTTTGGACCCGAAGAACACAGGGAGAACATGCAGACTCCACACAGACAGTCCCCCCCCCCCCCCCGGGTCCAGACCCGAGCCCGGAGCCCCCCCGCGCTGAACCCCTCCGTACAGACGGCCGCACACAGCTCCGTTGTTCACGATTCCCGAGGTGATCTGTTAAAAGAAGCCGGTGTGTTGCCTCCAGGTGACATTTCCTACTGGAGTAAGGACAGGAGGCTCTTCTGTACACAGAAAGGGGTGGGGGTGGGGAACAAGCCGCCCAGCCCTGTGGTTGAAGCCGATACCCCGGCTTCTCTCCAGACACAGCTGGGTGAGCTCCTCCAGTCAGTACAGGGGGCTCTACTGTACATAGAGGGTGGTGGGGGTGTGGAAAAACTCCTTTGTTCGACGCCTTGGGGCATTCTTGTTGTGAAAGGCGCTATATAAAAAAACTGAATTGAAATTGAATCTTACAGGTTTGGGTTTTTCGGAGATCTTGTCAGAGATCTTGTCTGTCGTGCCATTTCAAAAACGTTACGACACTTCTCACGTCCAAGCGCCGCCGGTCTGTGACGTAACGTATGCTTACACAACCATGACGGTTTCATCATGGACAGCACGAAAGCCCGAAAAGTGGTTGACGTTTTAATTTGGCAACGCCACGATGGATCCCAGTTTTTTTTTTATTTTGGGGGCCAAAGAGGACAAAAAAGGAAACGTCTGGAGGTGGATCGATGGTCATCTCTGCGGTTGTTCTGATGTTCTGGAAAAAACAAACAAAAAAAAAACGGCTCGCTTGCCCGGTCGTGTAGTGTTTCCACACCCCACGCAAATCAACGTCTCTTCGCCCCTGGGGGCTCGTCGCCCCCCGCACCCCTCTCACGTGATAGGGGCTTCCCCCGGCTGTGACGTACTTACCCCACCCCCTTTTCCGCCAACGTCATACCGAAGGTCGCGCTTCGGGCCGCGGCGATGTTGACGGACTGTCTTGTAGCGTGAGAAGGGTTTAAATTTCGACTTAAGGAGTTGGCCGTTATATTTCGCGAGGTATCATACGGGGGGGAAAAAGAACATTTATATTTATCAACCTACTAGTAATACTGGGTGGATGTCATGTTCCCCAAAGTTCAGTGCCTCTCTCTAATAAAGTAGAAACGAGTCCGGGTTGTGAAAACTTCTTCTGGCAGTTCAAAACGTTTCGAAGGGACTACAGCGCTACCCTGTTTTCCATTTGTATCGTGTATTATTAGACAGTCATAAGTATCTGTACTGATCACAGAGTCCCCCTCTCACTGCCAGGACTGAAGACCAGTGCAGCACGAATAATAATAATAATTAATAAGTCTGGACTCTCCACTCAGAGCTCCTCCCAGGTCAGGGGGATCCCCTCCAGCCCCCCCAGTGTGCAGCCCCTACCTGGATGATGCTCCAGTCCGCTCAGCACACAGCAGCTCTCAGTGGGGAGGAGAGCAGAGGGATGGAGCCAGTTCAGAGAGGGGGGTGATAAGGAGGCCATGATGGGTCAAGACCAGGGGGGGAATCAGGCCAGGACACTGGGGTAACACCCCTACTCTTCTCCAGAAACACCCCGGGATTGTTAACGAGCACAGAGAGTCAGGACCTCGGTTTTACGTCTCATCCGAAGGACGGCGCCTGTTTACAGTCCAGTGTCCCCCGTCACTATACTGGGGCATCAGGACCCACACAGACTGCAGGGTGAGAGCGCCCCCTGCTGGCCCCACTCACACCTCTCCCAGCAGCAACCTTAGGGGGGGGGGGGGGGGAGGGAAAAAACCAAAAGCTAAAAACATTTATTGATGCTTAACAAAAGGTCATCAGTCCAGTCTGGGGCCCCTCAGCTTCAGTCCAGACCAGTCTGGGGCCCCTCAGCTTCAGTCCAGTCTGGGGCCCCTCAGCTTCAGTCCAGTGCAGTCTGGGGTCCCTCAGCTTCAGTCCAGACTGGGGTCCCTCAGCATCGGTCCAGCACAGTCTGGGGTCCCTCAGCTTCGGTCCAGCACAGACTGGGGTCCCTCAGCTTCGGTCCAGTCTGAGGTCCCTCAGCTTCGGTCCAGCACAGACTGGGGTCCCTCAGCTTCAGTCCAGACTGGGGTCCCTAAGCTTCGGTCCAGCACAGTCTGGGTCCCTCAGCTTCGGTACAGCACAGCCTGAGGTCCCTCAGCTTTGGTCCAGTCCAGTCTGGGGCCTCTCAGCTCCAGTCTAGTCCAGTCTGGGGCCCCTCAGCTCCAGTCCAGTCCAGTCTGGTGTCCCTCAGCTCCAGTGCTGTCCAGTCTGGGGTCCCTCAGCTTCGGTCCAGCACAGTCTGGTGTCCCTCAGCTTCGGCCCAGCACAGACTGGGGTCCCTCAGCTTCGGTCCAGAACAGTCTGGGGTCCCTCAGCTTCGGTCCAGCACAGTCTGGTGCCCCTCAGCTCCTGTCCAGTCCAGTCTGGGGTCCCTCAGCTTCGGTCCAGCACAGTCTGGGGTCCCTCAGCTTCGGTCCAGTCTGGTGTCTCTCAGCTCCGGTCCAGTCCAGTCTGGTGTCCCTCAGCTCCGGTCCAGTCCAATTCAGTCCAGTCCAATCCAGTCCAGATCTTAGCAGGCACAGAACCAGGAAAGGAACCTGGAAAGAATATTGTTATTGCAGGTGTGAGGGACACAGACACAGACGTCACCATGACATCAAACAGCAAGAGGAGACTCCTCCTTGAATCACAGACACGACCGGGCGGCGCCCCCCTGTCTGCTCACCTGCACCTCCTCTTCCTCTTCTTGTCCTTCCCGGCAGCCTGCTCCTCCTCTCCCTCGCTCTTCCTCTCCTGAGCTACGGTCTCCGCCGCCTCCATCGGCTCGTCCTGATCTTCTGTCTCCACTGACACGCAGCTCAGGGACTTCAAAAAGACGCATCGGCGCTTCTGAAGCAGAGACAGGAGAGTCACGTTAAGAGTCGGACTGGACACTCCAGTACATGAACACTGCACTGAGAGAGAGAGGGGTTGATACAGACACACTGACTAGACACTGGACAGGAGTAAAGAGAGGATCAGAGCATTACCCACCTTCTTTTTCTTCTGTCTCACAGGAGGTGGTGATTGGACCTCCTCCAGCTGGAGTCCGTGGAGGGAGAGAGGGGGCAGGAGAGGGACAGCACAGGGAGAGAAAGAGAGAGACAGGTGAGTCAAGTGTCCCAAGAGCACAGAGACTCTGCTGAGATCACACTCGCAGTGAGTGAGCCTGGGTGTAGCCCACTAATACTGACCCACTGGACACCACATGACAGGGAGGAGGAGGAGAGAGACACACTGCCTGGACACCACAGGACAGAGAGGAGGAGAGAGACACACTGAGGACAGAGAGGAGGAGGAGAGAGACACTGACAGACAGGGCTGAAAGAGAGAGAGACACTGAGACCCAGGGACAGACAAGACGGCAAAACTCCACCACAGACAGGACAGGGGGCAGGGTGGGACCAGCACTGACCTCCTTCCTCTCTCCTGCCGGAAGAGCTGTCTCCACCTCCTCTTCCTCCTGTAAGTCAAGAGACAGGCTGAGAGAGTGACGGGCTGGCGGGACATCGGTGAACAGAGCTGAAGGCAGAGAGCAGAGGAGACAGGCCCAGCTGGGACAACGCAGGACAGACAGAGAGACAGACAGGGAGACACACGGAGAGACACAGGGAGAGAGACCCAGCTGGGACAACGCAGGACAGACAGAGAGCAGGGAGACACACGGAGAGACACAGGGAGACAGGCCCAGCTGGGACAACGCAGGAAAGACAGAGAGCAGGGAGACACAAGGAGAGACACAGGGAGAGAGACCCATTTGGGATAACACAGGACAGACAGAGAGCAGGGAGACACACGGAGAGAGAGAGGAGGGAGGGAGACACAGCTGGGACAACGCAGGACAGACAGAGAGACAGGCAGGGAGACACACGGAGAGACACAGGGAGAGAGACCCAGCTGGGACAACGCAGGACAGACAGAGAGCAGGGAGACATGGAGAGACTCAGACAGAAGGACAGAAAGACAGAAAGAGAGAAGTACAGACGGACAAAAAGACAGAGAAAAGGACAGATGGAGTGATGGACAGAAAGGCAGAGAAAAGGACAGAAAGACAGATGGACAGATGGACAGAGAAAAGAACAGAAGGACAGAGGGACAAATGGACAGAGGGACAGATGGACTGAAGGATAGACGGACAGAAGGACAGATGGACAGACAGACAGACAGACTCTGCCCCACTTGCCTCGTCAGACATCTCAGCCTCTCTCCTTGCCCTCCGCACTGGGGAGCCCCAGGCGGGGCCTGGCGGGGCCGGGCGGGCGATGGGGGGCAGGACGGGCGGGGGCAGGGGCAGGGGCACCGCCCCGGGCAGCAGGGGGGGCTCGAGGGGCATGGCGGGGAGGAAGTGGGGGCAGCGGGGCGGGGCGGTCAGGGGCCTGAGGGGGCCGGAGGGGGGGGCCGGGGCCGGGGAGCGGAGGGGGCTCTCGGGCGAGGAGCGGGGGGACACCGAACGGAACGAGCTGGGCGAGCCCGAGCGGGACGAGCCGGGCGACCCCGGGAGCTCCAGCTGCAGCTCGGCCGCGCTCTCCAGCTTCTGGACGAGCTCGGGGAGACAAGAAGACACCACAGGATTCTGTCCAGCGGGGAGAGAGGGAGACACAAAGCAGGGGGGATGAGGAGCAGAGACTACGCCTGGACAGGTGAGTGTGTACAGTGTGTCCAGTAAGAGTCTGGACAGGTGAGTGTGGACAGTGTGTCCAATAAGAGCCCAGACAGGTGAGTGTGGACAGTGTGTCCAGTGAGAGTCTGGACAGGTGGGTGTGTACAGTGTGTCCAATAAGAGCCCAGACAGGTGAGTGTGGACAGTGTGTCCAGTGAGAGTCTGGACAGGTGGTTGTGTACAGTGTGTCCAGTAAGAGTCTGGACAGGTGGGTGTGTACAGTGTGTCCAGTAAGAGTCCAGACAGGCGAGTGTGTCCAGTGTGTCCAGTAAGAGTCCGGACAGGCGAGTGTGTCCAGTGTGTCCAGAAAGAGTGTGGACAGGTGTGTCCAACAGTAAGAAGCTGTCTTACCCTGTAACCTAGCTCAGGGGTGTTAGGGGGTGCTCTGTCTCCTCCCCAGATCTCACCTTCAGCTCTGGTGAAATGACGGACCACTAGGAGACGCTGGAAACGAGGACACAAGACAGAGGTTAGGTCCACAGAGCTCACTCAATCACTACAGCAAGCAGAGACCTCTCGGCCATCAGGACTGTGGGGGTCAGAGTGGGGAGCTGTAGGGTATCGGGAGTTTAGGGGTCAGTGTGGGGAGCTGTAGGGTATCGGGAGTTTAGGGGTCAGTGTGGGGAGCTGTAGGGTATCGGGAGTTTAGGGGTCAGTGGGGGGAGCTGTAGGGTATCGGGAGTTTAGGGGTCAGAGTGTGGAGCTGTAGGGTATCGGGAGTTTAGGGGTCAGAGTGGGGAGCTGTAGGGTATCGGGAGTTTAGGGGTCAGTGTGGGGAGCTGTAGGGTATCGGGAGTTTAGGGGTCAGTGGGGGGAGCTGTAGGGTATCGGGAGTTTAGGGGTCAGAGTGTGGAGCTGTAGGGTATCGGGAGTTTAGGGGTCAGAGTGGGGAGCTGTAGGGTATCGGGAGTTTAGGGGTCAGTGTGGGGAGCTGTAGGGTATTGGGAGTTTAGGAGTCAGAGTGGGGAACTGTAGGGTATCGGGAGTTTAGGGGTCAGTGAGGGGAGCTGTAGGGTATCGGGAGTTTAGGGGTCAGAGTGGGGAGCTGTAGAGTATCGGGAGTTTAGGGGTCAGTGGGGGGAGCTGTAGGGTATCGGGAGTTTAGGGGTGAGTGGGGGAGCTGTAGGGTAGATGTGGGGCACCGGGCCCACCACAGGGCGGCCGGTCCAGTCTCGCGGAAGGCGACCGGGTCAGACTTACGGAAAAGCACCGGGACTTGGGCCGGGACCTCTCCCGCTGCCAGTCCGGGTTCGGCCTAACCGGTGTGACCTGTGAAGACGCCAAACAGCCCATCTCCGAGACAGCTCTGACCAAATAGCCCAGCCCAGTCGTGTCGAGACTAGGGGCCTTGGGCAGTCTCTACAGTGTGTCCAGTGAGAGTGTGGACAGGTGAGTCTCTACAGTGTGTCCAGTGAGAGTGTGGACAGGTGAGTCTCTTAAGTGTGTCCAGTGAGAGTCTGGACAGGTGAGTGTGAACAGTGTGTCCAGGAAGAGTCTGGGTCATCCAGAGGCAATCTGTGCTCCCAGAAGGCCATACTGGACACGTGACCCTGTCTCTTGAGCCGAGGGCGTGTCCTCAGTCAAGATCACCACTGGAAGTGTCTCTCCTCGTCTAGAGGTGTTACCGTGAGACCTGGTCTGTCAAGCGCTTTGCGCTGCTATGTGTATGAAAGGTGCTCTATCAGTGAAGTTTATTATTATTATTGTTATTATAATACAGCGAGCGCTACTGGGGGCGGAGAGGTCAGTCGGAGGAGGGCTGGATGCTGGACGCTGGACGGCGGGCGGGAGGGGTGGACTTACGACGACTCGCCAGGCCCGGGTCCTGCTGCGACCACGCACGGCCATGCGGCATCTCTGTCGGTGCATCGTCCTGCCGAGACAAGCAGAGTCACAGTGGGGAGGGGAGGGGGCGGAGCCACACAGCTGGGCGGCTTGTTCCCCACCCCCTCCCCCCTCTGTGTACAGAAGAGCCTCCTGTCCTGACTGGAGGAGCTCACCCAGCTGTGTCTGGAGAGAAGCCAGGGTATCGGCTTTGTTCCACACCCCCGCCACTCTCTTTGTACAGTAGAGCCTCCTGTCCTGACTGGAGGAGCTCACCCAGCTGTGTCTGGAGAGAAGCCAGGGTATCGGCTTCAACTACAGGGCTGGGCAGCTTGTTCCCCACCCCCGCCACCCTCTGTGTAGAGGTGCACCTCCTCTCAATATCTTTTTACAGCACGATCACACCCATAAGAGTGGAGTAACGGGAAAAAAAACAACTTATTTCTCAACTTATTTTGTTATTTCTCGCCAGCGGCGCTTTAGAGCGACTTACCGATTTCACGGTAACCCGGTAAGTCGAAGTAACCCGCGAATCTTTTTTGGAAGAAACACGTGTTTAGAAAGCGCTATATAGTCCTTTCCTCCTCCTCGCTCTTCACTCCTCTGAGCTCACGGGGCTCCGGCGCCCCCCCCCCCGCTAGAATCCGCCGCTCTGTGACGTCAGGCGGCTCATTGTGACGCCCCCGTGACGTCGCCCCCGACGCGCTCACGGCTCGGCCACGAAGCAAAAATGGCCGACATTTTTCGCGGTTGTTTTTTTTTGGGGTGGAAATTTTATTTTTCCAACTCTCAGCGGCCAGCCGGGTGTCCCTGTACGACCCCGGTAGTCGCCACCTCGGACAGGCAGGGGAAACAGGTCCAGCTGTTTCCGGCCCAAGGGTTACAAAAGCTGCACTTGAATTTAAAGACAAAATTCAGCGCCCCCACGTCCAACACGGGTTTCCGTGGGGTTTGGTTCAGTGAAATTAGCACCCCCCCCAGACCCCAAAATCAAAGAAAGACCAACATCCACCCCCCTCTAGCGGCCAAGGGCAGAAATTTCGGGCCACGCCACGTCCAAAAACCACGGGTTCCCCCGTCCTGCGGGGAAAAGAGACGCCATTTTCTTTTCCGAGCGCTGCGTGGGACCTCACAACCCCCCCCCAAAAAAACGGGCTTCGCAGACGTGGAAAACCAGGCACGTCAACCTCTCTACAACACCACCCGGCCGTTTCTGTTTCAGACTGTGGGAAAAAAAAAATAATTAAAATTTCGCCCCTCACCGACCGCCGCGCAAAAAAACACAACTTCACGGCCTGTGGGGGGGGGGGGGGGGGGAGACACGGAAAAAAATAAAACCTGCGTGTTTTCGGCAGAGTAAGCTCAGCGGGGAAACTATCCTGAATCTCGGGGTTGCTTCTTGAACCCCGAAAACGACCTTTTTTCTCTCTCTCTCGTTTTCTTGGTGTCTGGGACGTTCACAAACCCCACCGCGTCGGTGCGATTCCCAGTGGGACTTGAACATAACCCCCACCCCGTGGAGCCACAGCCCCCCCGTGGGGCCGAGAGGACCACCACCCGCAGTGCTGAGCTTTTACTCCCGTGTCCCGCTTTCACTCTGGCGATGAAGGAGGGAATCAAGGAGGAGAATCAATATTGTGATCCACCAGTCCATCACAGGACACACACACACCCTGGACAGGACACCAGTCCATCACAGGACACACACAAACTCATACACCCTGGACAGGACAGCAGTCCATCACAGGACACACACACACTCACACAACCTGGACAGGACACCTGTCCATCACAGGATGTTCCGTGCCTCTCTCTAATAAAGCAGAAACGCGACATTAAACTCAGTTCGAAACGGGAGAAATCACCAGGACACGGTACACCTTGTTCCGGACAATGGAAGAAGACCTGTACTTTCACGAGTCCAGGTTGTGAAAACTTCTTCTGGCAGTTCAAAACGTTTCGAAGAGATTACAGCGCTACCCTGTTTTCCATTCCTATCGTGTATTATTATACAGTCATAAGTATCTGTACTGATCTCAGAGTCCCCCTCTCACTGCCAGGACTGAAGCCCAGTGCAGCACGAATAATAATAATAATTAATAAGTCTGGACCCTCCCCTCAGAGCTCTTCCCAGGTCAGGGGGATCCCCTCCAGTCCCCCCAGTGTGCAGCCCCACCTGGATGATGCTCCAGTCCGCTCAGCACACAGCAGCTCTCAGTGGGGAGGAGAGCAGAGGGATGGAGCCAGTTCAGAGAGGGGGGTGATTAGGAGGCCATGATGGGTCAAGACCAGGGGGGGAATCAGGCCAGGATACTGGGGTAACACCCCTACTCTTCTCCTGAGACACCCCGGGATTGTTAATGACCACAGAGAGTCAGGACCTCGGTTTGACGTCTCATCCAAAGGATGGCACCTGTGTCCCCCGTCACTATACTGGGGCATCAGGACCCACACAGACCGCAGGGTGAGAGCGCCCCCTGCTGGCCCCACTAACACCTCTCCCAGCAGCAACCTTAGTTTTTCCCAGGAGTCTCACCTCCAGGTACTGGCTGGGCTCCCACCTGCTGGGCTCCAGTGGGGAGGGGGCAGCCAGCTGGGAGCTGCAGGGTGAGATGGCTGCTGGGCAAACGATGGCTAAAGAGCTTCCTAGGACACCCTGGACTTCGTGGTCGACTTCCTTCTCTTCAGACGGAGGTGGCTTGAAATCTGTCTCGTTTCAAGGAGTATTGGACACGATGCTCCCCCTGCTATATCCCCGTCAACTGGTGGCTCGCCGACGACGAGGGCTCTCGGCCTCAATCCGTCAACCACAAACTCTCCGGGATGAAAGAGAAGGACAGACTCTGTTCGTTCGTTTCAGTGGGGGGGGGAACCAAAAGCTAAACAGATTTTTTTAAAATTTTTTTATTGATGCTTAACAAAAGAACAAAAATTACAATACAGATTAATGTCAAGGGTTTATTTAGTGACCCCCCCCCCCCCATCTTACGATCATCACAGGACCTTAAAATAATACTTAATAATACAAGGTCATGCAGACGATCTGAGGACTCAGGTGGAGATAATGTGAAAGTTTTCCACAGTCCAGTCTGGGGTCCCTCAGCTTCAGTCCAGACCAGTCTGGGGCCCCTCAGATTCAGTCCAGTCCAATTTGGTGTCCCTCAGCTCCAGTCCAGTCCAGTCTGGGGCCCCTCACCTCCAGTCCAGTCTGGTGTCCCTCAGCTCCAGTGCAGTCCAGACTGGGGTCCCTCAGCTTCGGTCCAGCACAGTCTGGGGTCCCTCAGCTTCGGTCCAGCACAGACTGGGGTCCCTCAGCTTCGGTCCAGACTGGGGTCCCTCAGCTTTGGCCCAGCACAGTCTGGGGTCTCTAAGCTTCAGTCCAGCACAGTCTGGGGTCCCTCAGCTTCGGTCCAGCACAGTCTGGGTCCCTCAGCTTTGGTCCAGCACAGACTGGGGTCCCTCAGCTTCGGTCCAGACTGGGGTCCCTCAGCTTCGGCCCAGCACAGTCTGGGGTCTCTAAGCTTCAGTCCAGCAAAGTCTGGGGTCCCTCAGCTTCAGTCCAGTCCAGTCTGGGGCCCCTCAGCTCCAGTCCAGTCCAGTCTGGTGTCCCTCAGCTCCAGTGCAGTCCAGCCTGGGGTCCCTCAGCTTCAGTCCAGCACAGACTGGGGTCCCTAGGCTCCAGTCCAGTCCAGTCTGGGGTCCCTCAGCTTCAGTCCAGCACAGTCTGGGGTCCCTCAGCTTCGGTCCAGCACAGATTGGGGTCCCTCAGCTTCGGTCCAACACAGTCTGGTGTCCCTCAGCTTCGGCCCAGCACAGACTGGGGTCCCTCAGCTTCAGTCCAGACTGGGGTCCCTCAGCTTCAGTCCAGACTGGGGTCTGGGGTCCCTCAGCTTCAGTCCAGCACAGTCTGGGGTCCCTCAGCTTCGGTCCATTCCAGTCTGGGGCCCCTCAGCTCCAGTCCAGTCCGGTCTGGGGTCCCTCAGCTCCAGTCCAGTCCAGTCCAGTCCAGTCCAGTCCAATCCAGTCCAGATCTTAGCTGGCACAGAACCAGGAAAGGAACCTGGAAAGAACATTGTTATTGCAGGTGTGAGGGACACAGACACAGACGTCACCATGACATCAAACAGCAAGAGGAGACTCCTCCTTGAATCACAGACACAACCGGGCAGCGCCCCCCTGTCTGCTCACCTGCACCTCCTCTTCTTCTTCTTGTCCTTGCCGGCAGCCTGCTCCTCCTCTCCCTCGCTCTTCCTCTCCTGACCCACGGTCTCCACCACCTCCATCGGCTCGTCCTGATCATCTGTCTCCACCGACACGCAGCTCAGGGACTTAGCTCAAGACGTACCAGCGCTTCTGGAGCAGAGACAGACGAGGGGACAAGTGGACAAGTGGACAGACGAGTGGACAGACGAGGGGATGAGTGGAAAAGTGGACAGATGAGGGGACAGACAAATGGACGAGGGGACAAATGGACGGACGAGGGGACAGATGAGGGGAAAGAAGAGAGGACAGACAAGTTGACGGACAAGGGGACGAGTGGACGGATGAGTGGACGGACGAGGGGACAGACAAGTGGACGAGGGGACAGACCCCTCGTCCCCTCTTCCCCTCGCCTATCCCCTCGCCTGTCCCCTCGCCTATCCTCTCGCCTGTCCCCTCGTCTGTCCCCTCACCTGTCCACTTGTCCCCTCATCTGTCCCCTCGTCCATCCACTTGTCTGTCCCCTCGTCAACTTGTCTATCCTCTCGTCCGTCCCCTCTTCCATCCCCTCGTCTGTCCCCTCGACTGTACACTTGTCTGTCCCCTCGTCTGTCCCCTCATCGTTCCACTCGTCTGTCCACTCATCCGTCCACTTGTCCATCCACTCATCTGTCCCCTAGTCCTCTTGTCCGTCCACTTGTCCCCTCGTCCCCTCGTCCGTCCACTCGTCTTTCCACTCATCCGTCCACATGTCTGTCCTCTCGTCTGTCCCCTCGTCCGTCCACTTTATAAGAATATGTAGCACCTCTTCAATATATGTCATGTCTAGGAGTTGATACCTCCTTGTGATTATTATTTTCTATCCACCCGTCTCCCCACTGCTCTCTCCAGTCGAGGGTCACAGACTGGGGGAGCTGGAGTCTGTCCCAGCAAGCAACAGGCACAAGGCAGGGAACACACTGGACAGGACAGCAGTCCATCACAGGACACACACACACTCACACACCCTGGACAGGACACCCGTCCATCACAAGACAGTCACACACACACACACCCTGGACAGGACAACTGTCCATCACAGGACACACACACACACGCACACGCACACGCACACGCACACGCACATCTTGAGGAAACCCACACACTTCCTGAACTGCGAGTTCTATTTTATACTTTCGTTTTAAGAGCCTTGTCCAGAGTTAAATGCGGAAACAGCAACCTGCACCATTTCAGACTGCCGTCAGGTACAGTTCACGTGAGATCAGTTTCCAGCACAAACACAAGATCCAAGTCTCCGGCGAGCGGCTTCGCCTGTACAGGTAATGTTGGGGGAAATGGCGTCGTGACGAGCTATGAGGAATGAAAACGAAAGCTTCCGGTGTATAAACTCTTGTAATCAAGCTCTAGAACAAAAGCTGTATTTTGGAGGCGGGGACGGGGTGTTTCACAACAGTATCATGCTCTGGACGCTATACAGTACACCTTCTGGGTTAAAATTAATACACTTTCACACTCGTTCTTAAGCGCTGATGTTGGTGTGAACACATTTCATGACGAAACACAGTTCAGAATGCTAAACTGCCGGCGTCAATCAGAGTTCTGCTTCTGTTGAGTAGCAAAATAATGTTCACCGTCGTTTTTTCTCTGTTCTTGAAAAAAAAAGACACATCCGCCCTGCTCTTGCTTTCGAATTCGGAAGATTCCTGAGATGTAAGCCAATCAAGATCGAAATATTCGAACCGCAGACGCAAACTGCTATCCTCAAGACAGGAAACGATGTTAATGAAATTAATCGCGAACATGCTGTCAAGGCTGGGATATATATATTTTACACAGGGAGGGGATATTAAGAAGGGGGGTCTCTCTGTAGGGGCAGCACGGTATCGATTCTAAACCTGTGGTGCTGTCTGTGTGGAGTTTGCATGTTCATGTGGGTTTGCTCCGGGGACTCTGGTTCCTCCCACAGTCCAATGACAGGCTGTTGGGTGAATTCGCTTCTGGGAAAACTGGCCCTGGTGTGAGTGTGTGTCCCGTCCAGGGTGTGTGTGTGTCCTGTGATGGAGTGGTGTCCTGTCCAGGGTGTGTGAGTGTGTGTGTCCTGTGATGGACTGGTGTCCTGTCCAGGGTGTGTGTGTGTGTGTGTCCTGTGATGGACTGGTGTCCTGTCCAGGGTGTGTGAGTGTGTGTGTGTGTCCTGTGATGGACTGGTGTCCTGTCCAGGGTGTGTGAGTGTGTGTGTGTCCTGTGATAGACTGCTGTCCTCTCCAGGGTGTGTGTGTATGTGTCCTGTGATGGACTGCTGTCCTGTCCAGTGTGTTCCCTGCCTTGTGCCTGTTGCTTGCTGGGACAGACTCCAGCTCCCCCAGTCTGTGACCCTGGACTGGAGAGAGCAGTGGGGAGACGGGTGTATAGAAAATAATAATCACAAGGAGGTATCAACTCCTAGACATGACATATATTGAAGAGGTGCTACATATTCTGATAAACTGTATACCCGTGAAAGTATTCCATAGTAATTTAAAATTAAAAAACAAAAGCTTGTCACATTCTTGCAAACCATGTGATTTTTAAGCTAAAGATTACCTACCACGACTTCAGTTGATTCACTGCTGACTGGTAATACACTTCGTCCAATAAGGAGCTGGTTTACAAGACATAATAATAATAATTGCTTACACTTATATAGCGCTTTTCTGGACACTCCACTCAAAGCGCTTGACAGGTCATGGGGAATCCCACTACCACCACCAGTGTGCAGCCCCACCTGGATGATGCGACGGCAGCCATAGTGCGCCACAACGCTCCCCACACACCAGCTCTCAGTGGGGAGGAGAGCAGAGGGATGGAGCCAGTTCAGAGGGGGGGGGTGATTAGGAGGCCATGATGGGTCAAGACCAGGGAGGGAATCAAGCCAGGACACTAGGGTAACACCCCTACTCTTCTCCAGAAACACCCCGGGATTGTTAATGACCACAGAGAGTCAGGACCTCGGTTTGACGTCTCATCCGAAGGACGGCGCTTGTTTACAGCCCAGTGTCCCCCGTCACTATACTGGGGCATCAGGACCCACACAGACCGCAGGGTGAGAGCGCCCCCTGCTGGCCCCACTAACACCTCTCCCAGCAGCAACCTTAGTTTTTCCCAGGAGTCTCCCCTCCAGGTACTGGCCGGGCTCCCACCTGCTGGGCTCCAGTGAGGAGGGGGCTGCCAGCTGGGAGCTGCAGGGTGAGATGGCTGCTGGATATAAGACATGCTGGTAGAAGGTTTTACAGCCCTGTGTTTTTTCAGCAGGCAGTGAATTCCAGTTACACGGGGGTAGGTGCATTTGAACGGAGATAGGTCCTTTACCCACACAGTGATTTTAAGACACCTAGTGAGGTAATGTGACTTTACAGCCTCCCAAAAAAGTTAAACGTTTACGGCAAGATAGCTACTATAGCAGGGTAAATTGGAGATGAGCTATTGCCACTCCTACATGGCTGATTCAGTGTTCTGTCAGGATAAATATTGATCTGGGAATGAATTCTGTGAACGAACAGGAAGATTTTACAGGTAAAGGGATTTTCGTTTTTGGGTTTATTCAGTTTTACCTTACGAAGGGTCTTCAAGTGATGAATTATGTTCCTAATTGGAGAGAAAAAAAAAACATTTATTTCCAGATATGTAGACAAGGTGTTTTTGTGGACAAAAGATAACTCTCTGCGGTTCATACCCGGGAGGCCTGTCAGTACAGCAGATTTGGCGGTCACCTAGTGTTATACGTAGTTATACTTCTTAAACAGTAAAAACATCTCTAATGATCATTTTGACAATAGATAGTTAAGTAGTGTTTAGAGCGAATACTGGAAAAAAGTATATTTTTATGATATAGGGAATTTCTACTTTATTTTACCTGATACTGCTTTTCACTAAATATTTGTCATTGACTAAATATTTATCATTATCGGTGTCATTATGACACCGTAATTCGATTGTCTGTTACTGTATTGATGCAGTGAGTCTACAAAAAATCATTTACATTTTGACCAAACAATTGTGCGATCTAAGATGGCTATTTGAAATGGGGGAAAGGAGCAGACAAGAGAAATGGGACGCGTTTTGGGGAATTTGGTCACCTTGTTGATGGACAAATGTCTCTGTTTTTTTCAGATAAGTATGGAAAGTGAAGATTTGAAAAGATCGATGGACCAAAAACAGGCGGAACTTTCCAAAGAGCTTGAAAGCATGGGCCTTGAAGCAGAGTACTGACTACCAAAGCTACATAGTCTCCATCTTACAAACACAAACTCTTTACAGTTTGTCACGGAGGAGGAGTACGCAAAGTTAGAACTGCACGTGCGAGAAGTGTGGGAGAAAAGTGCTCTTCACAAACTTGTCAGAACTCCCGATCCAAATGTGAAATCTAGCGACCTGGCGGAAGAGCAAATGGAGAGACTGCAGGAGAAACTAGAGAAAACAAAATGGGCTCTCACTGAACTGATCAGAACGGAAAAAGAACACGGCCACACAGATCTTGAAGCAAGAGCGAAGGAGCTATGCTCATCTCTAGGGCTCCCTGTAGAGAGCTGGGGGCTGTCTCGACAGCCTAGGAAGGAACTAGAAAGCATCTTGCAGCGGCTCGCTGTTCTAGACATCAGTCCCCGTAATCCTCCAGAACGTGTCTCCAGCGAGGAGGTGTTGCTGCATGCGTCTGGTGGCCTGGCTCTGGAGGGGGTATTTAAAACTGGGAAACTGGAGGACATGCTGGAGAAAAGACAGCAGCTCATTCAGGTCCCGAAACTGTTCTGCCTGAAGGGTCCGGAGCAGAGCTCCTTTTATGCACAGAGAGACTTTTCAACCCTTGAATCTCAGACGCTTTTCCAGAAGATTGTGGAAAAGCTCGGCTTCAGCAGCAACTGCGCGGTATCTACTGGTGTCCGCGGTGTCAGCCTAGCGGGCACAAGAGAAAAACACAATTCAGAAGAATTCGGAGAGAAACGCGCGTCTTCTTGTGAGGTCTCCTACAAGTGCACTACAGTGTACAAGTACATACCCCTGGCTTCTGCCTTTATTGCTAAGGAACAGGTGAAACTATCGACTACAGCTTTGAGTGAGCTGCAGAACCTGGAAAAAATTCTGCTGAATATTAACAAAGCTCAGAAAACTTCTGAATTCACTGCCGAAGTACGCCAGTATTTTGAAAGGTTTGGGTCCCATGTGAACCAGGGTCCTTTTCACTTTGGCGGGAGGTTCTGCTGGAAGGCAGCTGCTGAGGGCATCATGAACAACGAGCTCACAGAGGTGGAGGGAGTCATGTCTCAGGTCCTGTCCGCCTACATTGGCTTTCGGTGCAGTGTAGCTTCCTCGTTGACCGCTGAGGTCAATGCGGGGTTCCTTTCATCTGAACTGAAGGAATTCCTTTCTGGAGGGCACAGTGAAGCTCTTCTGAACAAAATCCAGCTCTCTGTGAGTAAAACTGGGGGTCCAGCTGAAACAGATAACTACCTACAGTGGAGATCTGCTCTTGTATCCAGTAACAGAACCTGGTGTGTCATCGACAGAGGAGTAACTCTCATGCCTGTTTGGGAAATCATCCTCTCCGCTCACAGAAAGGATTTTAAAGACGTCACAATGCTGAGCAACATTCTCAGGGAAGCGTACATGTCGATCACAAACTTGAGCCCCGAGACACTATGGGGTGAGAATGTGCTCTCTGCAGTCACAGACGTTAAAACTCTTCTCAGTTCCATGAGGGGCAGGCAGACGTCAGACAGTGAAGCGCGCCTGAAAGAATTACTCGAATTCAAGATTAAGTTGTATGAAAAAACGGGAAGCCATGCTATTTGGGTAGAATCATGTCTTTCTGACAAAGTCTTTCAAGATTTTTTACTTCAAGTGACTCAAGAAAACGAGCATCTTGCTCCTGCAGAAACCACAACTCTCAGGGCACTGATGTGTGATTTAATTGAGCCTTATTCGTTTCAGGTGAAAAGCTTCCCAAGTAAGGCCCAAATACTGAAATGGGCTCATCAGTCCGCTGAGAAGATCCACAAAGATGTTGTTGTTGCTGATTTGTCACATTTCATAGAAATTCTCAAGACAGCTAAAGAAGAGACCAGAGGTGAAAGATTTTCACACTGTGACCTGGAAAGTGTTCAGGAAGCAAAAATCAAAGCAACACTTACAGTCTTGCTCTCATTGAACTCATTGCTGAGAACACAAAGGGAGACCAATCAATACAGGGAAGAGATGCTAATCCTTTCCATCGTCAACATTTTGGGATATAGTGCAAAAGATGGTATATTTTCTCACCTTCTTGGGTGGGCGGAAATTGACTTCATTGAGGAAACACTGCTCAGTAAACATACCCAGTACATCCAGCTGAGTGCTAAGAGTGCAGATAGAGCCCTGGCTTTCTTGTGGCATTTAGCCCTTTCAATATCCTCTGACGGAGGAAAAGTTTCTTATGAAGAGAAGGGGAGACGACTGGAGTTCTTTAAAGCACACTTCAGAGAGACCCCTCCCAGTGACCTTTCTGCAATACTGGACTGTGACAGTCCACTTCAAGACTGGGAGAGAATTGAAAAAGAGCTACACTCCATCGTCTTGGGGACGGAGAAAAATGAGATACAACAGCTGGACAAAGTATTCCTGTGTACAGAGATCCGCTTCTCCGAATCCTCACAAGAAGGCAAGCGGCAGCTGCAGGTGGGGGAACAAGAGGACAAGCCGAGCGTCTTGGGCACGAGAAACAAAGAGGAGAGCATTGGAACCCAGCCGTCAGGAGCAGGGGAGAAAGCACATATTTTTATGAAACTACTGGAAAGACTCGGACTCCAGAAGCTCTATTCTGTAAAACTGACAAAGCCAGATGTACTAACTTAAACAAGTTATCATTGAGTAACACTCAGCCAACCGCAGAAGAGGAGCTGTCTTTTTATTACCTGTACAAGCTCATGATGCTGGACTACCGAGCCAGGAGTGTGCTGTGCGTCAAGGAAAAAGGGCACCCACATCACAAGAGTGCAGATGTCAGCTGTGATGTCGATGATTTCCTGGGTGATACAAATGTGTGTGATGATGACACAGAGGAAGAATTGCAGATCCATCCCATGGATATTCAGATGGCTGTGTTCCTTTGTGCTAGCGATTTCCTGAGGCAGTGGATGTGTATGAAACTGACCAAGTGCCAATATGCCCTGCCTCTGCTAGTACCTGACCCACGAAACGATACGACCGAATTTCCCATGTGGGCATTTCAGCAGGTTAAGAAGAGCTGGAAAAGTAAAGGTGCCAATAAAGACAGTGTCAAAAGCGGACTTTTGTTCCAGGCATCTGTACCGATAGTGTCTTTCATTAGGTTTGGAATATGCCCGACATCTAAATCGAAAATCCTGAACAGCGTAATCAACAGACAGAAGCACAATGTTTTCTTCCACCGGCACTGCAAAGGCAGTACGAGGGAATGCCTTCTCACGGATGGGCTGGTGGAGATTGCGTGGTACTGGCCAGATGGAATGGAAGACGACGTTCTTAACAGCTGCGTGGCGTTCACTAATCTGCACGGCGACGCCAGCAACCACAAGGAGCAGATCGCGTTTCTGCAGGAAGTCAGTGCTGTTATCGTGGTTCTGCTTTTGGAATCCTCTTTGAATGACACCAGAAAAGAGACCCTCTCTTCTCTCCTCAAGAGCTCCACGCCGGTCATCTGTCTCTTTGCAGAAAAAGAAAAGGTTGCTCACAGACCTAATCCAACTAAGGTGAAACTTGCAGTTCACAATAAGAATGAAGCCCAGTTAACAGATGAAATCATTTCTCACATCAAACATTTTCTAGGTACTAAGGATAAAAAGTGCTCTTTAAAAGCCTGCATAGAAGTAGCCAGACGACATAGCATTGTAACAGATGAAGTCAATGAGAAATGCAAAGAAGGTCATGAAATTGCCCAGAGACTTATGGATCTAATAAAGAAAGAAGACCTGGCCAATGTGAAAAGGACATTTCTACCATTACAAGGTGATCTCTGGTATGAATGGTGCAGGAAAGATAAAGAGTCTTATCGACTACAGTCTAGTGCCTTTACCAGTATTGAGCAGCAAAAGAGTAAAATCCAAGCTAAGAAAGAAGACTTACGCAAAGAACAGCTGGGCAAAGCTTTCCCTCTCAACAACCTCATGAGATCCTTCCTGGAGTGTCTCGGCTCCTCTTCACTTTCTCCGGACACTAAACTGTACATGCTGCAGTGGTTAGGAACACTCCTGGATGATCTTACCACAGATTCACTCACTAAACTTCAAGCGCTCTACCACTCAACATGGGTGGACATGAAATCGCAGCGCACCTCAAACGGAGGCGATGAAAGTCAATTGCAAAAGACAGCGGAGAATATATCTCGGGAACTCGATGCTTCAAACTTTGGCCTTCAGCATTTGTTGCGAGAAGTCAGTCAGATCTATGAAGCTTTGAAAATGTCACCAGATATGGCAGATGAAAAACAGTATCTTACTGCTCTTCCAGGGATAGGGGCTGAAATGTTGATCGAAGGATATCCTCTTGAACTGATGGATGGGGATGCTTCCTACGTCCCTCTTGGATGGATCGAAGCAGTGCTGGACAAACTGATCCATAAAGTTGGTGACAAACAGATATTTGTTCTGTCCATTCTTGGTGTTCAAAGCTCTGGCAAGTCCACATTACTGAACACTATGTTTGGTCTTCACTTTCCAGTGAGTGCAGGAAGATGCACAAGAGGAGCATTCATGCAGTTAGTGACAGTGGATCAAAAGATCAGAGATGAGTTGCAGTATGACTTTGTCCTAATAGTGGACACAGAAGGCCTTCGATCACCGGAGATTAATAATGCAACTGCACTGGCCCATGACAATAAACTCGCTACATTTATCGTTGGAATAGCTGATGCAACCCTAATTAACATCATGGGAGAGAGCTTACTGGATATGCAAGATATTCTTCAGATTTGTGTCCAGGCTTTTATGAGGATGAAGAGAGTCAGTATCACTCCAAGCTGCCTTTTTGTGCATCAAAATGTTGCAGAACCATCTGCCAGTGAAGACAATATGACAGGAAGGATGCGCCTACAGGAGACACTGGATGAAATGGCTCGCATTGCAGCCAGTGAAGAAGGGTTTGATGCTACAAGTTTTAATGACATCATTCAATTTGACGTAAGAAAGCACGTTTACTTTTTCAAAAATCTTTTTGAAGGAAACCCATCAACAGCACCTCCCAACCCAAGCTACAGCGAAAACGTCCAAGAACTGAAGAGCACAATACTCGGAATAAGAGAATGGAAGTCGGACTGTAGATTTGCTTCTATCTCAGAAATGAAATTGCGGATAGTGGCCATGTGGAATGCACTGCTAGGGGAAAACTTTGTTTTCAGCTTTCTAAACAGTTTGGAAGTCATGGTTTATAAGAGGTTAGAAGTAAATTGTGGAAATTGGACATGGCAGCTGAGAAAATGTGGTCTTGACCTGCAAAGGACACTGCGGCACCAAATCATGAGTGATCAAGTGCAAGCAGTAGACAGCTCAAGCATTAAAAAGTCGTTTGAGCAGCAGGCAAAAGCCATTTCAGAAGAAACTGAAGAGTACTTTAAAAAGGAGAAATATCCACATATATTGAATCAGTGGAAAAATAACATTGATTTCAGATTACAGACAGTGAAAGAGGAGCTCATCGAGGACACCCAGAGGAGATGTAAAAAATGGATTGCACAACGTAAGTCTAGATCAGGACTGGATCAAAAGAAATCCCAGTACCTGGCAGAGCTGCTCGCAAAAAGCAGATGTCTGGCTTCTAATCTAATTAGCGAGTGTGATGAGACAATGGATAAAGAGTTTGAGAAACTCTGGGTGGAACTGATGACCAGAGTTGCCTCAAAGACCCCTGCAGAGAAAGACGTCAACATCGATGCAGCAGTGGAAAAAATCTTTTGTGAAACATTTAATACAAAAGCAAATTCCAGACTAAATTCCAATAAGTAATTACTGAGCGTCCCCAAACCTTTCAGTTTGATGAGAAAAAACACATTCATAAAAACTCCAAATATGGAATTTTTACACACTCTTTTACTCCAACAGATGAAGAAAGTGTAATCCATCTTTCAGCAAGTATATCAAAAACAATTAAACAATACATTGATGATCTGCAGGATGTGATACTGGACTTCGATGAGGGCTACATCAATGCAATACTAAATCTAATACAATCAGGGATCAAAGACTTTGAAGAACATACAAAACACTTTGCATTAACAGATAACTACAGAATCGAGTTATCTGCCCATCTTTGTGTGTTTGCAGCAGAACAGTTCAAGGTAAAGCAGGAAGCATTCAAGAAGGCAAACGACCCAATGCTGTACTTCAAAAGCAAGAGAGAGGAATATCTACAAATCTTTAAGAGTTTCTGCCAACAAAGCACAGCCCTCAACATTCTTGTTGATTTCCTTCATGGAAAACTGAAAACCGCTGTCCAGCAGGCAGTGTATGAAAAAACTGGCATCAGAATTGCAGGCGAGATGAGTTCGACCCATCCAGCTTTCAACAGTAATAGATCCAACCTGGAAAATCACCTACTGATATACCTGGCTGAGAAGGAGAGATTTGATTTGTATGAAGAATACTTTGTTGCACCAAAGGATTGTTTTGACAGGTATATAACAGACTGTGTTGAAAAATACTGTAAACACAGTGGGAGGGAGAGAATTACTGAGATCTTGACCGATAATCTCACATATCTGATAGACCGCATTATATTCACAGTTTGTAAAGTAACAGGGCTTGTTGAAGATAAGCAGGGCAATGTCTCCATGTGGCTGGATGAATTTTGTTCAGAACTGGGTAGTGACATGGACATTCCACGGAATTACTTTAGGACTATTGAGAAAGAGGACATTGACCTGCAGTGTCTGAAAGAAAAGGTATATGAATCCATCATAGTGATGCATCACACTTTATCAGAAGAAACCAAAGGTGGAGTAGACATCAACAAGTTCTGGGAAAGCCCCGATTACATTCTGTCGAAGCAGCTCAGTGGGTGCTGGGAGCAGTGCCCTCTCTGTTGCGCTGTTTGTACCAACAGTATCCCTGACCACTCTACAGATCACTGTGTCCAATTTCATCGCCCCAGGGCTGTGAATGGCTGGTTTCACCACGGCACTCAGAACTTCTCCATAGAGATCTGTACCACCTCCGTCTGCAGTGATGGGACTTTCCTGCCCAATAACGACGAATCAAGAGAAACTCCGTGGAGGAGATACAGAGAAGCAGGTCCACCCTTCAATAGATGGCACATCACCCCAGATAACTGTGCCTTTAAAGACAAGCTGGAGAAGCGTTATAGCAAGACCTTTCAAGGTAAAGGAGAGATACCAGAATACTGGAAAACTATTGACAAGAAATCCGCAATAGAAGAACTGAAGACATTTAACACGTATGACCACGCGGAGATAGATGCACCGGTGAAATTGTGGAGCTCTCTGGACAGTGAAAAGAAGCATGTCCATCCACAAGACCTCGAAAAAACGCAGCAAATCAGGCCAGTGCATAAGTTCATGTTTAAGAACAAATAGAGTAATGCTTCACGGAGCTGGTCCTCTTTTGGTGAACACTGGTATTCATGGGTGCAACACAAGCCTGAGGAAGTCAAAAATTGATTCTGTAATGCAATTACAAAAAAAGTGAAAGATTGGTATAAGAAACGTGACATGCTAGAGATAACAGTTATTGTGTAAGATTGTCGGAGAACCCATGGTCAAACTTTCAATCCCATATTTTGCCGTTTTAAACCTTGGGTATTTTAAGACAATTGTGACCTTGTGTTTTGTTTATTTTCGTCCATTTTTTATACTGCTTCATCAGATTTTCTCTAAGATTATTTCTGAATGTTTCTTAGGTATTTAGCCATATTCACTGGGTTGTTAGATTATTTTGTCTGTTTTCCAGTTATTCTGTCTCCAGTCAGATTGGGTGGGTGCACAACACACAGTGTCGATGTCACTTCCTGTGCTGAAGCACACCTGTCTTAAAGCCTCATGGCCCGGTGTCTGGTTGCGATTGGTGGACTTGGATCACATGACGTGGGTCTCATAAACCCGGCAGTGCTTCACTCCAGAGACAGAAGGGACACCAGAGACAGGAGGGAAACAGTGGGACACCAAACTACAGCCAGGGGACATCGATGGTACATTGTACTGAAAAATGGACCAATTCCATAGAAATTGGGTATTTAAGCAACATCAGAGATTAACTCGCATTTTGCATGAAGTTTATTTCTCCATTTTCAAAACAGATCTTAACAATTCTTTAATAGCATATCTTAGTTACAAGGCTCTATAATCCAATGATATTTTATATACTGCTGCATGTTTACTCAGAGCAAGACTTTAGTATAAAAATTCTTTAGCCTTAAGACTAGCTTTATAATAGATGACTGAGTTATTTTCCATGCTATCTGATGCCTTCAGTTTGCTATTTGATGCTGTTGTGTGAATTACTGTTCAGTTGTAACTTTTATAGTTCATCCATCTGTTTTCGAAGCATTTTTTCCAATTCAGGGCTGTAGGCGCCAAACGCTTATTTGGTTTTGATGATCTGATTTGTTTCTTATGATTGTATTGAATTTAAAGGAAGTAAAGGTTGTTTATAGAATTAAAGTGTGTCTGTCTGTTGATTTTTTTATTTAAAGAGATGCTAGGTTACGTTTTGGCTCGGAAGATTCCACCGGAAAATGGGATCTGCTCTCCCAAAACCTTACCGCCCGTTCTTCCTTCCGCACCTGACAAGCTCTGGGAGAGAGATTTCAAGAGGGCACAGCCAACATTTCAGTCTTTATTATGCTTTTCATATTCTTATGATCACAGTTATTATTGTCATTACAAAGTCAGAATCTTCAGAATCCGAATACATCTTTTTTAAGAGCAGGAGTTGCAAAAGTCACACTGGCAGAGATGAAATAACACGGATGAGATTGCTGTCTGGATTTAATTGCTGTCTTGATCAGGGTGCTGTCTCGATTAAAATGTCTGGATGAAGGTCTCTGTCTCGATTAAATTGCCTGGTTGAGGTCTCTGTCTCGATTAAATTGCCTGGATGAGGGTCTCTGTTTCGATTAAATTGCCTGGTTGAGGTCTCTGTCTGGATTAAGTTGCGTGGATGAGGTCTCTGTGTGGATTAAGTTGCCTGGATGAGGTCTCTGTGTGGATTAAATTGCCTGGATGAGGGTCTCTGTGTGGATTAAGTTGCCTGGATGAGGGTCTCTGTGTGGGGTGTGTCGCTGGCTGTCGACGCTACTGCAGGCTGCAGCGCGATGCTTCTCTGCTGTCCGGCTGCTGCGCTCCGTGCCGGACGTGTCCCGAGTCCGGCCCGGTCCCTTCGGTCCCGGATCCTGGAAAACACAGGGAAAACGGGGCTGGAATACGGGAGCAGCACAGCGGGTGACGAGCATCCCTCTGCTCTCCTCCCCCCCAGAGAGCAGCTGTGGGCGGAGCGGACTGGAGCATCCTCCAGGTGGGGGCTGCACACTGGTGGTGATAGTGGGATTCCCCGTGACCTGGGAAGAGCTCTGAGGGGAGGGTCCAGCAAGGCACTATACAGAAGTGTAAGGAAGGCACTGAGGGCACGAGGCTCTGGTCGTGGCAGGGCTGTGCCAGCGGGAGGCGTACTTACGGCGGGAAACACGGCGCGGAGGCTTGTACTGGATTCTCAGCTTCGGGCCGAGCTGGGGGGAGTCCGGCGCGCCTTCCTCTCTCCTCTGCCTCGGCCGGGCCCATTTCTTCTGCCTCCACTGCTGTATCTCCTCCAGCTCCTGCCTCAGCACTGCCTCCCTCTGCTGCTGTCTCTCCTCCATCTCCTGCCTCAGCTCTGCCTCCCTCTGCTGCTGCCTCTGTCTCTCCTCCAGCTCCTGCCTCAGTTTTGTCTCCCTCTGCTGCTGCCTCTCCTCCAACTCCTGCCTCAGCTCTGCCTCCCTCTGCTGCTGCTTCTCCTCCAGCTCCTGCCTCAGCTCTGCCTCCCTCTGCTGCTGCTTCTCCTCCAGCTCCTGCCTCAGCTCTGTCTCCCTCTGCTGCTGCCTCTGTATCTCCTCCAGCTCCTGCCTCAGCTCTGACTCCCTCTGCTGCTGCCTCTGTATCTCCTCCAGCTCCTGCCTCAGCTCTGCCACCCTCTGCTGCTGCCTCTGTATCTCCTCCAGCTCCTGCCTCAGCTCTGCCTCCCTCTGCTGCTGCCTCTGTCTCTCCTCCTGCTCCTGCCTCAGCTCTGTCTCCCTCTGCTGCTGCCCCAGCTCTGTCTCCCTCTGCTGCTGCCTCTCCTCCAGTCCCTGTTAGAGAAAGGAGAGAGGGGAGAGAGTAAGGAGAGAGAGGGGAGAGAGAGGGGAGAGGGAGGGGAGAGAGTGAGGGGAGAAAGAGAGAGAAGAGAGAATGAGGGGGAGAGAGAGGAGATAGTAAGGGGAGAGGGGAGAGAGAGGCCCAACACTGTTCAATATCTATATCAACGAATTAGCAGGAATGTTGGAGCAGTCTGCACCTCCTGGTCTCACACTACACCACACAGAAATCAAGTTCCTGCTCCAGGCAGATGACCTGGTCCTGCTGTCGCCCACAGAACAGGGGCTGCAGTCAATCTGGCTGTCAATCTGGACCCAGAGCAGCAGAACCTGGCACTGCTGGAGCAGTACTGTCAGACCTGGGCGCTGACTGTCAATCTGGACCCAGAACAGCAGAACCTGGCACTGCTGGAGCAGCACTGTCAGACCTGGGCACTGACAGCCCATCTGGACACAGAACAGCAGAACCTGGCACTGCTGCAGCAGGACTGTCAGACCTGGGCACTGACAGCCCATCTGGACCCAGAACAGCAGAACCTGGCACTGCTGGAGCAGGACTGTCAGACCTGGGTGCTGACAGTCAATCTGGACAAGACCAGAGTTATGGTTTTTCAGAAGAAAGCCAGACCTCAGGGAAACAGGTACAAATTCACACTGAACAACAACACATTGGAGCACACATCCAGCTACACATATCTCGGTCTCACCATCAGCTCTTCCGGGAGTTTTGACCTGACAGTGAAGGCACTGAGGGAGAAGGCACTCAGGGCTTTCTACGCAATAAGAAGGAGGCTCTTCAACATCAACCCACCAACAAGAATCTGGCTCCAAATATTTGAAAGTGTAATCCAACCCCTTGCCCTATATGGCAGTGAAGTGTGGGGTCCCCTCACAGACCAGGATTACACTCAAACACCCCACAGAAACTCTGCACGTGGAGATCTGTAGAAACATCCTCCGAGTGCAGAGAAAAACACCTAACAACGGGTGCAGGGCCGAATTAGGCCAGTACCCACTATTGATTAACATACAGAAAAGAATATTAAAGTATTGGCTACACCTAAAAAACAGCGACCACAATTCCTACCACCACAAAGCCCTGCTGAGCCAAGAGCTAAACCCAAAACAGAGCCCCCTGAGCCAGCTGGTCCCGAGGCTCACCGACCTGAGCCACACCAACCCTAACCAGCCTCAGGACAGCACTGCTAGAGCACCACAACCCAGACTCAACCACATCACAGCACAGATCAAACAGCAATATCTCACACACTGGGACACACACACACAAACACAACATCAACTGGAATGCTACAGAACCCTAAACAGACAATACACACTACCTGATTATTTGACCAAAATAAAAAATAACAAACAGAAACAGACCCTGACGAAGTACAGGCTCAGTGACCACAACCTGGCCATAGAAACTGGGCGACACAGGCAGACCTGGCTGCCCAGAGAGGACAGGCTGTGCTCCCACTGCCAGCAGGGAGAATTAGAGACAGAGGTGCACTTCCTACTGCACTGTGACAGATACTCTGGGATTAGAGAAACATTCTTCCCGAAATTCAGAAATCTAATCCCAGAGTTCCCACACCTGCCAGAATCACAACGGGTCCCAATCCTACTGGGAGAGGGAGGAGGGAACTCAGTTGATCTGGCAGCCCAGTATGTGATCTCCTGTCACAGCCTGAGGAACAGTGAGTCTGTCTCCCAATAATGCTCCAGCCGCCTACAGTATATGTCAATATTTTATAATATGTCTTTGTTGTAAATGTCTGTAACATGTCTGTAGATTTTATTTTACTTCTATTTTTTGTTTTGTTCCATGTTAATTTTATTATTTTTATTTGCTTTGGCAACACTGATTGTACCCATCGGTCATGCTAATAAAGCACCTTGAATTGAATTGAGAGAGAGAGGGAGAGTGTTCAAATACAGCTGCTTCGGCCTCTGCAGGAAAAGCTCATCCCGGCAACAGGGAGGAGAGAGCCGGGAGTGCGCGGTTTCCCGGGAGGAGAACCCCAGCACCGTTTTCGCTTAAATCCCGAAATAAAAATGAATTCGCTAGAACATCGATGAGGACACGGTGTAGTTGACATCTAATAAGCGGGTCTTTGAGCCGTAACTTCAGCAGTAACGAGGACACACTTTTTTTTTGACTAGTTGTTTGAGGACGCCTCATGGCTGAACAGCCGGGCGGCTGGTAATGCGGCCCTTTTCCGCCAGAGGGCGCCCAAAGTCCTATCAGACTTCCGTCAGGTCTACGCGTTCCCACAGTTGAAGCGATTTGGACAGAGGGAAGAGATTCCAGAGGATAATATACCCACCCGTGGCTGTTTGGGGGGGGCATTAAGTTTCAAGTCTATAAATGAGATCTCACTTAACGCTGCTCCTGCTCAAGAATATCCTCGATTTTCTCAGACTTCCGTCCTTCTAATATAACGGTATGAGAAGTTCCCTTCGTTTAACAGCGTCTGATCTTTTAAGCCGCCTTGTGCGCGTCCCCCTCGACCTCGGGGTTCCCGACACACCTACCCGTGTTCTCCGACCATTTTCGGTCGCTGATCTTCTCTACTTCTGGAAAAGAAAGAGACGGGGGAGTCAAAATGTTGTTGTTGTTGTTGTTGTTGTTGTTTTTTTAAAACAATACCCTAAACGTCATCCAGGCCGGGCTGCGGTGGAGGGGATCCCCGTGACCCGGAGAGAGCTGGAGAGTCCGAGAGGCGCTATATAGGTGTACGGGGGGGCGGGGGGTTGTTGAATACTATGAGCTGCCTTTTGTGTAAGAGGAAACTTTTTCCAGCATCCTTCATTATAGGGGCAGCTCCGGGGTTGCTGGTGTGTTGAATTAATTCCTTATATACAAAGGAGTGGTGGCTCTGTGGCTCAGGATCAGCGCCTGGGGCTGGAAGGAGTTTGCCGGGTCGAATCCCGCAGCCCGCAGAGGAATCCTACTCCGTTGGGGCCCCTGAGCGAGGCCCTGAACCCCAGCTGCTCCAGGTGGAGCTGTACAATGGCCGACCCTGCGCTCTGACCCCCAGCTTCTCTCTCTCCCTGTCTGTGTGTCTCCTGGAGAGCCAGCTGGGCTCTGCGACAAGACCAATTCCTCATAAGTGATCATAAAGTGAATTGATCTTCTCTTATAGCTGCTGCCTCTACCGCGTTTGCTGGGGATCGTGGGAGTGAAGGTCCAAATTCTTACCGAGTGACATTTTTTCGTGCTCTTCACGCGAGATGGGGGAACCCGCAAGAGAGCCACAAGCCGCAAGAGAGGTCGTTAAAACAAAAAAAAACACCACTGACGCAGATCCGAACTTTTCTGAGTGGGAGTGGAACCCCGACACACCCACAGCCCTGCTCCGTGGAAGAGCGCGGCGCGGGTTCATTCCACGCAGAAAACCAGAAAAGGACACACACCCTGGACAGGACATCAGTCCATCACAGGACACACACTCACACACCCTGGACAGGACACCAGTCCATCACAGGACACACACTCACACACCCTGGACAGGACACCAGTCCATCACAGGACACACACTCACACACCCTGGACAGGACACCAGTCCATCACAGGACACACTCACACACACCCTGGACAGGACAACAGTCCATCACAGGACACACACTCACACACCCTGGACAGGATAAAGTCCATCACAGGACACACACACACACCCTGGACAGGACACCAGTTCATCACAGGACACACACACACACCCTGGACAGGACACCATTCCATCACAGGACACACACACACACACACACACCCTGGACAGGACACCAGTCCATCACAGGACACACACACACACTCACACACCCTGGACAGGACACCAGTCCATCACAGGACACACACAGACACACTCACACACCCTGGACAGGACACCAGTCCATCACAGGACACACACACACACTCACACACCCTGGACAGGACACGAGTCCATCACAGGACACACACACACACTCACAGACCCTGTACAGGACACCAGTCCATCACAGGACACACACACACTCACACACCCTGGATAGGAGACAAGTCCATCACAGAGATCACAAGAGACATTTGTCTGCTGCTTCTCGTTATCTTGGTGTGCAGTTATGAGTTACAAGCTAAGCCAGCCATTTACAGAGTCATGCCCACACTGGCACAGATGAGATCATCTTTAAATTCCCCCAACAGATCACAGTACATTCACACAAAGCAACAGCAATAAAATAAACTACTTTAACACTCCACACTCTTTCACATGTCAACTTTTCAACCGATGGGAAAAAAAAAATGTCCAGCAAAGAGAGAAAACTTTTACTGTCCCCATCGAGGGAATGTCTGTATGGACACCAAGCACTCCTGTACACTTCAATAGCATGCAAAAAAGAACATTGTTGCACATTTTACTGTCGCAAAAAAATCAGAAAAACATCGCACATCACTCTATTGCACACGTACAGTAGGACACATAACAACATGGGACGTTTCTGACACATCATGACAAAACATATCGCACTCAAGTGGGCTGTAAGAGGCAAAAGTGTGTTTATCCCGGACATTTGCAGCGACAGCCGTCACGCATAGTGCAACAAAGGAACGGTCTGCATCTGTTTGACTTACGTTTGGGAGCCCTGAAACGTTGGTCAGAAGGAGGAAGTTGGTAGTCAGGGCTGAGGATGTGGGAAGGACCTGATATCATTTTTCCTGGCTGATTTTTCAAAGATTGTCAGCAGGGAGGGGCTGCTGTCTCACTCCCTTGACCTTCAGAGCTGTCTGGATGAGTCGGGTCGTTTGCCATGTAAAATGAACTGCTAGATGACCGAACCACACTGAAATCCCGTATCTGATCATGCTCTCGATTACAGCGCGGCAGAAGAGAAGCATCACTTCCTGTCGAACCCCAGACACTCATAGTCTTCGCAGGAAATATTAGCGCTGCTGACCTTTGGAGCAAACAGTCTTAACATGAGTAGACCAGCACAGGTTTACGGTCTATGAGTACTTATATGAATCAACCTGAAGGATAAGGTTGCATGAAAGCTGCAGTAGGTCCAAAATTGACAAAAGAACTGTGTTGCCCTTGGGAGATGTCAAGCGCATTGGACATGAAAAGTGCCAGATAAAAGCCATTTCTCTTCGTTTCACTTAGTGTCGGAGCTGCCATTGCATGTAAAGGAGGCAACTTGCTCTTTGAGCAGGTTCAGCACGCACTGAGCACAGATGTCTCTGAGCGGTGCCATAGCTTAGTTGGCTAAAGTGCCTGTTTAGTAAACAGGAGATCCTGGGTCCGCATCCCACCAGTGGCATTTTTCCTAGCTTGTTGTGCAGAATGTATGATTTTTGGACAATGACATAAAGTCATTTGACCAGGTCTAGTGCAAGTGTTCACGTTACTCCTATCCTGGAGTCCCCGCACTGGCTTCCGATCAAATTCCGTGTGCTCTCGATGACAGCTCCAGAGACAGATGAAGTGGGTGACGGCAGCCACTGTCTGCGACACGGTGTGGTGTGAACGATACAGGGTGTCAAGACCCTTTCCAGACGAGCTGCGATCAAACACAAAGGAGACGAAACTGGGAATCAGACCATCTAACAACCCAGCAAACAGGGCTGAATGGGTAAGATACACCGTAGCTTAATGACCCAATATAAGGTAATGATAGGAGGAATCACAGGAGAAAATATAGCAAATAATTAAAAAAAACAGGAAGATAACAGTGGAGCAAATACGCAAATAGACAAAAGGAACGATCTCCTAAATTCTCAGTCAAAACATTCTTTGACAGTCTTTGTGCTGTCAACACAAAAATACATTTACATTTATATTTATATCTATATCTATATTTACATCTATATTTATATTCATGTGTGTGATACGATTTGTCTGCGTGCTGTGCTGTTCTAGTTTGTTCTTTGTGTGTCCTGGACTGTGAGAAACTCTTTTAGTGCACCCCTCACTGAACTGATACAATACTTGTATTGTATTGTATTATTATTATTATTGTATCATTTGGCACACTGTGGCTGTGTTGTCTGTGTTAAGCTGCTGTCGCACTGCAATTTCCCCTCACGGGATCAATAAAGTATCGATCTTTCTACAAAAGGTCACTCAAGCCCAGATCAGAGTCTTTCCTGGGAGCCAGACCGGGTGTGAACACCTTTCAGACAAGCTGCGCTCAAAGGTTCGGACCGCAGTGTGTCCTGAAAGACACCAGAGGGCGGCCAGAGGGCACCGGCTGTGAGCTCTGGGGGAGACCCCCGTGCACCCCCACGTCTGCAGCCAGAGAAGGGGGGGTGTGACCCTCCCTCTGGGTGGGGAAACAGGCCCTCCGTGCCCGTACTGTCACTCATGCTGTGTGGTGGCGGCACGTTCCCGTCGTCTGCAGGCGAGGCAAAGGAAGTTGTAGCCCCTCTGTTGCCCTCTTCCGAAGGGACACAAGGAGAAGGGAACCAGAGAGAGGATCTGGAAGAGCTCCGGCTGAAGTTCTGTTGGATTGTAAACTTGTAAAGCAGGGGGTGTTTCTGCCAGGGTGGAGCCACTGTTAGCCACTGCCCAGTCTCATCCCAATAATAATAATTATAATAATAATTATTATATATAATAATAATATATAATTATATTATGATATTATTATGTTATTACATGTTACTGTTATTGCTATTGTGTTACTGTCTATTGTCTTATCTGCTGTCCTATTTACTTACTGCACCTGAGTGACTCAGGAGAAACACTTTTCACTCAACTACGTGCCTGTGTGAGTATAATGACAATCAAGTTGAATTGGATAATAATACTGGAACACCTCTGAAAGTGGCTTCTCAAAGTGAGCCTCAGGAGGAAAGCAATGTCAAAGGATTGGAAAAACCAGATGTAGTACAATTAAATTCAAGGGACTGGAAGTGTAGTAGAGGGTTGGAAGGGAGCAGACAACCAACGGAGAGCGTTTCTGAAGACGCAGGCGTCGAGCTCAGGGAGGGCGACTCTCTGAGTTCCACGGGGAGAGGGTTCCAGCGCTCTGGGGCGCAGCAGCAGCAGGAGACCCCGTCTCCCCTAGAGTGTAGAGGGCTTGAGGACCGACAGGAACTGAGTCTCTTTAGTCTGAAGGGGGGTGTCCCACACTGACAGGCTGGAGGAACTGAGTCTCTTCAGTCTGAAGGGAGAGTCCCGCACTGACAGGCTGGAGGAACTGAGTCTCTTCAGTCTGAAGGGAGCGTCCCGCACTGACAGGCTGGAGGAACTGAGTCTCTTCAGTCTGAAGGGAGCGTCCCGCACTGACAGGCTGGAGGAACTGAGTCTCTTCAGTCTGAAGGGGGGTCTCGCACTGACAGGCCGGAGGAACTGAGCCTCTTTAGTCTGTAGGGAGCGTCCCGCACTGACAGGCTGGAGGAACTGAGTCTCTTTAGTCTGAAGGGAGTGTCCCACACTGACAGGCGGGAGGAACTGAGTCTCTTTAGTCTGAAGGGAGTGTCCCACACTGACAGGCGGGAGGAACTGAGTCTCTTTAGTCTGAAGGGAGCTCCTTGATCAAGATTTCCGGTGTTTGAAAGAGAAAAGAACACAGTGCTGTGTGTGAGTGTGAGTGTGTGTGAGAGTGTGAGAGTATGTGAGTGAGTGTGTGTGTGTCCATCCGTCCTCCAGCCTGGTTTGTGCTTCCTGCACTGTTCCCACTGAAACCCCCTGATTTGCATCCCGGCTGCGTCTGTGTTTGTGTCCGAGAGGAGAGGAGGAGAGAGAGTCAGGAATAAAGAACACAGACAGACAGATACATCGCACAGACAGCTCACCTGGAGAGACGTCCTGACCCACCGAGACACAGCGCTGAGCAGGTAAGTCTCAGGGCACAGTGACCCCTCAGTGTAGGACCTCCTGTTATTGAGACAGTAGCTGCCTGCTGCCCTGCAAGAGATTTAAACGAGTACAGGTGTCTCTAACAGGATCAACAGATACTGTCTGGAGAACAGGTCCACAGGCTGCTCTCATTTCTGTAGCAACCTGCGTGTTTTTATCTACCCAGCAACGCAGAAGAAGATCCGTGTTCCTTGTCCTTAGTTCTGCTAAGTCTGAGTCTCGTAGGAAAGTTGTTTACTTAGGAAGCTGGTTATTCCTCACTGCGGTTTCAGTTCAAGGTGCATCCCTCTGCAGTTAGAGAAAGTTAGGGAGAGAGGAGAGAGAGAGACAGGTTAGAAATGGGGGTGAGAGAGAGACAGGTTAGAAATGGGGGTGAAAGGAGAGAGAGACAGGTTAGAGATGGGGGTGAGAGAGGAGAGAGAGAGACAGGTTAGAGATGGGGGTGAGAGAGGAGAGAGACAGGTTAGAGATGGGGGAGAGAGAGGAGAGAGAGGCAGGTTAGAGATGGGGGAGAGAGAGGAGAGAGAAGGCAGGAGAGTCAGGGAGAGGAGAGAGGGGAGGGATCGGGAGAGGGGAGAGACAGGGAGATAGAGACGGGAGACAGTGGTATGAGACAGAGAGGGGGATACTGAGCGAGAGGGAGACAAACAGGAAATTAAAAATATTCTGTCTCTCATGGCGTCAGACGGTGGCTGTTTGATTTTCCCCTACATGACCCAGGCCTGACCCCTCCACTCCTGCATCAATGGCTCCATTCACTCCCACAGACAGACACAGCCACAGACAACAGGAGTGTTTCCGTGATGCTATCAGCAGAGAGAGGAGGCACAAGAGAGAGGAGAGAAACTGTGGATCATAGAGAGAGGAGAAAGGAGAGAGGGGAGAGAGTGGAGAGGAGAGAGAGCAGAGAGAGGAGAGAGGAGACAGGACAGATACTGTGGATCACAGAGAGAGGAGAGAGAGAGGGGAGAGGGTAGAGAGAGTGGAGAGGAGAGAGCATAGAGAGGAGACACAAGAGAGAGGAGAGAAACTGTGAATGGGAGAAGGAGAGGAGAAAGGAGAGTGGAGAGAGTAGAGAGAGGAGAAGGAGAGGAAGAGCCACAGACAGCAGGAGTGTTTCCTTGATGCTATCAGCAGAGAGAGGAGGCACAAGAGAGAGGAGAGAAACTGTGAATGGGAGAAGGAGAGGAGAAAGGAGAGTGGAGAGAATGTAGAGAAGGGAGAAGGAGAGGAAGAGCCACAGACAGCAGCAGCGTTTCCTTGATGCTATCAGCAGGGAGAGCAGGACAGCAGGAGGAGACTGATGGATCCAGTCGGGAATCTCTCCCAGCAGTCCGGATCCCATGTTTCTGAGTGGGAGAGGGGGGTCCTGCCCCTCTCCAGATTCCTGCGTCTCCCCCAGTCTCCACTAGTGACCGATCCACACCAGCCAGGGGGATCGGTAGCAGCCCAGCAGGGCTGAATTAATTCAGATCTCACTGAGCCCATGAGCGAGACCCGAGCTCCGCCAGAGACCTGTAGGAGCTGTGTCAGACGCGCCTGTGCTGTGTCACGCAGGAGGATTCAAACCCGGAGCCAGGAGCCATGCCGCGCCTTCGCCTCTGAGCGGATCTGCCGGGATGGAGAGGAAGGGGCTGGTGCTTCTCTTCCTGACAGGTGGGCCTGTGACTCTGCTCCCAGGTCAGAGAACCTGCAGCAGGTCTGTGTGGGTCCTGACGCCCCAGTATAGTGACGGGGACACTAGACTGTAAACAGGTGCCGTCCTTCGGATGAGACGTAAAACCGAGGTCCTGACTCTCTGTGCTCATTAACAATCCCGGGGTGTTTCTGGAGAAGAGTAGGGGTGTTACCCCAGTGTCCTGGCCTGATTCCCTCCCTGGTCTTTACCCATCATGGCCTCCTAATCACCCCCCTCTCTGAACTGGCTCCATCCCTCTGCTCTCCTCCCCACTGAGAGCTGCCGTGTGCTGAGCGGACTGGAGCATCATCCAGGTGGGGGCTGCACACTAGGGGGGGGGGGCTGGAGGGGATCCCCCTGACCTGGGAAGAGCTCTGAGGGGAGAGTCCAGGAAAGAGCTCTAGAACTGTAAGGAAGCATTATTCCTTCTACTGCTGCTACTGCCAAAGGGCTGTGTTCTCTCACCTGCACTCTTCCCCAGTGACTGCAAATTCAGCTCACTATTCATGAAAAGATAAATTCCTAATGCAAGAAATTGTAAAGGGTTGATAAAGCGACGTTCTATTCAATTCAATTCGAGGTGCTTTATTAGCATGACAGATGGGTAGAATCAGTGTTGCCAAAGCACATTAGATAATGGATGGGCTGACCACACTGCCAGAGCTGGTTCACATCACCACAGAGAGGACTCCGTCACCCAGAGACTTGTCCGTTACAGATAGGGGGGGTCACCTGTCTCACCGGCGGGGTGACGAGTGAGTTTCGGGTGGAGGACAGCAGGACTGTGGTGCTACTGTGTCTCACAATAGATTTAAACAACCTGACTCTGGAGCGTACAGACCCTTTGAACTGCAATACAGATGGATTTGAGAAACTTACACAACCCATAATTCTGTGTTCCCAGTGCTCTGTCCTCCTGGATCCGGCCTCATCAGGAAGTTCTACTTTGTGGACTCACCCCTGACCTGGCCTCTGTCAACAGCACAGCAGACATGGACACAGTCCTCAACACCACTAACCTGCCCAGTGGCACAGCCTGGATAGGCCTGTACCGAGACTGCAGAGAGAGCTGGCAGTGGTCTGGCGGAGAGGTCGTGACCTTCACCCACTGGAGGAGTCAGCTCCCCTGTGCTGTTCTCAACGCAGCGGGATTCTGGGAGGAGAGAGACTGCAGCGAGGAGGTCTACTTCATATGTGAGAGTCAAGGTGAGACGACACTGCACGCAGGGCTCAATCTGAGATCTGTCTTTAGGTATAGACAGAAAAGAACAGGAAGCAGGAAGAGCTGGGTTGCATGGGCATTCTGGTATCTGTAGTCTCATCTCACTTTGCATTCATTATGCGATGAGCCTTGTATCTTGGGAAACGTAGTCCTAAATTATATGCACTCACATACACGCCAAAGTCAAAACGCACAGACTTCAACACTACCTTTTCCCTGGGATCATCACGTCATGGGAAAAGACCTATCCAGGCCCCTTTTTATTGGAATGTATCTATCAATCTTATTTTCTTTATTGCAGTAAGCTGTCACTACTAACGCCTCTTGGCGTGATAGAGCAGTGATCACAAACATCATACAGCATCAGAAAACATAAACTCACCACGAAGATCTCTCCAAATCACAGAGAATGTTATTGTCCTGAAACAAACAAAGGCATGCGAAAAAGAGTAGTTTGAAATAAAAACAAAATTCAAGCTACAAATTCATCTGACTGGTATCACTTTATACATGATGAACTGTCATGGGTTCGAGCTCAGGAATTCTGCTGGTACACACAGCTGAAGGCATCACAGCTGAAGCGTGTTTCTTGTCTTCTCTTTTCAGGAATAAACTTCTACCTATTTAACTATACACCGGAATGAACAGGAAACAGGAAATGGTGGTGTGCAAAGCACTATGGGATTTGTAGTCTCACAGCTGTACACACCGTTACACCTGATCTTTGTCTTCGCAGGTGGGGCCCAGCAGTACAGCCTGATCAGGGAAAACAAGACCTTCGCTGCAGCCCAGAGACACTGCAGAGAGAGCTGCTCCGACCTGCCCCTGGTGGACAGTGTGGGAGAGTCTGAACAGATCAGGACTACGGCGCAGGGACACGCTGTCTGGATCGCTCTGCTCCAGGACGGCTGGGAGTGGTCTGACGGGAGGCGCTCTGGGTTTCGCAACTGGAGTCCTGGGCAGCACAATGGAGGAGGAGCCTTGTACATGGAGATCTATTTAAAAGATAACGTAAATAAAAATAATAATAAAAGAGGTGGCTGGAACGATGCAGGTGGAACATATCCCAGCCCCTTCTTCTGCTACACTGGTGAGTCCAGCCCTGACAGACTGTCCCAGAGCCCCAGGCAGTAGCTCAGGGGGCTGAGTTTGTCTCAGGAGAATCCAGCTTGAGAGAACAGCAGCAGAGAGCTGTATCTCCCTCGTCTGACCTTGGTCTCCCAGCAGCAGCATAGAACTACATCAGGAGCCAATAATGAATTTGGAGACAGAACATCAAGTAAACGACAATTTCAGAATGTACAGAAATCTTATTTCTATATGTATTTTATTTACAGCTACAGACTCCTCTGAACAGTACCACTTCATACGCTATAAACTGACATGGGTTCGAGCTCAGGAATACTGCCGGTACAATCACACAGACCTGGTCACTGTGTTCACTGAGGAGCAGCAGGGGCAACTTCTCAGCCTCACAAACACTGGTGAAGCAGACGGAGCCTGGATTGGTCTGTATAACAGCACACAGAGTGACCCAGGGTCTGGGGGAGCTGCAGGGAGCCCCTACACTCAAACCCAGGGGCGCGTCAGTGTGCTGATGGACTCTGAGGGAGGATGGGAAGAGAGAGACTGTCAGGAGATCAACTACTTAATGTGTCTCAACAACACAGGACAGTCCATCACTCCAGTGTCTCACTGACGTCTCTCTGCTCTGAATCAGAGACACGCTTCACCACTGTCACTCGACACAGGTAAGAGGACAGTCCATCACACCAGTATCTCACTGACATTTTGACTCACTGATACATTTTCTTGTCTGCTCAGAGCGCAGAGACGTCACCCTGATTGAACTCAACCAGACCTGGACTGAAGCCCAGAGTCTCTGCAGACAGAAGCACACAGAGCTGGTCAGTGTGAGGAGCCAGAGTGAGAATGAGGAGGTTTGGAGGTCAGTGCGGGGTCACAGGGTGTGGATCGGCCTGTACAACGAGCCCTGGAAGTGTTCAGACCAGGGGGCGTCCAGCTTCAGGAACTGGGCAGGAGGGCAGCCTGGGTCAGCAGGTGGACAGAGATGTGCGCAGGTGGACCTGCAGGGCAGCCCGAGAGGCAGATGGACAGAGACAGACTGCAGTGAGATCAGACCCTTCTTCTGTCACTGGGGTGAGGACGGCTCCGTTTTCCACTTGGGTTCGTGTCCGGAAGGGGCGTCTGGTCTGGGGACCCTACAGAGACACAGATTCAGAATTTGTATTTCTCTCTTCCAGACAGCAGAGAGCTCGTCCTGGTGAGAGAGGAGAAGTCCTGGGCTGAGGCCCTGGATCACTGTCAGACTCACCACACTGGCCTGGCGTATATCCAGTCACACCAGGAGCAGAGCTACACTGCTGAAGAGGCCCAGTCTGCTGAGTCCACTCTGGTCTTGCTGGGCCTGAGGCAGAACCGAGTCTCGGGGTCCTGGTTCTGGGCGAACGAGGCTCCCCTGGTCTATCAGAATTGGGGCGCAGGGGAAGCCCCGGGCCGGCCTGCTTCCATCCCCTGTGGAGCCCTGGACAGAGACAGAGGGGGCTCTGGACTAACCGCAGCTGTGAGGAGCATCTGAGTTTCCTCTGCTCCAGAGGTACTGAGGTCGACTCCCTGTTCTGCACGTGTTTGACCAGCAGGTGGCGACAGCAGAGCCGTCTGCTCTCAGACCAGGCCTCTCGCTTGACCGCTGAGCGAGGAGAGATCTGCGCTCGATCTCACATTCCAGTGTAGAACCAGGAGACTGTCGGCCTTGTAAGTGACCCCACACCCCCCGACTGCAGGCCGGCCCCCCTCCTCTCCCCCTCTCACACCTGCATCAGGGGTGAACCAGTGGGCACGGCTGGTGAATACCAGTGTTGAGGGGCCGCTCTGGACTGCAAGTCAAATGTGGTGGCAAACGTTGATTCAATTTTCAAACTGGGGCAACAGCGCTCAATCTCTGTCTCCCTCTCTCTCGGGTGTCTCTCTGTCCTGCAACGCCTGTCGCCCCAGATCCGGTCAGGACAGGACAGTCAGGACAGGAGGCTCTACTGTACACAGAGGGTGGTGGGGGTGTGGAACAACTCCTTTGTTCGGGGCCTTGGGGCATTCTTGTTGTGAAAGGCGCTATATAAAAAAAACTGAATTGAAATTGAATCTTACAGGTTTGGGTTTTTGAGAGATCTTGTCAGAGATCTTGTCTGACGTGCCCGTTTCAAAAACGTAACGACACTCCTCACGTCCGAGCGCCGCCGCTCTGTGACGTAACGTATGCTTACACAACCATGACGGTTTCATCATGGACAGCACGAAAGCCCGAAAAGTGGTTGACGTTTTAATTTGGCAACGCCACGGTGGATCCCAGTTTTTTTTTTTATTTTGGAGGCCAAAGAGGACAAAAAAGGAAACGTCCGGAGGTGGATCGATGGTCATCTCTGCGGTTGTTCTGATGTTCTGGAAAAAACAAAACAAAAAAAACGGCTCGCTTGCCCGGTCGTGTAGTGTTTCCACACCCCACGCAAATCAACTTCTCTTCGCCCCCGGGGGCTCGTTGCCCGCCGCACCCCTCTCACGTGATAGGGGCTTCCCCCGGCTGTGACGTACTTACCCCACCCCCTTCGGCCAACGTCATACCGAAGGTCGCGCTTCGGGTCGCGGCGATGTTGACGGACTGTCTTGTAGCGTGAGAAGGGTTTAAATTTCGACTTAAGGAGTTGGCCATCATTATATTTCGCGAGGTATAATACGGGGGGGGAAAGAACATTTATATTTATCAACCTATTAGTAATACTGGGTGGATGTCATGTTCCCCAAAGTTCAGTGCCTCTCTCTAATAAAGTAGAAACGCGACATTAAACTCCGTTCGAAACGGGAGAAATCACCAGGACACGATCCAACTGACGTCCGGAAAAGAAAAAAAGAACTCCTATTCCCATTTGTAATGACCCCGTCGTGTTTTTCCCGGTGTACGCTTCTCTTTCGGAGACCGTTTCTCTCTGGTGTTGTTTTGCTGTTGGAATAAATGCCGAGGTGACCCTTCTGTGTGGAGTCTGCGTGTTCTCTCCAGCGGGTCGTTTTCTCCACCGCAGGGGCTGGTCAAACCGGGGTCTCCCAATCGTCACAGAAGTGTGTGTCGTTTTGGGTGGTGGGGGGGGTGCATCGGGGATACTGCGCCCCGAGGGAGTGGCCTCTCACCTTACTCCGGATGAAGGGAGAAGACCTGTACCTTCACGAGTCCTGGTTGTGAAAACTTCTTCTGGCAGTTCAAAACGTTCGAAGAGACTACAGCGCTACCCTGTTTTCCATGTCTATCGTGTATTATTATACAGTCATAAGTATCTGTACTGATCACAGAGTCCCCCTCTCACTGCCAGGACAGGAGCCCAGTGCAGCACGAATAATAATAATAATTAATAAGTCTGGACCCTCCCCTCAGAGCTCCTCCCAGGTCAGGGTGATCCCCTCCAGCCCCCCCAGTGTGCAGCCCCACCTGGATGATGCTCCAGTCCGCTCAGCACACAGCAGCTCTCAGTGGGTAGGAGAGCAGAGGGATGGAGCCAGTTCAGAGAGGGGGGGTGATAAGAAGGCCATGATGGGTCAAGACCAGGGGGGGAATCAGGCCAGGACACTGGGGTAACACCCCTACTCTTCTCCAGAGACACCCCGGGATTGTTAATGAGCACAGAGAATCAGGACCTCGGTTTGACGTCTCATCCGAAGGACAGCGCCTGTTTACAGTCCAGTGTCCCCCTTCACTATACTGGGGCATCAGGACCCACACAGACCGCAGGGTGAGAGCGCCCCCTGCTGGCCCCACTCACACCTCTCCCAGCAGCAACCCTGGGGGGGGGGGGAGGGAAAAAACCAAAAGCTAAACAGATTTTTTTTTAAAAAAATTTATTGATGCTTTACAAAAGTCCAGTCCAGTCCAGTCTGGTGTCCCTCAGCTCCCGTCCAATCCAGTTTGGTGTCCCTCAGCTCCAGTCCAGTCCAGTCTGGTGTCCCTCAGCTCCAGTCCAGTCCAGTCTGGGGCCCCTCAGCTCCAGTCCAGTCCAGTGGGGCCCCTCAGCTCCAGTCCAGTCTGGTGTCCCTCAGCTCCAGTCCAATCCAGTCTGGTGTCCCTCAGCTCCAGTCCAGTCCAGTCTGGGGACCCTCAGCTCCAGTGCAGTCCAGACTGGGGTCCCTCAACTTCGGTCCAGCACAGTCTCAGGTGCTTCAGGTTCGGTCCAGCACAGACTGGGGTCCCTCAGCTTCGGTCCAGTCCAGACTGGGGCACCTCAGCTCCAGTCCAGTCCAGTCTGGTGTCCCTCAGCTTCGGTCCAGTCCAGTCTGGGGTCCCTCAGCTTCAGTCCCGCACAGTCTGGGGTCCCTCAGCTTCGGTCCAGTCCAGTCTGGGGTCCCTCAGCTTCAGTCCCGCACAGTCTGGGGTCCCTCAGCTTCGGTCCAGCACAGTCTGGGGTCCCTCAGCTTCGGTCCAGCACAGACTGGGGTCCCTCAGCTTCAGTCCAGCACAGTCTGGTGTCCCTCAGCTTTTGTCCAGCACAGTCTGTTATCCCTCAGCTTCGGCCCAGCACAGACTGGAGTCCCTCAGCTTCGGTCCAGCACAGACTGGAGTCCCTCAGCTTCGGTCCAGCACAGACTGGGGTTCCTCAGCTTCAGTCCAGACTGGGGTCCCTCAGCTTCGGTCCAGCACAGTCTGGGGTCCCTCAGCTCCTATCCAGTCCAGTCTGGTGTCTCTCAGCTCCGGTCAAGTCCAGCCTATTGTCCTTAGGCTCCAGTCCCATCGTCTGGTGTCCCTCAGCTCCGGTCCAGTCCAGTGCAGTCCAGTCCAGTCCAATCCAGATCTTAGCAAGCACAGAACCAGGAAAGGAACCTGGAAAGAATATTGTTATTGCAGGTGTGAGGGACACAGACACAGACGTCACCATGACATCAAACAGCAAGAGGAGACTCTTCCTTGAATCACAGACATGACCGGGCGGCGCCCCCCTGTCTGCTCACCTGCACCTCCTCTTCCTCTTCTTGTCCTTCCCGGCAGCCTACTCCTCCTCTCCCTCGCTCTTCCTCTCCTGAGCTACGGTCTCCGCTGCCTCCATCGGCTCGTCCTGATTTTCTGTCTCCACTGACACGCAGCTCAGGGACTTCAAAAAGACGCAACAGCGCTTCTGAAGCAGAGACAGGAGAGTCACTTTAAGAGTCGGACTGGACACTCCAGGACATGAACACTGGACTGAGAGAGAGAGGGGTTCATACAGACACACTGACTAGACACTCCAGGACATGAACACTGCACTGAGAGAGAGAGGGGTTCATACAGACACCCTGACTGGACACTGACTGGACACTGGACAGGAGTAAAGAGAGGATCAGAGCATTACCCACCTTCTTTTTCTTCTGTCTCACAGGAGATGCTGATTGGACCTCCTCCAGCTGGAGTCCGAGGAGGGAGAGAGGGGGCAGGAGAGGGACAGCACAGGGAGAGAAAGAGAGAGACAGGTGAGTCAAGTGTCCCAAGAGCACAGAGACTCTGCTGAGATCACACTCGCAGTGAGTGAGCCTGGGTGTAGCCCACTAATACTGACCCACTGGACACCACAGGACAGAGAGGAGGAGGAGGAGAGAGACACACTGCCTGGACACCACAAGACAGAGAGGAGGAGGAGAGAGACACACTGAGGACAGAGAGGAGGAGGAGAGAGACACTGACAGACAGGGCTGAAAGAGAGAGAGACAGAGAGGCAGGGACAGGCAGACAGCAGGCCGAGAGAGAGACACTGAGATCGAGGGACAGACAGACTGACAGACAGGGCTGAAAGAGAGAGAGACAGAGAGGCAGGGACAGGCAGACAGCAGGCCGAGAGAGAGACACTGAGATCGAGGGACAGACAGACTGACAGACAGGGCTGAAAGAGAGAGAGACAGAGAGGCAGGGACAGGCAGGCCGAGAGAGAGACACTGAGATCGAGGGACAGACAGACTGACAGACAGGGCTGAAAGAGAGAGAGACAGAGAGGCAGGGACAGACAAGATGGCGAAACTCCACCACAGACCAGCGCTTCTGAAGCAGAGACAGGAGAGTCACGTTAAGAGTCGGACTGGACACTCCAGGACATGAACACTGGACTGAGAGAGTGAGGGGGGTTCATACAGACACACTGACTGGACACTCCAGTACATGAACACTGCACTGAGAGAGAGAGAAGGGTTCATACAGATACACGACTGGATACTCCAGTACATGAACAGTGCACTGAGAGAGAGAGGGGGGTTCATACAGACACACTGACTGGACACTCCAGTACATGAACACTGCACTGAGAGAGAGAGAGAGGGGTTCATACAGACACACTGACTGGACACTCCAGTACATGAACACTGCACTGAGAGAGAGGGGTACATACAGACACACTGACTGGACACTGGACAGGAGTAAAGAGAGGATCAGAGCATTACCCACCTTCTTTTTCTTCTGTCTCACAGGAGGTGCTGATTGGACCTCCTCCAGCTGGAGTCCGAGGAGGGAGAGAGGGGGCAGGAGAGGGACAGCACAGGGAGAGAAAGAGAGAGACAGGTGAGTAAAGTGTCCCAAGAGCACAGAGACTCTGCTGGGATCACACTCGCAGTGAGTGACCTGGGTGTAGCCCACTAATACTGACCCACTGGACACCACAGGATAGAGAGGAGGAGGAGGAGGAGAGAGACACACTGACTGGACACCACAGGACAGAGAGGAGGAGGAGAGAGACACTGACTGGACACCACACGACAGAGAGGAGGAAGAGAGAGACACACTGACTGGACACCACAGGACAGAGAGAGACAGAAAGGAAGTAGAGAGAGAGACAAAGATGAAGGCACAGAAAGACAGCAGGCAAAGAGAAAGATTGAGATTGAGGGACAAACAAACCGAGAGAGAGAGAGAGGAAAGAGAGAGAGAGAGACAGAGATCGAGGGACAGACAGACAGCAGGCCGAGAGAGAGACACTGAGATCGAGGGACAGACAGACTGACAGACAGGGCTGAAAGAGAGAGACAGAGAGGCAGGGACAGACAGACAGCAGGCCGAGAGAGAGACACTGAGATCAAAGGGACAGACAGACTGACAGACAGGGCTGAAAGAGAGACAGAGAGGCAGGGACAGGCAGACAGCAGGCCGAGAGAGAGACACTGAGATCAAAGGGACAGACAGACTGACAGACAGGGCTGAAAGAGAGAGAGACAGAGAGGCAGGGACAGGCAGACAGCAGGGTGAGAGAGAGACACTGAGATCGAGGGACAGACAGACTGACAGACAGGGCTGAAAGAGAGAGAGACAGAGAGGCAGGGACAGACAGACAGCAGGCCGAGAGAGACACTGACAGACAGGGCTGAAAGAGAGAGAGACACTGAGACCCAGGGACAGACAGGACAGGAGGCAGGGTGGGACCAGCACTGACCTCCTTCCTCTCTCCTGCCGGAGGAGCTGTCTCCACCTCCTCTTCCTCCTGCAAGTCAAGAGACAGGCTGAGAGAGAGACGGGCTGGTGGGGCATCGGCGAACAGAGCTGAAGGCAGAGAGCAGAGGAGACAGGCCCAGCTGGGACAACGCAGGACAGACAGAGAGACAGACAGGTAGACACACGGAGAGACACAGGGAGAGAGACCCAGCTGGGACAACGGAGGACAGACAGAGAGCAGGGAGACATGGAAAGACACAGGGAGAGAGACAGGGAGAGAGGGACAGACACAGAGAAAAAGAGAGACTCAGACAGAAGGACAGAAAGAGAGAAGTACAGACGGACAAAAAGACAGAGAAAAGGACAGATGGACTGATGAACAGAAAGAGAGAAAAGGACAGAAAGACAGATGGACAGAAGGACAGATGGACAGAGAAAAGAACAGAAAGTCAGAAGGACAGAAGGACAGAAGGACAGTGAAAAGGACAGATGGACAGAAGGACAGACGGACAGACAGACAGATGGACAGAAGGACAGACGGACAGACTCTGTCCCACTTGCCTCGTCAGACATCTCAGCCTCTCTCCTTGCCCTCCGCACCGGGGAGCCCCAGGCGGGGCTTGGCGGGGCCGGGCAGGCGATGCGGGGCAGGACGGGCGGGGGCAGGGGCAGGGGCACCGCCCCGGGCAGCAGGGGGGGCTCGAGGGGCATGGCGGGGAGGAAAGGGGGGCGGCGGGGCGGGGCGGTCAGGGGCCTGAGGGGGCCGGAGGGGGTCCCGGGGCCGGGGAGCGGAGGGGGCTCTCGGGCGAGGACGGGGGGGACACCGAGCGGAACGAGCCGGGGAGACAAGAAGACACCACAGGATTCTGTCCAGCGGGGAGAGGGGGAGACACAACGCAGGGGGGATGAGGAGCAGAGACTACGCCTGGACAGGTGAGTGTGTACAGTGTGTCCAGTGAGAGTGTGGACAGGTGAGTGTGTCCAGTGTGTCCAGTAAGAGTCTGGACAGGTGAGTGTGTCCAGTGTGTCCAGTGAGAGTGTGGACAGGTGAGTGTGTCCAGTGTGTCCAGTAAGAGTCTGGACAGGTGAGTGTGTCCAGTGTGTCCAGTGAGAGTCTGGACAGGTGAGTGTGTACAGTTTGTCCAGTGAGAGTCTGGACAGGTGAGTGTGGACAGTGTGTCCAGTGAGAGTGTGTCCAGTAAGAGTCTGGACAGGTGAGTGTGGACAGGTGAGTGTGTCCAGCGTGTCCAGTAAGAGTCTGGACAGGTGAGTGTGTACAGTGTGTCCAGTAATAGTCCGGACAGGCGACGGTGTCCAGTGTGTCCAGTAAGAGTGTGGACAGGTGTGTCCAACAGTAAGAAGCTGTCTTACCCTGTAACCCAGCTCAGGGGTGTTAGGGGGTGCTCTGTCTCCTCCCCAGATCTCACCTTCAGCTCTGGTGAAATGACGGACCACTAGGAGACGCTGGAAATGAGGACACAAGACAGAGGTCAGGTCCACAGAGCTCACTCAATCACTACAGCAAGCAGAGACCTCTCGGCCATCAGGACTGTGGGGGTCAGAGTGGGGAGCTGTAGGGTATCGGGAGTTTAGGGGTCAGTGTGGGGAGCTGTAGGGTATCGGGAGTTTAGGGGTCAGAGTGGGGAGCTGTAGGGTATCCGGAGTTTAGGGGTCAGTGTGGGGAGCTGTAGGGTATCAGGAGTTTAGGGGTCAGTGGGGGGAGCTGTAGGGTAGATGTGGGGCACCGGGCCCACCACAGGGTGGCCGTTCCAATCTCGCGGAAGGCGACCGGGTCAGACTTACGGAAAAGCACCGGGACTTGGGCTGGGATCTCTCCCGCTGCCAGTCCGGGTTCGGCCTGACCGGTGTGACCTGTGAAGACGCCAAACTGCTCATCTCCGAGACAGCTCTGACCAAATAGCCCAGCCCAGTCGTGTCGAGACTAGGGGCCTTGGGCAGTCTCTACAGTGTGTCCAGTGAGAGTGTGGACAGGTGAGTCTCTACAGTGTGTCCAGTGAGAGTCTGGACAGGTGAGTGTGTACAGTGTGTCCAGTGAGAGTGTGGACAGGTGAGTGTGTACAGTGTGTCCAGTGAGAGTCTGGACAGGTGAGTCTCTACAGTGTGTCCAGTAAGAGTCTGGGACGTCCAGAGGCAATCTGTGCTCTCAGAAGGCCATAATGGACCCGCGACCCTGTCTCTTGAGCCGAGGCGTGTCCTCAGTCAAGATCACCACTGGAAGTGTCTCTGATCGTCTGGAGGTGTTACCGTGAGACCTGGTCTGTCAAGCGCTTTGCGCTGCTATGTGTGTGAAAGGTGCTCTATCGGTGAAGTTTATTATTATTATTATTATTATAATACAGCGTGCGCTGCTGGGGGCGGAGATGCCAGTTGAAGGAGGGCTGGACGCTGGACACTGGACGCTGGACGGCGGGGTGGACTTACGACGCCTCGCCGGGCCCGGGTCATGCTGCGACCGCGCACGGCCATGCGGCATCTCTGTCGTTCCGTCGTCCTGCCGAGACAAGCAGAGTCACAGAGGGGAGGGGAGGGGGCGGAGCCACACAGCTAGCCGGCTTGTTCCCCACCCCCGCCCCCCTCTGTGTACAGAAGAGCCTCCTGTCCTGACTGGAGGACCTCACCCAGCTGTGTCCTGAGAGAAGCCAGGGTATCAGCTTTGTTCCACACCTCTGCCACTCTCTGTGTACAGTAGAGCCTCCTGTCCTGACTGGAGGAGCTCACTCAGCTGTGGCTGGAGAGAAGCCAGGGTATCGGCTTCAACCACAGGGCTGGGCGGCTTGTTCCCCACCCCCACCACCCTCTGTGTACAGTAGAGCCTCCTGTCCTGACTGGAGGAGCTCACCCAGCTGTGTCTGGAGAGGAGCCAGGGTATCAGCTTCAACCACAGGGCTGGGCAGCTTGTTCCACACCCCCGCCACTCTCTATGTAGAGGTGCACCTCCTCGTTTTACAGCACGATCACACCCATAAGAGTTGAGTAACGGTAAAAAAACAACTTATTTCTCCACTTATTTTGTTATTTCTCGCCAGCGGCACTTTTGACTGACTTACCGATTTCACGGGGATACTGAAGAGCGATTCTGAAGCTGAAACTAACGATTGAAGTCGAAGTAACTTTATTGGAAAAAACACGTGTTTAGAAAGGACTATATAGCGCTTTCCTCCTCTTCTCTCTTCACTCCTCTGCGCTCTGTGACGTCAGTCGGCTCATTGTGACGCCTCCGTGACGTCGCCCCCGACGCGCTCACGGCTCGGCCGCGAAACAAAAATGGCCGACATTTTTCACGGTTGTTGTTTTTTTTTTGGGTGGACATTTTATTTTTCCAACTCTCAGCGGCCAGCCGGGTGTCCCTGTACGACCCCGGTAGTCGCCACCTCGGACAGGCAGAGGAAACGGGTCCAGGTGTTTCCGGCCCAAGGGTTACAAATGCTGCACTTGAATTTAAAGACAAAATCACGTCGAGGGCGCATTCAGCACCCCCACGTCCAACACGGGTTTCCGTGGGGTTTGGTTCAGTGAAATTAGCATCCCCCCCCGAACCCCAAATCAAAGAAAGACCAACATCCACCCCCCTCTAGCGCCTAAGGGTGTAAATTTCGGGCCACGCCATGTCCAAAAAACACGGGTCCCCCCCCCCGTCCTGCGGGGAAAAGAAACGCCATTTTCTTTTCCGAGCGCTGCGTGGGACCTCACGACCCCCCCCCCCCCCAAAAAAAAAAAACGGGCTTCTCAGACGAGGAAAACCAGGCACGTCGACCTCTCTACAACACCACCCGGCTGTTTCTGTTTCAAACCGTGGGAAAAAATAAATAAAATTTCGCCTCTCACCGACCGCCGCGCAAAAAAACACAACTTCACGCTACAGAAACGGCCTGTGTGAGGGGGGGCACGGGAAAAAAATTAAACCTGCGTGTTTTCGGCAGAGTAAGCTCAGCGGGGAAACTCCCTGAATCTCGGGGTTGCTTCTTGAACCCCGAAAACGACCTTTTTCTCTCTCTCGTTTTCTTGGTGTCTGGGACGTTCACGAACTCCGCCGCGTCGGTGCGATTCCCAGCGGGACTTGAACATAACCCCCCCCCCCCCCGTGGAGCCACAGCGCCCCCGTGTGGCCGAGAGGACCACCACCTGCAGGGCTGAGCTTTTACTGCCGTGTCCCGCTTTCACTCTGACAATGAAGGAGGGAATCAAGGAGGAGAATTAATATTGTGATCCACCAGTCCATCACAGGACACACACACACCCTAGACAGGACACCAGTCCATCACAGGACACACACACCCTGGACAGGACACCAGTCCTTCACAGGATACCAGTCCATCACAGCCAGTGTCTCATGGGTGTCCAGGCTGGGTACCATCTGTCCATCACAGGACACACAGACACTCACACTCACACACCCTGGACAGGACACCAGTCCATCACAGGACACACACACATATTATATTTCGCGAGGTATAATACGGGGGGAAAAAAAAACATTTATATTTATCAACCTACTAGTAATACTGGGTGGATGTCACGTTCCCCAAAGTTCAGTGCCTCTCTCTAATAAAGTAGAAACGCGACATTAAACTCCATTCGAAACGGGAGAAATCACCAGGACACGATACACCTTGCTCCGGACGATGGGAGAAGACCTGTACCTTCACGAGTCCGGGTTGTGAAAACTTCTTCTGGCAGTTCAAAACGTTTCGAAGGGACTACAGCGCTACCCTGTGTTCCATTTCTATCATGTATGATTATACAGTCATAAGTATCTGTACTGATCACAGAGTCCCCCTCTCACTGCCAGGACAGGAGCCCAGTGCAGCACGAATAATAATAATAATTAATAAGTCTGGACTCTCCACTCAGAGCTCTTCCCAGGTCAGGGGGATCCCCTCCAGCCCCCCCAGTGTGCAGCCCCCACCTGGATGATGCTCCAGTCCTCTCAGCACACAGCAGCTCTCAGTGGGGAGGAGAGCAGACGGATGGAGCCAGTTCAGAGAGGGGGGGTGATAAGGAGGCCATGATGGGTCAAGACCAGGGGGGGAATCAGGCCAGGACACTGGGGTAACACCCCTTCTCTTCTCCAGAGACACCCCGGGATTGTAAATGAGCACAGAAGGTCAGGACCTCGGTTTGACGTCTCATCCGAAGGACAGCCCTGTTTACAGTCCAGTGTCCCCGTCACTATACTGGGGCATCAGGACCCACACAGACCGCAGGGTGAGAGCGCCCCCTGCTGGCCCTACTAACACCTCTCCCAGCAGCAACCTCAGTTTTTCCCAGGAGTCTCCCCTCCAGGTACTGACCAGGCTCCCACCTGCTGGGCTCCAGTGGGGGGGGGGCTGCCAGCTGGGAGCTGCAGGGTGAGATGGCTGCTGGGCAAACGAGGGCTAAAGATCTTCCAAGAACACCCTGGACTTCGTGGTCGACTTCCTTCTCTTCAGACGGAGGTGGCTTGAAATCTGTCTCGTTTCAAGGAGTATTGGACACGATGCTCCCCCTGCTATATCCCCGCCAACTGGTGGCACGCCGACGACGAGGGCTCTCGGCCTCAATCCGTCAACCACAAACTCTCCGGGATGAAAGAGAAGGACAGACTCTGTTCGTTCGTTTCGGTGGGGGGAGGGAAAAAAACAAAAGCTAAACAGATTTTTTTAAATTTTTTTTATTGATGCTTAACAAAAGAACAAAAATTACAATACAGATTAATGTCAAGGGTTTATTTAGTGACCCCCCCCCCCATCTTATGATCATCACAGGACCTTAAATAATACTTAATAATACAAGGTCATGCAGACGATCTGAGGACTCAGGTGGAGATAATGTGAAAGTTTTCCACAGTCCAGTCTGGGGTCCCTTAGCTTCAGTCCAGACTGGGGTCTGGGGTCCCTCAGCTTAAGTCCAGACTGGGGTCCCTCAGCTTCAGTCCAGACTGGGGTATGGGGTCCCTCAGCTTCAGTCCAGTCCAGTCTGGGACCCCTCAGCTTCTGTCCAGTACAGAATGGGTCCCCTCAGCTTCAGTCCAGTCTGGGGCCCCTCAGCTTCAGTCCAGTATGGGGCCCCTCAGCTTCAGTCAAGTCCAGTCTGGTGTCCCACAGCTCCAGTCCAGTCCAGTCTGGGGCCCCTCAGCTCCAGTCCAGTCCAGTCTGGGGCCCCACAGCTTCGGCCCAGCACAGTCTGGGGTCCCTCAGCTTCGGTCCAGCACAGACTGGGGTCCCTCAGCTTCAGTCCAGCACAGTCTGGGGTCCCTCAGCTTCAGTCCAGACTGGTGTCCCTCAGCTCCAGTCCAGTCCAGTCTGGTGTCCCTCAGCTCCGGTCCAGTGCAGTCTGGGGTCTCTCAGCTTCGGTCCAGCACAGTCTGGTGTCTCTCAGCTCCGGTCCAGTCCAGCCTGGTGTCCCTAGGCTCCAGTCCAATCGTCTGGTGTCCCTCAGCTCTGGTCCAGTCCAGTCCAGTCCAGTCCAGTCCAGATCTTAGCAGGCACAGAACCAGGAAAGGAACCTGGAAAGAATATTGTTATTGCAGGTGTGAGGGACACAGACACAGACGTCACCATGACATCAAACAGCAAGAGGAGACTCTTCCTTGAATCACAGACACGACCGGGCGGCGCCCCCCTGTCTGCTCACCTGCACCTCCTCTTCTTCTTCTTGTCCTTCCCGGCAGACTGCTCCTCCTCTCCCTCGCTCTTCCTCTCCTGACCTACAGTCTCCACCACCTCCATCGGCTCGTCCTGATCATCTGTCTCCACCGACACGCAGCTCAGGGAGTTTAAAAAGACGCACCAGCGCTTCTGAAGCAGAGACAGGAGAGTCACGTTAAGAGTCGGACTGGACACTCCAGGACATGAACACTGCACTGAGAGAGAGAGAGGGGTTCATACAGACACACTGACTGGACACTCCAGTACATGAACACTGCACTGAGAGAGAGAGGGGTTCATACAGACACACTGACTGGACACTCCAGTACATGAACACTGCACTGAGAGAGAGAGAGAGAGGGGTTCACACAGACACACTTACTGGACACTCCAGTACATGAACACTGCACTGAGAGAGAGCGGTTCATACAGACACACTGACTGGACACTCCAGTACATGAACACTGCACTGAGAGAGAGGGGTTCATACAGATACACTGACTGGACACTGACTGGACACTGGACAAGAGTAAAGAGAGGATCAGAGCATTACCCACCTTCTTTTTCTTCTGTCTCACAGGAGGTGCTGATTGGACCTCCTCCAGCTGGAGTCCGAGGAGGGAGAGAGGGGGCAGGAGAGGGACAGCACAGGGAGAGGAAGAGGGAGACAGGTGAGTCAAGTGTCCCAAGAGCACAGAGACTCTGCTGAGATCACACTCGCGGTGAGTGAGCCTGGGTGTAGCCCACTAATACTGACCCACTGGACACCACATGACAGAGAGGAGGAGGAGTAGAGAGACACACTGCCTGGACACCACAGGACAGAGAGGAGGAGGAGAGAAACACACTTCCTGGACACCACAGGACAGAGAGGAGGAGGAGAGAGACATACTGACTGGACACCACAGGACAGAGAGGAGGAGGAGAGAGACACACTGACTGGACACCACAGGACAGAGAGGAGGAGGAGAGAGACACACTGAGGACTGAGAGGAGGAGGAGAGAGACACTGACAGACAGGGCTGAAAGAGAGAGAGACACTGAGACCCAGGAACAGACAAGACGGCGAAACTCCACCACAGACAGGACAGGAGGCAGGGTGGGACCAGCACTGACCTCCTTCCTCTCTTCTGCCGGAGGAGCTGTCTCCACCTCCTCTTCCTCCTGCAAGTCAAGAGACAGGCTGAGAGAGAGATAGGCTGGTGGGACATCGGCGAACAGAGCTGAAGGCAGAGAGCCGGGGAGACAGGCCCAGCTGGGACAACGCAGGACAGACAGAGTGACAGACAGAAAGAAAGGAGAGAGAGAGACAAAGATGAAGGCACAGAAAGACAGCGGGCAAAGAGAAAGATTGAGATTGAGGGACAAACAAACCGAGAGAGAGAGAGGAAGGAGAGAGAGAGAGACAGAGATCGAGGGACAGACAGACTGACAGACGGGGCTGAAAGAGAGAGACAGAGAGGCAGGGACAGACAGACAGCAGGGTGAGAGAGAGACAGAGATCGAGGGACAATAATTTGGTTTCGAAATTTATTCTGAAAATATACAATCATTCACTCCTGAAAAATATCGAGTTCAAATTATACATTATGTACAATATTGTAATCAACATATGGCTAATCATCAAAAAAAAAAACTGTACTGGGGGACACAGCTGGCTGTGCTGTTCTGGACAGAACACACTGAGGTCCAGTTTCCACCTCCTGCAGGATCAAACAGCACCTCCACTGGCTCTCCAGTGAACAGAGGGACAGACAGAGAGGCTTCAGGCTGCAGGGTGACAGTGTCTCTGTGAGCTAAAAGACAATCAGGACAGAGGATGATATAAGAACACACTCTGTCAAGAATATAGAGCCCTCTAGTGACCCTACTGTAGACCTGCTTACCACCCACAGTAACGATCACAGTGCTGATACTGCTTCCCTTAAGGTCCCTCACTGTGTAGTTGCCCTGATCAGCTGGAGTGAGGGAGCGGAGTGTCAGAGAGCTGTTCTGCACTGACACTCACTGTTCGTACCTGGGGCCAGGGAGCCCTGCGCTGCTCAGTAAGACTATACGAGACTGCACAGATCCTGCAGGATCAAACAGCACCTCCACTGGACCAGCAGTGTGGAGGGAGAGAGACAGAGAGGCATCAGGCTGCAGGCTATGGACTTCTGAGTGAGCTGAAAAGGGACAGGTAGAAACATGTTGAATATTTAGTTTTACAACAATACCTTGAGTTTGGACTGCGATCAGCTTCATTTTGTATTTCAGCTGTGAAAATGCAATTTCAAAAATGCACGCCCCAGTCATGTTAGGTTCAAGTTACAGTTGCATCACAACTCAATACATTTGCAATTCACTTCAAATTTTGTTTTTGTTTGATCCAGTCTGTCCTCACCTAAAGGAGATACTTACTTTTAACACCTTTTATTTCTTCTGGGAGGTTAACTGGCTTCTGAGATAATTGTTCCTGGTGTTTGTGTTGTGTATGCCTTGCAATGGAGGGGTGAGAAATAATGGACTTATTACATTATAATGAATAATAATTGCTTACACTTATATAATGCTTTTCTAGACACTCCACTCAAAGCGCTTTGCAGGACATGGGGACTCCCCTCCACCACCACCAATGTGCAGCATCCACCTGGATGATGCGACAGCAGCCATAGTGCGCCAGAACGCTCCCCACACACCAGCTATCAGTGGGGAGGAGGGCAGAGTAATGAAGCCAGTTCATAAATGGGGGTTATTAGGAGGCCATGATTGGTAAGGGTCAATGGGAAATTTGGCCAGGACACTGGGGTAAAACTCCTACTCTTTTCGAGAAACACCCTGGGATTTTTAATGACCACAGAGAGTCAGGACCTCGGTTTTACGTCTCATCCGAAGGACGGCGCCAGTTTACAGTCCAGTGTCCCCATCACTAGACTGGGGCATTAGGACCCACACAGACCGCAGGGTGAGCACCCCCTGCTGGCCCTACTAACACCTCTTCCAGCAGCCACCTTAGTTCTTATTGTCAAGAAGGAAAGAATATTAGGAACATGAAAAGGCTGAATGTCTTAAATGCATTTTTTATACTGAAACAGAGAGGCACACACACGTCATTTCAAACGCACACCTGCACAGAGACGTCCTCAAGGGCCTTGTTCACAATTATGGGCTCCAACAGGAACAAAAAACGCCAGCCTGACAACTCGAGCATTCAAACCAAGAACCCAACACGTACTCACGTTGGCAGCCTGTGCAGAAAAGCATAAAGAACCACAAGCCTTCTCTATTGGGAGGAAAAACACACACTCCCTCTCTCACACTCCTGATTTCCTTAAATAGCTCATTCTTCATCTCTGGCTCCTACATGCAGTATAGCAGCGCTCAGTCTGCTTTGAATAAGCCATAAATCCCAGATTTGTTTTATCTGTTCCTCTTGTCTAGGCCTAGAGCTGCTTTTCATAAAAGAGCTGTTTGCATAAATAGCTAGGGTTACAGCTGAAGACACCAGCTTCATCCCCTAGTGTGTTATATGTCGGGAGCAAGAGAAGAGGGCCAGGCCGTGCCTTTTCATAGGTTCTCGGAGGCAGATTTAGCCCCTCATGCATTGTAGAGATAGACAGGCCCGTGCGCACACAGTTAGAGCTGCACCCTCACACAGAGTCAGACCCGTACAGACACGTCCTCTTGTTCAAACAAATACACAAATACACAAACCTGACACACACACACACACACACACACACGACGTCAGCAGTCACTCTCGCACCCTGGACCCCAGCTCAGTCCTCACCTCCAGCTCCTGCGAACCGCTTCGAACAAACTGTATTAAGAAAATTAGGTTGCGTTCCGGTAGCAGGCCATCCTGGGCACCAGTGTGAGTTACACACTCATTTGTAAAAGCCCTTCCGCATCGTCGGGCATGCTTCACAGTGCTGGACCTGGGGTGTGGGTGCTGTCTGTGTGGAGTTTGCATGTTCTCTCCCTGGTCTGTGGGGGTTTCCTCCAGGTGCTCCAGTTTCCACCCACAGTCCAGGGACAGGCTGCCACTTTCACTGGGCAGTGCACTGTCGCCGTGGCAGCATGGTGGGTCGGATCTGATTTCAGTCTTTATTTCCTTTTTTAGAGATCCTGTAACCAGGACCTGTTCACTGCCACAACGGACAGGGAAGCACGTCATCACTGGACATCCTCTTACCTCCTGTGGCAAAGGGCAGCTGATGAAGCTTTGTGCTCGCCGGATCATGGCAATCGCCACTCCACCCTGATCCTGGCTCAGCACAGGGCACCTGGGTTCACTCCCTTCAGACTAAAGAGACTCAGTTCCTCCGGCCTGTCAGTGTGAGACACTCCCTTCAGACTAAAGAGACTCAGTTTCTTCAATTTGTCAGTGTGAGACACTCCCTTCAGACTAAAGAGTCTCAGTTTCTTCAATCTGTCAGTGTGGGACGCCTACACCAGCTTCGAACGCCTGTACACAATACCGCGGACCGCCTGCCAGACCAAATTCTGGGCTTACAGCAAACCACCCATTACATACACCGGTGTCTTCCCCGGGCCAGAGGAATTCAGGAACTCACGTTTACTCCGTCATCTCAGGCAATTCTCGCAGGGAGCAGAGATTTCCCAATCGATCAGAGAGAGTCGGGACTTTTTTTTTAAAAAAAGAGGAGTCCTTACCTCTTAGTAATGTGAGCGCTGACCGTCTCTCCTGCGGATGGGAAGTTCTGCGCCTTCTGGAGCATCCGCCGACTACGCCAAATTTGTTGTAACAGAAGGAATAAGGTTCTGGATCCCGAGATGAAGTAAAACAGATGAGTGTATTGCATGCAAGGAACAATAAAGCCGAAGTCTTGTTTCAAGCAAGAAACAACAAAACCGAAGTATTGTTCGATGTGCCGGTACAAACTTTTAGGTTATATAGTCCTTCCTTGCTGCTTCAGACGTCATTCTGTGTTATGGTAAGGGGGGTCATGGTATTTGGCCAGTTAAGAGACCCTGGCCAAATGGTCAGTTTAAGATTATGCCCCCTCACATCTGGAATCCTTATCAGTTAACCCCCTTTCCTGCCATAAACCCCTGTTGCTTAGAAGTCTAATTTTCAGGCAGAACTGACTTAAGTTAACCCTTTTTACATCTTGTCTCTTACTTCAGCCCTCTTCCATTTGCTAGTTCAAAGTTGTACAACCCATTTGTATCTGCTAAGCGGCGCAGTCGTCGTGCACAAAGAACGCTTTGATAAGCGTCAAAGGCAAGTCATTCCGAGTTAGTCGTTTGTGTTTTCCGTTCAGACGCGACATGCTGAAATGATCTCTCGGCTCCTCGGTTGTCATTTCTGCTCCGTAAAGGAATCACAGCACGCGTCAGCTTCCAGCACGGTGGGTCGGGACACGAGGCCGGGGGTCAGTGAGTGTGATGTCTTCCTCGTTAGTATAGTGGCAAGTATCCCCGCCTGTCACGCGGGAGACCGGGGTTCGATTCCCCGACGGGGAGTAGTTTTTCTTTCACCTCCTTAGAGAAATGACTGCCTTTCACTTCTCTGTTTTCTTTCACAGCGTCGTGCATCTTTTCATTGCTCTCGCTTTCAGAGCCTCCGCACGGCACACGACTCGACATCAGGAAGCACATTGAAGTGAAAGCAGGAAGCGCTGCGACATGCACTGTGCAGATCCCGCCACACTAAGAAGTGAGTGGGTCTGTTCGATGCACAAAGAACGCTTTGAGAAGCGTCAAAGGCAAGTCATTCCGAGTTGGTCGTTTGTGTTTTCCGTTCAGACGCGAAATGCTGAAATGATCTCTCGGCTCCTCGGTTGTCATTTCTGCTCCGTAAAGGAATCACAGCACGCGTCGGCTTCCAGCACGCTGGGTCGGGACACGATGCCGGGGGTCGGAGAGAGCGATGTCTTCCTCGTTAGTATAGGACCTGTCACCTGTCCCCACCTGTCACGCGGGAGACCGGGGTACATCAGGACACGCATTGAAGTGAAAGCAGGATGCGCTGCGACATGCACTGTGCAGATCCCGCCACACTAAGAGGTGAGTGGGTCTGTTCGATCACAGCGCTAGGCGAATCCCCAATCCCCTTTTGTGCCTGGCGACAAAATAAGTTTGTTTCCGCCCGGTTTCAAACCGGGGACCTTTCGCGTGTGAGGCGAACGTGATAACCACTACACTACGGAAACGGTGGTAAGACATGCCCAGCAGCCCAGTGCTGAGCTTCGCCAATGCGATTCAGCTGCTTCCAGTACCTTTATTGGAGTGCGCTGATGGACCGTGCTCTCTCTCCAGAGACCAGCACGCCTGTCATGCACGGAGCAGAAAAGGCGGTGCCACATTCTACAGCCCTCTCCACGCAATCGACGAAATCGGGCTACTGAAGTGGAGAAAATCGCCTCTCCAGAAAGTGCAAATATCATCTTGGAGAGTATAAATCCTATTGCTGAAGGTCAGTCCTGTCTACCAGAGTAACCCTCCCACCTCCTGCAGCGATGATCAGCTCGTCTCACACGCGAGAAGTTTCGGCTGGAAACAAGCTCTCTTCTCGCACGTTTTGCACGTTCGAGTAGTTTTAATGCGGCTCCTTCGTACACGGTGCTGATCTTTTGGAAAGCAGGAGGCAAAACTGACACGTTCCCATACAGGGAGTCGAACCCGGGCCGCCTGGGTGAAAACCAGGAACCCTAATCACTAGACCATATGGGAACAAACAGCCACGCTGTTCCTGGCATCATGCAAGCAAACTACATAAATATGAGAAAACACGCAAGAGAGTTGTCACTCAGAGTGTCGAAGGGTCGATGTATACTGGGGCTCAGTTGAAATGCAACGTCAGGACTTTTCCGAATTATGTCACACGAAGAGAAGCACAGCCTTTTCCGCCCTGCCACGTGTGTATTGGTAACTCGCCGTGATCGTATAGTGGTCAGTATTTTACGTTATGGCCGCAACAACCCCGGTTCGAATCCTTGTCACGGCAGAATAGGGGCGTCTGCTTTTACTACTTGCACGAATGAAGGCAAAAAAAAGCCAATCGATGTGAACGAACGGTGCTTTACAGAGGAGTACTGCCTGACTGGATCGTTGATGAACGACAGAGGCCACTCCGACCTCTTCTCGGTTTTCTTCAATGACTTACTAAGGATCTTCACATTCGCCCATGCAGGGGAAGCCAGTTACACCAAAGCAAATGCAGGAAAGTGGATTTCAAGCAGAGACCAGGAGGGACTTGTTTACACCGAAAGTGGTCGGAGAATGGAACAATGCGCCCAGCCCTGTTGCTGGAGCCGATTCTTGATGAGATCTTGGGCTCACTAAGAGGCCCCCGCTGGATGCTAATCTTTCTGTTGTTCTTGCAGGTCCTGCGCTGCTTTTCAGCCGACAGAGCTCGTCCTGGTCTGTCGGCACAGCCCAATTGCAAATGATCGACTCCGCGTACAGAAGGGACGTGCGTTTGGTACAAGAGTGCATGAAGGCACCGGAAATACATTGGCAACAAATGACCGGTCGCTCAAGACCTCTGTGAAGTACAGGAGCGTGCAAGAAGAGGCTGTTTCCACCCAGTCTCGAACCAGGGACTTTTCAGGTGTTAAGTTGACGTGACAGCCGCTACACTACAAAAACCTGCAGGGATTGCTGCTGGTGTCTCGCTTGCATATCAGGCTGAGAAAGGGAAGCGTCACTTTAGGAAGGGGGCGCTGCAGAGAGGAACAGAGGGCTCAATGAAACAAAACACTGAAACCCGGGACCTTTAAATCTTCAGTCTAACACTCTCCCACCTGAGCTATTTCGGCGGTGCGCAAAGCCCACAGCCACCTGCTCCAGCCTTCCTGTGTTGTGGCGTGAGCGCATCAAGAGTAGCGGGAGAGTGTTGCAGGAACGTCACTCAGAAGGAAAGCCACCCAGCTGCGCCCTCTGAGCTCTGTCCAGCGCATCTTCCTCGCATGGACTCCTGCCTGTGACGGGCAGGAAACAATTAGCAAGAACAGAACGACACCCCATGGGTGTCTCATGACCACACCTTAGGTTGTGACACGTGCAGGTGTGAGGGGTTGCCGGGCTACTTTGGAGCAGAGCTTGGGCGGAGGGGGGGCGGGAAAGCAGACAAAGAGGTGGCACCTCAAGGTCTGCACGATCACAGCTCTCTGCCGTGAAGTAGAACATAAAACATACATATATATATATATTATTGATGAAAAATATATATATATAATTTATCTGTATTCAACACAACAATTTAATTCAAGCACATTGTGTAATGTATCGGCTGCCTTAACATATCTTAAGCAGCTCCAACAAAGACAGCTACACATCAAAGGACAGGACTTGGGACAGGACTTAGCTGATCTACACATATCAAAGGACAGCTACATAACAAAGGACAGGACTTGAGACAGGACCAACTGGTCAACTCATGCTACATATCAAAGGGCAAGATGAATACACATGAAGCAGTGAAACAAAACATCTTCCTGAGATCATACTGTATATAAGAGCTGGGAAACCCTTGCAGTGCTGTCTGTCCTGCGGGGCAGACCCAACGCGCGTTGATGTCATTATTGAGCTTAATAAAACAACTGAATCCACAAAGACTGTCCTGCTCCTTGGATGAAGGATTTCCCACAACAGCCGCCCCAGGCTTCCACTCGATAAGCTACTGGACACACCCACCCCTCCTCACACAGACAGTGGAAAAGCCCCCGAGTGGGAGGGCTCTCTCTTCCTCCCAGGAGCTCTTGGACACGACGCACAGACAGGGCGCGGGGAGCCGCCGCCTGCAAACACGGCTCCAGGCAGGACTCTGCTCCGCAGGAGCCGCAGAGCAGAGGAGATGAGGGCAGCTTAGCTCCTGTGCAGAGACCTGAGCTGTTGTTGCTGTGGATGCTGTCTTTTCTGCACTCGGGGTAGAACATCAGGAAGCACATTGAAGCGCAGCGACATGCACTGTACAGATCCCGCCACTACTGGGCCCGATTTCCCCGGATCGAAACCGGGTGGAAACAGGCCCGTTTCGTTTGTTGCCACCCACACTGTTTGGGGATTCGCCTAGCGCTGTGATCGAACAGACCCACTCACCTCTGAGTGTGGCGGGATCTGCACAGTGGATGTCGCAGCGCATCCTGCTTTCACTTCAATGCGCGTCCTGATGTACCCTGGTCTCCCGCGTGACAGGTGGGGATACTTGCCACTATACTAACGAGGAAGACATCGCTCTCTGCTTAGGGTGTAAAACACTTACTTGCAGCATTGTGGGTCCTGTGGTTTAAATGCTATTGGTTTGTGAACAGAATACCCCTATCCCAGTGCATTGTGCCACATTAAATAAAAGCACGAGAAAAAGAGATTCAGAACGCAAAGCTGTGTCAGTGTTCTGTGTAAAAAATCGGTTTGAACATCATGGGAGCTGTTTTTAATAAGCTGCTGAGTAAAGAATATTTTAATCTTCCTGCTGTCAGTAGTATTGTGCATATAGTTGACTCTTACCTGAATGAAAACAGGACGTAAAGGAAGGGTTTCAGAATTCAGACAAAGCTTTATTCCCGTGCTTACAGTCTGAGTAATTGGAGACTGCGCTGTTATGCTTCCTATGGTCATATATGGGTTTTTCGCATGAAGCCGTATTGAACAGTATTTCTCGTGTTGTGAACTTGTGTATACAGCGGTCCCCCGGGTTCCAGTTAGTACGTAATTACGCATCGATGAAAAACCGGAGGTTTAAAAAAAGATAATTAGCTCACTGATACTTTGATATGACCATTAAACTGTCTGATGATATTGCCACCCACACTGTTTGGGGATTCGCCTAGCGCTGTGATCGAACAGACCCACTCACCTCTGAGTGTGGCGGGATCTGCACAGTGAATGTCGCAGCGCGTCGTGGTCTTTAAAATGCATTTGGTTTGAAGGCGTTCTGTGCTTCCGTTGCGAAGATATGGACAAAAGAATATTCGTGCTTGGTCCAAAAAATGTAATATAAACGAAAAAGTAAAGGCTGAGAAAGCATTCACAATGTATTTTATGCAAAAAGCAACTATTCTCGCGATTCTAAGAGGTTTCGTGTAAACGCTTAAGGCGTGGCAAAATCGTTTTCGAACTTCAAGCTAACTTTACCCCGGTGTTTTACGCTGCTCTTTTCTACACTGAACTGATCATTTGGACACCGTAAGACAAGAGAGACACATTTCTTTGTAATCAGGAAACCAGGAATCCTAACCGTTAGCCCGTTAGTGCCACAGGAAAAAAAAAAACGTTTCAGCAAGATAAAATTGCAGGATAAACACATTTTTTTCTTTTTCGTAGCTCTTGTGTTTTGTTTGATTTAGCGAATTTTATACACTTTATTTCTGACATATGACTTAAAAGGCTGGTAGAGTATATTTAATACAAGAGCGTTGAACAACAATTTTCATCTACCGTATTGTAATGTTTTTTTAAAAAAGCAAGTTAAATGGATATATAGTAAATGTTTTTTTTCCATATAATAGTGTTTATGGTCTGAAAAACATAATTCATTTTTTTAACGGACATTTGGTATAATAAAAAAAATACTAATTCACGAATGTTAACATTTTTTACAATAACGTGTTCTATTGTGATCTTGCGCCCCATACAGCAATATCATCAGACAGTTTAATGGTCTGTCGTCCTTTTACAGTTCTGGGTTTTATTCTGTCTTCAGATGCACCAGATGTGTTTTTAAAATACGTAAATAACAATTCTGGTGCAGCAAAGCATTCTGATTAATTCAGATTCACTCTTCACGTGTGTTATAGATATCATATAATGTTTTTGTATCCACGCAAAACCTCGCATGAAGTTGATAAACTTTGCCTGTAACATATTTAACAAGGCACAGTGCCAAACTATTAAAATACATCAGAAAAGAACCCGAACTCATCTAATTGATGCATTTGAAACGAACGGGTGGGAGACTTTAATATGGCGTTCTGGAAATGCACTTTTAGGAGTTTTCGGAAGTCTGGACCCAGATATACAGTGAGGGAGGAGTGCTTGACTTCCTGCTTTCAGCTCGTGCATTGTTTCTACGTGTGACCACCAACAGAGAGAGCTTTACCGGTTCACAGAAACGTCCCAGCAGTTTTCTGGGTTAAGAGGGAAGAATAAATGTATTAAATGGAGATGTTATTGCTGCTGGGGAGTATGAAGGCGGTTTAGCGAGGCGGTGGGGTGTGGAGGGAGGAGACGCGCATTCCGCATGGGCAGCGCAGAGCAATGAGTCACACCTGCTGCGCGCTGAGTCCTGTCCTATATAACCGCTGAGCCCGGACACCCACAGCCTCTTCAGCCAGTGCTGGAGTTTTTTTTTTAAATAATACTTCAGAAAGTGCAGAAATTGACTCTTTTGCTCAGTTGAGGCTATAGGAATCTGTGTTTCTTTTCAGGCTGTCAGGAATAGCGCTTATTATTTTTTTTTCTCAGACTAAACAGTATCATTGGGCTGAATTTCAGTTAAACGCCTAGTTTAGGAAGATCAAGAATGAGTTAGGGAAGACAGAGGTGGAGACTAATGGAAGTTATGAAAGCCATTAATGGGTTGTCTCTGCTTGAGCTTGATTTACACCTTCGTAGTGCAAAGTTTAGGGGTTAATTGCAACAAACTGAAAGTGAAGTACTAACAGGCGTTCAACCCGTGTTTAGTACGCAGCTGTGGTCTGAAGTTGTGCTCCACTTTAAGTCCAATTGCAACGAACGTTGCTGCTGTGCTTAGTCCACAGCACTGTACTAAACCTGTTCTCAATTGCAACGAACACAGAGTAATAGTTGTTGCCCTCTAGAAGTGACTAAACTAGTGAATTATTTTAAACCACCTCTTAATATGGCTTGAGCAACTTAATACCATACTTGGTGTAACGATGAATTGCATTAGAAGGCTCCAGAATATAGTGGAAATTATAGTTACCACGTACTGAATTTATGCATCTGCTTGAAAACATTGTAACATTTATTCATAATGAAGTTGATTGTGTGTATTTACAAAAGTGGCATTTACTAATTATGTTGAATGTTAATCATTACTAGTAGCTGTGAAGTTTAAGGTGCTAGGGAGTGAAGAGAACAGAACTTAAACTATTATTTGTATAAATGTAGTGTGAGGCTTTAATTTGTTCTATAAAATCGAGGAGTCAACTGGATAGATTTGTTAAATATTTTAGTGATGAGTCTCCGTATTTGTGGTTATCAGAGGAAAGCAGGGATGAGGAGGAAATAGGTGGCACCCAAGCATGTTAAAGGAAAAAACTCAGCATCTTAAGTGATTTATGATGGTTAACAGTCCCTTTTCTGTCCTGTGGCTGTGATCCAATGACTGTGTTGAAACAGCCAGGGTTGTGCTAGCTCTTGATGGACTGGTATGCAAACCAAATGACAGACAAGCAAAGCATTGTTTTACAATTCTGAAAGCTTGTTCAATGTGGCTTCTTGTGTTTTTATGACTCCTGTTATAGTGCTGGTCTTGTAATGTTGTTGGATTGTGTGCAGGTGTTAGATACCGTCATAAAGGATAAGCAAGACTTAGCAAAACAACACGCCAGCAAGCACTTCCCCCCTTCAAAAGGAAGATGTTGGAACTGATTAAAGAGCTTAATCTGAACTGACACAGGAGAGAGAGAGAAAATCAAAGTTCTGAAAAGTAAGCACAAGGCACACCCTGCTAAAGAAATGTATTGCCTTTAAAAAAATGCTTAGAAGGTCAGAGGAACAATTGTTTTGTTGTTTGTTTTTTGCTCAAGTATTTTTATTAGTCTAATTTCCAGTTCTGTTAAAAATAAAACTTAACTTTACTGATTATTAGTCGGTGTCTTTTGTAATGATTTAGCTATAATGATGTCTGCTTATTCATCTGGAGTATTAAACAAAATTAATGTTGCAATAATACAGTAGTGTTTAATTTCAAATGCAAAGCTGTGGTTCTCATTTGTTTCATGACTAAATATAATTGGGTATCTCATTAATAACTATGTCACCTCATCAGGTGAATTGTCATCTAAATGCAATTCTTAAATTAAAAACTAACTGATTTGTCAGGAAATTTAGTTTGAATATAAACGAGAAACAGAAAAGTAATTGTATATTAATGTGGCCTACATATTATTCTACTAGTCAGAAGTGTTCTGATGTACAGTCCCCTGCAGTTCGGGCTAATTAGTACAACAACGCCGAGCCCTTGGAACCGGATTAAGCACAAGTTGAGCTGAGCTCCAACTTTGTTCCACATGTTTTTTGCCACAATTGAACTCAGAGCGGGAGATGATCTCCAGAATGTACCATACTAATTTAGTACGTGGCTGTGTTTTAACTCAGGAAGTCCATTGCATTTGACCCTATGGGTTTATATACAGATGCAGCCATTCAAAATGGGTGAGGTATTTCGCGGCATACCCCGGTGGGCGTGTCGCGGTATCACGCAGTTCACGTGTGTCACGTGGCTAACTATCCTGCGTCGCCTTGTAAAACCGCCAGGGGGAGCTTAACCTCTCATGTACAGCATTTGAGCCTTTAATTTTGAACTGTGTATTACAGCATGTTAATCATCAATCATTAAAATGTTGGTATATTTTATGAAAGCAAGATTGCTCAGTTGGACAAAAGTACACAACCTACCTTTATCAGAAATATTTATGCATCAAAGCCTTTACTGAAGATATTACTAATAGTATTAATAATGGATGACTTTGGACAAGTTGTATACTCAAAGTATAATTTCTTTAGCACATTTGTACAAGCACTTGGAATCTGTCCAAGCCATACTTTGTCAGGCATTTTGTTTTACTTCAATGGGCATAAAAACTTCCTTACTTTTAACAGGGCGTTTCATAATTTCTAACTACGAAAATGATTTAAAATGCGACACCTATCATTCAACTAGAGCTTAAAATATCACGAGGATCCTCAAGAGCACACCAAAGAGTGTATTAAAAGACACTTGTATTTATCAACGCTTTCTTTTCTGTATACCAGATTTCATGGAACCAATTCAGAGGGGTGTCAGCCAGTCAGATTCCAGGAATCGGCACTTTAAAGGAAAAATACACACCGGTATTCCATTTCTCCCTAACGATTTTAAGCATCGAAGTATTTAACTAGCATGTGAAATAGCGTGTGAAAAAGTGGTAGTTTTAAGCTTTTCTGCTAATATAATATGGAATCGCGTATCTAAAGAATTCGTGTGCTGCGACAGGGCTGTGTAGGGCTGTTTCGCCTCCCTGTTCATGCGAGCTGTCTTGTAGCCTACTGGTCTAGGTGTGTGACTACCAACTAGCAGGTTGTGTGTTTGAATCCAGCTGGTGCTGGACTTTTCATTTTTATTTATTTATTTTTTAATCGCGTAACATAAACATATTACCGTATGCAAACTGTACTGTATACAGTATGTATATGTATATTTAATGTCTTAACTGTGCCCGTTTAATATTGAATATTCATATCTAATTTTACCACTGAAGGGAAATCTTAGTAGCTGAGCATAAAAAGAATAGGAGCATACTGCAACGCGTGTGAAGGCCATAAACGATATTAATTTTGGAACATAAACATACAGTATATGGCTGGTCTCGGTACTCGGTACTAAGAAAACATACACGAAACATGGTTTCATTATGACCAGAATCGGTCTTGAGATATTTTTAACTTGATTTACAGTATTTGAGAGGTATGTCTTAACACCGATACTACAGTGCTTAAGTACTGCTCACGTATATGTTTCTAGGTTTATATTATGCATTTCATACGGTCAAATTACTTTTGAGCAACTAATAAGAAGCGCGAAACGGTATGCGTTTTAGTTTTGTTTTGTGCTGGGACCCGTGGATTGATTAAAGATATCAAGTACATACAAGTCATTTTTTAAATGTTGTAGTTCGTCTTGAAAAAATGTTACGAGTACATCATCTATGAACAGTTATACAGGTTCTGTTTCCATATTGTGGATTTTGGTTACGTAATATTATTTTCTAGATTTCACGTTGTGAATATATGATTTGGGCAAACAGAGCCGCAAAGAAGTACATTATGGGTTGTTTTTTTTTTTTTTGCAGTTTTATCTAGAACAAGCAATGCTTAAACCTTTGTCTGATTCTTGTGAAACTATCCATCACTGAAGTACCTAGGAGTTGACTTCAGTGATGTCACTGATGGGATGTTTCTAAAAATCCATCCTCTGTAAAACGTCTTCTCTAGTTGTCCTGCATATGTATTCGCTAATGAAGCTGTGTGTTCTGAGCCTGGATCTCTACATTTCTGTATGAACCAGCTTAGCGGGCTAAAGACAGCTTGTGTTTAAATTGAGTGTAAGGCAATTTATGCTTCTAAAGTCATGGTCAGCATTTATTATTGTACTGTGCTGTAAACTTGTTCTGTGCCAAGTCACATTATTTTATAGCGTTTTTATAGCGTTATCAAATCCGGTGGCGCTGTGTGTTAGTTTCCTGACTCCCATGTCACATGGTCTGTGATTGAAACCTGTAAAACGGGTTTAATTCGTCACAGCCAGCACTCCGGTTGTAAAGTAGAAGCAGGCGAGATTTCCAGCGAAAAACACCTCCCCCTTCTTCAGGTGTGAGGGTCTTCTGCTCAGAATGAAACGCTAAAATGTAATGTAGGCTCTGAATGGGTTCAATTATGATTTGGGCTTGATTAAGGTCGCTGCCTTTCATCTAAAACCCTACTTGAATCCTTCTAAGCTAAAAACCAGCGTTAGTGAGTTCTAAATAAAGAGGTATCCAGGTAACAGTGAAACGGGTGGACAGTCTGCGGAGATCGCCCGTTTTCCATGTAAATAGTTCCCTGGTTCCGCACCCCTTGGTGTTTCTCTCGCTCTCTCTCGGGTCACCTGATCATTAGCTCGAAAGATTTGAGTGCTTTGTGTATATTCTTATGGTAGTGGGGGCAGGGTGTGTGGGAACAGGTTTGGTTGAAATCGCATTGGAGATCTATGTTCTTCACACCTGAAACATTTTCTCTGAAAGCATTTTCTTCGCAGTTTAACCGATCTTGTTACAGCATGTTACAGTTTACTATTATTAACCATATTAATTTTAAGTGCTTAATGTAAAATCTTGTAAAAATATATTTTCATTGTTCAAATATACATATAGTCTGACTATCATATAATAAGTTAAATACAAAACTAAAGAAAAAATAGGGTTAAATATAATTCAAAATATTTTGCTAACAATGTTAACTGTTTATGAATAATAAAATGTATTAACTAAGGAGTAGGATGGCACAGTTGTTAGTATGTTTTTTGTTTTGTTTCTTTTTCATAAATACAACAGTAGTTGTGTGTTGGATGCACATGAATTGAAGGAATGGGCAAACATAGCTGATGCAGATCCACAGAGCCAGCATATTAAGATGTTTATAATTAGAGGCAATTTGTTTAAATAACTAGGTATGGATACTGATGTGCAAGAGAGGTGGAAAGGCTGTTTCCTTAAGCCAGCACTATAAAATGTTTTATTCTCAGTGAGATGCTGCCATTTCATAGTGGGTTTCTAACACTGTGTATAGTTCCATCCACACAGTGCCTTTACTTCCATCCATTTCTAATCTCTTTATCCAGTACAGAGGATTTGGAGCCTATCCCAGTAAGCAACGGACACAAGGCAGAATACACCCTGGACATAGCGCCAGTCCATCACAGGACAGACAGACACAAACACACACACACCAGGGCCAGTTTAAATCTAACCTCAGAACCTTTCTTTTCAGAAGACTTAGTGTCTGGATCTGCTTCATTTTCTAATTTTGGTAGCACCTCTAACTGCTTGTCTTTCTTATATGCATTTACTTTGTAATCTGTGGTCCTGTATCTGTTTTTACATCTACTGTATTGCTTTGAGATGCCACCTTTAATGGTGATATATCACATAACGTTTTTTATTATTGTTATAGGGAAACATGATCAGATTTTCCCTGGTTCAGAAAAAAAGATCTAAAGTATACTAGTTTGTCACTCTTCTCATTCCCTTTGCTAAATGACTTTTCATACTAATCTGATCAATCTAACTGCCAGTTTTCTGTGCTTTTTCTATCCTTCTAGATTTGCAATTATTCTGATAATTTTCATCTTGAAATAACTCATTTCTAAATACCTTTTTCACTGTTAACATCTTGCAGCAACTCTGCGACAAAATATACACTCTGACAGTTCATCCTGCTAACAACATTAAATAAAACAAATCTTAAGATTTCTATATTTATGTCTTTATTTTGTGGTTTCATAAGTGACAAAGGCTAAACGTTCTTGGAAAAATGTATTTTATGTGTTGCTTTAACAAAATATGTTTACAAATCCTTTCACCTGGCATTTTCGTAGTTAGAAATTATGGAACGCTCTGTTAAAAGCAAGGGAGTTTTTATGTCCATTGCAGTTCTTTTGCAACATGAATATAATTATATCGTTATTAATTTCTTGAGATACGCGATTCCATATTATATTCCCTTTTAATCAAATTGTAAAAGTATGCTTGTTGACTCCGGTATCACGTTAGTTAAAGACTTCGATGCTTAAAATGTTTAGGGAGAAATGGAATACTGGTGTGTATGTTTTCTTTAAAGTACCGAGACCAGTCATATACTGTATGTTTATGTTCCAAAATTAATATCGTTTATGGCCTTCACATGCGTTACAGTATGCTCCTATTCTTTTTATGCTCAGGCACTAAGTAAAAGGAGATGCTTCATATTGCTTGACTAATTTTAAAAACTAAGTTATAAATGCAGACGCTCCCTTGGTGCGCTGCTCTGGTGCGCCGGCTCTTACACAGTGCCTGTCTGCCGTAAGCGTTACAATATACATACCCAACACTGCTTGTACCCATCTGTCATGCAAATAAAACACCTTGAATTGAATTGAGGGGAGAAGGGGGGAATACTAAAGCCAATACTGACTCAATGGGCTTTGACGTGCTAATGCGTTGGTTTAACAGTCCGGGTGTGGCAGGCTTCCAATGTCAACTCGACTCGATTGGAAGACAATGAACGTATTTTAGCCCTAAATGAATTAATAGCAAACATGGTTTACATAAAATACATTTTTCCAAGAAAGTTTATAATAATACGATCTATAGTTGAAATCTGAGCCTACTTTAAAAATAAAGGAAAAGCATTTTCAGAGAGCAATCACGCTGTTTATGTAGAAAAAGCGATTAGGTTTATGAGCAATCTAATTACCTATTCGCTTAAAACGCTATATAAAATAAAGTTTATTTAGAGATGAATGATCAGTGTCGCAGTTTAAATAATGGGAGTCAGGAAACTAACACACAGCGCCACTGGATTTAATAACGCAATAAAAACGCTATAAAATAATGTGACTATGCACAGAAAAAGTTTACAGCACAGTACAATAATAAATGTTGACTATGACTTTAGAAGCATAAATTACCTTACACTCAATTTAAACACAAGCTGTCTTTCTGTATGAACCTCTAAGCTGGTTCATACAGAAAATGTAGAAATGCATTAGCCTGATTATGATTAAAAAACACATAATTAAACACGCGTTTGCGATTTAAATCAGAACACGATTTAAATCAATATAAATGTTTATATTGTAACGCATACTGTCCAGCCTCCATTTCTCTATAAAAATTTACTCTGTTGCACACACACACACAATAGAAGCAGGAACCGCTGCCAGAAGGGAAGAAGGTGACTATTCATTGTTATCAAAAATGACTTAGAATCGATCATGTTGCGATATTTTGAAATATAAAAGTCAATTGATTGTCCATAATATCGCTATTCTATTTTTTCAAAGAAATGTTTGTTAAAAGAAAAGTCCAGCACCAGCTGGATTCAAACACACAACCTGTGCATTGTTAGTCACACACCTAGACCAGTAGGCTACAAGACAGCTCGCATGAACAGGCAGGCGAAACAGCCCTACACAGCCCTGTCGCAGCACACAAATATAATCATACCGTTATTAAATTCTTTAGATACGCGATTCCATATTATATTCCCTTTTAATCAAATTCTAAAAGTATGCTTGTTGACTCCGGTATCACGTTAGTTAAAGACTTCGAACTTAAAATGTTTAGGGAGAAATGAAATACTGGTGTGTATTTTTTATTTAAAGTACAGAGACCAGCCATATACTGTATGTTTATGTTCCAAAATTAATATCGTTTATGGCCTTCACACGTGTTACAGTATGCTCCTATTCTTTTTATGCTCAGGTACTAAGATTTCCCTTCAGTGGTAAAATTCCATATAAATATTCAATGCTAAAACAGGCACAGTAAAGACATTTACTGTAAATCTTTCTACGACCGACCAACGGACCATGAGTGCCCCTGTCGGTCAACCAATCACGTACCGCGGTATTTTGCGTCATCGCAATTCATGATGCGCAACGCCGTAGCCAATTACCTCCAGTACGTGTCTGTACCGCGCACTTTGAATGGCTGCATCTGTACATGGGTTTCTCTGCATACACTACCATAAGGGAGGAATGGTGAATTAGAGGGAGGGCACCAGTTTGGTTTATCAAGAATTCACCAAACTGAGTAGAACTACAGATCCAACCATTCAAAATGTGCAAGGTATGCTGCAGTAAATCGCAGTGCTCGTTCTGCAAAGAACTGCAGGATACCGCATGATGTATCGAAGTAGGGTGGAATATCTTGTAAAACCACCAGGTGGAGCTATGAAAGCTCTCATGTGCAGCATTTGGGCTGTTGCTAGAAAACACTTGGTTTTGAATCCCTGTCAATGCTGAGGGACAATCTTTTGTCAATTACAGAATTTAACAGTCTAAGTGGCATATACAATTTAATAAGTTTAAGCTTTGTATTACATTGTTAAACATTAAACTGATTAAACAGTACACTGAAGTGTTATAGAGGACACAAATTGTGTATTGCCTCTTACATTAAACAAAAACATTCATTTTAATGTGATATGAAAGATTAGTAATGAATAACATTGAATAGGCTGTAAGCTCAAAATATTACTGTAGTCCACTTTCTTTCTAAACATCTGCATCAATTTGTCTCATTCACCCATGATTACTTAAACATTTTGCCTGCCCTTTTCAGCTATAGCTTTGTTTGAACCCAGCTCCTGGCATGAGTTTTCCTTTAACAAAAACATTTCTTTGAAAAACTAAAATAGTAAATTATATTGATTTGTTGCTATTTCTAAATATCACAACATGTTCAAAGTTAAGTGACAACTAATAATTTCAAACTGCTTGTATTCTAAAATTGTATTTTGTTCGGGGTGATTTGTCACTGTGCCCTCTGTGCCGACACACTGCACATTCAATCCCCCCCTCCTTCTCTTGACTGATGGACAAAAGGTGGACATCTGGGAGAACTGTACATGGCATTTGCATCTGTGAATTCTGCTGTGTAGATAGTGCTTCCTGAGGGGAGAGAGACAGTGGGGATGGCATCAGCCAATTCCTGGGTGGTGGTGAGCAGAGAGGACAGGATGGAGTGTCCTGAGGCGCTGTGTGCTCTGCTGGGGGTGGAGGGCTGTGTGAAGATATGCATTGCATCAGGCACAGCAACCTGTGTGGCAGGGAGGGGCACTTTTCAGGAGATGAAGTTATGTTTGGAGACCCGCTGCTGTCGTAAACACTCCAAACAGGTGCTCTTGCTCTTTTTACAGACTGGCACCCTGGCCAGTGGCTGAAAACAGAGACCCACAGCCTGTGGCAAAATAACAGAATCTATGTAAGAAATAACGTCACACAGGAGTATTCATCAGTTGCGGAAGAGATGTCAAAATCTTTTATTTTCATCCATCTTACCGCTTTCTTTGTTACTGTTCCTATAGTCTTTGAAGATTTTTTAGTGTGTGCGAGGTTTCCTGAAGAAGAGGCTGTGAAAAAAACATTTATAATAAATTATACATTCTAGCACAGCAAAAATACCTTGGATTTTGAAATACAATGCAATGCAAATACAATGCAAGAAATACAATTGGGTATTTCAAATGAATTCCCTTCGCACTTTGCAGGCCAGAGCAGCTGAAGCACGATGTCTCTTCCTGTAAAAAGTCTTTACCAAGACTCTAAATATCTGACTTTCAGTTTGAAGCGGTACAACAGATTCCAGGGCACATTCATTCTTGATTCAGGATATATATGAGTGTGCTAATGATTAAAACTGTGTTGACATGAGGTACAAGCGGTAACATTTTCATTCCGAGAAGAAAGCCAGTCTGTGCGCATTTCTCAGCGTGCACATTGTCAGGAACCACAAACCCACAGTGCCAGCAAACCTATCAATAGTCTGTAGGTACTGTCATTGGCCGGGGTAAAGTTAGCTTGAAGTTCAAAAATGATTTTGGCACACCTGTAGCATTTTCACGAAACCTCTTAGGGTTAAGAAAACACTTGCTTTGTGTGCATACTACATTGTGACTGTTTTCACAGCCTTCACTATGTCATTTTTAAGCCATTTTTTTGACCAGGCACAAATATTATTTTGTCCATATCTTAGCAGTGGAAACACAGAAAGCCTTCAAACCAAATGCATTTTAAAAACCATGACTTGTGAAATTTTTCACACCCTCTACATCAAACTATTAGTGAGCTAATTATCTTTTTAAACCTCTGGTTTTTCATTGATGTGTAACTAGGCACTAACTGGAACCCGGGGGACTGCTGTGTACACACGTTCACAATGCAAGAAATACGGCTTTGTGTGAAAAACCAGTATATCACCATAGGAAGCAGGACAGCGCAGTCTCCAATTACCCAGACTGTATGCACAGGAATAAAGCTTTGTTTGATTTCTGAATCCCTTTCTTTATGTCCTGTTTTCATTCAGGTAAGGGTCAACTATATATACACTATAGTGCTGACACCGGGAAAATTAAAAATATTCTTTACTCAACAGGTTATTTAAAACAGCTCCAATGATGTTAAAACCGATTTTTTTACACAGAAGACTAACACAGCTTTGCGTTCTGAATCTCATTTTCTCATGCTTTTAATTATTGTGGCATTCTGCGCTGGGATAGGGGTATGCTGTTCACAAACCAATAGCATTTAAACTACAGCACCCACAATGCTGCAACCAAGTGTTTTACACACCAGACAGCCCCCCTCACCTTATACAACCTTGCTTGGGGTTGTGAAACCTTTTTTTAAATTATTTTTTCAATACAGCACCATTAAACATGCATTACACTGGGATGGGGGGGGGGGTGCTATTCATGAGTCAAAAGCTTCATCACAACATCTGAAAATTTTAGATTTGACATTCTTTTTATTTCACATGTTTTCTTTTAGTGTTGTCCTAATTTTAAATAAGCTGTATCTGTAGCAAATCACAATGAAGGTGTGGTATGCAGTCTTGATAATGAGACTGTGTAACCATCAGGTGGGAAGGAGAGAAAAACAAAAAACTCCAAAGGAGGAAAAAAAAAATCTCTGGGGGTCCAAGGCCTGATGGTTGACCTCCCCTCCAGGTAAGACAAGTAGTTACTAGAAACAGTTTACATGCACTACCATGCAGATTGACATGGTGAATTCTATTTGCTGTATTGTGTCAGGCTAGATGTTAATGTTGAGTATGTCCCACCCACTGGGTTGAGCAGTACAGGATCTTGAGTTTTATAGGGACTCATATCGGCTGGGTTCCTTGCTTCAGAAATCCAGGAGGATCCCTTGTCATGGGGGACAGAGCTCGATATCAACCAAAGGCACCGAAGAGTGGCAGGCATGGTCTGGAGAAAAAAAAATGGGTTAGACACAGAAAAAAACAATTGCAATGTGGTTGTCTACTTACCCACTTGATATCTCTTTCTGCACCTCCTAAAGAATTAGATCACTCAGGATCAATAAGACTACAGAGATGATGTAGAAGACTACAGCATTGTTAAATATGCTTGTAGGTATGGGGCATCCTTAATAAGGTCTGACATATTTCTACAATTTAGGGGCTGTGTCTCTAAATGCTCTGCTACCTGCTCGCTATTATTAACGTAAGCTGTTCATTGATCTAGACAGCATCCTGTAAATGCCATAATCTTACTGGAAGAAAAGGATCACTTTGGTGTCTAGGCTGTTCTTTTTTGATGAGTCTCCAAGCCTGGAGATGTACACGGTATGATATTGAAAGTCAGTGGGGTTCGGACTTCGATGATGTGATTGTGTTTTATTGTTTCGGTTAGAATCCTTTTAGTACTGTGTCCTGTCTGAAAGGTACTGTAGAGATGGTACTATTTGGTTAACCTAATAAGGAATCACGTTAGATACACCTCTATTTGACAGAAGCCAGTTTTCTTTGATCTTTCTTACAGCAAAGTGGAATAAATCATGACATGGTGACATACTGTTGATTTAGAATTCTTTGCACTACTACTTTGATGTTAACACTGTGTAGTGATCATATATAAAAGGGACTGTGTTGTGTTATGATGAACTTTTTTACTGTTTTCATACATACTTTGTTTGGTTTCTGGCAAAAGATAACAAATAATTAATAATAATAATTGCTTACACTTATATAGCGCTTTTCTGGACACTCCACTCAAAGCCCTTTTGGGGTCTCCCCTCCACCACCACCAATGTGCAGCATCCACCTGGATGTGAATGTCTGTAGAGTGTATCTTATTTTTAGTACTAAAATAAATACTTAGTACTTTACTAAAATACTAGTACCGAGGGAGCGTCTGCATTTATAACTTAGTTTTTAAAATTATTCAAGCAATATGAAGCATCTCCTTTTACTTTTAAGTCCCTTAAATACATTGAGCACAGCTTTCTCACCACTTAAGATTGCTTTTTGATACCATCCTTACACAAAGCAGAAACTTTCCGATGACATACAGTACAAGTGTTACGTTATACATTTTAGGAACGTTTCATCTAAACAAACACCACAAAACTATTCTCGATTGTATTTCTGAATTTTATGTTACACCTGCAGTAGTTCACTGCTTTAAATACATCGAATTAAGAAAGTTATGTGTAGCACTTTAGATCTTTTTTTCTGAATCAGGGAAAATCTGATCATGTTTCTCTATAACAATAATAAAAAACTTTATTTTACATATCATCTTTAAAAGTGGCATCTCAAAGCAATACAGTAGATCGAAAAACAGTTAAAAGGGACCAAAGTAAATACCAGACAAACACAAACGTGTTTTTAATAAAATGCTTTTATTCATTCAGCAGAGAGTGAGAGGGACATCCAGCAGAGAGAGAGACACACACCGGTTTCCATTGACAATTTTTTTTTCCAATTCCTCTTGTCTAACAGGAATGTTTTGTTTGTGGACAGACTGTTAGACTAGAGGAAAAGAGCGCCTCCTTCTACGAAGCATTTCGTTGATCCGATCACGAATTCTTTTCCAGTCGCACGAAGTAAGGGTTGTAAAGCGCAAAGTAAATCGCTGATTCTTATGGAATGTGTTCCGCCGGGGATTCAAAAAAAATATTTGACAATTTGTTTTTTTCAATTCCTCTTGTCTAACAGGAATGTTTTGTTTGTGGACAGACTGTCCACAAACGTGAGACTGTCTTTCTCAGACTTTCCCGAATGTCCCCCGCCCCGGTCAACAATCCTAGGAAGAACACAAAACAGCCTGTTAATAAAATTTTTACAATTTTGTTCGGTCAGTTCTTCCTCCCAGAATTTATAGATCGCATCGATCAGTTCCTGCTTTGTGACGGGCTTAGCAGTTTTCCGAACGTAGTCTTTCAACGAATGCCAAACCATCTCTATCGGATTTAGATCTGGGGATTCGGCTGGAGTTTTCACCCAGTTCACTCCTTCTGCTATAAGCCTCACCCTTGCTGCTGTGTGTTTCGGATCGTTGTCTTGAAAGAGACGGTGCCTTGATCCAAACTGCTCCCTGATATATGGGGCAGCATGCTGTGTGACCACGACTTCCTCAAAGAATACACGGTCCATAATTCCTTCGAAAATAAGAAGTGGTCCCGGGCCTCTTCTAGATATACCCCCCCAGATGTGAACCTTCAGTGGATGTTTTGGCTTTGGCTTGTCCACATATCTCCCCTTTTTGCAAAATGCCATCGTTGAAAACTGTTCCAGAGCCACTGTTTCGTCGGTGAAAAGTACATCCTGAAATGCCTCCCCCTGTTCAATCCATTAGAGCGCTTGCTTGAGTCTTTCCTCTTTGTTTTTAGCCTTATCATGGGGCATGTGTTGGTTTTTCCTGTATCTCCATCCAAGCCTCCTGCGTACTCTTCTTATCGATGTCGGGCTAATGGTCGCACCGAGGTCAGCCCATAGCCGTCTTTGGACTTGCATCGCCGGTAGCTCATCATTTTCATCAGTCAGCTTGTCGATAGCTCACACAATAGGACTTGAAAAAAAAAAGATCAACAGTTAGTTTTAAAAATAATGTGCGTAGTTGTATTTACATGCAAGAAAGGTATTTTTAGAAAGTTATTTACCTTTGAATCGTCCTCGGTTTAGATTCTCTTTGCCTCCTCTCCGCTTTATGATGTCGTCTCACTGTGCTTTCACAAACGAAGATGTCCATCGAAGCCAAATGCTGTACAATGTCCCGTGTTGACTTCCCGTTTCTTTTCATCTTCATTATTTGGTGTGAGAGAGTCTTCGTGATTTTGGCCATTGTCTGTCTCCTTACCGAAGCGATACAGTAGTGCAGCTTGAATTCTGTACCTATATACTGTATGGTATGGTACAGATAAAACTTACACCATACCGATGAGCTTATACCAGGGAAAGACTCCTATTTTAGTTAAAACACAATACGCCAGGAAATGTGTCTGATGCATTAGCAAGTTAAAACAATTGCGTCGACAACCTGGGCGTAACAGCAGTTCCTTTTTCTGATCACTCGCTCTCTGGATAGATGTCTAACCTGTCCTGTTCTTTGTTTTCCTAATTTGCTGATTATGCCTGCTGCGATCCACTCCTACCCTCACACCTAAAGAAGACTATTTTAAATTTCTTGGCGCGGCTCATTGTGCAATTAACCCTTGTATGTACTGTCCTTAAGGTGATATCTCATAAAGGTGATATGTAAAATAATGTTTTTTATTATTGTTATAGAGAAACATGATCAGATTTTCCCCGGTTCAGAAAAAAAAGATCTAAAGTATACTAGTTTGTCACTAGTATACTTTTAATACAGTCTTTGCTGTGCTCTTGAGGATCCTTGTGATGTTTCGAGCTCAGGTTGGATGATAAGTGTCGCAGTTTAAATAATTTTCGTAGTTGGAAATTATGAAACGCTCTGTTAAAAGCAAGGGAGTTTTTGTGTCCTTTACAGTAAAAGAAAATGCCTGACAGAGTAGGGCTTGGACAGATTCCAAGTGCATTTTTGCAATTTACATTGCATTGTGCTGCTGTAATACAGTTTAAAATAATTAAAAGTCTAAACAGTATCAGCTTTATTTATGGGTTGCAATTTAAAAAAAAGTCAAAAACCGCACTCAAAATGCAATTTAGAGCTTTCTGGCAAGAGGAGACACCCCAATTAATAATGTAATATGCCCCTGTTTGTGCATGAACAAGGTTATACTGCTATTTCCTCAGATACGCGATTACAAAAAAAATTAAATACAATTTGAATCCCCGGCGGAACCGGGCATCCATAAGAATCAAGTAATAGGTTTATTCCATGCCGAAAAAAAAAGAAAGAAAACACATTCCATAAGAATTGGCGCTTTTATATATCACCTTTAAAGGTTGCTTCTCAAAATGCTTTACAGGATAAAAACATTGTATTTCATTGCACTTTGACAGATCGTCCTTAAATCATAACAGTAACCCTACACTAACCCCATTTTATTTTTTCAAAGAAATGTTTAAGAAAAAAGTCAAGGTTGTAGCTGGATTCAAACACCCTACATGAGATGTATAAGTCAATAACCTAGCCCACAGCACCACTGGCTAGGTCACATGAGGTGTGTTGAAAAAGCCCTAGAGAAACAGTATCAGCAGACATTGTACAGCGTGTACTATTCTTGTGTTGCGGTACATGAATATAATTATATCATTATTAATTTCTTTAAATACGCTATTCAATATTATATTCCCTTTTAATCAAATATATACTGTATGTTTATGTTCCAAAATTAATATAGTTTATGGCTTTCACACGCGTTACAGTATGCTCCTATTCTTTTTATGCTCAGCTACCAAGATTTCCCTTCAGTGGTAAAATTCCATATAAATATTCAATACTTAAATGGGCACAGTTAAGACATTAAATATACATACTGTATACAGTACAGTTTGCATACAGTAATATGTTTATGTTCCTAAATCAATCTCTTTTATGAGCATGTGATGCGAAAGGCATGGTGAATCGGAGATTCTCAAAGATTACTGTACTTTGCATGATTGGAAACAAATGAGTGATTGCGAAATGCTGTGGTGTTACTTTTACAAAGACGGTCAACAAAAAAAAGAATGTGGACCAGGGCAATACTTTGAGTTTACAGCTTGTCCAAGGTCATTCATTATTAATACTATTAGTAATATCTTCGTTAAAGACTTTGATGGCGACAACTCAAACATGAGAGGTTGAGCTTTATTAACTCCACCTTGCGGAAATTCCGGATACTATTATTTTACTTAAGGTACCACGTAGTATTATGACGTACTATACGAGAATTTATGGTAACTCGTGGTAGGCTGCATCAAGCGCACCGCAAAATAATGAGGTAGCGCCTGCTCGTTTTGAATGGCTGCATCTGTATACAGTAAACTTTATAATCACATACATCAGCGAATTTCTTCAGATCTTCATCTGTAATTATTTATACTCTTTCCTAAATTTAAGATGGTTTTCTCCACCCTATTAAAATTGTTCACATCCAACATCCACATTCAATTAGACAGAATGTAATTGATCATTTAGAGCATATTGTTTTCCTGAAGTTCAATGTAGATCAGTTCTGTGTGACAGTAATAACCACTAGAGGACAGTTTTTGGACCGTGAATTCCCTCCCTACCTTTCTTCAGCTTGCCGTTCTGGATCAGCTGCCCCGCTAACAGGGCAAACACTACAAAGAGCAGAGCCCCCAGCAGCAGGAGGACCAGGGGTGAGATGGACAGGCCTGTCTGGGGTGTTGTCCTGGTGCTGCCTGAGCAAGAAGGAGACAGATCAGAAAATGAACTTGTCTTAATCTTGTGTTCATCTGTACAGAGACTAGAAACTGGGGATTTTACCCATCTTCAAGGAAGAAGTGCTGGTTGAAGTAGGAAGAGCAGTAATACAAGATAAAATGGTTTTGATGAGGAGATTCACAGAAGTTCTTCTGTATTTGACAAAAATGAAACCGAGAGGCCATGGTTTATAGACAGCAGTACTCCTGAGAATCAGCAGCAGCATTCAGACGAATGGAAGCGTCTCCTATTCCCTTCTGTCAACTGCATTACCCGTCATCATTGGATGGTTTTGAGATCCCAAACCTGAAGAAAAGGAAAAGGGATGGTTGAGATTCAGAAAGCACAAAAGAGATCATAGCCAAGACAAATACACTACATTAATATAGAGCATTTAATAGCCAGGGCTCACACTAATTGTTTTTCTAAGAGGCAGAATATGTGTTGGCTTCTTCATTATTATTTACGTCTGTATTCCTGTAGTGAGAGCAGCCCTGAACACCCCGAGACCCCCAGCTGCTCCCACTCACCTGTACAGGTGACCACAGCATCCTCCTTGTGCCAACAGTCACTCTGTCCCAGGGGAGCATGCCAGCAGTCCCGCAGGTGAAGCTCACTACCCCTGCAGTTCACCTCAGCCAGATAGATGGTGCTGTTTCATCTTCCAAATGAGGAGTTTCCCCACTGCATTTAGTTGAAGAGAAGACATCTGTGCCTTGGAGTCTCAAATCCTGTTCCACAGCCTCAGGCCAGGAAACATGTTCAAGTGACTTTACAGAATGTGGCCATAAGTTGATAAAGTAAATCAGTTCTTAAATTGTTTCACAGGTATGCGCCACATAACAAGATAAGTGCTACATACACTTTAAAAAAAAATAACCAATCACGTCAGTGCACTGAACCAGAGTAGCCTAGCTGTATTCTGCATTGATGTTTCAAGCCAGGAAGAAAGAAAATAGACTGGAGCATAAAGTGGTAGCAGAGCGGTGGCTCTGTGACTAAGGATCTGTCCCTGTGACTGGAAGGTCGCCAGTTCAGATTCCACAGCTGGCAGAGGAATCCTACTCTGTTGGGCCCCTGAGCAAGGCCCTTAACCCTAACTGCTCCAAGGGTGCTATACAATGGCAGACCCTGTGCTCTGACCCCAAGGTTTGCTCCCCATCTGTGTCTTCACAGAGAAAAGCTGGGGTATGTGAAAAGATGAATTCTTAATGCAAGAAATTGTATAGGGCTAATAAAACAAAATTAAATGTCTGTTAATCAGTTTTATTTTGTTCTCTAGACCACTGGTCCCTCAGGTTAGCTGGAGGAGGTGCCTGCTTTGGGAGGGTTGAGGTTTATCACAATGGCTCTTGGGGTACAGTCTGTGATTACTCCTGTAACCTGCAGGATGCCCAGGTAGGCTCCAGACTCCCACTACCCTCTGAATAAGGAAGTGGCTCCTGTCACTTGAGAAAGCATTTAATCTCAAAAACACCTCAAATATGAGACCAACAGCAAAAGCTTTGTTTTTAACATGCTGTTGTATTGTTCCTGAAGCCCAAATAAGTGCAGCAAGTCAGTCATGTTCCCCCAAAACTCCCATTATTTTAGGTTTGATGAAAAAGTGCATAAAGACTTTTGTTCAGAAATCAGATTAACTACAGAGTGAAGGGTGTGGGTTAATTCTTTGTGCGATGGTTTTGGCCTTATGAACCTACCCCTCCCTTTTTTCCCTGCATACATACTTCCCAATTAACGGTCACTGCTAGTGGCAGAACAAGTTGTCACCTTTCTGTGCTTTCGGTCATTAGAAATATTACAGTCTTTGATAAAAAGACTTACTTCAGTCTCCTCATGTCTTAGTGCTTAAACTGAACCTAGGTACATTACCCCACTTACTACTCCAGCCGCCCCCCCAGCTGAAAAGGGGGAGGGGAGGGGGGTGATGATTCTCCAAAGTCCTCTGCTCCCTCCACATCCTCACTGGTGCTCTCAGCATCTTGTCCTGCAGCCTCTCTGTCCCCTGGAGCCCCCTCAGCATCTTCACTGGAGCTCTGAGGGTCTCCCTCCTCATCCTCAGTCCAGTCAGATTCCACACCCAGAGGACCCTCTACTGGTGCCACAGCCACCCGACTGCTGGTCACCAAGCTCCTGGTACCTGTGGACAAGCAGCACCCAGCAGTGAGGGATCTGCTTCAGCTGGAGACCCACAGTGATGCTACTCATCTAAACAGCCACTTTGCCCAGGAAGGGATCAGTTCTCTGTTGGGCAGAGATGCATCAACAAGGGATAGAGAACCAGACCCACCTTCATGCTGTCTGCCAGCACACCTGGACTCACAGCAGACACAGACCTCATGGTCACCATACAGCTCCTCCCACCTGGAGGAGAGGAGGACAGGTGAGGCCTCCACCTGGCATGTCCCAGAGCACCCTCAGCAGGCTCCTTGCAGAAGTACCTCTTAGCCTCCCTGTTGTAGGTGCAGGACTTGGTCCCTGCTGTTGCTTTAGCAGGAGCCACAGCCATGACAGTGCATGTACAGCTCAGTCACTTCATGCTGCAAGAGGGAAGGTCACAGCATTAAGGGATCAAGGCCAATAGAGGGACAGAGAAGGACCTTCTGCCATCAGTGAAGGCAAGCTGGCAGCTCTAGGCACTACAGCTGCCACAGTCTGGTTCACATCTAGATCATGGATGAAAAAAGCAGGCAATGGATCAGTAGAGCAAGAAGGCTGAGCAGCCTTTGAGAGTAGTACCTTCCTGGACAGCTTCTTCTGAAAGAGGAAGGCATCAATTGTGAAGCGGAGCACATCCTTCTGCTTGGAGGGGACAAACCTGGACAGGCAGCCATCTGCCTTGCTGTCCACCATGCACCTGGGGACAAGGACAAGGATGAACCCCTGCAGGCTCTCGGGGCTACTGCCCACCTCTCCTTCCAGAAGGGGCCGTACCCCAAGTTGTCGATCACAGGGAAACGGGGCTGGGAGTGCTGGTCCGGTTTCTCAGTTACGCAACACGAGTGGATGTACAGCCTCTGCTCTGCTGTGGCAAAGTAGGCAGTGGCCTGGAAGTACATGGGCTGACCCAGGAAGTACTCATCCTTAGGAGAGAGCCGGACCCAGCGGGCTGGAGAGAGAGAGAGGCAGCATTACACCTGCACACAGCACCCCCTGCAGGCAGGAGGAGCCACTCGCTCAAGGAGCTTACAGTTGGTGGTGAGCAGGACAAAGCTGTGCTTGTTCTTCAGGTCCTTGAAGAAGGTCCTTCTCCTGGTCCACGTGGGGACATAGCCAACCTTGTAGGAGTAGTGGAACCTGCAGGACAGAGGGGATGAGGGGCATCTGGACACTTTCCTAGCGGCTTCTCAGCAGCAGAGCCCTGCCTACCTGTTGTAGGATCATTTGACAGGCACAGAGAAGGGAATGAAGCAATGCACAGGTGCACTGGAGGAGGGCGGGGCATAGCGGAGAGTGTTGGAGTACACCAGGCGGCCCTGGACAACCTGCAGGGTCACAGAGGAAGGGATATTCCCAGGAAAGGCAACCCCGACACTAGCCCTACAGCTCACATCGATACACTGCCTGTAGATGAAGACCCGCTTACCGATCGCTCGGTGCCGCACTCGTGAAGCCCGTAGATGAAGTAGAAGTAACTGCGTGTTGTTCGGCTGACGCTGCAGTTGCCCAAGGTCACCTCCGATGGCCGACAGCTGAAGCCGAACAGGAGCCGACTGACCCTCACGTACATCCTGCTGAAGTCACACCACACAGCCACTCCTCGGGTGCCCCCGATGGCCGGGCGAGCCGGCTGCCGCCCCCGATGGCCGGGCGAGCCGGCTGCCGCCCCCGATGGGGAGGAAACAGGACGCTCTTGATGTAGGCGGGTAAGGGGCGGCTGCCGGCTTCGGGCTTCATCTTCTCCTTGTCGAAGTAGGGCGAGTGCGCGTCTCTGGACACGGGAAGGCGGCGAAAGTCGGGAGCCAAGGACTGCGAGTCGTTCTCGCTTGCAGACAGGTCTTCGGAGGACGCATCTGCCAGGTTCAAGTCCTCCAACTGGGCTGCGTCTTCAGGAGCCGGGAGATCGGTCTGGAGCGCTGATTCCCGAGAGTCCCAGCCAGCCAGCCGGCCCGGCGGAGACCAGTGCGGGGAGCCCGGCCCCTGTGCACAAGCACAGCATAAAGAGAAACGAGCGCATCGCCAAATTAACGTCCCGCTAAATTGCTACAGGAGTAAAATAAATAAACCACCAAACTGTGTTGAAGCAAGAGAGAATAAAGTATGAACGCGGTGACTAGGTTTTTATACTGGCAGGACCTGCTACCACACACCTGGTCACACTACCGCTCAATCAACACAATCAATTACATACAGAGACCCGGATTGTTCTCAGCGTCTAATTAGAACCTGCTTCCAGTCTGAGGCGGGACTCCGTGAAGCCGCCTGCACACTTTCCCGTGTGTATCTGAGCTCAGCGGAGGAGTTCCACGTAATTTCGACAGAATTAAATCACCCACAGGTGTAAAATTTGCTCAGATTAATTTATTGTTCAATTAGTTTCTAATTTACGAGGACAGTGTGTTAAACTCGCTGTCAGACAGAGTACGGAACATGCGACAAGTCCGTCCACACTTTCTTTTATCGAGGGGGCTGTTCTATCAACACGTACCGCAATGAAAATAATTTTCTATTTTTCATGTGTAATTGCATGTCATATTAAAATGTGTAATAAAAGCATTTCTTTGTTTTCCAGTAAAGAAATACTGATCAGCTTTTGACATGATCTGATAATAATTTGTCCGATTTTCCAGAGATTGCTTTTGCTTCGCAGCACTGAGAACCTACGGAAGCCCGTTTCCGCCAGGGAGTAAAAAAAAACGCACTATGGTATCTCTGAATTGTGACTTGGAATCATAGAATTGCGACCTAAAAACTCCGAATTTTGACTTTATCTCTCACTTTTGCGACTTCGAAAAAGCCCATATTTCATTGTCTGTCCTTTTGTTATTGTAACGGATTCGGGGTCTTGCTAGCTAGAACCCGAATCCGTTACAATAACAAAAGGACAGACAATGAAATATGGGCTATTTCGAAGTTGCAAATGTGAGATATAAAGTCGGAGTTGTGAGTTACTAAGTCGCAATTCTGAGTAACTTAGTCGAAATTCTGCGATACCATAGCGCGTTTTTTTGTAACTCCCTGGCGGGAACGAGCTTTCATACATTTCAATTAGTCTGATCAGTGTAGGACAAGTTAATGTAGAATCATTACTATGTCTGTCTCTTGTTTGTATATAAATGAATGTCTTTGACAACTTAATGTTAGTTTTTAATTTAGTTTTACGATGTAGGTCATGCGTTAACATATGCACGAGCATACGAAATGTCTCACTCCTGATTCAGCTCATGCTCCATAGGAGAGAAGAGATTCCTCCTGCTTCTCGTACAATCATATCAGAACAGAAGCCCGTGTCGCCCAGCTCTGATTCAAGAGCAACTCGCATCTTCAGCCCTTTTTTTATTCGTGATCCTAATTTTCTTTAGTTATGATCAATATTGAACTTTTTCTAAATAAAACGACAATAATCAAACATGCAGGCAGACTTTTAAAAAGTATTAGGAGCCACAGGAAAGTTATTGCTGCCCTCAAACCACATGTACTGCAGCTTGTGGCCACATGTTCCGGCTGTCAGCCTGTGTTACCATGTTAGACATATTACTGCTCCAGTACAGTAGTAAAAGAGGAAACGAATGCAAACACTGTTTAGGAAAAACACACACGTCTCAGGCCTTAACCATGACAAGGATGGGATTTGAACCTAGACGAGCAGAGCACAATGGATTAGCAATCCAAAAAATGACTCTTGTTTAATTTTCTTTTCGCTTGCTCGATTTGTAGTACGCTCCTCAATCCTTACAACCGATAAACAAAACGGCTTCATGTGCCACATCGTTCTGCTGCAGGTACGGTTTGTACCGTGTATTAGGCGAACCCGAATAAAATATTTCAAATATGTGAAGAATTTCATGAAACCTGAAAAAAGAAGATCACAGCCAATGTCAGCAATTCGGAGCCTGTAGCAGCTTTAACAGAACAAAACGATCTGAAGCCGCAATACTTTCATAGAGTGTATTGTGACACTCTAACCACGTTGTTGCTATTACTGCTACTTCTGCTGCAGTTGCTTTAAACTCTACTCAGCGGGCAAGTAAAGTTGTACAAGGAATAGACTACTTTGAGCCGTCCAAATTCCATTTTGTGAATTTAAGCTTTTTTTTATTAATAACAGCATTAGTAATACAATGCGTGCTCAGAAACGTTACTTATTAGCTCGTGAAGCAATAGTGTTTCGACAATTTGAGGTCTTCAAAAAGTAAACGCTGAAGTTTTTATACTTCCTTGTGAGCAGATCACCTTTGATTTAGAAAAGGAAAACTTACTCCCCTGTTGCTTTTATTGCAATATCTGAATCGAGACCCAAGCGCTAAGAAAGCTGAATAACGCAAAAGTCATAAACCCGATTTTAATGTAGATACACATGTTCTAATGCAGCCTTCATTACAAGACAGTCTATTTCTCGAAAGCGTGTAATGTGAAAAAGAGAAAAACGAAAATATATGGATGACAATATTTAAAAGATGAAGATTTTACTTTTGAGAAATTGTCATTTTATGTATCTAGACGCTTTTCAACCACTGCTTTTAGAACTTTGCTGTGCTTCCTGAATCATTGTCAGTGTTATAAACTGGGTGTGGAAGTAGCGATCACTTTGTAGAGCAGTTGATAGACTGGAGCTGTTCAGACTACTCTTGTTATTTCTCAAATGCTTCCATCATTTTTTTCACGCTAGGACGCGAGTGTGCACATGTGTTTGGTTTTCGTTTCACTGATTTTCATTGAAGATTTGGGAATTAACGACGAAAGAATCAGTTGCCTCGGAAAGCAGAAGCTTTGGTTCTCAATGATCTTGAAGACACGCCCATGTAGAGCAGCGTGTGATGATTCGTACTATAAAAGACCAAGTGCTCAAAGTGACGTCTGCGTTTACCGTTGAAACTTTTCATCTCGGGCGCACTTTTAGAAAGCAAAGATGGAGCAGTTGTGTTGAACCACAATAAGACAGCCGAAAGCAGAGTGGCGCAGTGAAGCGTGCTGGGCCCATAACCCAGAGGTCGATGGATTGAAACTGTTCTCTGCTATGTGCATTTCAAGCATGACTGATAAGCACACCATCAGGTTCACCATCATCTTTAATGAAGTGCATCCCTGAGTGCATTTGACCCACCAGCCCTTTGTTTAACAGAAGGACACGTTACTGTTGCTTGTCCTTTCTGGGGGCGCTGTGGGGTAGGTTCCTAACACCCCCGCCACACGTTGTGTGTTCGAATCCAGCTGGAGCCGCAACTCACGTGTTTGTAGTTAAATAAAATACTGTCATTTTCCTGCTAGCTGGTAGTATTTCTTTTGCACTGACCAAGAGTAACCAAGAACTTCATTTCATCTTTCGCAGGCTGTAATCTACAGAAAAGGAACTGAATACACTTCTGTTGTTTTTCTCCATTTTTTCGTTAAAAGGAGGAAAATCACTGGCATTTTCCTGCGGTATTTCTTCTGTCCTGATCAGCAAGACTTGTATTTTATCTTTCATAAGTTGTTTGAATTTCTTGAAGTTCAGAAACAACTTGTTCCAGAAAACAAATGAACACTTGCTTCAAAGTAAATCAAGACGTATGTCTCTCTCGCTGTGTGTGCTCTTATCTGTCCATCTCTCTTTCCTCTTCTCTCACTCTGGCAGTCTGTGCAGAGTATCTGAAGGGGATGTAACACCACTTGGCAAAGAAGAAAAATTCTCAGAGGCAGAATAAAAAATCATTATTCTCTTCTCAGTCAGATTCACACTCAGACAGAAGCTCAATGCTGTACTGCTCTCTATCCTCACAATCCAGAACCAGAAGATATTCAGACAATCAGTGCTGCTACATGAACAATATCAGACAGAACAGCCTGGACTCAAGTCACATTTTCCCCATTTCTCCTTTCTCCCAGCCCTCTTAGAGACATAAAAGAGCTCCTGGTTCTCCTCTCTGTGAACTGGGCCCAGGGGTCACTGATCTGGCAGCTGTGGGCTCTGTTCCAGGGCAGAAGCAAGAAGCTTTTATTAACTCTTTCCAGAACTTCCAGCCCTTCAGTATTACTTTCTTTACTGTATATCAGCCTCCAAACATGATTTTTAAGTGTTTTATAACACAAGTGATTGTGGAATTATTTTTGTATTTATGTTATTAACACCAGTATTGACACTCTGATCAGTATATTGATTATTAGTAGCCAAAGGCCGATGGTCGTGACTAAAATAGTGACCAGTTGACCAGTCTGTAGCTCTGAGCAGTGGGACTCAGATCACGCAGAAGAAGATCTGTCTGTGTGTGATTCCACACCAGCCCTGGGATTCAGCTGCTCTCACAAGTGTCTCACAGACAGTCTTATAAATGTACAATTAGATGAAGTCTTGTTACAGTTATAAAGTTAAGTGAAATAATCAGATTACCTATAGAAGTGAGAGCTTGGTGGAAATAAAACCAGTATACACCTCCAGGATCAGGAGTCTGATCCTCTTGGCTCTTTTACTCTGAAGATTCGTGTAAAACCCTTAAAAGCGCTTATTTCAGGGACTTGTGCTCGTTCTCTACTGCTCCACACGGGTACGCTTTGTAACGCATTAATCTGTGAAGTAAACTATTTTTTTTCTGTTTAATAATTTTCATTCCTCGGTTTGTCGCTCTCCTTCTCCAACTGTTATAAATCGCCTCTCTTCACAGCCCGGTTTAGTTTTTTTGGAGATGTTATATTTGTATGAAAACCAGGAGTCTCCTCCAGCAGAGATGCGCTATTTTTTAAAACTTTTTTTATTAAACGTATAGAATTTACAAATTTAACTACAACCAGAAGATTAAGAAACATGTACAAGAGAAAAAAACACAACAGAAAAAAAAACATATAACCACCAGAGGTAATGAAGTAAATTATGTGATCAAATTGTATTTTTACATATATCATGTTTTCCTTGCTTTATTATTTCTCTGTTATTTATAGAATTTAAATAGTGTTTCAACATGCATGCGTTTCCTGTATAAAATAAAAATCAGCACTCACTTTTTTACAAAACAAAAAATAACGCTTTTCTTTTTGCAACATTTCGAGTACCTCTAGCATTCATGAAAAAGACACACAAAAGCAGCAGAGATGCGCTCTGCTCTGTCAGAATAAGCGCTGTGACGTCACAGACACCAGCACGGAGCGCACGGAGAAGAGTTATTGATCACTTATCTATCGACAACCAATTATTTAAACTGAAGAACCGTAGAAAAATCGATTAACTTCACCGATTGGTGAGTACTGATTCTTTTCTTGACCCTGTTTAAGTATCTAGAAAACAGTTAATAAAGACTGTATCAACCATAGTGCGTTTAGGGTTAATAATGTTCAATCCGAAATTAAACAATGATTATTCATATTATTATTTAGGTAACTGTATCCTAGAGCTAGAAAATGATATTTCAAGTTCATAAATGTATGTAAGTAACAGTTTAAATGCATTTTTCCAGTGTTTATAAATCATAAGAATGGTAACCACGGCGACAGGCGCCTCGTCACTGCACGCGTCTAAGTGTCTCGCATTTGTCACAGAGAGCGGTGTGACGTCACGAGCAGCAACTAATACTAATATCAGTGTCTTCATGTTAATATTAGTGAGATTACAACTGGTAGTTTTAATGCTAGTATTCATGTGAGTATTAATGACAGTGGCACTGATTGTTTTAGTTTTAATGTTCATATTCATGTTAATATTAATTATAATTATAGTGTTACTGTTGTAGTATTAGTAGTATTTATATTTGTGTTATAGTGTATCTGTAGGTAAATGAGTTTGTGGTATCTGTGCGTGTGTGGGTGCGTTTCTGGAAGTGTGTGGTGTCTGTGTGTGTGGGCTGTGTGTGTGTGAGTGTGTAGGTATGTGTCTGTGAGCTTGTTGTGTCTGTTAGTGTGTGAGCGTGTGGGGTCTCTGAGTGTTTGGTGTCTATAAGTGTGTGTCTATGAGTATGCATAGTGTCTATTTGTTTCTGTGAATGCATGCCTGAGAATGTGTGTGTATGGTTTGTGTCCGTGAGTGTGTGGTGTCTGTCAGTGTGTAGTTTTATATTTGTAAGTGTATGTGTGGGCATGTCTGTCTGTGTGTGTAATGTCTATGTGAGTATTAATGATGATAGCATTACTGATAATTTTAGTTTTAATGCTAGTATTTATGTAATATATGTGATACTTATAGTGTTAGTTTCAGAGTATTAACACTCATCATCATCATGTTAGTTTTCATGAGAGTATTACTGTTATTATAAGTATTATTAGTCTAGTAGTAGTTTTTGTCAGTGTTAGTAACAATGATAGTGTACGTTTTGGTGATTGTGTTACTGTTGTAATATTAGCAGTATCTGCATTAGTGTTAGTGTCACGCCCTCTGCAGCCAGAGGGCGCTCCTTCTCTGTCCTGTCCCTAGTTTCCGGTCTGCTGTCCTTCCTGTCCCTCTCTTCCTTGGGCTATATATTTCCGGGTCTTGCACTCTGTCCTGGCTCAGCAATGACCTTCGGATGTCCTGAGACCCGCCTAGCACCAGGGCGCCCCACGTCCGCTCCCTGAGGGCATAGGTTTCTATACGGCATTCCTGAACTCTTTGCACTAATGAGCCCGGGCCTTTTTCCCGTCTCGCCGCTACGCATATGGGTCTTGTTCTGCTCTCCTGCTCCCCACGGTTAGTCCCTTTGGACGTCCGTGACAGTTAGTTATAGTGTGTCTGTACCTAAGAGTGTATGTAGGTGTCTATGTGCGTATATAGTGTCTATTTGTGTATCTGTGAGTCTGTGAGTGTATATATGTGAGTGTGTGAGTGTCTTATTGTGTGTATAAATGTGTGATGTGTCTGTGAGTGTAAATGTGTGTGAGAGTGTAGGTGTACAGTATATCTGTCAGTGTGTGTGAATGTGTGTGTAGGTGGGCTTGGGTTCCACTGATGTGTCTGACAGAAGTGACCCATCAACAGGTGTTGAGTTCCAGAGCCGCTTGCAAATAAAAACACTTTCTAGAGTCCAGGCCAACTTCCAGAGAGCTGTGAGTTCTCTGTTTTTATCAGTATTAGTAATAATGACAGAAGTAATTCCCACGCAAATGATTATTAACCAAGACAGACATCAGAAAATATTGCCTTTGCAATGATGTCACTCCTCTTCTTCATGAATTTTCTTTAATGACAGGACATTTCTCTGTCTGAGCGCCTGCTGCAAATAGTGTGACTAGCCATTTCTCTCCAATATTTTCTAGTTCAGTTATTTATCGCATATGGAATATTATTCTCATTAAGAATATTTTACCTGCAAAGTCACAGTGAAACTACTACGGCGAATGAAAGTTTTATGGGTGGAAAACATTCAAAAGACTTAATGCTCCAGGGAAGGTTTGAACACACAACCTCATTATAACTCCACTGTGCACAGCTATATGCATACCACACACTGACCAACTGTGCCACTGGACCTCCGTAAGGCAGGCTCCTACACTGATTGTAAAACTGGCACAAACGTAGGGCGAAACAGGGTTTTGGCTGTGGATATATCTCCCCATGGGGGAAAGGGACAGTAAAATAGTAAGGTAAATAAAAGATACTGAAATATACAGTATGTGCTCACTGTAATGTAGGAAGAGGTGGTCAACAAGCAAAACAGCTTTGTGGATAATGTGAAGTGACATTGTTTTGTGTCAATTAGCCCACGAATTGTGCTTCATGTGCCTTAAGCTGTGCAATTTGTATGGTTGTTGAATGAGATTGGTTTCTTCACAAGCCCGGTCAATTGCCAGAGGAGAGCTTTCCGACACACACCTTCATGAAGACTCTCTTTAAGATGATTACACCTTTCATTGTCAAGTCGCCTCCTTTGCATACAATAGTAGCATCAACACTAAGAGAAAGGATGAGAAATGGCATTTATCAAATGATTGCAGTGTTTGTTTGATGAGGATCCTTGTGTGCTGAACTGGCCTCTGGAGAAGTGTAGTGCAGTAAAGGAGAAGATTTGTGTCACTCAAGGCTGTAACGGAACAGAACAATACAATTACAATACTTTTATGAGAGTAAATAATACTGGTGCATCACAGTCCTTATAATGGTGAAAACAGGAGCAACTTCTCTACAGTTTTGACTGAAGTATTTAAACAGCAAGAAATAATATCACTATGCAATTAATTAATGCAATTGAGCTCCTCTAAATGTTCTAGTCTGATGAAACAATGTATAGAATTAGGTGACAATATCAGAATTCATTCAAATACACAAGATTAATTTTCAGCAGCAAAAATACACTTGAAAATATTTTACAAGAAAGAAACCTTACATTCATCTTAATCAACATTCACCCTCTACATTAGCAGAGAACAGTAGGACAGTTAGTTTGTGTCACTGGACACTCTGTCACAGAGGCTGATCTCTTCAGACTTCAATGAGTCTTCCAACTTGTCGTAGCTGTTGAAGAAGCACCTGTTGAATCTCAACCGAGATTTCCTGAGAAATCATTCAGCGAGCGATTCCTCCCTCTGGACTCTGCACTGAGCTGAAAGCTGTGCGAATTCCTCACTGTATGTCCTGTACTGTTACATGCGCTCTTGTGTAGATTATCTACTTGGAGAAATGTGACAGGAACACATCGAACTTTTTCCATATGTGAAGGAAAATGCTAAAGAGCCTGAAAACTTTGAACATTTAAGTTTGCGTGCTTTATATACTGTATATTCTTTACTATACTTTACTTTACATACGTGGGGTGGAGCAGTGGCTCTGTGGCTCAGGATCTGTGCCTGTGGTTGGAAGGTTGCTTGTTCAAATCCCTCTGCCAGAAGAGGAATCCTACTTCACTGGGCTCCTGAGCAAGGCCCTTAACCCCAACTGCTCCAGGGCACCATACAATGGCAGATCCTGTGCTCTGACCCCAGGCTCTCTCCTTATCTGTGTGTCTCATGGAGAGCAAGCTGGGGTATACAAAAAGATAATTCCTAATGCAATAAATTGTAAAGGGTTAATAAAGTGATGTTATTATTATTATTCCTTACAGCAGAGCAAACAAATTGTTACAAAAAACACCAGCTAATGTCCACCAGCGGAATTCACATTAATATACTGTAAAGTGCTGTTACTTGGGAGTGTTAATCTACCGATAAATTAAGCAAATGGCATTTATAGTAACAATCTGTAACAGATCTTTTCAGTTCGTTGCTGTTCCTCTGACTTGGTGAGCCTTTGGAATTTTAAAACAGCTTTTTGCTTGCTTCTCATGTTGTCTGTGTACCAGTTCATTAAGAGCCGCACTATCACTGTGTCGTGTGTGGTCCTACAGAACTACACAGCTATCTACTGGAGTCGTCTTCTGTCCATTGCAGTTGAGAACAGATTTAATACGGAGCTGCGCAGAAATTTCTGCGGCAAATATCGCTGCAGAACTAGCCCGTGCACAACAACGAAGAGAAAAAGAAATACCAAACGGTTGCCCATAAGAGGGAAAAATAGAAATTAATTGTTCAAACAATTACAACACTCGTCCTCTTACAGTGGTCTCATGTTATTTTTCTTGCCATAAGAACAGTGGGATTGTTCAACTGTATTGTTCCCCAAATGGTTGAATAGTAATAATAATGATAATAATAGTGGTGGTAGCTGATCGTTCTTGTCCGTGGCCGAGTGACCTGTGTGAATACAGTATGTTGATTTATTCTCCTCAATGCATCGCTTTAGCAATTCAAAGAGTGTGGGTTTTAACCCATTCAGTGCTTATTTCAACTAACGCCATGTTCCTTTTTCTAGGTCTTCAAATAGTTTACAATGTAGAGGTATCTTTAGTAATAAGAAAAAAGCTGCACCTCGGAGATCCATCTCACTAAAGCAGACTTCTTAAAGTGCACTTATGAGCTGTAGAACCAGAAGGAGTTCTCTCTCCTGGATATTAAACATGCAGATAATGAAATCAGTGATTTTTGATTTCTGCAACCTTCCAATAAATACATCTAAGACATGTAAAAAACTCATTGTGCAGCTCCAGTGGCACAGTTTGTCAGTGCATCATACTTATATAGCAGTACATAGTGGAGTCATGCTGAGGTTGTGAGTTCAAGCCTGTGGCAGTTTTGCCTGTGATTTCAGCTGTGGAAACTTTCTGTTGGATTTAGGTTGGTTCTTCTGTTACTTTTTCCGCTCGATGGAGCTTTATTAATGCAGGTACATCTGCTTCCTCGGCATTTTATTTTATCGCTGCTCACAAACCAACATACTGCAGACACCTCTGATACTGTCACTGCTTGTGGGCCACGTGTTCCTGCTGTCAGCCTGCTATACCATGCTCATGCGCGTCTAGAAACATTACTGCTCTAGGACAAGAGCGAACGACTAAACGAAATCGCACCCACTTTGAAAAAATCACGTTTGACAAACCATAGGATGAATAAGAATGGGATTCTTTTGTTGTTTGAGTACATAAATCAAAGACACTACGTTCAGCATATTCACATCAGGCACTCGGACAGAGATAAACCCAGAGAAATCTTCTCACATTTTAATCTGTAACTGCAGGATTCAACAAATTGTTAATTATCTCAACTTCACTTACAATTTTTAAACAATTTACAAAGCCCACAGTGGATGACATTTGGTTCCGGCACACATCAGTTGCTTGGAATATCATTGTAATATTTAATTTGCTTTCCCGTCACACCACTTTTATTAATAATGAAGTTTATCAATACACGTTTGTTTAAAACATGTCATTTATTATTGATACAGTTTCATTCTGTCTTTATTAGGAGCTGTATCAGAGCTAATGCATGTAAAGCCTTAAGTATGTGATAGTGAGAGTTCAGTTATCCCAGGGAGTGAAGAGAACCGAAATTTAGTAAATCCATATTTTAATAGAGTGTAAATCTTCAAAGTGTTCTGTCACTTCAAAAGCAAATTACAGGAGCAGGGATTGAAGCCACATAGACATTTGCTTATTGGGCTTAAGACCAACACCTTAACCACTCAGCCATCCCGAAAAACAGTTTCAGCTCTTTGTTACACAGTTCATTGAATATATATGTTCATTGAATATATTAATTTAATATATTTGTTATATTTTTGAATGGAATGGGACTGTACACTGGTGGTTCCCAGGGGAAAACAGGGTTATTGAGCCATTGGGTATTCTGAGAATAAATTGGGTGGGTGAATGTAACCGTGTGGTAAAGTAAAACAGTCTTCTTAGATGAAGCGCTACAGATGCAGCCCCTGAAAGTGTATAAGTGTATTTATAGTACTGCTGACGCAAATGGAGCCTCTACATCAGACCGAAATGCGATGTGTTTGCTTAGTTGTGCATAGGATCTCCTCATGAATCTGTCTCATTCATCAGTGGAAATAGAAGCCGTCACTGTAAACTCGGACATGATGTTCCGCAGATGTACAGTGTGCCTTTCCTCTTGTTGTATTCAAGAGTACTCACTGTGTGAGCTCCTCACTGTGTTTCCTTTTCTTTTCCTGTGATTATCTATGTGGAGTGTGGTGACAAAATAGTCTTGAACATTTTCGGTTTGTGAAAGGAAACGCTAAAGAAAATACAAGTGATTAACTTTTAAAATATCAACAGTACAGCTAGAAGAGTGGAAGATAAAATACGATTTATAATTAAATTCACAATACACAAACGCCCGAACAGGGACTTGAACCCTGGACCCTCAGATTAAAAGTCTGATGCTCTACCGACTGAGCTATCCAGGCTCTGGACAGTGAATGACACTGTCGTGATCCTCGGAAGTCACATGTCTCTTCTTGTGCCAAAGCGCAGTCAAGTACAGTACCTGACCCGTCTGGAATGTCTACTGACAGACTTTATCCAGAAGCGACGGCACCACTCCCAGTAGAATGAGTGAGAAATACAGCATGACATGGGGAGGTAAGGGGCTCCCACAATTCATCTTTCCTCACATTACTGATTTTTTCAATAGCATTTTGACCTTTTTTCACATTCAGATTTTTTCGCATTTAATAAGATCTTTTAATCAACAACATTAAGAACGAAAACAAATGGAACATTTTTTGGAACAACAATTAAAAAAACTTTCAATGCCTTGGTTCTATAAGTGTGCACACTTTTTTGTTAAAAATTAAAAAACATTTTGTTAAAATTCAATAAATAGTCTATCAGCAGCAAGAAATTATTCTGAAAGTAAGATTTTTTATATCATAAACTGTAAGACACAAAGAGAGTTTACAGGTCGTATCCTTCGCTTTGTCTTTTAAATTAAGCGTTCGGGATTCAAACCTGTGTTCGGACCGTTGTGTTTCTTGAATTTCTTGTAATCATCAAATGTCGTTGTTTGGTCCATCAGTTTTTTTCTCGGTTGTACAATGGAATTCACGCAGTTTTCAGCTCAGTGTGGAGTCCAGGGGTAGGACTCGCTCACTGTATGATCTCTCAAGAAATCCCGGGTGAGATTCAAAAGGTGTCTTCTTCAACAGCCACGACACGTCTGAAGACCTCTGGATTTCCTGAATATGACATAAAATTAGTTCAAATCATTTGGTAGTTAACAGAACTAAATGCTTTAGAGGTACATTTAAAACAGCAGAGCAACACCGTAGCACTTCGAGTGTGCCTGAGTTTAATTGTGTGAACTTGGCTCTCTATTAACATGAGCAAAGAGTTCACATTCAACAGAAGATTGCAATGTGAGCACAGAAATATAAAGCACCTGGAGATGCCGGGACCTCATACATGCAAAGCATGCACTCTACCACTGAGGTATATCCCCAACAGACTTATTAACGGAACTGAGATGTGCTGATGCTCACTGAACACAATCCACCACTAACGAAGGATGCCTGCAGTTTCCCACTTTTGTGTTTCCTCTACTACAGAGTAAATTTATAGGAATGAAGAAATAAGGAAGGAAAAATAACCGCATCGAAGCTTCCAGAGATTGGTTAAAATGAATCCGTTATTTTTATATCCAGTCACACGGGCGACGATGATTGATTTATCGACGGGGAGTGCTTTTTTACCTCCTCACTCGACTACCTTGATTAAACTATGCATAGAACAACAGCAGTACAGATGATTTTCATGGACCGACTTGTTTTGTACAACTTGAGTGATAAAGTCCTGTCTGCAAATATTGTAGAAGAACGAAAAAGGGAGAAACAACGCTCCAACCACATGAATGGTAACAGGAAGGATCATGTTATTTAATATGTCCTTTGGAGATCCCTTGTCAACGCACACAGGTGTTAGAGCTGGACAAATAATTGATAGTGGTGTTTGTAAACAATCATGAAACATGTTATTTCTAAACCAGGAAGAAAGGAGCAGACTTAAACTTTAAGAGACAGAAACAACACCTTATCACAGCTAACATTAATTAAAATGACATCACAATAAAAGAGCGGAGCCTTGAGTGAATCAAATTAGTTTTCATTGGACGTCTGTCTCTTCATAACTTTGTAGGTGAGTGGGAGGATTGCGGAAATGTGCCGGTGTTTCTCAGAAGTGCGTTGGTGGTATAGGTACCTTCTAAATAATTGAGTCGGGTTTGAATCCCGGTAAGTGCATCCCCAAATCTTTTCAAGAAAATCTGTGATCCGGTAACATATCTTTTGAAACTAGCATTCAAGGTAGGATACGTGTTCTTAAATACCAAAAAACTCTACAAGGAAAAAGCAGATCTCTGTACACAAGACGGCAGTGCGATCTTAGAATTCCTGTGTTGTTAATGGATTCAGACTCCTTCTCAGAGGTCTTTGCTCGCAGAATAACTTTGCAGCTGAGGAAGAGCACCCCGGAAAATACCAAACACAACCAGCGAGCGTGTTGGTTGCTCTTGCTCTTAATGCAAGAGCTGTTTTTTTTAATCATTATTAACCAAAAGCAGCAGCACAGGTAGGTCGCATTTGTGATTATGTCACTTCTCTGCTTCAGCAAGGTCAATAAAAGACTCTGAAAGTAGTAAAACAAAACTGAACTCAAAATCATATTAGGAATTCTGAGCGATATATCCATACAGGTAATCCAATAAGAATGTTGAAATATTTGAATATCATCTCTCTATATATTTCGCTGCTTTTTACCAGGAGTAAAACTATTGGATTGAAGGAATGCTAACCGCTGGGTTAAAATGTATTGTTGTTATTTGGAGAAATCTGTAAACTCGTGATCTTATATGTTTTAAAAGACAGCACAGGAAAAAACGACAGTGCTGACTATTTTCCGGAGACGGAGCACTGATGACCTATATGAGCTGATTGATAAAGCCCACCCAGTGAATACTCTAGCAGAACGTCAAAGAACATTCACCTCTGTATCTAAAGAAACCACAGGAACAACATCAGGAAGCACAATCAATTCCCCTTTTAATTTTTTCCTGTAAGGTATGCAATGTGAATTCATGAAGTTAATCCTCTGATCTCTTTTGAGCACGAACAAAGTATTTCTGATGGAGCGCTATGTTCAAAGATAAGCTATTACCCCTGCCAACGATTCGGCGTGAAGAATTAAAAGTTTCACAGACAAAAGCAGCTCACCACCACAGCCAATAGTAAATGTACTTGCCAGTACACTATCATGTGCACTGCCTCAAAAGTGATCTCGGCAGATGTTGTTCCCTACATAAAGCTGAACGTGCCAAAGAGAATTTCTGTTGAGAAAACAAAATATTTTTTCTGCCTTGATGTTAAGCCTGTCTTTTAGAAAGTCTATCTCTAAACACCTCCTGCAGCCTAACAAAAAGCGCTTTTACTGATCGTATTGCAGGTCTTAAAACACTAACATTTGGCAGCGGTGAGATTCGAACCCACGCCTCCAGAGAGACTGGAGCCTAAAATCCAGCGCCTTAGACCGCTCGGCCACGCTACCTTCCTCCATATCCATCTTCCTCACATTGCTGGTTTGGAAAATGCCGAGGGCTTCAGCTCTTGTCGTCGGATCTAATGATATCATGACATGTGGAAGTGACTGCACCTTCATCTTCCGAGATGCTTTCAATAGCACAAATGCTACTTTCACCGGCACAAACAGCAATAACAAAAGAGGTGGGTCTCATCCTTTGTGCTGTTTGTAGGGGCGCAACTCTATGTCGATCTACTGACTTGAAGAGCAAAAATCAAAATCCTCTGCTATTACTGTTGCTTTTTTCATAGTTTCTTTAAATCCTTCATTTGAACATAGATTTTGAAGGATATTGATGATAATACCACATAAATTGTGGTTTTCTTGTGATCGCCAATTTTTTTCAAATACCAGCCTTTTTTACAGTTCCTTGCGTGTTTCAGAAGGTATAATAGCCCCCCTTGCATCCTCAGCTAACATATTTTAAAATTACAATAGATTATACAGCATGCATGTTTACATTTATATTAAAATTAAAGTAAATATACCAGAATACATACAGTGCTAACCCAATAATTCTTGTCAGGTTCTCCAACAAATCTGCATTGTTATTCTAACATGTTTCAGCTGAGGGTGCAACAGGAGTATAAATGAATTTTCCCACCAGCCATTCAAAGACCAAATTCCATGAGTGAACATTATTTTCACAGAAGTTGCCGGCATTGGACTTTGCCGGTGGTAATGAATTATGTGCACAACTGTTGTAGTAGTTCCTTCTTGAAATTCGACACGTGCAAAGCACTCGTAATATCATAGGTGTTAAAGTTCGCTGAGTCTATTCGAGTCATGGTGTGTATCCCTGCCTATCATTGGGAGACGGGTAGCTTTTTTACACTCAGATTCCAATCTTCAATGTTTTGTGTGAGAGCTTACATAACTTTCATTTTCTCACATTTTCTGACGACTGTTCCAAAGGGGCACCCTGTCAATTCTGAATACTTTTCAAAAATCTGCCTGCATGTTTGATTATTGTCATTTCATTTCGAAAAAGTACAATATTGATCATAACTAAAGAAAATAATGATCACGAACAAAAAAGGGATAAAGATGCGAGTAGATCTTGAATCACAGCTGGGTGACACGGGCTTCTGTTCTGATATGGTTGTACGAGAAACAGGAGGAATCGCCAATCTCCTATAGAACATGAGTTGAATCAGGAGTGAGACATTTCGTATACTCTTGCATATGTCAACGCCTGACCTACATCGTAAAACTAAATTAAAAACTAACATTAAGTTGACAGACATTCATTTATATACAAACAAGAGACAGACCAAGTAATAATTCTACATTAGGTCAGGTGGGTAAACCTGAACTAACTAACTAATAAACCTATTAATAATTTTACATTAACGTCTCCTACACTAACGTGACCAGACTAATTGACATGGTCTGATTCAGAGCCTGTGCAGTTCGTGCTAATTAAAACAAGGACAGTTCTGATCCCTCATCACCGAACTGAGCACAAGTTCAGCTGTTCTCCAGTTTTGTTACGTATGGTTTTTCATTGCAATTGAGTTCAGAGCTGGAGCTGATCTCCAGACAGTACAGTGTTTTGGGTAAGTTGTCGAAATTCGCATGAGGCTGCAGACAACTTACCCAAAGTGTTTTCTATAGCTTTCAGGTGCAGTTCATTTATATAAAAGAATGTAAGTGGTATAAACTCAACAAGCCAGACGGCAGTCGAACCTATAATTTTCTGATGCGAGGCCTGACGTGTTACTCATTACGTCACTGACCCTGCTATTGAAGGGCTAAAAAAACACGTTTTCTACATTTTTGTCTGTTTAAAAATCACTCTAAAAAAGACAAAGGGTTTGTGTGTCGTGCTAAAATTCCGCTTCATTTCGAACGCAAATAAAAATCGTTTTGTTCCAAGAAATCATACATTTGTCACATCCTTCATACTATACTTCTCTCTTGTATTAGTAAAGCATTTTGATTTAAACTGAACAATATATGAATGGTTTCATCTATACACTTACACATAATAAGTATACGAATAAATACTTGGAAGAAGCCGCAGCTCAGGTATTAGAGAGATTTAAAATCAGATCGGAGGATTTAGAGTCCAGAGTGCAAACCAACAGCTGACACAGGTCTTTTATAGAAACGTTTTGATTTCCTCTACTTTGTCCCCGTGACGTCATTGTCCTGCTCGCAGCCGAGCCTGACACACGTCTGGTTTTTGTCGCTGGGCGCACACCCTGCGGTCCATGCGGGTCCTAATACCCCAGTACAATGACGGGAACACTAAACTGTAAACAGGTGCCGTCCTTCGGCTGAGACGTAAAACCGAGGTCCTGACTCTCTGTGATCATTCAGGAGAATGGTGGTGGTGGAGGGGAGTCCCTGTCACGCCCTCTGCAGCCAGAGGGCGCTCCTTCTCTGTCCTGTCCCTAGTTTCCGGTCTGCTGTCCTTCCTGTCCCTCTCTTCCTTGGGCTATATATTTCCGGGTCTTGCACTCTGTCCTCGCTCAGCATTGATGTTCGGATGTCCTGAGACCCGCCTAGCACCAGGGCGCCCCACGTCCGCTCCCTGAGGGCATAGGTTTCTATACGGCATTCCTGAACTCTTTACACTAATGAGCCCGGGCCTTTTTCCCGTCTCACCGCTACGCACGTCCGTGACAGAATGCTGAGCCACCTACTGACCCCGCGAGCGGCGTTTTTTTTTTTGTCTTGCCGCAGTTTTTTTTTCTTGTTCTCTGGGCTGTTTTTTTTTCAGTTCCTCTATTCTTATCACTGGATATCACTCCGATCTTCCGTGCCTGTGAGCGGGTCCTGTACCTGGCTTTCCTCGGGTAGATCACTCCGATATCAGTGATTGAATGTTGAGCTGGCTTGCCTATTCTTATTACTGGATATCACTCCGAGCTTCTGTGTCTGGAGCGGGTTCTCGTGCCTGGCTCTTCCTGGTCTTGCTCTCTCCGATATCAGTGATAGAATGGTAAGCTTTCTGCCGTTCCTCCATTCTTTTCGCTGGATATCACTCCGGGCATCTGTGTCTGTGAGCGGACTTCAGTCTGGCTTTCCTCAGGTTGTCCACTCCGATATCAGCGTTAGAATGTGAACGTGCCCATTTGCCGTTCCTCCATTCTTTTCGCTGGATATCACTCCGGGCATCTGTGTCTGTGAGCGGACTTCGGTCTGGCTTTCCTCAGGTTGTCCACTCCGATATCAGCGTTAGAATGTGAACGTGCCATTTGCCCAGTCTGCGGTATTTTTCCCCGGGATTTTTGTGTTTTTTTTCTTGTTTTTTGCCTTTTGTTTTGATTTTTTTCTTCCTGGTTTCCCCTCCTTTTTGGTCCCCCCTGCTCTCTGTGTCTCGGAACTTTGGTGCCTACCTGTTTTTGGTTCCTATCTGTCTTGTGTGGTTTGTCACCCTGGTCTTTCCCAGCTTTTTGTCTGTTGAGTTTGTGCTTGTGTACTTTTTTTGTTTTAAGTCTACGGAGCTTTTCTCTACCGCCCCTTCCTCCACCCAATAAAGATTTATACCCCGGAGGAAGGGGTAGCTCTCAGCCGTGGATTCCCGGAGGTTTCCTTTCAGTTAAATGAGGTTTTTCCTCCCCCCAGTGCTGTGCAGCTTATTTATTTGTTTGGGCGTCGGGAGCCGCCCATGAAGGGGGGGGGTACTGTCACGCCCTCTGCAGCCAGAGGGCGCTCCTTCTCTGTCCTGTCCCTAGTTTCCGGTCTGCTGTCCTTCCTGTCCCTCTCTTCCTTGGGCTATATATTTCCGGGTCTTGCACTCTGTCCTCGCTCAGCATTGATGTTCGGATGTCCTGAGACCCGCCTAGCACCAGGGTGCCCCACGTCCGCTCCCTGAGGGCATAGGTTTCTATACGGCATTCCTGAACTCTTTACACTAATGAGCCCGGGCCTTTTTCCCGTCTCGCCGCTACACATATGGGTCTTTTTCTGCTCTCCTGCTCCCCACGGTTAGTCCCTTTGGACGTCCGTGACAGTCCCCATTACCTGTAAAGCGCATTGAGTGGAGTATCCAGAACAGCGCTATATAAGTGTAAGCAATAATGATTATTATAATTATAATGTAAAATGCAATAAAAAAAATCAAACTTTGATTCAAAATAGATTAATGTAAAACTGATAAACCTAATGCTTTTTTCAGGGCTATATCTACTTTTTTTAAAAAGCGAAGTCTGTTGCGATTGTGAAAGTTAGAGAATGTGTTCCAGCGGGTGCCTTCATATCATGAGCGTCAGTCTCGCCCATAGCTGCGAGAAGGTTAAAAGCGCACAAGTGATCTGTAGACGATGTTCGGGGAAGAAATAATTCTGTTTTCAGCACAGGAAGTGAGAATGAGCTCAGCACGGCTCCCAGCAGAATCCATTCTGGTTTGGTTACTGTTAGACTGTGCGTCTGAGGCTCTTTGGATCGCAACGTAAAAAAAACAATTGCTCACATCGTGTGACTTCCACGACAGGAAGGAAAGATATCACTTTAAAAAATCAGAACTGAAGATTTGGATCCTGGGCCTAAACTTAAAAATAAACAGAGTTTAACGACAAATTGATTCCAGTTGTCAGATCACGTATACGCATACCTTAGCTTTGTGTAACAATCTGAAACTTTCAGGTACCATAAATAATATTATTGCTAAACATATGCCATTCTAATCTGCAAGCGACCAGAATATAGAATACAAATTTTTGAATAAAAATGCATTAAGTCCTGTTCCACACCTGCATGCTTTGGAAGCACTGGCCTACCTGTATCAAAATATCAGATTGTGTTTCTGCAACATTTCATGCACAGTACGCCATTTTTATCTAAAACAGTCACAACGAGGGCTTTACACGCAGTGTGGGGTATTTTCCCCTTTTATATTTTTGTCACTTTACATCGAACCTGTTATACTCCCAGAAGTGCACAGTAGCTTGTACTTAATAAAAATGTACAATTCACCGCTGATATAAACAGATGTGTGTCGTGTTTGCCTTTGTAAGCATTTGTTTAAAAAATAAGTTCACAATACGATAAAAACACAGAAAGCACAAACTTTATAATACAACGATACAAAATCAATACCAAACCATTATGCCAATTAAGTACCTATCATTTGAAAACAGAGAACACCTTTATATCTATAAAAAACTTGATATTTGTATGTATTTTTGAATTTCAAAGCAGACAGTGTAGTCCCTTAATTCAAAGATCAGATCTTAGCCAAAACAAGACAATCAGACGTGGGGTGAATTCGGAACAGGAGCCTCTGCTTCCTCGTTTATTGAGCTTTTGATCAATGTCTAAATGAAACAGATTCGCTATTTTAACGCTTTGGTTAAAGTACACAAAAAGCACCTTACTTTAAGCCAGCAATCTAAGGATTCCTTGCTGATTCCACTATACTCCTCCGCTATACCAACTTAGCTACCGAAGAGATGTCAGAGATTGCTCTCAGGCACATACTGCCCAATGAAGTGAAATGTTGGATGATTTAAATCTCACTTCGACATCAAGTTTCCAACTCGTTTCCTTAGTCTTGTTTACGTTGAATTTAAGCCACGAACCAGGATTCTACTGTATAAACTTCCAGGGATATTACAAAATGTTTGATGGGGCATCAATCATTCCAGGCGGAAATTGACTTATTTTTTTCTCGAGGGATCATATTAAACATTTCATTAGTATCGAGAGGAGGATCACCATGAGACACAAAACAAACAGTTTCTTTCTGTCTTTATTAGAAAGTAGCGTTTGTGCTACATTAATAATATTTTTGTGGAAATAAAGAAGTTGTAAATTTTAAAATTTATATTTGAATCGAAATGTGGTTTTGAGTTAAATATTAGCGTGTTCATATAATTAGTTTGTTTGTCATTACTATATATATATATATTGCCATGTTACTAGAATTTGTAACTGAAGTTTACTAGTTGTGTTTTTTATGATGATGAGACATTTGTTGATTACAATATTGTATATAATGTATAATTTGAACTACATATTTTTCAGGTGTGAATAATTGTATATTTTAAGAATAAATTTCTAAAACAAATCATTGTCTTTATTTACTAGTTTCTACACCTATAAAAATCTTTCTTTGATGTATAATATACCTTTAACTATATATGTATAATAGTCCTCTAAATTCATCCGTATAATAGAACTCCAACCATTTATGTATAATAAACATATAATCATAGATGTCTAATTGACGGATAATGATATACGTGAAGTGGAACATAAAACACTTATATATATATATTATTGATGGAAAATATATATATATATAATTTATCTGTATTCGACACTACGGTATTAAATCAAGCACGTTGTGTAATGTGTCGGCTGTCTTAGCATATCTTAAGCAGCTCCAACAAAGACAGCTACACATCAAAAGACAGGACTTGGGACAGGACAAACTGGTCAACTCATGCTACATATCAAAGGACAGGACTTAACTGATCAACTCATGCTACATATCAAAGGACAGCTACACATCAAAGGACAGGACTTAACTGGTCAACTCATGCTAACTATCAAAAGGGCAAGACGAATACACATGAAGCATCTTCCTGAGATCACACTGTATATAAGAGCTGGGAAACCCTTGTAGTGTTGTCTGTTCTGCGGGGCAGACCCAACGCGCGTTGATGTCATTATTGAGCTCAATATATTATTGAGTGTCCTGCTCCTTGGATGAAGGATTTCCCACAGCATACGTATACGTATATTAGAATTTCATTCTAGACCAGTTACGGAGCACATTTACACATCTAAGGTATGTGCTTGATAGTCGTATATTCTACATCTTTTGCCCACTGGGATGTGCCGATTTTAACGTAGCAAACCAAGATACACATTTTCTAATGCAACCTTAATTACAAGACAGTTTGTTTCTCGAAAGCGTGTTATGTAAAAAAAGAGAAAAATGAAAATATATGGATGACAATCTTTCAAAGCTGAAGATTTTACTTTTGAAAAATTGACATTTTATGTATGCAGTTGCATTCGCTGGTTTTAGAACTTTGCTGTACTTCCTGAATCATTTTCAGTGTTAAAAAGTGGGTGTAGATTTTTCTTTCACGCTAGGACGCGAGTGTGTACATGTGTTTGATTTTCATTTCACTGATTCATTTGCCTCGGAAAGCAAAAGGTTTGGTTCTCAACGATATTGAAGACACGCCCATGTAGAGCAGCGTGTGATGATTTGTACTATAAAACACCAAGTGCTCAAAGTGACGTCTGCGATTACCGTTTAGACTTAACGGTCATCTCGGGCACACTTTTAGAAAGCAAAGATACAGATGCAGCCATTCAAAATGGGTCAGGTATTTCGCGGCATACCCCGGTGGGCGTGTCGCAGTACACGCGGTATCACGCAGTTAACGTGTGTCACGTGGTTAACTATCCGGTGTCGCCTTGTAAAACCGCCAGGGGGAGCTTAACCTCTCATGTACAGCATTTGAGCCTTTAATTTTGAACTGTGTATTACAGCATGTTAATCATCAGTCATTAAAATGTTGGTATATTTTATGAAAGCAAGATTGCTCAGTTGGACAAAAGTACACAACCTACCTTTATCAGAAATATTTATGCACCAAAGCCTTTACTGAAGATATTACTAATAGTATTAATAATGGATGACTTTGGACAAGCTGTATACTCAAAGTATAATTTCTTTAGCACATTTGTACAAGCACTTGGAATCTGTCCAAGCCATACTTTGTCAGGCATTTTGTTTTACTTCAACGGGCATAAAAATTTCCTTGCTTTTAACAGGGCGTTTCATAATTTCTAACTACGAAAATGATTTAAAATGCGACACCTATCATTCAACTAGAGCTTAAAATATCACAAGGATCCTCAAGAGCACAGCAAAGAGTGTAGTAAAAGACACTTGTATTTATCAACGCTTTTTCCGTATACCAGATTTTATGGAACCACTTCAGAGGGGTGTCAGCCAGTCAGATTCCAGGAATCGGCACTTTAAAGGAAAAATACACACCGGTATTCCATTTCTCCCTAACGATTTTAAGCATCGAAGTATTTAACTAGCATGTGAAATAGCGTGTGAAAAAGTGGTAGTTTTAAGCTTTTCTGCTAATATAATATGGAATCGCGTATCTAAAGAATTTAATAACGGTATTCGTGTGCTGCAACAGGGCTGTGTAGGGCTGTTTCGCCTCCCTGTTCATGCAAGCTGTCTTGTAGCCGATTGGTCTAGGTGCATGACTACCACCTGCCAGGTTGTGTGTTCGAATCCAGCTGGTGCTGGACTTCTCTTTTAACAAACATTTCTTCGAAAAAATAGAATAGCGATATTATGGACAATCAATTGACTTTTAGATTTCAAAATATCGCAACATGATCGATATTTGCGATATTTTGAACATATCTTCCCTTCTGACAGCGGTTCCTGCTTCTATTGTGTGTGTGTGTGCAACAGAATAAATTTTTATAGAGAAATGGAGGCTGGACAGTATGCATTACAATATAAACATTTATATTGATTTAAATCGTGTTCTGATTTAAATCGCAAACGCGTGTTTAATTATATGTGTTTTTTAATCATAATCAGGCTAATGCAACATAAATTGATATAGTATCTTTGTCTTCTAAGTATTTTAATAAACTTTCAGCATAGCTTTCTACCCGTCAAGATTTATATTTCTTGGGATTTTGGGATCAAACGTGGAAGGATAAGATTATAATTGTTTTTATTAGTCAAATACGTGATTGTATTTCTGAATGTTATGTAACACCTACAGTAGTTCACTGCTTTAAATACATCGAATTAAGAAAGTTATGTGTAGCACTTTAGATCTTTTTTCTGAACCAGGGAAAATCTGATCATGTTTCTCTATAACAATAATAAAAAACTTTATTTTACATATCGCCTTTAAAAGTGGCATCTCAAAGCAATACAGAAGATCGAAAAACAGTTTAAAGGGACCAAATTAAATACCAGACAATCGCAAACGCGTTTTCAATAAAATTATTTTATTCATTCAGCAGTTTGTGAGAGGGACATCCAGCAGGGAGAGACACACACACCGGTTTTCACTGACAAAATTGTTTTTTTTCAATTCCTCTTGTCTAACAGGAATGTTTTGTTTGTGGACAGACTGTTAGACAAGAGGAAAAGACCGCCTCCTCCTACGAAGCATTAATCGCGTATCTAAGGAAAATTGCAGTATAACTTTGTTCATGCACATCATTATACAGTACAGTATCTCAATTTGTATTTCGATAAAAAAAATCGTTTGCCCAGCCACTACTCTTGTTATTGTTTTTATCCTGTAAAGCGTTTCCTTTTTCTGCGTTTTCCATTTCGTTTTTTACCGGGGTAAAGTTAGCTTGAAGTTCGAAAACGATTTTGGCACGCCTGTAGCGCTTTCACGAAATCTCTTAGAGTTACAAAAACACTTGCTTTGTGTATAAAATACATTGTGGATGATTTCTCAGCCTTTACTTTTTCGTTTTTATGACATTTTTTTGACCAAGCACGAATATGCTTTTGTCCATATCTCCGCAATGGAAGCACAGAACGCCTTCAAACCAAAAGCATTTTAAAGACCACGACTTGTGGATATTTCCACAGCCTTTACATCAAACTATCGGTGAGCTAATTATCTTTTTTTAAACCTCCGGTTTTTCATCGATGCGTAATTACGCACGAACTGGAACCCGGGGGACCGCTGTGTGCACACGTTCACAAAGCGAGAAATACTGTTCAATACGGCTTCGTGCGAAAAACCCGTATATGACCATAGGAAGCAGAACAGCGCGGTCTCCAATTACCCAGACTGTAAGCACGGGAATAAAGCTTTGTTTGATTTCTGAAACCCTTCCTTTACGTCCTGTTTTCATTCAGGTAAGGGTCAACTATATTCACAATACTACTGACAGCAGGAAGATAAAAATATTCTTTACTCAGCAGCTTATTAAAAACAGCTCCCATGATGTTCATACCGACTTTTTACACAGAACACTGACACAGCTTTGTGTTCTGAATCTCTTTTTCTCTTGCTTTTATTTAATGTGGCACAATGCACTGGGATAGGGGTATTCTGTTCACAAACCAATAGCATTTAAACCACAGCACCCAGAATGCTGCAGGTAAGTGTTTTGCACACTAAGCAGGTCATCTGACTATTCCCAGCTTTGTTTTGGGTTATGGAACCTTTATTTTTTTATGATTTTCTGAAGATAACACTACAGGTGGGATGGGTGGGTTGTCTTCATGGCTCAATAGCATTTCAAATACAGCACCCACACTGCTGAAACCAAGTGTTTTACACACCAGACAGGCCCCCGAACCTCATACAACCTTACTGTGGCTGTGGCCCCTTTCTTTATTTTGTAATGAGTTTCTGAAGATAACACTACAGGTAATACACTGGGACAGGTGGGTCGTCTTCATGGCTCAATAGCATTTCAAATACAGCACCCACACTGCTGAAACCAAGTGTTTTTCACACCAGACAGGCCCCCAAACCTCATACAACCTTACTGTGGCTGTGGCCCCTTTCTTTATTTTGTAATGAGTTTCTGAAGATAACACTACAGGTAATACACTGGGACAGGTGGGTCGTCTTCATGGCTCAATAGCATTTCAAATACAGCACCCACTCTGCTGAAACCAAGTGTTTTACACACCAGACAGGCCCCCAAACCTCATACAACCTTACTGTGGCTGTGGCCCCTTTCTTTAATTTTTTATGATTTTCTGAAGATTACACTACAGGTAATACACTGGGACGGGTGGGTCGTCTTCATGGCTCAATAGCATTTCAAATACAGCACCCACACTGCTGAAACCAAGTGTTTTTCACACCAAACAGGCCCCCAAACCTCATACAACCTTCCTGTGGCTGTGGCTCCTTTCTTTATTTTGTAATGAGTTTCTGAAGATAACACTACAGGTAATACACTGGGACGGGTGGGTCGTCTTCATGGCTCAATAGCATTTCAAATACAGCACCCACACTGCTGAAACCAAGTGTTTTACACACCACACAGGTCCCCTAACCTTATACAACCTTTCTGTGGTTGTGGCCCCTTTATTTATTTTTTTAATAAGAATTATAGTTTTTCAATATGGCACCATTAGACAGGCGGTACATGGGGATTGGGGGGTGCTATTCATGAGTCAATAGCTCTTCAAGCACAACAGCCACAGTGCTGCAACCAGGTGTTTTACACCAGACATTTCCCCTAACCTTATACAACCTCGCTTTGAGTTGTGGAACATTTCTTTATTTTTTAATGTTTTTTTTTGACTGTAATCAAGTGTTGTGCTCACTAGGCAGGCCTCCTGACCTTTCACAGTCATGCTTTGTTGTGTGCAACTTTAATTATCTTTTTAGGATTTTTTGAACATGGCAACTTCCACCGAGACGGGTGGGGGGTGTGGGGGTGCTCTTCAATAGCTTTTTCATCTATACACACAAACGGATGTAACCAAGACACTCAGAACCTGTCACGCAGGGGCTGACTGCTGAGGATAGGGATCCAATGCGGTGCCCTTGGTAGGGTTGGCGCGAGACGCAGGCGTAGTCGGAGTAAACAGGCAGGGGCCCGAGTCCGGGAAGGCGTAGTACAGGCGTAGGCACAGAATCGACAGGCGAAGGCGTAGTCGAGGGACTGGCAGGGATCGGAGTCCGGGAAGGCGTAGAAGTTGCGTCGGTAGGCAGAGGCGTAAATGAAGAGACAGGCTGGGGTCAGGATCCGAGAAAGCGTAAAACAGGCGAAGGTACAAAATCGAGTGGCTAAAGCAGTTGTCGGAAAAGCGGGGTCGAAGTCCAGGGGAGAAGTCATAGTAAGGCAAAGGCGTAGTTAGTAGGTAAGCTCCGGGAGAGAATCTCAATCGTGAGCAATGACCGGGGGACAGATGAGGGTTTAAGTAGAGGACTGATTGACATGTGCACGTTTGGTATGGGGAGAGCTCGAGGGAATGCGGGAGCACTTGCCTGCGTGAGGGAGATTCATGACAGAACCAACAGAATCAACCTGAACTCATAGAAAAACAAGAATGCCCCCGAGACACCTGAATCCCCCTCCTGGACCACTCTGGTATCAACACCCCCAAACCCATCCATACCAGCTAACAAGATTCAGAATCGGTGCAACCCTCCAACCTGGACCAAGAGCAGGATGGGACAAGAACCTGCACCACACTACGTACACAGGTTTGTATTTTTGGCTGAAGATGAAAATGTCTAACATAGATTGTTTTGGTTCTAGCAAACAATAAAAATAGTTGTTAAAATCCAAACACACATAATGAGATCACTCTCTGTCAGTATGTGTAACATTCTGGGTCTGGGCTCCTCTGTATTTGGGCTAAAGAGAGTTCAACAACATTTATTAAATGCACTGACATCATAATCTGACAAGATCCATTGTTTAGGGGAGACTTGACCACCCACTGTCCCCCTGGTATCGTGAAGCTCATTGTCCTTTAGCTTTCCAAAACCAGAATCACTTGGGACTCCGGGGGGATCGGTGTATGCAAAATATGAATTCCTTATGCAAGAAATTGTATATGGTCAATATAGCGATCATATCTTATCAGCAGATGGTAATCTCCAAGGAACAAGTAATAGGTTTATTCCACGCTGAAAAATGATCAAATGATTGATGAACCCAAGTGATTTGAAAGAAATGTTAAACAACTCAAAGCGAGGTTGTATAAGGTTAGGGGAGCTGTCTGGTGTGTAAAACACCTGGTTGCAGCACTGTGGCTGTTGTGCTTGAAGAGCTATTGACTCGTGAAGAGCACAATGTACTATCCCCATGTACCGCCTGTCTAATGGTGCCATATTGAAAAACTCATAAAAAAATAAAGAAAGGGGCCACAACCACAGCAAGGTTGTACGAGGTCCGGGGGCCTGTCTGGTGTGTAAAACACTTGGTTTCAGCAGAGTGGGTGCTGTATTTGAAATGCTATTGAGCCATGAAGACGACCCACCCGTCCCAGTGTATTACCTGTAGTGTTATCTTCAGAAAATCATAAAAAATTAAAGAAAGGGGCCACAGCCACAGCAAGGTTATATAAAGTTAGGGGGCCTGTCTGGTGTGTAAAACACTTGGTTTCAGCAGAGTGGGTGCTGTATTTGAAATGCTATTGAGCCATGAAGACGACCCACCTGTCCCAGTGTATTACCTGTAGTGTTATCTTCAGAAACTCATTACAAAATAAAGAAAGGGGCCACAGCCACAGTAAGGTTGTATGAGGTTCGGGGGCCTGTCTGGTGTGTAAAACACTTGGTTCAGCAGTGTGGGTGCTGTATTTGAAATGCTATTGAGCCATGAAGACAACCCACCCATCCCACCTGTAGTGTTATCTTCAGAAAATCATAAAAAAATAAAGGTTCCATAACCCAAAACAAAGCTGGGAATAGTCAGATGACCTGCTTAGTGTGCAAAACACTTACCTGCAGCATTGTGGGTGCTGTGGTTTAAATGCTATTGGTTTGTGAACCAGTGCATTGTGCCACATTAAATAAAAGCAAGAGAAAAAGAGATTCAGAACACAAAGCTGTCAGTGTTCTGTGTAAAAAATTGGTTTGAACATCATGGGAGCTGTTTTTAATAAGCTGCTGAGAAAAGAATATTTTAATCTTCCTGCTGTCAGTAGTATTGTGAATATAGTTGACCCTTACCTGAATGAAAACAGGGCGTAAAGGAAGGGTTTCAGAAATCAAACAAAGCTTTATTCCCGTGCTTACAGTCTGGGTAATGGGAGACTGCGCTGTTCTGCTTCCTATGGTCATATACGGGTTTTTCGCATGAAGCCGTATTGAACAGTATTTCTCGCGTTGTGAACGTGTGCACACAGCGGTCCCCCGGGTTCCAGTTCGTGCGTAATTACGCATCGATGAAAAACCGGAGGTTTAAAAAAAGATAATTAGCTCACCGATAGATTGATGTAAAGGCTGTGGAAATATCCACAAGTCGTGGTCTTTAAAATGCTTTTGGTTTGAAGGCGTTCTGTGCTTCCATTGCGGAGATATGGACAAAAGCATATTCGTGCTTGGTCAAAAAAATGTCATAAAAACGAAAAAGTAAAGGCTGAGAAAGCATCCACAATGTATTTTATACACAAAGCAAGTGTTTTTGTAACTCTAAGAGATTTCGTGAAAGCGCTACAGGCGTGCCAAAATCGTTTTCGAACTTCAAGCTAACTTTACCCCGGTTTCCTTTTTCTGATCACTCGCTTTCTGGATACACATCTCACCTGTCCTGTTCTTTGTTTTCCTGGTTTGCTGATTATGCCTGCTGCGGTCCACTTCTACCCTCACACCTAAAGAATACTATTTTAAATTTCTTGGCGCAGTTCATTAACCCTTGTATGTGCTGTCCGCGCCCAAAATGCAATTAAAAAAAGTCAAAAACCGCGCTCAAAATGCAATTTAGAGCTTAATAAGATACACTCCACAGGCAAAATTAAAGACAAAATTAAAGACGATTAAAATCTGTAATCTTTCCACTTGTACTGTGAGTCAACGGACAGTTTCTGCTTTGTGTAAGGATGGTGAGAAAGCTGTGCATAATGTATTTAAGGGACTTAAAAGTAAAAGGAGATGCTTCATATTGCTTGACTAATTTTAAAAACCAAGTTATAAATGCAGACGCTCCCTCGGTGCCGCGCCGGGTGTAAATATCAAAGTATACATTCCCAACAAGAATTGTACCCATCTGTCATGCAAATAAAACACCTTGAATTGAATTGAATTGAGGGAGAGAGGGGGGTAGTGGGACAGAGATACTGTAGACAGACTCAAGGCAAATAAGATACTTATGGGTACGCAGGCATTCACGACAGCAACATATGAAACGTTTGCACGTACTGTATAGTTAAGTTATTACTTGGTTTTCAAAGTGCAACGAAATACAATATTGTTGTTGCTGCTGTTTTGGTTGTTTTTATCCCGTAAAGCGTTTTGAGAAGCCACCTTTAAAGGCGATATATACTGTAAAACCGCTGATTCTTATGGAATGTGTTCCGCAGGAGGTTCAAATTTTTATTTATTTATTTTTTAATCGCGTATCTTAGGAAATCTCAGTATAACTTTGTTCATGAACAGTGGAATGTTACATTATCATTCGTTTTTTTAACAAGGCTCGCCAGCTAATGTGAATCGAAACCTGTCTTGCTAGCTTTTAAAGTCGTGCATGTGTAAACTGTACTAGAGGGCATGCAAGTTACTCTTGCAGAGGGAGTCCCTCTGCTGCAACACACAGCAGACAGAACGGGAGACTATTGCCTTTCATATCTGACACCAGTGAAGTAAAAGGGGTGTCTAAAGGGGTGATTTCAGACCACATTTTAGTTACTTTATTTTGTTTACTTTTAACATTTCTGTAATTTACAGTAGATGTCACAATAGAAGCCCGAAGCCTATTATACTCAGTCTAGCCTTGGATCTTCTGAGTCCTATGACTCAGTCTTGTCTGCTTTCCTAGAATAAAACCAGTTAAGTCTTGTGTACTATGCAATTTATATTTTCCAATTCCATGCATTCCCTTAATGTTTAGAGTTTACTATATTCTCCAGACTCAAACACATAAGTACTAATAGCTCTGTCCCTTTAGGAGACTCTTTGCAGTACTGTGTTCCACTACCCCCATGAATTCTTTAGGTTGGGTCTAATATTTTCCAGTAATATACAGAATGGGATACAAAATGCTGTCAGGCAGGTAACAGAAAAGAGAAAAATATAAATATTTCCATTTTACAGACGTTCACACATTTATAACATTTTGGCTCAATAAAAAGCTAACCCAATAATTAAATGTGATAAAGTATAGTTTGGATGTTTATACATTCATGTTAATCGTATTCTTGATTTATTTCAATAAGTGTTCATGTTTCATTTGCTAACTTAGAACATATTGTGCAATGAAGAATAAAATAGCTGCATGACAAGTGACTTCCTTCTCTCAGTGGAAATTAAAAGGTAGCCTGATAAATTATAAGACAGTAAGAAAGGTTCCAATCAGGAGGAGACAATTCTTTCCATTTTTTTTTGTTTGATTGCTGGTAGCAAACTGATCTGAGGATCTACTCCAGCTCTTTCTCTTTTTATCATACAGTAAATTTTATTTTCTTGCTTTCTGAAACACAATATAACAAAAAATAACCTCACAAACTCCTACAATGGTATCTCTGTACAAGGCTTTGACTGTGTCAATCACAGCACCTACCGTTCCCTTACCAGCAACAACATGGATTCTAACACTCAGACATTAAAAAAAGTCAGGCCAAGAGAGAAAATACAGAGATTTACAACATGCGGTACCAGTAACATTTTACCCACAGTAGACTCACCAACCAGATGTGTTTCAGTTTCTGTGATAAGCCTAGATTAAACATATCCTCTCCTCTAGTAGGAGCACCAAGTGTAAACATGTAACGCCCCTATTAAAAATAATGGCAAAACAGAAGTTCACTCTTTCTAGAACATACCTTCCTATGGACACTCCTAAAATGTATAAAATAGTGTCCACAGCATCTCATAATAGAGGCAAATGGAGAACTACAAACTCATACAATGCCATCCATGAGGGGTTAAATACACCCTGAGAGAAATTAATTTCTGGATAATTCAACGGCTGTGATTTCTGGAATATGTATTATCCCAAATATTTTCAAAAGAAATTGAATCATTTCAATGAATCTGTGCCATTCAAGTACCTGCTCCAGACAGTAACCACTGCTAAGGGTTTATATGAAGCTTGCATTAAAAGACTTTAAAAAAATGTCATGTTCCCATAAAAAGTCATGCCTTGGAGTATAGACCCCCAAAGGAATGCCATAGACTCAAACTGCAAAATAAACACATACAGAAAGAAAGTATTTGTATTGTAATTGCAAATCCTGGTATGAGTGATTGGTATGACTTTCCTCATTACAAATCTTTTATTAGAATTTAAATTTCTCTGTAACTCCAGGTCAGAACAGAGAAAATGTAACTGCCTTAAGGAGTTTACGATTATGAAAAATAGAAGGATAAGCATGATACGTATGTCTTCTGTCATTTTCTAAATCATGTTACTGAGCACCAAATCTTATTGAGAATATGAATCCATTTAAGGTTTATACCATTAAAGTAAAGGCTTATTCCATGCTGAAAATGTTTGTACCAGACTTTTTTGAGGCCTGTTTAATTGTGTCTGAAGTCTGATGTTGTAAATTTTACTGTTGAAAAGATCCATGAAAATGTCACTACTAAAGTTAGCTGGTACTGTTGGTATTGTAAGTGGCAAGTAGAGCTCATATTTTAGATTTTGTGTAGTTGCTAGCGTTGAACTGTGTGTTGGATGCACATGAATTGAAGGAATGGGCAAACATAGCTGATGCGGATCCACAGAGCCAGCATATTAAGATGTTTATAATTGGAGGCAATTTGTTTAAATAACTAGGTATGGATACTGATGTGCAAGAGAGGTGGAAAGGCTGTTTCCTTAAGCCAGCACTATAAAATGTTTTATTCTCAGTGAGATGCTGCCATTTCATAGTGGGTTTCTAACACTGTGTATAGTTCCATCCACACAGTGCCTTTACTTCCATCCATTTCTAATCTCTTTATCCAGTACAGAAGATTTGGAGCCTATCCCAGTAAGCGACGGACACAAGGCAGAATACACCCTGGACATAGCGCCAGTCCATCACAGGACAGACAGACACAAACAAACACACACCAGGGCCAGTTTTCCCATAAACCAATTAACTGACCAGTATGTTTTGGAGTGCGAGAGGGAGTCATATCACACATATGGAGAAAAACCATGTAACCCAGAGAGAACATGTAAACCCCACACACACAGGATGGCAGGAATTGAACCTAGGACCCCAGTGCTGCAAGAAAGCAATGCTAACCACTTCGCCACCATTATAAATAGATGGATATCTTAGTTATCTTTCTAGTTCACAGGTTTGCATGCATAATTTAATTTTGAAAGCCACTGAGACATCAGGTACTACTGTTGTATTTATGAAAAAGAAACAAAACAAAAAACATACTAACAACTGTGCCATCCTACTCCTTAGTTAATACATTTTATTTTTCATAAACAGTTAACATTGTTAGCAAAATATTTTGAATTATATTTAACCCTATTTTTTCTTTAGTTTTGTATTTAACTCATTATATGATAGTCAGACTTAATGTATATTTGAACAATGAAAATATATTTTTACAAGATTTTACATTAAGCACTTAAAATTAATATGATTAATAATAGTAAACTGTAACATGCTGTAACAAGATCGGTTAAACTGCGAAGAAAATGCTTTCAGAGAAAATGTTTCAGGTGTGAAGAACATAGATATCCAATGCAATTTCAACCAAACCTGTTCCCACACACCCTGCCCCCACTACCATAAGAATATACACAAAGCACTCAAATCTTTCGAGCTAATGATCAGGTGACCCGAGAGAGAGCGAGAGAAACACCAAGGGGTGCGGAACCAGGGAACTATTTACATAGAAAACGGGCGATCTCCCCAGACTGTCCACCCGTTTCACTGTTACCTGGATACCTCTTTATTTAGAACTCACTAACACTGATTTTTAGTTTAGAAGGATTCAAGTAGGGTTTTAGATGAAAGGCAGCGACCTTAATCAAGCCCAAATCATAATTGAACCCATTCAGAGCCTACATTACATTTTAGCGTTTCATTCTGAGCAGAAGACCCTCACACCTGAAGAAGGGGGAGGTGTCTTTCGCTGGAAATCTCGCCTGCTTCTACTTTACAAGTACAACCCACTCTCTGCTGGAGTGCTGGCTGTGACGAATTAAACCGGTTTCACAGGTTTCAATCACAGACCATGTGACATGGGAGTCAGGAAACTAACACACAGCGCCACCGGATTTGATAACGCTATAAAAACATTATAAAATAATGTGACTAGGCACAGAAGAAGTTTACAGCACAGTACAATAATAAATGCTGACCATGACTTTAGAAGCATAAATTGCCTTACACTCAATTTAAACACAAGCTGTCTTTAGCCCTCTAAGCTGGTTCATACAGAAATGTAGAGATCCAGGCTCAGAACACACAGCTTCATTAGCGAATACATATGCAGGACAACTAGAGAAGACGTTTTACAGAGGATGGATTTTTAGAAACATCCCATCAGTGACATCACTGAAGTCAACTCATAGGTACTGTAACTGTCTTGTGGATAGTTTCACAAGAATCAGACAAAGGTTTAAGCATCGCTTGTTCTAGATAAAACTGCAAAAAAAAACAACAACCCATAATGTACTTCTTTGCGGCTCTGTTTGCCCAAATCATATATTCACAACGTGAAATCTAGAAAATAATATTACTTAACCAAAATCCGCAATATGGAAACATAACCTGTGTAATTGTTGATAGATGATGTACTCGTAACATTTTTTCAAGACGAACTACAACATTTAAAAAATGACTTGTATGTACTTGATATCTCTAATCAATCCACGAGTCCCAGCACAAAACGAAACTAAAACGCATACCGTTTCGCGCTTCTTATTAGTTACTCAAAAGTAATTTGACCGTATGAAATGCATAATATAAACCTAGAAACATATACGTGAGCAGTACTTAAGCACTGTAGTATCGGTGTTAAGACATACCTCTCAAATACTGTAAATCAAGTTAAAAATATCTCAAGACCGATTCTGGTCATAATGAAACCATGTTTCGTGTATGTTTTCTTTAAAGTACTGTAGCGGTGAGGCTTATTAATAATGCAGAATTAAGTGTTTCTGAGCTTCCCAAATGAGGCCCCATTTCTCTGTTCATCTCTGTGGTGCAGCCACAGAGAAACCATTCATGCAAGATGTTTTCTTTTGATAAGGACAGCTCCCAAAGGGGGATGCACTTAGCTAAGCCTGGCTATCATGATCAATAGTCATCCATTGGCGCCTATTTGTCTAGGGAGTGCCAGTTGGACATCTGGACTGCATTCCTAAGTGTCAGGAGTAAGTGACACTTACTCCAATCAGGGACTGGTAGGGCCGAGTAACCCACGTGGGACTCTGATGCCCATGGAACTTTCAGCCAATCAATGAGCTGAAGTTCCTCCAGGTAAAAACAGGCAACACAGAGAGCCTGATAGATTCAGAAGGGAAGATTCAACGAGATTCAACAAGATTCAGAAGGGATTCTGGAGAGGATTCTGTGGACTGTTCTAAAGGGAATTCAAAGGAGAATTCCAGGGCAGGACGGCCCAGGAGCAGAAGGCTCCCAAGGGCAGGACATTCTCGCAGCGCGCCTCCTGACCATCCTGAGACTCAGCCCGGACAACCACGGAACGGCCAGTGTGTCTGAGTGCCAGAACTTTCCTTTGTTCTAAGAGTCTAGAGTGGAGGTTGCCAGAGAGTAACCAGCAGCAGGCCTTGTGAACAGGTCGGAACTGTGGACAGCTGAATCACTATTCAGAACTAGCTCTTCATCAGGAATGAACCGGTCCTCTTCCTGACTTGCTGGGACCCACAGTCATCTTTTCTCCTGTGCACAAACTTTGCTAGTTAAAGCCAACGCTAACTAGCCGGTCAGTGAACATCAGCAGCGCACCGTCGCAAGCCGCACAGCACAGCCTGGCACGTAGCCAGAGAGCGCGGATTGGACAGCAACAGCCTGCAACTGTTTCTTTGTGCCCGCAGGAGATCTGAATCCCCAAAAATTGGATGAGTATTCAACTTCAATGCATTACAGCTCGATAATTCAATTGTTATCCAAACCAGTTGATATCAATTTAATTCCTAAGAGTTATGTACTTGTTTGAGTATCTAATGTAGAAGTTATAACCAAGTTCATTTACGAAACGGTCTAAATGAATGATATACTGAACGTATGTCCTCTTGATATGTGTAACACTTTGTAACTGACCGAATATACCTTTTGTATTCTGATAACCCTCTCGATAAGATCTGTTAGGTTTACATGCATATTCTATGTATTAATAAATGTATCCTCGTGTATTAGTACCTGTGTGTGCGCGTTGTTTGAGTTATGTCGTATGGTTGGATTCTAAAGCCATCAAAAGAATCAACTTTGTGATTTACTGCTACAATTAATAATTGTCTCAGTAAATGCCCAAACCCTACAGAACTGGTGCCTTCAGAGAGCCACTATGATTACATATCTGGCGTCCCTGAACCGGTTTTCCCTACAGTACCGAGACCAGCCATATACTGTATGTTTATGTCCCAAAATTAATATTGTTTATGGCCTTCACACGCGTTGCAGTATGCTCCTATTCTTTTTATGCTCAGCTACTAAGATTTCCCTTCAGTGGTAAAATTAGATATGAATATTCAATACTTAAACGGGCACAGTTAAGACATTAAATATACATATGCATACTGTATACAGTACAGTTTTCATACGGTAATATGTTTATGTTCCTAAATCAATCTCTTTTATGAGCATGTGAAAGGCATGGTGAATCGATTCTCAAAAATTACTGTACTTTGCATGATTGGAAACAAATGCGTGATTGCGAAATGCTGTGGTGTTACTTTTACAAAGACGGTCAATGAAAAAAAGAATGTTGACCAGGGCAATACTTTGAGTTTACACTTACAGCTTGTCCAAGGTCATTCATTATTAATACTATTAGTAATATCTTCGTTAAAGACTGATGGCCACAGCTCAAACATGAGAGGTTGAGCGTTATTAGCTCCACCTTGCGGAAATTCCGGATACTATTATTTTGCTTGTCGTATTATAGGAGAATTTACGGTAACTAGCGGTATTTACCGGTAGCTTGCGGTAGACTGCGTACAGCGTACCGCAAAATAATGTGGTTTCGCCCGCGCATTTTGAATGCCTGCATCTGTAACACCACCTGGCAAAGAAGAAAAATTCTCAGAGGCAGAATAAAAAATCAATATTCTCTTCTCATTCAGATTCACAGTGTAGACTAACACTCAGACTGAAGCTCAGCTCCATACTGCTCGCTATCCTCACAATCCAGGACCAGAAAATATTCAGACAATCAGTGCTGCTTCATGTATAATATCAGAACAGCCTGGACTCAAGTCACATCTCCCCCTTTTCTCCTTCCTCACAGCCTCTTAGAGACAGAGAAGAGCTCCTGGTTCTCCTCTCTGTGAACTGGGCTCAGGGGTCACTGATCTGGCAGCTGTGGGCTCTGTTCCAGGTCAGAAGCAAGAAGTTTCTATTAACCCTTTCCAGGACTTCCAGCCCTTCAGTATTACTTTCTTTACTGTATGTCAGCCTCCCAAAATTTATAAATGTTTTATAACACACATGAGTGTGGAATTATCTTATTATTTATATATAGTATTTATGTAATAAACACCAGTAGTGACACTATGATCAGTATATTGATTATTTGTAGCCGGTGGTCCGATGGTTGTGTCTACAATAGTGACCATTTGACCAGTCTGTAGCTCTGAGCAGTGGGACTCAGATCACACAGAAGACCTGTCTGTGTGTGATTCCATACCAGCCCTGGGATTCAGCTACTCTCACAAATGTCTCATAGACCATCTTATAAATTTACAATTAGATGAAGTCATGTAACAGTTTTACAGATAATTTAAATAATCAGACAGCAGTTTTGGCAGTGGATACATCTCCACATGGGGGAAAGAAACTGAAATATATGTGCTCACTGTAAAGTAGGAAGACGTGGTCAGACGAGCAAAACAACTTTGCAGATAATGTGAAGTGACATTGTTTTGTGTCAATCAGCTCACGGATTTTGCTTCATGTGCCTTAAGCTGTGCAATTTGTATGGTTGTTGAATGAGATTAGTTGCTTCACAAACCCAGTTAATTGCCAGTGGAGAGCTTGCTGACTCTCTTTAAGATGATTACACCTTTCATTGTCAAACCGCATACAAAAGTTGCACCAATACTAAGAGAAAGGATGAGGAATGGCTTTTATCAAGCGATTGCAGTGTTTGTTTGACTGAGGATCCTTGTGTGCTGAACTGGCCTCTGGAGAAGTGTAGTGCAGTAAAACAGGTTTGTGTCACTCAAGATTGTAACAGAACAGAACAATACAATGACAATACTTTTATGAGAGTAAATATTACTGGTGCATCACAATTCTTATAATGGTGAAAACAGGAGCACCTTCTCTACATTTTGGACTGAAGTATTTAAAAGGCAAGAAATACTATCATTATGCAATTAATTAATGCAGTTGAGAGCCTCTAAATGTTGTAGTGTGATGAAACAATGTATAGAATTAGGTGACAATATCGGAATTCATTCAGATGCACAAGATTAATTTTCCAGCATCAAAAATGCACTCGAAAATATTTTACAAGAAAGAAACCTTACATTTGCCTAAAACACCGCGACACAGAGGCCAATCTCTATTCCCTCATTATGCCGGCTTACCCGCTCATGATGAACTGTCCTCCAGCGATAGTCAGCTGCCATCACTGACTCAGACATGATGTTCATGTACATATTATACCTTAATATGACACTGCGTTACAATGATTTGATCAAAACAACTGGTGAATAAATAATAATCAAATATTTCTTTCCTTTCTTTTAGTAGATAAAGACCAAAAAAGAAGCATTTATTCTTTTCCTCTCCTACCAGCCCTTACAAGTCACCCAGTTTTTAGTTTAGAGCTGGATTAAAGCTCCAGTCTCTTTGAGGGTTGAGTTGGAATCCCACAGCTGCCAAATATCTCCAACTATCTCAGTGTTAAGAAGCAAAAAAACTCACATTTGTTGCAGAAGGAACAGGAGAAGTCATGCCATTCAGCCTTATAGCGTGATGTCATTTTCTCATGCTCGTTTTTAGATGCTTGTGATCGAATCTATGATCCTTATGAGTGTGGTCCCCCTCCATAAAGGTAGCACAGATATAACGTGCCACGTTTTCAGAGAATCGCATTAATTACAGGTCAGAAGAAGGCGACAAAGTGTCCGCTAGGCAGTTCAGTGATTTCGATGGTGTTCTCTGTAGTTTAGGTCCAGAATGACACCCGTTACAACCAGGAAACACACAGTGTCAGGTATCAAAAAGACTTCCCAAAACCCTGATCCTCTCCTTGATCCGGTGATGGCATCCAGACATTTCCTGCAACAAAGCCAGGATACGGTCTTCAACAACACGAGTGAAAAGCTAATTCCCAACCTTTGCAATCCTTTGCAAAGAAGGACCGCATGTGCTCAGTGTTAAATGTTAATAATAATAATCTTTACATTATATAGCGCCTTTAAAGGTGGCTTTTCAAAGCACTTTACAGAATGACAACAATAAAGTTAAAAAAATACACAAGATAAGCAGGATGAGAATACACAGTTAGACGAGACAATAGATGGTGGTATTAAATACAGTAGGAACAGAGGGGTAAAGAATAGGCTCTTCTAAAGAAGATGGTTTTGAGTCTGGATTTGAAGGAGTTTAGAGAAGGTGACTCTGATATCCTTGGGGATAAAGATCCAGAGCTTTGGGGCAAAACAGGAGAAGGCCCTGTCACCCATAGAGTGTAGATGGACTGGGGGACAGATAGGAAATCACAATTAGAAGAGCGAAGGTTGTGAGGTGGGGAGTAGGGCGATAACCCAGACAGGTACTGAGGTGCCAAGCCATGGAGAGCCTTATAGGTGAGCATGAGGATTTTGAAGTTGACAGGAAGCCAGTGCAAGGAGTCCAGGACAGGAGTAATGTGATCACAGTCCAGTGCTAATTTCTTTCTTGTGGCTGCTGGTTCATTTTCAACTGTGGACTCTTAAGAAGTCCTGTATTTGACTTGATCAACACCAATCCCTAAAGGATTTCGAAAGGTTGAATCAAAATGATACATGACTCTGGTGGGACTCAAACCCACAACCTTTGAATGACTTCATTCTATCAAGCCCTAGAAGTCCAATGTACTCTCCTGGTTTTTAGTGAGGCGTCTTAACCAGCTAAGCCTCGGCGCCAAACCTGCTAAATGTTATCCACAACTTCAAACACCTGTTAGAAACGGGCAACTGCAGTGTTACGCCTGCTGGCTCAACAGATAATCCTTTTCGAAGTTTAAGGAGAGGATTTCTTTGTTAATTCAATTAAACGTTTCAGAAATGCTGAACGATTGATGTGTTTCACGCGCAGCGCGGGCTCTCATTTGCTTACAAATATTTTTTTTTACACCAATTTACTCAACTACGTAACTATTTTGGCTGAGCATTTTGTTTGATTGCTTCCTATTGTATACTGCACTGATTTCTGTATTGTTCAATTTCCCTGTTGATTTTAATTTCTTGTTTTCTAAGACAATCAGACCAACTGTTCTGACCTTACCTTGCACTGGAGTCACTCTTTTGTTTCCAAAGGCATGGAGAGAGATGCTACTGCAGGCAACACCCCATGAGAAACATCATGAGCATCTGTAAAAGCTCTCTACCTGCCCGCTCCCCACACCGACGTGTGTGAGCAGGGATTTAAAGGGACATTCTGAAGTGTAGAAACATTTTATCGTTACGTACTTTTTCTGAGCAGTTAGTTCTCTTTCAACTCCGCCCAACAACAGAGGTCGTTTTTAATAGAGGAGTAAAGGCACACTGCACATCTGCAAAACATCACGTACGGGTTTAGGGAGAGCGACATCATTGATTGGAAGGTAGGAAGTTTCGGGTCACTTTTTTATTTATTATAGATTCAAGCAGCCCTGAATACCTTTTCAAGAAACATTTCAGAATCCTAGTCACATCCAGTATGATTTCTACACAGGTCTACAGTATACAATCAGAATACTGTTTGTGCGTTATATAAAACACACCGCCCAAAGCATTTCTAAAACAGGAAAAACATCTCGGAAAACGAAGGTGCAGTCATTTCCACGCGTCTCACAAGAGCTGAACCCACCCGGCGTTCTCTGAAAAAGTAAGGTGTTGGGAGTGTGGCTGGGTGGTCTATGGTGCTAGTTTTGTGCTCCAATTTCTTCGCTGGGTTAGGTTTGAATCTCGCCTCTGCTAAGTATTTGTGGGTTAAGACCTTCCTTCTATTGCGAGTTCAATGGGTAAAAGCTTTGCTTGACAGTCTGTTGAAAGACTGAACTAGGTGTTTCAAGATAGTCTTTCTCAGCTTAACATCAAGGCATAAAAAAGCCTCATTTTGTGTTCCCAACAGCAATGCTCTTTGGTCCCTTCAGCATTATGCAGGGAACAACATCTGCCGTGATCACTTTTGAGTCAGTGTGAATCGTAGTGTGCCGCAATTGTTTTTAAAATTGGTTCTGTAGGCATGGTGCATTTGTCTGTGAAACTTGAATGCTGTGCTTTTTCACACAGAATCATCGGCAGTAGCAAAGCTTATTCAATCTTTGCACACAGCGCTCCATCAGAAATACTTTGTCCAAGTTTTGAGATTGTTGGATTCTCTGCACACGTTCACATTGCGTACCTCAGACAACACCACCACTCGATGGGAAATTGATTCTGCTTCTTGCCGTTGTTCCTGTGGTTGCAGTAGTTACAAAGTTGCACTTTCCTCCACCTTCTGCTATAGTATTCATTGGGTGAACTTCATCAATTGGCTCAGAAAGGTCAACTGTGCTTCGGAAAAAATCAGCAGCAGTGTCTTTATTTTGTCGGTGAGTATGGCTGTCTTTTAAAGCACACGAAAAACACGAGTTTGTGGATTTCTCCAAATAGCAACGAATTCAGTTGTGCAGAGCTTTACTGCTTCCAGAGGGTCTTTTACCGGCGCTGCTGTAGTAGAGAGTGACATAATCACAAACGCAACCATTTGTGCTGGCTGTTTCACTAAGTATTAAGCTTTTTTAACTATCACATGATTTTAACTAATTTAACATCATCTCCAGGAGAGCACCTCGCACTGCTCACTGAGCTGATGTATGTGCCCATTTCTCAAAAAATTAAATATCATCTGAACTGATTTTTTTCTACTTTAAATGCTTTCCTACTCTTTTAATATTTCAGTTAAATCTTTTATTTTGAAGTACTTTCCATTGATATTAATCCTAGTCCCGATGAATGATTCTGGGACATGGTGCGTCTTGAATAATGTTCTTATAGGTTTCAGTTTGGAAAAGTGCGCTCTTCAGAAGCTACCGAAACCTCTAATGGTTGCACAAAGCTTAATGCAATAGCAACGTTTGGGGTTGAAAAAGAATATAACTTTCTATGAATACGAACACTGTTACAGGAGGCGTGTAAGGACTATTTTAGCTCAGATCATCAATTTATCTTACATTTCTGCTCCATTAATATCGCTATTTAGTGCTAAAGGTAGGTCCTGGAAATACTTCATGAGATCTTCTTTAGAAAACTTAAAAAAATATATTTCCAGTACTGAACAAAAAGTAAAAAATACCGATTAAGTGCAACTGATAAAATCTCTCTTCCAGGGACGTTATAGCTACATGCAAATTACAATGGAAAACTTTCATCAGCTTTAAAAGTTTCTTTTGCATTTATAAGACGATCAGCATGACACTCAAAACATACCTTAATTCAGTAAGCGCCGAGTCTGCTGGCTGAGCAAGTTGCCTCCTCTACACACAATAGCAGCCCCAACGCTAAGATAAATGAAGAGAAATTGCTTTTATTGGGCACTTTTCATATCCGATGAGCTTGACATCTCCCAAGGGCGATGGAGTTTTTTTGCGACACTGCTTTTCCCTTTTTTCTTCTTTCTGTACTCTGATGGAAAAAAAAAAAACGAGAAATCATGTAAGGGAAAAATGTATTTTTTTTCATGGAGAAAACTTACACCAGGAAATGTTTTGTTTTGAATAAGTGATTTAACATGATACATGACCTAATTTACTGGAGCAAATGCTCACACTGCAAGGTCTGCTTTACTACAAGAGAGAAGTAGAGTGAAGATGTCATAATTGCAATGCGTTGTTGAAGAAAACATCTTTTTCTTTGAATTCTAAATCAATCAGAATTTCAAAATGACACACAAACCCTTTGTCTGTATTAAAGAGATGATATTTTAAAATTGATAAAAATGTAGAAAACACGTTTCTCACTTAGAAATTTTAGATGGGATGGTGTATTACTAGTTGCAGCGCTGAACCCACCATGGTGCAATTCAGTAACATGATTGGCCAGTGGTTTAATGGATAATACGTTTGATTTTGCATCATGAGATTGTAGGTTCGACTTCTACCGGGTTCGTGTGTTTTTAAATCAGGCTACTCAGAAATAGATGTCCATTATGTGAATGAACCGCACCTGAAAGTAAACGTTGGGTCGGGTTTCCTTCTTTCCAGCATGAAATAGCAAATCATTACAAAAAGCACCAGCTAATGTCCAATAGCGTTGGTCATTATAATTAACATGAATATACTGTAAGGTCTTGGTACATGGGATTGGATTTCAACCACAATTTAAAAAAGGGCAAATTATATTTACAGGCTTCAGACACTTTTAATACAAAAGTGACCTAAAACTCTGTAACTTTCAGGTTAGTTTGAACCTGTAATGAAAATGGGCCCTGAAACTTCCATTCTGTGATGTAACTGTCTCTAAAGTCGGACGTGATGTTTCACGGATGTGCAATGTGCCCTTTCTCTTGTTGTGTTCAAAATGACTTGCTGTGTAATTTCCTGAATGTGTGTTCTGTACTGCTCTGTTATTTCATTTAGATTATCTATGTGGTGTACAGATAAAACCAAACCACATGGTGTAATTTCTGGGTTCGGAACCAGCTGAACCTGAAAATACATCAGCCGATCTCGACATGATTTGAACGCACAACCTTCTGATGGGGTATCACTTCCGTTGCACAACGAGGTCACTCCCCCTAAGTGCTTTTAATTCCCCCGAGGAGAAAGATTTTTTTTTTCATTCTCTCCTGTGAGGAGTTCCGCTCTTCCAACGAGGGTCTCTTCTTCCCAGACCACAGATTATTCTTCCTGTCTGGCTCTCACACAGAGAGCAGACACACCGTCTCCACTAATGTGTTTACTACATCTATAGATCTGACCCCCTACAGCCCTGATATTCCTGGACAGGATCCCATATTGAGCAGTATTTCTCGTGTTGTGAACTTACAGTGTGAACACAATGTACTTTATACACAAAGTAAATCTTTTCGTAACTCTTGGACATTTTGTGAAAATGTTACTGGCATGCCAAAATTGCCCCCTCAACTGAACAGTCCCACCCCCCTCAGTTTTGGATAAAAGGTTTGGATAAAAAGTTTTTGAACACTTTCACTTACTTAACTTGTGCCGTAAAAAGTAGTTGTACTTTGTCAATGGTCAGATAACTACAGTAACCCCGAATTCACATTTACTACATCAGACTGTTTGATGTGCAGGGGACTATCCATTCAGGAACGGCACGTTACATAGTGTCTATGTTTTGGGGTGTCAACATTATTATGACCTTATTTGCTTGGTTGGACCAATGCCTTGCAGTAGCTTATTCTTATACTTACAATCGTTATATAACTAGGACTGTAGTTATAGAAGTTTGTACTTTCTGTTGGTTTTACAATGATTTCTTAATGATTCAGAACCTCGTTACCGTTGATGTTGTTGCAAAAATGAACACATATGGTTGATGCTCCAGGCAAAAATAATCACGTGAGTTCTGATGAACGTGGAACTGTTCTTCATCGCTAAATACCAGATTGCTTCTCGTTATCTTCTGACATGAAATACTAATCAGTGGCATGCTTGCGAGAATTCACTTGGATGGTTGCAACGGCTCCGTCTTCACCGAAATATCACTGCCTCTCTCAGGATTTCAGACCCCCCACCCCCCCCCTTACAGATCGTTCCCCTGGCGCCAGTCCTGGGTATAATGATGAACATAGCTGCCTTGCAAGCAGTGAATCCGGGTGTGATTCCCACCTGACCCATCGACAAACCTTTTCCAATGAATCTTTGATCGATTTAAAAAAGTCTTGAAGCTGGTAGGCTAGGGAAGTAGCACTGTTTGAGTGCACTGAGGAAAATATACTACTGTGCTGTGCTGCTCCAGTAGCACAATCGGTCAGGTTGTGGTGCTTTTATAGTGAAGTTATACTGAGGTTGTGAGTTCAATCATCATGTGGAGTAGTTTCCATTTTCAGCTACAGAAACTTGCTGTTGAATTTAAGTCTGTTCTTGTGTTACTTTTTCCTCTCGATGGAGCTGTATTAATGCAGGCACACCTGCTTCCACGTCAAGTTATTTTATCGTTGCTCACAAACCAACACACTGCAGACACCTCTGATATTGTCACTGATTGTGGGCCACATGTTCCTGCTGTCAGCCTACCATGTTCATGCACATCTAGAAATATTATTGTTACAGTATAGGAGCGAACAAACGAAACAAAAGCACACCAAGTTTAAAAAGGTCAAAATGTGTCAAAGCCCTTCCTCGAGGAGGATGGGGTTCGAACCTACTTGTGCAGAGTATAATGTATTAAGAGGTTATTACCTTAACCACTAAGCCACCTCCGTATGTGCTTTAGCCCCCTCCGGACATGAGTTGGCTCTTTCCCCATACTCAAGGGTAATTTTCCTCTTCCACCTACAATTTCAACATTTACCTTGGGAGATGTCAAACCACAGAGCCTGTGCTGCGCTTCAGTGTTAGCTGTAGTGGACACCCCGTTGAACATAAAAAGCATATTGAGCTTGTTACGACCCCAAGTGTCTAGGGGAAAAGGGGTGTAACATTTAGGATAATTCTTTTGGAAGCAGGGGGGGGTTTGGTGAGGGACTAGGAAGCGTGATAAGGGTAAGGAACTAGAGTGGTGCCAAAGGAAATAAAATAACAAACAAAAATGGAGCTGGCTAGGACAGTGAGGGAAAGCTAATCTGACTACAAAAGAAACCCCGAAACACACGGTCTTCGGCATCTTCAACACCCTAGCTAACCTGCACTGACTACCCAAAACCATACAAGACAAACGGCACTCACCCGTACTAAACTAGTGCACTAATACAAAATCAACTAAGTGTGTAAGTGTACCCAACAACCTAAACTAACCTTATATACAAAAGTTCACACAAAAACACAAGTGAACCAGGAATACAAATAAGGAAAAAACAAGAGCAATCAACAGGACAGGGTACAAAAGAACACATAAGTTGAACATGTAACACTTGGGCAAGGTAATGACAAATCAAGGATGAACACACAAACAAACGAAAGTACAAAGAAACTAACGTAAAACCAACAAAACAACAAAGCCGAAGCTATACGAAAATACACAAACACAAAGCAAAACAAAGCAACAAACGAAGCCGAAGCAATAACCAGGAGTGAAACGAAACGAAACGAAACGAAACGAAACGAAACGAAACGAAACCGAACCGAACCGAACCGAACCGAACCGAACCGAACCAAACCAAACCAAACCAAACCAAACCAAAACCAAAACCAAAACCAAAACCAAAACCAAAACCAAAACCAAAACCAAAACCAAACGGGACCAAAGTCAAACGAAAGGCCTCTTCTTTCTGAAAGCCTCCATGTTATATAGTGAATAAGATGTGTTCTGATTGGCTGAGGCTAATTAATGATGATATCATACTGAAACAGTGGAGTAATGGTGGGTCAATGGGGAAGGGAGAACAATCACGGGTCAGCAGTGTGGAACATAGAAAAAAACACACACTGAACACACACTGGGACGTAACAGAGCTCCTTGGACATAAGCCATTTCTCGTCACTTGCTCAGCGAGCAGGCGCAGCACATACTGAATGCAGGTGACTCAGAGCAATTGAGATGTGTCCAAGTGGCTGTAAAAGGGATATTTGATGCCAGTGCCATGGCTTAGTTCTCCGACGGCAGGCATAGCGGCGCGCCGGTTGGAGTATTCTCAGTCGCACTGAATGGCAACGTCATGGCAACGTCAGCTCAAACCACCAAATGGAGACGGGCGTGCCGACAAGCTGACCCTGCTGATGCGGGATTAACACTATGATAAGAGAATGCTGTGGCTTAGTTGGTTAAAGTGCCTGCCTAGTAAACAGGAGATCCTGGGGTTGAGTCCCAGTGGTGCCTGTCTTGCCACACAGTTTATCATTATGGACAACAACATGCTTCTACATTAAATTTAATGGAAGTGTTCATTTAATTTTTGGAACAACTTGTTTTTAAAAAAATCCATACAAATTGCGAAAGATAAAATACTCATCTGTTTTGTCAGTGCAGAGGAATTACTGCCAGCTGGCAAGGAAACAAAAACGATTTTTTTGTCTTTAGCCAAAAACCTGTGAATGTAGAAAAAGGTAATGTGCGTTAGTTTCTATGGCACAGTCAGTCAGCGTATCCTTTAGTTAAACATAACGTTGGTAAATCAAAAGTCCCCAGAGACTCATTTCAAATTGATCCGACCTCAACACCGTCTCCCCTAAATGTGATGGGGTTTCTTTGGATGTCCTTAAGCATCCTGATAGTTGCAGAGATATTCAAAATATTGCAATTTGGTTGTAGTTTAAAAAGATATTTTAGCTGGGGATCCTCAAATGATGAGGGTAGAAAAGAGAACTATTCGACACCATCAGGAGTGCTTAATGTGTGATAAAAGTGTTTTTTAATCACAAAGTGAAAATAGTGAATTTGTCTTTCACTTAGATGTTCATCAAAAGCTCATTAAACAATGAAGGAGAGGCTCGTGTTCCGAATTCTCTTCGTGTCTCATTGTCTTGCTTTGATTTTTAAAATGTACACTGTTGACTATTCACTCTTCCTAACATGATTAAAGAGCCGAGTTTAGTTCAGAGGTAAAGCATCTCATGCATCGTATGAAGCTCTGTTTTCTATCACCAGGTCTCCACTCTGGATTTATTTTTAAGCGCGATATCTTTTCTGTGATTTCTTTCATTTGAATTCCCTCATGTGTGAATTTCAGCGCGACACATAAACTCGTTTGTCTGTTTTAAAGAGATGCAATTTTTAAAACAGACAAAATGAAAGACTTATTAACTAAATACACATAGAAACCTGCACCTAATTGAGAAAATTTGGACTGGGGCGATTTATTATTGTAGCGGCGCAAGGGCGCAAGCTCACAGCGGTGCACTTGAGGAATGCGGTACAAGGGTCAGTGGTGCATTGGATAACGCATCTGATTACAGATCAGGAGACTGTAGGATTGTAATGCTCTTAAACCCAATACCATAACTGTAGTGTGTTCAGTCCTACACAACCTTTCTATCGACTGAATAAGCCTCCTGTTCCATCTCCATCTTCTTCCCACACATTACGGCTATTTCAGCACCGTTATTGTTGGACTACAGTCAAAGATGCGTAAGGGACACTATTCCGAAGAACTGTCTTAAATAAATAACATTGCAAAAGGTAACAATAATGCTTTCTTAACGTAACCTTACATTTGGCCTTACAATAAAATTTTCTGTACCCTCAAATAAAAAAAAATCTTACTGCTTTCTCCTGAGAAACACAAGTGTAGTGTCAAATCACAAAAAATAATACAACAAATATACTAAATTAACACCCAGATATGACAACACACAGCTATGACAGAACACATTGAAGACTTAAAAGCCCTTTAAATTCCATTCTCTTCCCTCCCCAGGATAACTGAAAACTAACTATAATAAAGACTGTATATGCATTACTTGTAATACAGCTACTAATAAATATATACATGGAACTTAATTATTAATAAATAACACTTTTATTAATACATACATGTAATGATAACATTCATTGTGAATATTTGTGGTGTCTGGAAAGCAATTTTAGTTAAATATAATAATAATTTTCAAGCAAGTGGTGCATAAGCTTGTTACTTAATGAGTACATTATTTCCATTACATTCAAGACAATTCTAATGTGATCAATTGTTCTGCTTTGTCCGCTACTGAGTTGCTTAAAACCTATGAAGAGGTGGTTTAAGCTAGACTCCTAATGCAGTAACATCTAACGGGCAGCAGCTGTTATTTTAGGTTTGTTGCAATTGAGAACAGGTTTAGTACAGAGCTGCTGACAAATTTCAGCGGAGTTTATTGTATATAAGTTTATCGCAATTGACCCATTGTAGCTACCAATCAGCAGCAAGGAAAAACAAACTTCACTTGTGCCTTTTAGAAAAAGGGAAACAGAGTAGTAGTGTATGTGGTAATTTCAGGTACAATGTAAGAACTAAAGTTAACTACTCCCATTGTAATGCGTGGGGTCCTATCAATAGAAATAAAATTGTTGTAATCGGCATGACTCTGCTATGTACTGCTGTATAAGTACCACGCGCTGACCGATTGCGCCACTGGAGCTGTGCACGTTGTGCTCCTCATACAGACTGATGCTGCAGAAACACAGGGAGAAAACGGTTTTGGTTGTGGATCCATCTCCACATGGGGAAAAGGAACAGTAAAATAGCAAGGAAAATACAAGAAAAGAAACTGAAAGAATTGTGCTAACAGCAAAGGGAGGCGGAGGGAGGTGGTCGGACAAGTAAATCAACCTGGCAAATTATTTGTAGCGACATTTTTGAGTCAATCAGCACACGGATTTCTCTTCATGTGCCTTAAACTGTGCAGTTTGCAGAACTAGCTGACGCACCCTGTCGTGAAGACCCTCTGTAAGGTGATTACACGTTTCATTTTCAAGTCACCTCCTTTACATGCAATTGCAGCCCCAAGACTCAGAGAAAGCATGAGAAATGGCTTTTATCTGGGTATTATAGTCTGTAAAGACCAAGATGAAAGATGTCCATTGGACTTTACACCTATTTTAAGTAAAAATAAAAAAAGATTTCAGTTATATAACTTTATTTGGAAGAATAAACCTCATTATATTAGAAAACACCTTTTGGGTAAACCAAAAAACCAAGGGGACATGAATGTTATAGACTTTTATATGTCAGATATAACTTTTAAAAGTAATTGGATTAGGAAATATATTAATAATAAATATAGTATTTGGAATTTTATTCCAAACATAATTTTTCAGAATGTTGGGGATCTTGACTTTCTGTTAAAATGTAACTTTGATATAAAAAAACCCAGTTAAGTTATCTAATTTTCATAAGCAAGTATTATTTACAAACACAATTTTTCACCACATATCACATACATATTATATTTGGAATAATAAAGACATTAAGATTAAAAATATTTTTTTTTACATACTTGGTTTAACAACAAAATGTATTTAGTGGCTCAACTGTTGAATGAAGATGGTAGATTGTTTACTTATCCTGAATTTTCCGGAAGGTGTAGTGGGCTTATTAAAAGCAAGTCAAAGTGCTAATAGGACTGACTTTCTTCGGGGTCCTACAACTGATTTATTCTTGGATGGATAAGAAGTGTAACAATACTCATATTAGGAATCTTTGTAAACCCCATCTTATCCCTTCTTGTTAGTCTTTTTGGAATGCAATGTATGAAAATATTGGACAACTCCTGATAGATTTTGTATTACAAATAAAGTTAAATAGATATTGTTTAAAATTGTTCATAAGTTTTATTCAGTTAAATTAGTACTCTTTAAATTTAAACATGAGCAGGACGATCTGTGTGTTTTTTGTCGGACTGAAAAGGAATCTTTGGTGCATTTATTTTGTTAGGTGTGTGTTTGTAAAATTGTTTTGGACAGACTTGCAGAGTTTTGTTTGCAGGCAGTTAAAGGTGTTTTTTAGATTGAAGGATTTTGATATTTTATTGTATTGTTTAATAGAAAATTTGGAAAAAGAGCATTTATTTATAGTCAATGTACAGTGCCTTGCGAAAGTATTCGGCCCCCTTGAACTTTTCAACCTTTTGCCACATTTCAGGCTTCAAACATAAAGATATAAATTTTTTATTTTATGTGAAGAATCACCAACAAGTGGGACACAATTGTGAAGTGGAACGAAATCTATTGGATTTTTGAAACTTTTTTAACTAATAAAAAAATGAAAAGTGGGGCGTGCAAAATTATTCGGCCCCTTTACTTTCAGTGCAGCAAACTCACTCCAAAAGTTCAGCGAGGATCTCTGAATGATCCAATGTTGTCCTAAATGACTGATGGTGATAAATAGAATCCACCTGTGTGTAATCAAGTCTCTGTATAAATGCACCTGCTCTGTGATAGTCTCAAGGTTCTGTTGAAAGCGCAGAGAGCATCATGAAGACCAAGGAACACACCAGGCAGGTCCGTAATACTGTTGTGGAGAAGTTTAAAGCCGGATTTGGATACAAAAAGCTTCAAACATCCCAAGGAGCACTGTGCAAGCGATCATCTTGAAATGGAAGGAGTATCAGACCACTGCAAATCTACCAAGACCTGGCCGTCCCTCTAAACTTTCAGCTCAGACAAGGAGAAGACTGATCAGAGATGCAGCCAAGAGGCCCATGATCACTCTGGATGAACTGCAGAGAACTACAGCTGAGGTGGGAGAGTCTGTCCATAGGACAACAATCAGTCTTACACTGCACAAATCTGGCCTTTATGGAAGAGTGGCAAGAAGAAAGCCATTTCTCAAAGATATCCATAAAAAGTCTCGTCTAAAGGTTGCCACAAGCCACCTGGGAGACACCCCAAACATGTGGAAGAAGGTGCTCTGGTCAGATGAAACCAAAATCGAACTTTTTGGCCACAATGCAAAACGATATGTTTGGCGTAAAAGCAACACAGCTCATCACCCTCAATGTGGCAAAAGGTTGAAAAGTTCAAGGGGGCCGAATACTTTCGCAAGGCACTGTAATAATCATTCTTGGTAAATTTCACATCCATGAATCCAAATGGTCTAATAATACTCCCCTTTTTAGTACTTTTGAGGTGGATGTCACAGACGTCCAAAGGGACTAACCGTGGGGAGCAGGAGAGCGGAAAAAGACCCATATGCGTAGCGGCGAGACGGGAAAAAGGCCCGGGCTCATTAGTGCAAAGAGTTCAGGAATGCCGTATAGAAACCTAAGCCCTCAGGGAGCGGACATGGGGCGCCCTGGTGCTAGGCGGGTCTCAGGACATCCAAACATCAATGCTGAGCGAGGACAGAGTGCAAGACCCGGAAATATATAGCCCAAGGGAAAGAGAGGGACAGGAAGGACAGCAGACTGGAAACTAGGGACAGGACAGAGAAGGAGCGCCCTCTGGCTGCAGAGGGCGTGACAGTGGAGCTGCAACACTATTTAAATTCTATAAAAAATTTGAGAAATAATAAAGCAAGGAAAACATATGATATATGTAAAAAATACAATCTGTTCACATAATTTACCTCATTACCTCTGGCAGTTAAATGTTTTTTTTCTGTTTGTGCCTGTTCTCTTGTACCTGTTTTGATCCTCTGGTTGTATTTGTATTTGTAAATTCTTTATACATTTAATAAAAAAATCTAAAAAAAGAAAGCATGAGAAATGGCTTTTATCTGTTACTTTGCATGTGCCAGATCAGAGTTCAATGTGAAGCGCCGTACAGGCTCGATGGCTTAACATCTTCCATCGATCACATAAAATTGCAGTGAAGCGATCTAAATATGACTCTGAAGTACTTGGAAAGATGATTATTTTGAGCGAGCCTCCCAGGGTCTGCTACGAGGCTGAAGCTGGCTTCTTATTCGCGTTTTTCGTTCCACCTTAAATGCTGCTGCTGTGATGTTATGTCGCCTTTTACCTGTAGATAGCTCTCTTTGATCAGTGCTAATCCGGCTGGAATACTGTAGACATCCTCAGTGAAAGGGAATATCAAAATAAATAGCCACTGTCCAAATTATATTTTTGTATGGAATATATTTTAGAAAATCGCAAACCAATTTTAAAAACTCACCACAACACGGACTTACACTGGGAAAAGGTGACTGCACTTTCTGCTTATTGCTACGGCCCTCCCCCCGATTATGAAAACATCTTACAATTCTGACACCGAGGTGTGAGAGACAATGTAACAGACTGTCAAAATCCTGAAGTACAAGACATTTTAATGCACCGTTTTTCAAATATGACCCTCTGATCTTGGCATGTCAGAATACATTGGGAAAAAGTATGGCACGAATTGCACAAATTGCAATGGCACGAATTGTTGAGAATATCATTGACCTTGCCGATATTTGCAGGGAATATGAGTGTTTTGCACATGTTGAACTACAACAAGTAAAAATTGAGTTCCTTAGTCAATATCACCGGGGATGTCCAATAATTACAAACATTAATAGGTTCAAGGAAACTTAGACCACACATTAAGTTTTATCTTCGAATGGAGGGTGGGATAATTCATTTATACTCTCGTTGCTCATTACCTAACTATTTTAAAAATATGACGCAGATTTAATTGAGAAACTTGTAATCGCCTTAAAGAGAGTCTTCTTGAAGACGTGCACCAGCTAGCTCTCCACTGTCAATTGACAGGACTTTAGAAGAAACTGTTCTCATACAGCCAACGTTCAAATTACACATCTTAAGGAACATGAAGAGAAATCCGTGTACTAAATAACACACAGCTGTCGCTGCAAATTATCACCAAGCTGTTTTATGTCTGACCACCTCTTTCCTACTTTGCAGCGAGCACAATTCGTTCTGTTTCTTCATTGCTATTTTACTGTCTCTTTCCCCCATGTGGAGATGTATCCACAGCCGAAACTTTAGGTCGGTTCTTGTTACTCTATCCGATTGAAAGAGCTGTATTAAAGGCACTCCCATTTCTGCAGGAAAGTTTTTGTTGCTGCCAACACAATATACTGCAGCCAAATGTGATAGCGATACTGTCACTGCTTGTGGGCCACATGTTCCTGCTGTTATATTATGTCATGTTCATCCACAACTAGAAACATTAGTGATGTAGCACAAGCTTTAAATAGGTGCAGTCGATAGAGCTTGAATCTCTTAATCTCAGAACTGTGGGTTCAGCCCCCACATTGGGTCCCTCTGTGTCCATTTCATCCCTCCAATGCTCCTAGCAGGACCTGATGGCGTAGAGTAATCCCCAGTGCCTTATGACCTTTGGCGTAATTCAGCTTTCTTTCCACTTTGGGTCTTGATTCAGATATTGCTTTGAAAGCATCAGGCAAGCAAGAGTTTGTCTAAATGGAGGGAGATCTACACACGAGCAAGTATTAAACACTTCAGCATTTACTTTTCGAATACCACACTTTGTCAAAACACTGCCACTTCATAAGCTAATAAGTAATGGTTTTTGAGCACGCATTGTATTGTTAATGCTGTTATTAAAAAAGCGTAAATTCACATAATGGAATTTGGACAGAGCAAAGTAGTCCAGCCCCTAGACAACATTGCATACCCATTGATTAGAGTTTAAAACTACAGGAGCAGGGGTAACAATAATGGCAACAACGTGTTTTGGAGTTCGGCATTTCTCATTTCTTCTGCAGAAACATCGTATCGGAATGATCTGCCCGAGATAAAAGAGGAATTGCGGCTTTATATCATTTTTCTGAGCACTGCGTTGTTCTGTTCATGCTGACCACACGCTTAAATTTATGTCATTTAATGCATGTGTTACCTTTCCAGGTTTTCCTGAAATTCCTCGCATTTGAACCATCACTAAAATATTTCATTCGGGTTCGCCCAATACATCGTGGAAACAACATTTGCAGGGGAATGCTGTCACACATGAAACCTTTGGAAGTTTGAGAAGTGTATTTCAAAAGGAGTGGGTGAATAGAAAATGAAACAGTGGTCACTTTGTAGGCTAGAAAGAAATCCAAGCAGCATAAAACCCAGTGCATTTTAACAATGCAGAATACTCACAAATTGCATTGTGCTGCACCTTTCTCCTGCTGCTTTCATAATTCAGTCTTTCACATTTTACCATACTTCTTTTCTCAATAGTTTGAGATCTTCGGTTTACAAGCCCAACACTTTACCACTTGGCCACCACATCTGCAGGACCCAGTTGTTTCCCATCAAGGCTATCACATTTTTTAAATAAAAAAAAAAACATAAAAAATAAAATAAATATGATTATTACTGTTGTTCAAATTAATTATTCTGAAATTGATTAAATTGCATGGAGGCAACAACAAAAATACCTTAACAAGGAAATATGGGGCAGAAGTGGGATTACAAGTCACACCTTCGAAGAGACTGAAGCTTTAAACCAGCCAATTACCAGTTACCATTCATAATGGCTTTTCAGCACTTGTAGTCTGAGTTTGCGTTGTTATGACTTCTTTGGCACTCTGAATATAGTTCTTCTGTGGAGCAGGCTTCAGACTCTGCTTATAGCGCCTGTGTATTTTATTTTTACCGGAAGACAAATTCCGAATTGTATCTCTTCTGTTTTAGAAGTTTTGAATGGCGTATTTTATACAGCACACAAACAGTATTCTAATTGCAGAATGCAGATCTGTGCAGCAATCGTACTCGATTTGACTGTGTTTCTGAAATACTTTAGCAAACATATTCAGGATTCCTTGAACCTTTAAAAACAAAACTACTTTGCTTCCAATCTCTGATGTCACTGTAAACTCGGACATGATGTTCTGCAGATGTGCAGTGTGCCTTTCCTCTTGTCATATTCAAGAGTACTCACTGTGTGAGCTCCTCACTGCATGTCCTGTACTCTACTGTGATTTCATTTGGATTATCTACGTGGAGTGCAGTGACAAGTTCGTCTTGAACATTTTCGGTTTGTGAAAGGAAACACTAAAGAAAATACAAGTAATGAACATTTAAAATAACCATAGTACAGCTAGAAGAGGGAAAGATAAAAGACGATTTAGAATGACATTCACAATAGATTGAAGAAAGGCACAACCGCCCAAACAGGGACTTGAACCCTGGACCCTCAGATTAAAAGTCTGATGCTCTACCAACTGAGCTATCTGGGCTCTCGAAAAAACAAAGCCACTGCCGGGATCCTCGCAAATCACATGTCTCTTCTTGTGCCGAAGTGCAGTCATACCTGACCCGTCTGGAATGACCACTGACAGACTTTATCCAGAAGCGACAGCACCACTCCCTGTAGAATGAGAGAGAAATACAGAACGACACAAGGAGTCAAGGGGCTCCCACAATTAATCTTTCCTCACATTACACATTTTTTCACTATCATTTTGACCTTTTCACAATCAGATTTTTTTCACATTTAATAAGATCTTTTAAGCAACAACATTTAAGAAAGAAAACAAATGGAACATTTTTTGAAACAATAATAAAAAAAAAACTTTCAATGCCTTGGTTGTCTAAGTGTGCACACCCTTTATAAAGGGGGTTGTAACTGTGCTGAAATTTAACCAGTCACATTCCAGATCATGTACAAAGGTTATTTGCCTTTGCCAGACATCAATTGTATTGATTCTGATTAGTCCTAATTTATATCAGCTGATCTCATATAACCATCCGATCTGGGAGAACAAACGTTCAAACTGCACAGCAGAACATGAAGAGAAATCCAACTGCTGATTGTCAGCAAAGAATGTCGTTACAAATTAGTTGTTGTATGTATCTAGCCACCTCTTTCCTTCCTACTTTGCATTGAGCACAATTCTTTCAGTTTCTTCTCTTGCATTTTCTTTGCTATTTTACTGTCCCTTTCCCCCATGTGGAGGTGGATCCACAACCGAAACCCTGTTTCACCCTGTTTGTGCAAAGTCAATCTGTGAAGGGAAAGCAAAGCGTACATCTCCAGTGGCGCAATCGGTCAGCGTGTGGTACTTAAACAGCAGTGCACAACGGAGTTATGCCGAGGTTGTGAGTTTGAGCCTCACCTGGAGTGGTATAGCATGTCTTTAGCTACTGAAAGCAACTGTCCACTTTAGATGCTGCTACTTATAAGTGATCTTTAACACCTTATCCAGTGGGATTGCAGTCTATAAGGTATTTGCTGGAGATCCGGTCTTAATTAACATCAAAGGAACAGGTAAAGGGTTTGTTCCACGTCACACCCGAAGAAGGGTCCACGTCGTGTTTCCTTCTCTTTTGAGCATGGAATAAACCTATACTTTTTCCTTTGCAGCTTACGCATGCCGACGCAGGTCACTACTTAATTTCCCATCAGTTGTGGACCCCCTGCTGATCTGTACACAGATGAGAGATATCTTCTTAGACGAGAGGTCTACTGGGACTAAGGGAGCACGATGGGGTACTGAAGACTAGAAAATGCTCTCGCATTAGATTCTGTGTTTTTGTTGTTCCCCAGATTTGTTTTTAATGTTCTTTTTGTTTTTAAGTTGTTCCATGAAGTAATTTTTTTAAAATTTATTTTCTGTAGTAGTTAGACTACTGCAATGACTTACCTAGGTTCCGGAAGAATTCTTGTTTTGTGGTTGTTGTGTTTTCGGGTTACAAGATTTTTTTTTCTGTTGATAGGACCCCACGCATTACTGTGGGACTAGTTAACTTAAGTTCTTACATTGTACCTGAAATTACCACATAAACTACGGCTCTGTTTTTTTTATGTAAGGCTCTGTGTTTCCTACTGATGTAGGAGACTAACTTAAATTAACTTAAACCACCTCTTCACAGGGTTTAAGTAACTCAATAGTGGAACAGGTGATCGCATTTGAACTGTTCTGAATGTAATGGAAATAATATAGTCACAATAACGAACATATGCACCTATCGCTTGAAATATTTAGCTAAGATTGTTTTCTAGACACCACAAATATTCACAATGATTTTTATCAATATGTCTTTATTAATAAAAGTGTAATGTATTATTAAGATTAATGTATATCTTTATTAGTAGCTGTATTACAGGTAATGCATGTACAGCCTTTAATATGCAATAGTGAATTTTCAGGTTTCCTATGAAGGGAAGAAAACTGAAATGAAGGAAATACATATTTAAAGGGGGTGTAAGTCTTAAATGTGTTCAGTCACGTCTGGGTGTTAACTGAATAGATTGTATTACTTATTGTGATTTGACACATTTCTCAGGAGACAGCAGAAAAATGGTGGAATTTGCGCGTACAGAAAATAACTTGAACTGAACAGGCAAATGTAAGGTGATGTTAAAGAAAAAAAAACTTTGTCACCTTTTTCAACGTGATTATTTAAGACAGTTTATCAGAACCGTATCTCTTCTCGATTCTGTGGCTGTGGTCCAACAATATCGGCGGTGAAACAAGCAGAATGTGTGGAAAGAATTGGAGACGTAACGGGAGACTCACGCTGAGAAATGTGGTTTAAAAACTTTACGAGCTAGGTACGCGTCGAACCTACAATTTTCCGATCCGAAATCGGACGCTTTATCTTTTGCGCCTCTGGCCCTGACACCCTAACAACACCACTGTGAGCTTTGCGCTGCTATTAGTAATTCTGTACATCGCTCCAGTCCAAATTTTCTCAATTATATTCACGTGTTTTCTACTTGTATTTAGCTACTAGGTCTTTCATTTTGTCTGTTTTAAAAATAGCATCTCTTTAAAACAGACAAACGGTTTTATGTGTCGCGCTGAATATTCACACACGGGGGAAGTCACACGAAAGATAATCACAGATAAGATGTCGCGTTTAAAAAGAAATCCAGAGTGGCGATAGAAAACAAAGCCTTATACACGCGATACAAGTGCTCTGCAGCTGAACTGAACTCCTGACAGGCACTTTTGCCTGCGGCTCTTTAATTGTGTTAGGAAGACTGACGCGTCTACACAGTGTACAATTTAAAGGTCGAAGCAAGACAATCAGATCAGAATTCAGAACACGAGCCTCTGCTTTATCGTTTACTGAGCTTTCGATTAACGTCTAAGGGTTATCTTCCATATCATCTTTTGTTCTACATTCATAGGTTTAAGACTAAAGACAAAAAAATAGTTATCATTTTCTTGCCAGCTGGTAGTAATTCTTCTGCACTGACAGGGGAGATTAGTATTTTATCTATCGCAATTTGTGTGTAGTTTATGAAAAACAAGTTGTTCCAGAAATGAACACTTACATTAAACTTAAGGCAGACGCCTGCTGCTGCCCATAATGATAAACTCTACACGACGAGAGAGAAAGAAAGGCACTGGTGGGATTTGAATTCAGGATCACCAATTTACTAGACAGGCACTTTAACCAGCTAAGCTGCGGCACTGCCCTTTTACAGTTACCTGGACGCACTGCTATGAGACACCGGCGTTCTGTTTGCGCTGAGCCTGCTCACTGAGCAAGTGACGAGAAATGGCTTTTATCTGGTAATTTCAAGTCCAAGGAACCCAATATGCTTTTTATGTTCAACAGGATGTCCACTACAGCCGGCACTGAAGCGCAGCAGAGGCTCTGTGGTTTGACATCCTCCAAGGAAAATGTTGAAATCGCAGGTGGAAGATAACAATTGTCCTTGAGTAGAGCCGAGTGGTTTCTCCCCATGTTCGCATAAGTTTCCTCCAGGTGCTCTAGTTTATCGCCGGCAGCCATATCACTCTGCAACTCACAAGTGGCAGCCCACTAAAGCTGAGCACAGGTGAGCCTGGTCAGTACCTGGATGGAAGACCTCCTAGGAAAAACTAAGGTTGCTGCTTGAAGAGATGTTAGTGGGATCAGCAGGGGGTGCTAATACCCCAGTATAGTGAGGGGGGCACTATACTGTAAACAGGCTCTATCCTTCAAGTAAGATGTGAAACTGAGGTTCTGACTCTCTGTGTTATTAAAAATCCCAGGGCTTTTTTTCAAAAAGACTAGAGGCTAAACAATAAAAACCCATGCATGCTAATGGGTATTACTGAGGACTAACTGTCCCTCTGTTCTACATAGATGTGTCAAATTTCCCATTGGCCCTTACCAATCATTGCCTCCTAATACAGTAACATCACTTTATTAACCCTTTACAATTTCTTGCATTAGGAATTATCTTTTCACATACCCCAACTTTCTCTCCATAAGACACACAGGCGGGGAGAGAGAAGCTTGGGGTCAGAGTGCAGGGTCTGCCATTGTACAGCACCCCTGGAGCAGCTGGGGGTTAAGGGCCTTGCTCAGGAGCCCAACAGAGTAGGATTCCTCTGCCAGCTGCAAGATGTGAACCAGCAACTTTCCAGGCACAGTTCCTTAGCCACAGAGCCACCACTCAATCTAATCCTCATCTATGAATAGGCTTCATTAGTCTGCTCTCCTCCCCTCTGATAGCTGGTGTGGTAAGTATTCTGGTGCGCTATGGCTGCTGTCCCATCATCCAGGTTGCGCATTGGTGGTGGTGGAGGGGAGTCCCCATTACCTGTAAAGCGCTTTGAGTGGAGTGTCCAGAAAAGTGCTATATAAGTGTAAGGAATTATTAATTATATTATTATTGCCACAGTTATTGATATTATTTAGCAAGTTAGTTTAAAAAGGCCTGACCCTTTATGATCATGAGTTTTACAATGTCAGTTTGTCACTCCTGTTTATAGTTTTAACTTTCCTGTGTTCCTGTTATTTAAATCCAGATGCTTTTGTAACTCTCTGTAGCTATACAATTTCTGTAGGTTTAGGATTAGTCATGCTATATATACAGTGTCTTCTTGCAGGACCCTTGATTTCTCTTGATTTGTAGGGAAATTTAAATAACATTTAGGTTTTATTATGTTGTGTCTGACTTTGTGTACAGTGTTTTTTGTCCTTTGTGTGGATCTACTGATACTTATGATTTGAAACAAGTAACTTTCTTCTTTCTCTTGATTTTATCATTCCAAGTGACCAAGGGCTCCTTAATTTTTAATGATACCTTTAATGTCATACATAACATAACAAAACCAAAGATTATTGCAAAGCAAAACTTTAATAAAATGTATTAAAAAATATTCCCATCAAAACTGGTACATTCAGAACTGTACATCAATCAACAATTTTATTTCCTATATCTGGAACATCAAATGGTAGAAAAAGAAAGACTGAGCAGAAATGGGATGTTCAAGCCTCAGTTTTGCAAAACACAAGCTGCAGGTCCTGTAGACACAGACACTGAGGACAATATGGAAACAGTGGAGTGAAGTGGACTCAGGTCACAGACAGTGTCAGTGTGGGAACAGTGGAGTGAAGTGGACTCAGGTCACAGACAGTGACAGTGTGGAAACAGTGGAGTGAAGTGGACTCAGGTCACAGACAGTGTCAGACAGTCTCAGTGCTCAGAACTGTTGTAAGACTGTGTGACTCTGTTGGTGAAGCTCTTCTGTGTCTAGACCTGCAGGAGGAGTTTCTCCCAGACAGCCCTGTCAGTCCCGCACCACCCATCCTCTCCCTGACATCCTCTTCCCCAACATCATCGTAGTCAGCCCTGTCAGGGGCTGGGACTCCTTCTTCAGGGGGCAGTGTGGGCAGGACCCTGTCCACTCCAGGGCCAGTTTGGAGGACACCTGACAGAGAGACACAGACTCATATTTTTACAAATAACTCAGTTATTAACATAATATTGATACAAATAAGTATTATGAAAATGGTCAATATCAGAAATGACTGAGTAGATAAATTAATAATTAAATTAATTAAAGATGCAGCCATTCAAAATGGGTGAGGTATTTCGCGGCATACCCCGGTGGGCATGTCGCGGTATCACGCAGTTCATGTGTGTCACGTGGCTAACTATCCGGCGTCGCCTTGTAAAACCGCCAGGGGGAGCTTAACCTCTCATGTACAGCATTTGAGCCTTTAATTTTGAACTGTGTATTACAGCATGTTAATCATCAGTCATTCAAATGTTGGTATATTTTATGAAAGCAAGATTGCTCAGTTGGACAAAAGTACACAAACTACCTTTATCAGAAATATTTATGCATCAAAGCCTTTACTGAAGATATTACTAATAGTATTAATAATGGATGACTTTGGACAAGCTGTATACTCAAAGTATAATTTCTTTAGCACATTTGTACAAGCACTTGGAATCTGTCCAAGCCATACTTTGTCAGGCATTTTGTTTTACTTCAACGGGCATAAAAACTTCCTTGCTTTTAACAGGGCGTTTCATAATTTCTAACTACGAAAATGATTTAAAATGCGACACCTATCATTCAACTAGAGCTTAAAATATCACAAGGATCCTCAAGAGCACAGCAAAGAGTGTATTAAAAGACACTTGTATTTATCAACGCTTTCTTTTCCGTATACCAGATTTTATGGAACCACTTCAGAGGGGTGTCAGCCAGTCAGATTCCAGGAATCGGCACTTTAAAGGAAAAATACACACCGGTATTCCATTTCTCCCTAAACATTGTAAGCTTCGAAGTCTTTAACTAACGTGATACCGGAGTCAACAAGCATACTTTTAGAATTTGATTAAAAGGGAATATAATATGGAATCGCGTATCTCAAGAATTTAATAACGGTATGATTATATCCGTGTACTGCGACAGGGCTGTGTAGGGCTGTTTCGCCTCCCTGTTCATGCGAGCTGCCTTGTAGCCGACTGGTCTAGGTGCGTGACTACCAACTGGCAGGTTGTGTGTTCTAATCCAGCTGGTGCTGGACTTTTCTTTTAACAAACATTTCTTCGAAAAAATAGGTAAGCGATATTATGGACAATCAATTGACTTTTATATTTCAAAATATCGCAACATGATCGATATTTGTGATATTTTGAACATATCTTCCCTTCTGACAGCGGTTCCTTCTTCTATTGTGTGTGTGTGTGCAACAGAGTAAATTTTTATAGAGAAATGAAGGCTGGACAGTATGCGTTACAATATAAACATTTATATTGATTTAAACCGTGTTCTGATTTAAATCGCAAATGCGTGTTTAATTATATGTGTTTTTTAATCATAATCAGGCTAATGCATTTCTACATTTTTTGTATGAACCAGCTTAGAGGTTCATACAGAAAGACAGCTTGTGTTTAAATTGAGTGTAAGGTAATTTATGCTTCTAAAGTCATGGTCAGCATTTATTATTGTGCTGTGCTGTAAACTTTTTCTGTGCCTAGTCACATTATTTTATAGCATTTTTATTGCGTTATTAAATCCGGTGGCGCTGTGTGAAGTCTATAAACGATATTAATTTTGGAACTTAAACATACAGTATATGGCTGGTCTCGGTACTTTAAAGACAACATACACACCAGTATTATATTTCTCCCTATACATTTTAAGCATCGAAGGCTTTAACTTCTTGGACTTCACACGCGTTGCAGTATGCTCCTATTCTTTTTATGCTCAGGCACTAAGTAAAAGGAGATGCTTCATATTGCTTGACTAATTTTAAAAACTAAGTTATAAATGCAGACGCTCCCTCGGTGCGCTGCTCTGGTGCTCTGGCTCTTACACAGTACCTGTCTGCCGTAAGTGTTACAATATACATACCTAACACTGCTTGTACCCATCTGTCATGCAAATAAAACACCTTGAATTGAATTGAATTGAGGGGAAAGTGGGGGAATACTAAAGCCAATACTGGCGACGTGCTAATGCACAGTCCGGGTGTGGCAGGCTTCCAATGTCAACTCGACTCGATTGGAAGACAATGAACGTATTTTAGCCCTAAATGAATTAATAGCAAACATGGTTTACATAAAATACATTTTTCCAAGAAAGTTTATAATAATACGATCTATAGTTGAAATCTGAGCTTAGAAATAAAGGAAAGGCATTTTCAGAGAGCAATCACGCTGTGTTTATGTACAGTGCCTTGCGAAAGTATTCGGCCCCCTTGAACTTTTCAACCTTTTGCCACATTTCAGGCTTCAAACATAAAGATATAAATTTTTTATTTTATGTGAAGAATCACCAACAAGTGGGACACAATTGTGAAGTGGAACGAAACCTATTGGATTTTTGAAACTTTTTTAACTAAGAAAAAAATGAAAAGTGGGGCGTGCAAAATTATTCGGCCCCCTTGCGTTAATACTTTGTAGAGCCACCTTTTGCTGCGATTACAGCTGCAAGTCGCTTGGGGTATGTCTCTATCAGTTTTGCACATCGAGAGACTGAAATTCTTGCCCAATCTTCCTTGCAAAACAGCTCGAGCTCAGTGAGGTTGGATGGAGAGCGTTTGTGAACAGCAGTTTTCAGCTCTTTCCACAGATTCTCGATTGGATTCAGGTCTGGACTTTGACTTGGCCATTCAAACACCTGGATACGTTTATTTGTGAACCATTCCTTTGTAGATTTTGCTGTATGTTTGGGATCATTGTCTTGTTGGAAGATAAATCTCCGTCCCAGTTTCAGGTCTTTTGCAGACTCCAACAGGTTTTCATCCAGAATGGTCCTGTATTTGGCTGCATCCATCTTCCCCTCAATTTTAACCATCTTCCCTGTCCCTGCTGAAGAAAAGCAGGCCCAAACCATGATGCTGCCACCACCATGTTTGACAGTGGGGATGGTGTGTTGAGGGTGATGAGCTGTGTTGCTTTTACGCCAAACATATCGTTTTGCATTGTGGCCAAAAAGTTCGATTTTGGTTTCATCTGACCAGAGCACCTTCTTCCACATGTTTGGGGTGTCTCCCAGGTGGCTTGTGGCAAACTTTAGACGAGACTTTTTATGGATATCTTTGAGAAATGGCTTTCTTCTTGCCACTCTTCCATAAAGGCCAGATTTGTGCAGTGTAAGACTGATTGTTGTCCTATGGACAGACTCTCCCACCTCAGCTGTAGTTCTCTGCAGTTCATCCAGAGTGATCATGGGCCTCTTGGCTGCATCTCTGATCAGTCTTCTCCTTGTCTGAGCTGAAAGTTTAGAGGGACGGCCAGGTCTTGGTAGATTTGCAGTGGTCTGATACTCCTTCCATTTCAAGATGATCGCTTGCACAGTGCTCCTTGGGATGTTTGAAGCTTGGGAAATCTTTTTGTATCCAAATCCGGCTTTAAACTTCTCCACAACAGTATTACGGACCTGCCTGGTGTGTTCCTTGGTCTTCATGATGCTCTCTGCACTTTCAACAGAACCTTGAGACTATCACAGAGCAGGTGCATTTATACAGAGACTTGATTACACACAGGTGGATTCTATTTATCACCATCAGTCATTTAGGACAACATTGGATCATTCAGAGATCCTCGCTGAACTTCTGGAGTGAGTTTGCTGCACTGAAAGTAAAGGGGCCGAATAATTTTGCACGCCCCACTTTTCATTTTTTTATTAGTTAAAAAAGTTTCAAAAATCCAATAGATTTCGTTCCACTTCACATATGTGTCCCACTTGTTGGTGATTCTTCACATAAAATAAAAAATTTATATCTTTATGTTTGAAGCCTGAAATGTGGCAAAAGGTTGAAAAGTTCAAGGGGGCCGAATACTTTCGCAAGGCACTGTAGAAAAAGCGATTGGGTTTATGAGCAATCTATTTACCTATTCGCTTAAAACGCTATATAAAATAAAGTTTATTTAGAGATGAATGATCAGTGTCGCAGTTTAAATAATGGGAGTCAGGAAACTAACACACAGCGCCACCGGATTTAATAACGCAATAAAAACGCTATAAAATAATGTGACTAGGCACAGAAAAAGTTTACAGCACAGCACAATAATAAATGCTGACCATGACTTTAGAAGCATAAATTACCTTACACTCAATTTAAACACAAGCTGTCTTTCTGTATGAACCTCTAAGCTGGTTCATACAGAAAATGTAGAAATGCATTAGCCTGATTATGATTAAAAAACACATATAATTAAACACGCATTTGCGATTTAAATCAGAACACGATTTAAATCAAAATAAATGTTTATATTGTAACGCATACTGTCCAGCCTCCATTTCTCTATAAAAATTTACTCTGTTGCACACACACACACAATAGAAGCAGGAACCGCTGTCAGAAGGGAAGATATGTTCAAAATATCGCAAATATCGATCATGTTGCGATATTTTGTAATATAAAAGTCAATTGATTGTCCATAATATCGCTTACCTATTTTTTCGAAGAAATGTTTGTTAAAAGAAAAGTCCAGCACCAGCTGGATTCAAACACACAACCTGCCAGTTGGTAGTCACGCACCTAGACCAGTCGGCTACAAGGCAGCTCGCATGGACAGGGAGGCGAAACAGCCCTACACAGCCCTGTCGCAGTACACGGATATAATCATACCGTTATTAAATTCTTGAGATACGCGATTCCATATTATATTCCCTTTTAATCAAATTCTAAAAGTATGCTTGTTGACTCCGGTATCACGTTAGTTAAAGACTTCGAAGCTTACAATGTTTAGGGAGAAATGGAATACTGGTGTGTATTTTTTTCTTTAAAGTACCAAGACCAGCTATATACAGTAAGTCTTTCTACGACAGACCAACGGACCACGAGTGCCCTTGTCGGTCAACCAATCACGCACCGTGGTATTTTGCGTCATCGCGCGTCACGATGCACGACGCCGTAGCCAATTACCTCCGGTACGTGTCTGTACCGCGCACTTTGAATGGCTGCATCTGTATAAGCTCCCAACTTGTAAAGATTTTGTCAAGAACAAACCCAAGTTTGGTATAGTTAGAGGCACATAAGAGATTTGTTCTTTGGAACAGCTTTATTGAAAAAAGTAATAGTTGAGACACAATTTGTTAAATATGTGTTATTAACGACACTACACACATGAAATTACACACAACAAACATACAGCACACAATTACAAATTTGCTGACAAGGTGTTTTAGACACCTACATCCTAACCACCCAGAAAATTCTCAAACTGCTACCTAGTATTCAACTTTTACAGATCACCTACATAAAAGAAAGAGATAAATCAAACCTTCTAAACCAAAGACATTACAACCTACAGTTAAATCTCTCTCTTTGTGAACCCAACTGTTACAAAATGAATGGGATCCTATCTCCCTGTTCTAAAGATGCTCCCACTAGCCAAGAGAGGCACTCTTTAACTAAGGGATTATCTAAAGAAGAAATAAAAGTTTCTAAAAACAACAGAAAGGCAAGCTTTCTTTATGAGGGTCAGACAAAACTCCAATCTGGTCTTTCCAGTTGATCTGGACAAGTAGAAGCAAGAAGTAGCTCTCGCCTTCTATCATTCCTGGGCGGTTGATTGACAATCATTTACCCAGAACTTAACTACATTTCATTGTTGCTTTGATCACTGAATCTCACACCTCAACATTTCAGCAAACATCTCCTTGCTTGACAGCCCCTAACCATATACTGTAATTGGAATTGGAATTGATTACATTAGCCAGGTGTACCTAGAATTTTTAAAACACTTACATAGTCACAATTGTGTAGTGAATGGGGATTTTAATTTTCTGTAGGAATCAGAAATTATAGCAGTATATTTTGAGAGTACTTGTAGACTTTTAGGAACTAATCAAACATCATAATCTATAGTCTCACACGTATTCTAACCAAACAATATACAATTTATTGATATAATCATAATTTTCATAACAAAAAATAAGCATAAGAGAACATATCTGAGAAGTAATCTGCTTTGATATCAATGGCTATTAGTGGACTAACAGTTATAGTATACAGAATAGATGTTACAATATTGTAGTCAAAAGTGTTTAATAGGATTGTTTAAAAATTAAATTGTATATTTTTGGAAGAACTGATGATTCAGTGTAGAATTCACTTATACTTATGGAGTATCAATGCACTAAAACCACAGTGAGGAAGACCTAGTAATTTCTGAGCCTAGTAATTCTCTCTGCAGTCAGAGAACATAATTCCTGGTCTTGGGGAATCTAAAGCTTTGTTCTGCCCAGACCTCATTCCCTCATAATTAATCAGCTGCTGATCAGTTTAAATCAATTTGGCTATCTGATTGGCTAGGTGTGTCAGGGTTTCAATGACACTCTGATCTTTGTGATCTAACTTTGTACAATTCAGGTCACTCAGTCTTTATTGGCTGTTATTGATCCTGGTAGGACATGATAGAGTGAAGCTACCGCTACTGCAAAATGACTGATTCCCCCCTGTCTTGGATGACAGTGCAACAGAGATGGATTACTGGAGGTTATCTTTCCCATCCCTGAACTACCTAACCCACACTGAGCCGCCTGGCTGTAGCCCCTTTTACCTGAAGTGGGGTCTTCCTCACTGCTGAACACATCACTGTACCCAGAGGGTGTCTCATCAGAGAGGAGTCTCCCTGTGAACAGAAGAGCAGGCCAGTAATGGCTCTGTCATTCTGACACAGATCGGCCTGTCAGAGACCTCTTCTCTTCTAGGTAGTGTTTATTTGCAGATATGAAATTAGGTTGAGACTAATTTCTAATGACAAAGGCTACTGTGGGCTGGTACAGGGGGTACTCCTTAGTCTTATTTATAATAACTCACCTGACACAGTGTCTGGACTCTGGGGCACAGTGATGGCATCATCATAGTACTCAGGGGCCTCTTCTTTCACAGAGGACATCAGCTTTCCTAAAGCACACAGAGCACAGCTTCACTGTCACACATCAGCACACTGAGTTATCTAGAGCACAGGACTGCTGGAGCTCATCAGAACACACTGTTTAACTGAACATCACACAGGATCTAAAACTCCAGGCTCTAAGTACAGGAGATCAGGGGGAACCTGATTTCCAGTCCTATTCACAACTGTAATAAATGTAAAACAATTCCTAGATTTTCAAATAAGACGTTGAAGGAAAACAAGGCAGAGAAAGTTTGGCTGTATTTGGACAGAGAGGGTGGTGATGTGAACCCTATGAGATACTGAAGAGGAGCCGGACACTGGCAGCAGTGACCCAGACTGAGTGTGCAGGGCTGAGATCACAGGGAGAGAGTCAGATTCATGTAACTGGTGCAGAGTAGTACAGACTCCGTATTCAGAGGCTGAGATCCAAGAAAGAGTAGAGAGATTCAGACTCTGTGGGATTGGTGCAGAGTTTCCCTATGTGATTGGACTGAAATAACCCACCTGACAAGGCATCTGGACTCTGAGGTACAGTTACAGCATCATCATAGTACTCTGGGATCTCTTCTTTCAGAGGAGTTATCGAGTCTCCTGAACCACACAGAGAGACAGAGAATTTACACTTCAGTACTCAGACTTACTTTGACCATAGAGCTGCAAAGTAATTGGAAAGTGTGATTTTAAATGTTTTATGGAGTATAGTTAAGCCAAAACTCTAGGGTCGCTGATTTATCTGATCTGAAAGGCAGCATGCTGTTCCGCAGTCTCCTTTTCTATCAAAACCAATGAGAGCAGCACCCTGTTTACCACCCCAGTATTGACCAGGTCTAGTTTTGCTCAGCATCTATGATTTGCTGAGATAATGCTAGTGTGAGGCAACACTGAAAAACAGACTTTATAAAGTATCAAACACGTGTGGTTATATTTATATAATTCAGGATTTTCTACATAAGTTCTCTAATCAGCGTGGTTTGAGGTGAGAGTGAGTACTGAACTGAAGACCTCCTCACTCCCACACTGAGCCCCCTGACTCAACCTCCCCTCACCTGGTACTGGGTCTCCCTCACTGTCCTCCACATCATCATATCCAGAGGGCAGCTCATCAGAGAGGAATCTCCCTGTGAACAGGAGGACAGATCAGTATTACCTGCAGTCAGACAGCAGCCTCACTGTCCTCTACTGGAAGAGAAGCCAATGTGTGAGTTTGTGTTTATAAGGCAGATCCAGAATCGTGCTGTGTTAATTTTCTTCACTTAGTTTGACACCAGTTGAGAAAAAATCCTACAGGTTTAAAACTAAAAAATACCCTTTTTGTCAGAAACCAGTTGAGTGAGATTTTCTACAAGTGTAAGTCCTCAGATTTTCCTTAGAGGGTGGAGACTAATCACACCTGAAGACTGTCTCCACTCACCTCTCCTGGGGGCGCTGTAGGTTCCCTCTCTGGCCAGTTTGTATTCTATATCCTCGTAGACGGCATCATGATAGGGGGCGAGTGCTCCCTTAGATAGGGCTGTGTGAGGAAACAGACACTCAGGGTTAACATGCAGGGAGAGGAGTACAAGATAAAAAATGTCACTCCTAAACCTATTTTGGACATTTGAGCACACAAATGTTATGATTCTGGATTTGCAAATTTCCTGATATCTCCACCTGTAATTGTTGCTAATCTTTTTCAAATAATCTTTCTTAAACTTCAAATGGATTTCTCTACCCTATTAAAATTGCTCACATCCAGCACACCTTTAAATTAGACAGGTTTTACCTCAGGCAATTGTGATTTTAAAGCAGGTTTATTCCTCAGGGTAATTATGTAAATATAAGTTCCATGTGAGTGACAGAACTGACCACTAGAGGTTATTATGTGGATGGAGAGTTCCCTCCCTACCTTTCCTCAGCTTGATTCAGTCCAGAGTGACAGCAGTCCCACAGGTGAAGCTCACTGCCTGTGCAGTTCACCTCGTCCAGCCAGATGGTGTCACTCCCTGGTCCGAATGAGGCCTCTATCTCTGCGCTCATTACATCCCCACAGCCCAGCTGTCTGCAGACCACCTGGGCATCCTGCAGGTCCCAGGAGTCGTCACAGACTGTCCCCCAGGAGCCCTCGTACCGCTGCTCCACCCGGCCAGAGCAGTTAGTGCCTCCAGCCAGGCGCAGAGCCAGGGGGACTGAAAGTCAACAGAAAGGTTATTCAGTGTCATTAGATCTGTGACTGTAGACGAGAGTGGAGAGGTTACTGAGTGTCTTCAGCTCAGTGACTGTAGTAAAGATTAGTGAGGTATAGAGTGACCCTAGAAGAGAGCTGTATGGTTACTGTTCCTCAGCTCAGGGCTGCAGTGTCTCTGACTGTTTTACACACTGAACTCACCTGGGCAGTACAGCTGAGGCTGCTCTTCCTGAGGGGCTGGAGTGCTTCTGTCAGCTTCTTTTCTAAGACCTTCAAGAATTAATAGTCATATAAAAACATTATTATTATAAAATGAATAACAATGACATTGCTTTCATTTTTATACATGTTTGGATATAAATTTATAATAATTCAATTGAAAGCTCTTATTATGTTCTGAACTTGGCAAAACACTAATCCACAGAGCTGCTCGAGATAAAGACAATCACTGCAGAGCTGTTTAAGAGGAAGGCAGCATTACTCTTCACTCTCTACCTGAGCAGGTGATATTAGCCACTTCTTGGTCTGTGCAGTCATTCTGACCCCAGGGGGAGGAGGGACACTGCCACAGGGAAGAGTCATGTTTGCGACAGCAGACAAAGTCCAGCCATTTGGGATCTGGGCTCATCCTGGAGTTTGTCTCTCTGATGGTGCCCTTGTCTCCACAGCCCAGCTGTTTACAGATCACTGCAGCTGTGGAGTCAGTCATGCCGTTCTGACACACACTGCCCCAGGTGCCATTGTAGTAAACCTCTGCCTGTCCTGAACAGCCTGCAGACAGTCTCAGCAGAGTGTAATCTGTCAAGACAGCAGGGAAAGTTAAAGGAAACAAACCCTGACAAGACAGCCCAACGTTTCATTCTGAACTGGTAAGAAACAACTAGCAATGAAATGAAATGAACATGTAATGAAACAATGACAGCTGTACAATAACACAGTTGACATGAAGGTGACAGGCAGGACTGTGTGGTTCTGTTCATTCAGAATCTGGACAGTGCATCACACAGAACTTTAAAATCCCATTACATGATCAGGTTCTGACCCAAAACATCATTCTGATCAGCTTGGCTATTCAGCAGCAGCACAACTAAGAGACTGAGGCATGAAAGTAGAACTCTTGGCTCAGGATGAGCGGTGCAGCGTTATGAATGGAGAAAACGTGGCTCAGGGTGACATTTAACACTGTGTGGGTCATCAGGATCTGACCAGAAGCCATTCTTGGAACAAATCAAAATGAAACATTTGAGGCAGAAAATCATGAAAGATAATGGCCAAGACAAATACACCCAAACAGACAACAGGTCTTATTGATGTGAGAATTTTAAAGTTTGGACCCTAGATTTTACTGGAGGACTGAGATGAATATATCCCCATTCACTAGTGGAGGGGAATTTCTCTTGAGTTTCTTTCTCTCTTTATTTATTTTTGCTGGGATGTGAATATGTGCATTCACAACTGTATCATAAATATAAATATTTATTTTAAAATTAATTCTGCATCCAGCTCAGTCTTTTCCTCAACAAGATGCATTTAAGCACTCCAGATGCAAACCATATCCACAATGTGGAATTCCAGTATGTGGATTATTTTATTTAGTTAACTTACTGAACACAAGATTCTCACATTCTCACAAGTCAAACATATTTAGGCACTCTAGATGCAAGCCATATCCACAATGTGGGATTAAAGAATCTGAATCATTGTAATTTTAATTATCTCCCCTACCTGAACACAGGATTCTCACATCCTCCTTGTGTCCACAGTCATGCCGTCCCCACCCTGCTGAGGGACAATCCCACAGAGACGACTCGTTCCCCAGACAGCCCACCTCATCCAGCCAGATGGGTCCAGTTCCCTGGCTGAAGGAGGCTGGCACTGGGGCACTGAGGGCCATCCCACACTGGAGCTGTCTGCATACCACCTGAGAGTCTGCCAGGTCCCAGGAGTCATCGCAGACTGTCCCCCAGGAACCATTGTGATATGCCTCCAGCCTCCCAGCACCTCCTGCACCAACCAGCCTGAGGGACAGCTGATCTAGGAGCAGAGAATTAGAGGTTAGGGGTCCAGAGGTCAGTGCAGTACTAAGAGATCACCATGACCTGCTGTTACATGTTGAAGATTATCTCGGCCCACAAGGCACAGCAGATACAGTTCAAGTACAATGTTTCTTGACTTTTGATTAATTTAATATATACTTATTGTAACAGATTGTTCATAAGCAGTATACCAGATAAGTTACTTTTCTGACCCACTGCTGGGCACAGAGACAATAGCTTCACCGGTGACAAATTGCAGTATTCAGATAGATGCGTTTGCTGTAGATTCCAAAGACCCTAGTGTGTTTGTGACACACAGAAAAAACTGCACACACACAGCTGTTGCCTCACTGACTGATCTGGGATTCCACTGAGCAACAGAGACATCAACACACACTGAGAGCCCTGGAGATACAGAACAGGGGCTAATTCATACCTGGTGTTTTGGAAAAGGGAACAGCTGAAGAAGGGAAACCTGTGAAACAGAGAGAGAGAAAACAGACTGTGAACCATGTGTGAGAGGTGCAGTTTAGCACCAGAAATGAAACTAGAATTAAAACAGCACTGATGTGATTAAGACAGTCTTCAATCTCTCTTTACTTGCTCCAGGTGAATCTCTGGTCATATTTGAGTCTGTAAAACAGAAGAAAGGAGCTCATTTCTGTCCACAGGAGTGATGTTTCACCAGTGCAGGGTCAGCTGTGTGTGGGGCTCAACTGTACATAACATCTGTATATATTGACTTTCTGAGACTCACTTTCTTTTCAGCCTCCTGTTAAATAGGGCTCCATTAATTAAACTAATTAAACAGTTCAGGTGTTAATTACGGGATACTGAGATCCAATACTTTCTTTCATTTTTAGGACAGTGATCTCAATATAAATGTAAAACAGATTTTTGTCCACAGTGAATTGTTGTACCTAAATGATTACCCCTTTAGTTAATATTTGAGTTATATATGATATGATTCAAATACGCTCACATGCTTTAAGGAATATATTTTTACTGGCAGCGTGTAACAGAGCAGGTATTCAGTAAATCATGAAGACAGTGTGCTGCTGTGTGTAAGCACATGATTTTTAAACATAATTCTCACCAGAGCAGATGACTCCTGCGTCCTGTCCATGAGGGCACACTGCTCTCCCCCGTGAAGAGACAGCACAGTTTGAGAGACGGCTCTCATTGCCCCGGCACTCAAACACATCAGCCCCGGCACTCAAACCAGGCCTGTCCAGGTGCTGCTACAGCCTCCCCACAGCCCAGCTGCTGGCAGAGAACACTGGTATCTCTCAGGTCCCAGTACAGGTCACACACTGTCCCCCAGTCCGTGAAGAGCCACTGTAACTCCACTCGGCCAGAGCAGGAGTCAGAGCCATTCACCAGCCTGAACCCTGTGTATCCTGCAGATAGGACAGGGGAGAGAGCAGAGACAAAGTGTCACAACACAACAACCAGCAATAACCCTTCAAGTATCCTTACAATACTGAGCTTTAAATTACTGTCATATAAGTATCTCACTAACGTGTTACTGTTCAATCCAATTCAATCTGAAATACTTTCTTCATCAGCAAGGCTGGTAATTTATGGTTTAATTAAGTTACTGTTGATCAGAAGATCATCGTATTGAGTTTTCATGGTTAAACACCAATCCCCAGTATTGAATCAGAGCTATAGCAACACTTATTTGTTTCTCTTCTAAGCTTCAGTTTTGAGCTCCATTAAAAACAAAATGAAATGAATTATCCCCCTCTTACCAAAACACTCCAGTCCCACATCGTTCTCATGGGTGCAGCTCTGTGTCTTTGTGGAGGACTTTGGACAGAAGGACAGGTGCGATTCACTTCCCTGGCACTGAAACTCCTCTGTTCAGACCTGTCCCTCCCCCTTCCCGAAATGAGCCCCCTTCAGCACCTGTGAGGGAACCCCACAGTCCAGCTCTCGACAGACAACTTCTGCGTCCTGCCAGTCAAAGTCAGAGTCACACACTGAGCCCCAGGTCTCTCCGTGCTGCACTTCCAGTCTCCCAGAGCAGAGATCACTGCCTCCAACCACTCTGACCCCTCGATGAGCTGGAATTTCAGAACAATAACAGAGATCACTGTCCCTGACCACTCGATATGCTTGAATATAAGAAAAGATAGGAAGAGAGAGCAGGAATAGAGAGTGAGTATTCATTATTTTAACAAAATTGTGAGGAATTCTAAAGAATACTAAAACTATACACTGTTTTGGAATTTTGGGAAATTGCTCAGCCAAAAATTAATCTGTAAATTATCAAGCACACATTCACTGCAGATCAAGTCACTGTCATAGAAACACTGAGAGATCAATGAAAAATAAGTAAAATGACCAGACCCTCTGGACACCCCACTGTGTCATAGGAGCTGACATCCTAGAACTCTGGGCTTCAAAGTGGGAATTTGGTTATGAAACACAAGTAATTGACCTGCAGATATCTGAGACCCTGAACCAAGATGAAGAACACATTCTTTTCCAAAGCTTCCTGATAAACCTGGAGAAAACCTGGGAACTAAACAATGTCCTTCAATATAAAGCAGAAATGAACACTTACATAAAAAATAAAGTTGTTTTAGACGTCACGTCAAAAGTGGTGCAGAGGTTATAGAAAACCAAGCCTATCACACCCAGTCCAGCTACTGTTGCAGCTGGACTGCCTGACCTGCCCCCTGACAAAAACTCTGAACAGGACTGTCACAACCTGGCACTACTGGGGCAGGACTGTCTGACCTGGAAACTGACACACACTCTGGACAAGATCAGGACTGTCACAGCCTGGCACTGCTGGAGCAGGACTGTCTGACCTGGGCACTGACAGACACTCTGGACAAGACCAGGACTGTCACAGCCTGGCACTGCTGGAGCAGGACTGTCTGACCTGGGCACTGACAGACGCTCTGGACACATCCAGGGTTGTGCTTCTCCACATGAAAGCAGATCTCAGAGAATGACACACTCTCATGGAGTTCAGCTCCACGTACACACAGCTGGGTCTAGCAGTCAGCTCCTGGCTATGTTAGAGATTCGGTAAGAGAAACCAGTGAATGAGCCCACTGGAGGAGCTGATAAAGCCAAACCGTGATCCGAAACCGTAGACAATAGAGCAATCCGGGAGTCCAGGGGAAGCCAGAGATTCAAAACAGAGAGTGAGTACCGAAGCCAAGCCGTGATCCGAAAAACCGTCATCAAAGGGGGAAAAACCATAATCCGAAAACCAAGAAAGACACAAAGCAGAAGAAGGAGTAGTGCAACTAGGAAGCTCGAAAGGAAAACCAATACTGAGCCAGGAGGTAGGAACAGACAGGTGTTTAAGTACAGGATGAGACGGGGGTGTAGTGGTGAATAAGTAAACTTATAGGTAGACTGATGAAGTAAGGCTACGCCTTCTTCTGCCTCCTCTGTTGCCGGGAGGCAGGGATTGTTACAGGCTACAGTGCATCATAAGAAAATACATGACCACCAGTGCCTTAAAGAAGACAAAATATGGCAGAGCAGTTTAGATGTTAGAGGTCTAGTCTGAAATATCAAACCTGAAATTATAAATTTACATAAATGAGCCAACAGAACTGTTTCTTCTCTAATTATATCCAAAGCTGCATTGGTTTCTTGAATTCTTTAATTCTGGGCTCATCAGAATCAGACTGACAGTCACTCCACCACCAAGGATCAGCCCCTTGGACAGCTGGTAGTGCAGCTGAACTCCACTACAGCACTGAGCCCCACAAGACCATTATAAGACACCTGAGACTGTCCAGATCCACTGACACTGACACCAACATACCATTAAAACACACCTGAGACTGACCAGATCCACTGACACTGACACCAACATACCATTCAAACACACCTGAGACTGTCCAGATCCACTGACACTGACACCAACATACCATTAAAACACATCTGAAACTGACCAGATCCACTTACACTGACACAAACATACCATTAAAACACACCTGAGACTGACCAGATCCACTGACACTGACACCAAAATACCATTTAAACACACCTGAGACTGACCAGATCCACTGACACTGACACCAAAATACCATTAAAACACACCTGAAACTGACCAGTTCCACTGACACTGACACCAACATACCATTTAAACACACCTGAGACTGACCAGATCCACTGACACTGACACCAAAATACCATTAAAACACACCTGAAACTGACCAGATCAACTGACACCAACATACCGTTTAAACACACCTGAAACTGACCAGATCCACTGACACTGACACCAACATACCATTTAAACACACCTGAGACTGACCAGATCCACTGACACTGACACCAAAATACCATTAAAACACACCTGAAACTGACCAGATCCACTGACACTGACACCAACATACCATTTAAACACACCTGAAACTGACCAGATCCACTGACACTGACATCAACATACCATTTAAACACACCTGAAACTGACCAGATCCACTGACACTGACACCAAAATACCATTAAAACACACCTGAAACTGACCAGATCAACTGACACCAACATAACGTTTAAACACACCTGAAACTGACCAGATCCACTGACACTGACACCAACATACCATTCAAACACACCTGAAACTGACCAGATCCACTGACACTGACACCAACATACCATTAAAACACACCTGAGACTGACCAGATCCACTGACACTGACACCAACATACCATTTAAACACACCTGAAACTGACCAGATCCACTGACACTGACACCAACATACCATTTAAACACACCTGAAACTGACCAGATCCACTGACACTGACACCAACATACCATTTAAACACACCTGAAACTGTCCAGATCCACTGACACTGACACCAACATACCATTTAAACACACCTGAAACTGACCAGATCCACTGACACTGACACCAACATACCATTTAAATACACCTGAAACTGACCAGATCCACTGACACTGACACCAACATACCATTTAAATACACCTGAGACTGACCAGATCCACTGACACTGACACCAAAATACCATTAAAACACACTTGAGACTGACCAGATCCACTGACACTGACACCAACATACCATTTAAACACACCTGAAACTGACCAGATCCACTGACACTGACACCAAAATACCATTAAAACACACCTGAAACTGACCAGATCCACTGACACTGACACAAACATACCATTTAAATACACCTGAAACTGACCAGATCCACTGACACTGACACAAACATACCATTTAAATACACCTGAAACTGACCAGATCCACTGACACTGACACCAAAATACCATTAAAACACACCTGAAACTGACCAAATCCACTGACACTGACACCAACATACAATTTAAACACCTTAAACTGACCAGATCCACTGACACTGACACCAACATACCATTTAAACACACCTGAGACTGACCAGATCCACTGACACTGACACCAACATACCATTTAAACACACCTGAAACTGACCAGATCCACTGACACTGACACCAACATACCATTTAAACACACCTGAAACTGTCCAGATCCACTGACACTGACACCAACATACCATTTAAACACACCTGAAACTGACCAGATCCACTGACACTGACACCAACATACCATTTAAATACACCTGAAACTGACCAGATCCACTGACACTGACACCAACATACCATTTAAATACACCTGAGACTGACCAGATCCACTGACACTGACACCAAAATACCATTAAAACACACTTGAGACTGACCAGATCCACTGACACTGACACCAACATACCATTTAAACACACCTGAAACTGACCAGATCCACTGACACTGACACCAAAATACCATTAAAACACACCTGAAACTGACCAGATCCACTGACACTGACACAAACATACCATTTAAATACACCTGAAACTGACCAGATCCACTGACACTGACACAAACATACCATTTAAATACACCTGAAACTGACCAGATCCACTGACACTGACACCAAAATACCATTAAAACACACCTGAAACTGACCAAATCCACTGACACTGACACCAACATACCATTTAAACACCTTAAACTGACCAGATCCACTGACACTGACACCAACATACCATTTAAACACACCTGAAACTGACCAGATCCACTGACACTGACACAAACATACCTTTTAAATACACCTGAAACTGACCAGATCCACTGACACTGACACCAAAATACCATTAAAACACACTTGAGACTGACCAGATCCACTGACACTGACACCAACATACCATTAAAACACACTTGAGACTGACCAGATCCACTGACTCTGACACCAACATACCATTAAAACACACCTGAAACTGACCAGATCCACTGACACTGACACCAACATACCATTAAAACACACCTGAGACTGACCAGATCCACTGACACCGACACCAAAATACAATTAAAACACACCTGAAACTGACCAGATCCACTGACACTGACACCAACATACCATTAAAACACACCTGAGACTGACCAGATCCACTGACACTGACACCAAAATACCATTAAAACACACCTGAAACTGACCAGATCCACTGACACTGACACCAAAATACCATTAAAACACACTTGAGACTGACCAGATCCACTGACACTGACACCAACATACCATTAAAACACACTTGAGACTGACCAGATCCACTGACTCTGACACCAACATACCATTAAAACACACCTGAAACTGACCAGATCCACTGACACTGACACCAACATACCATTTAAACACATCTGAAACTGACCAGATCCACTGACACTGACACCAACATACCATTTAAACACACCTGAGACTGACCAGATCCACTGACACTGACACCAAAATACCATTAAAACACATTTGAGACTGACCAGATCCACTGACACTGACACCAACATACCATTAAAACACACTTGAGACTGACCAGATCCACTGACTCTGACACCAACATACCATTAAAACACACCTGAAACTGACCAGATCCACTGACACTGACACCAACATACCATTAAAACACACTTGAGACTGACCAGATCCACTGACACTGACACCAACATACCATTTAAACACACCTGAGACTGACCAGATCCACTGATACTGACACCAAAATACCATTAAAACACCTGAAAATGAAAAGGCATTTCACCCAACAGCACAGTGGAACCACAGTAGATTGTTACTTCACCAGTGCTAAAACAGTAAAGGCGCAGTGAAGTAGATACAGACTCACTGAGCACAGCCTGCCTGTTTAAACCGAACAACACTGAAGTGCCTGGAGACAGAGGATGAGCTACAGGCTCAGTGAGACTGCATAAACACAGAGGAAACACAGAAACAAGACACATCAATCATATTAAATATATTATGTTTATAACGTATATTGCTTTGAATTATTTTTATCATCATATTATCAATACTAGATTTTAATTACATTAATTTTAATTTAATTGATCATGAAGATGGACTCTAGATCAGTGGAGGAGTTTTCATTGTCCTCAAGCTGGAGACTGGAGAGAGTCTCTGTCTCTTACCTGAACACCTCACTCCAGCATCATAGGCATGAGAGGAGCCATACTGTTTCACTCCACGTTTTCCACAGTCCCTCAGCGCAGCCTCTGACCCCATGCAGGAAACCCCACTCAGCAGGACTGATCCAGACCCTGGGCCGAAGTGAGCTCCTCCTGGTGCTGAAACAGCAGATCCACAGCCCAGCTGTCTGCACACCACTGCAGCAGCATCCAGATCCCAGCCAGAGTGACGTACTGTCCCCCACTCTCCACCATGATACACCTCCACTGTCCCCTCACAGGGACTGACACCATTCACCAGCCTCACATCAGCACTGCCTGCAGAGAGAGAGAAACAATACCTATCACCACGTCTACAGAATATTTTTATATTAAGACATTTTAGAAACACACTTGGTTTTTTTATTTTGTTTTACCTGTTTGATTGGATTGCTAGTCCCTCCAATGGTGAACAAGAGACAGTGGAGTGACAGGAAGTCCACCAGCAGCCATCTCACCTCTCCCTCCACACACCTGTGTCCAGATCCTGTTATATATCTCTCTGTCCATATCACTGTGTGACTGCAGAGGGCTGTTCTGCTGTGGTTACTACAGTGGTCAGTGGCTGTAATGATGGTGTTCCTGTGTTTCTAGAAAATGTGGTCTGTATAGTGGTCAGTGGCTGTAATGATTGTGTTCCTGTGTTTCTGGGAGCTGTGGTCAGTACATTGGACAGTGGCTGTAATGACCATGTTCCTGTGTTTCTGGAAGCTGTGGTCAGTACAGTGGACATTGGCTGTAATGACCATGTTCCTGTGTTTCTAGAAGCTGTGGTCAATACAGTGGACAGTGGCTGTGGTGTCAGAAGGCTGAATCACTGAAACCTGGTTTGGTGTATCTGGGTCTCAGGCCCCACATGTACTTAACAGTGGACACTGACTGCATGTCTGTATCAAATAAGAGACTTAAACACTAATAAGTCTTTTCAACATTCTACTTTGAAAATAAGTTATAAAATCCAAAACAGAATCAATAGAAATATTTTCTTAATAGATGGGTGCTTCACAACTTGTGCTGAAATATGTGAAATGTAATGCTGCAGAAAGATGGAAAATCTGCAGCAGGAGATATAATTGAAACCCAGGCGCGGGACTTTGAGCTCTTTCAGAGTTTGAATGATCAGGGAGTAACAGATCGAATGCAGGCTGCTGGGCTGAATGAAAAAGGTGAGCAGAAAGAAAAACTAAAGAGGGAAGCCCGTCTCCCAGCTGAAATAAAGAAAAAAAAGGCTGGAGAGTCAGCAAGGAAAAAGAAAGAATTAAAACAGAGAAAATATTTCAGGATCGAAGAGCAGGAGTAGTGAGAAATTAAAATAACCAAGTGATAAACTTGACTATGAGAGGAATGCGATCGCTAGGTTCACAAGGTTTGGCTCTAATGATGGAGATTCGGTGTTCTGAACAGTTTCAAATAAAGAGGTGATTAGTGTGACTGGGATCCTGAATGAAAGACTGAAGGTTTAATTGAAAGACGTCCTGACCCAGTCTGAATGACAGGGTGAGCGCTCGAGGGAATGTTGCTGTTGACGTGAGTCAGTCCCAGCCCAGACTGTATGTGAAGTGTGTATACTTACTGTCCAGGGCACATTTACAGTAACTAGATTTGTTCTTTTTGATTAAATTTTCAATCACCTTCAGTTTGGAGTGTGAAATATTTTTTTCCATTACACACTGTATGCTACAATTCATTCAAATACTACTTTTTATTCATATATTTTTTTGCTATGCTTACATGATAAATATGTGAACAATGTGTTTTAGCTTTTACCTCTCAAGATCTTAGTACATAATTCAGAGATTGAATTATAGTTGCACTTAATAATATATTCTAGGATCACAGTGCACAGGTTGTTTTTATTACTCTTTTTTAAAAACAATTCCATAATGTAAGAAAAATTATCCCTATCATTAGTTATCTAAGACTTACAAACAACAATTCATTTAGCTGTGAAGTATCAGTCAAATGCAGAATAAACATGGAACAAGAATTAAAATTTTATCTCTTCAAAATGAAGGACTTCCGGGTCAAATACACATTTCTTCCAGCATAATAGACACATTTCTCAAATAAAACTCCAGTCTGAACAGATCCCAAACTTTTGTTTAAAGTTGAAAAAACTACAAGATTTGCCTCAGGACTCTGAAACTGGACATTGTTGTCTAAAAGCACCCAGTATGGATTCAGGTCAGAAAACTACAACACACTGCAATACAAATACCTACAGTACCACCTGAATGTGACTGTTATAACAAATAAACACAACTATATGTCTTGTCCTCAATCATGTTACAATGTTAGATCCTTCTGCAATATAATTACCATAGTATCTAAAACTACTGTAATCATTCTCAAAAATAACCATGGATCAAAAATATTTTAATACATTTACCTTCAGTACTCTTATTTGTATTAGCACATTCACCTGCAATAGTTACTAATATTATTTGTTAATCGGAAACGTGCCTTAAAAATACCTTTATCTCTGATCGCCTGTCTGTAATAGTTCTTTGCACTAAAATTGTCACCTTCTCTCAAAATATACTATTTTTTATAACATTTTCATAATGTTATAATGTTATTATTATTAATGTTACTTTAATAATACAGTAAATATAAAATGTATCAATAGTAATAATACTGGAGTCTCAATAATACTCTAGTATTTAATAACACACTTATCTCAGTTAAAATATTAGTCTAAAATACTCCAGTGTTTAATAACACATCCGTTAATTACTTAATTAATATGTTAAAACATATTAATTCATCAGTGTGTAAAATAAAATATCAGTCCGATCAATACAACAGTGTTTTAAAACACACTGATCTCTGTTAATACACTAGTCTGTTTTTATACCTGTTAGAGAGGGCAGAATTGAGCACAATGAAATAAACAACTCCTGGTAAATATTTTGAAGATGTTGTATTATTGTTAAAACATTTGTATTCCTTTTTGTTTGCAAATGGGAAAATTTCCACAAGTCCTAGCACATGACCCAAATTACAGCCAAAATTTTTTATTTTATGATTATGGTAATAGATAAGGGATTGTCAAGTTGTACAACATTTTTGATAAGGTTGCTAAATATCTACAATATTAATAGTTATAATAATTATATGTTAGTATTTAAAAAACATTATCCTTAGTCCGTGTTGTGTGTAATAGTGTATAACTGAATATAAAACTATTAATTCAGCATTAATAGAAAATAGTTTAAAAAACATATAAGCTGAATTAATATTATGATTAATCGTGGAGGTGAAATTCTTGTTAATACTGCAAAATGTCTATTATTTTTCCTTATTTATAGCACCAGAATAAAATCAATTATAATTTTAAGGAATATCCATAAAGCTGAGTTTTAAATTAAACAGAAAAGCACTTCTGCATGCTCTGGTCACTACGGCGGGCAGTGGCTGTAATGACTTTAGAACCTCAGATAGCTGGTCCTGGGTTCCAGGAGACTGTGGTCACTATACTGGACATTGGCTGTACTAACTCTGTGGTTTCCAAGTCCTGGGACCAGTGTTTCTGTGTTACTAGGACCTGTGGTCACAACAGTGGTCAGAGGCTGACAGGTACTTCACATGTTGTACTGAAATGTGTGTGAGGTGTATATTCCCATTGTCTGTATGTGAATTGTTGACAATGATTTTCTAGCCTTTACCTGCCAACATCTAAACTTAACACATGATCATCAGATTAAATTATATTAAAGAACAACATTTTTCAATAATACCAGACAGGTTTAACATATAGGCACAGATACATTTATTATGATGTTGTCCTGAGCAAACTTGCTCAAAAATCTAAACTTGAGTCCTGTGATTACAAATTAATTTTTAAATATTGCATTTGTATGATAACATGTAATTAAATATTTAATTTGTATAACTCCTACTTATATAATTGCATTTGATAATAATTTCAGATTTCGAATGTAGTCAAAAACAATAAAGCATTCTTATTAAAACTTCACAATTTACAAAAAAAAACTGTCATTAGATAACTAACCTAAAAACACAAAATAAGTTATTTAGCTGTTAAATAATAGACAAATCCTATATAAACACAAAACACAACTACCATTTTTTAATTCTTGCTGTAATGCCACAATGTCTTGTAGTTGTTAAATTATTAATGTTACACCTCAGTTTCTGATGAGACCCCAGTTAATAATAATACACCTACAATACTAAGAATTTCCACAATTGTGTTAATATTTTTCATTTTATAACTTATAAAGCAATAAAGAATGTAACTTTTATCAGCCTGTCCTTTTCAATGTGAAAACAAGCAAACCTGGTCTTTATGAACCAGGTAATACATATATCAGTTTTATTTTAATACTATAAAAATACAAGAGCTAATTGTCCTATGACTGAAAATGTTTTACATTTTCAAAATGTAATTGTAAGTCTTTAAAATGAAGAATTCACACTCATAACTTCCTATCATATTGGAACACATATTCTTATAACACCTAGAGGAACTATTTGTTTTCACAGCAACTGAATATCACACAGCCTAACGATAGAAACCTGGACTGTCTGAATACACCAAAGATATAATGGCAGCATTAAAACTCCAGTCTTAATTCTCTAGCATAAACATTTTAGGTGGTAATAACATATTTACTGTATATCTATTAATAAATCAGTCTGTAATAAATTAATATCAGTCACAATAATAATTCACTATTTAAAAACACGTGTATCTCTATTAATGCACCAGCCTGTAATAAGACAATACAGAGGAGTCAGAATTGAACACAATAAAACAATAAACAACCCAGGGTATTTCTGAATCATCCTGTATAATACGATATTATTCTAGAAACATTTTGTATTGCTCACACTTTTTTTGTTTTCGAGTAAAGGAAGACTTTTTCACATGTCACAGCATATCACTCAAATTATCACTTATATATAAAGTTTATTATTACAGTAACAAGTAAGTTAAATAACTTTTTAAAGATTTTATACACTCCATGTTTTCACAAATTATCAATAGAGGGTGATAATGGCCAGCTTCTGCTCTATCCATATATAACATTATTGTTATATAATGTTTAGAAATCTTAAGAATATTTTTTAAAAATCTAATAAAAATTAAAAGCAACTAATTCAATTTAGACACAGCTAATTATATTTCCTTATTTACAGACCAAGATAAAATACAGTTATAATATTTTTGATGAATACCCACAAAGCTGAATGTAAAATGAACATTTAAAAAATGTTCAACCCACTTATTGCTCCATTTCCATCAAAACTTTACTTAATTTAATTCCAGTTGTTGTCTGTCTGTCTGGACAGGAGAAGACTGGTCACTTACTGGCTGAGCTGTGCAGCACCAGGACAGCGAGAGAGAAGATGGACAGGCAGCTCTCCATTGTCATCAGGACAGAGCGCAGCCGAGACCCCTGTCTTCACCCCTGAGCCCACAGGGCAACTGAGCTGCTGCTCCGCACCCCAGACCCCCAGTAACAACACAGCCCCTCGCCCCGCCAATCACACACAGCACTGCCTTTTCAGACTGACAGCAGGAACCTCTCACACAGGCGGGATGGCCAATAAGACAGGGACCTTTCAGTCTTCTCCATATATATCAGAGACACATCACTGTTTCCTCTCCCTGAAGACACTCCCAGCAGCGCTGAGGAGAGGAGAGACAGGAGCAGCTCTGTGTCTCACTGGAGGAAACACAGATACAGATACAGACAGCAGGGCTGCAGGTGCTGCAGGGGCAGGAAGAGATCAGATATTAAACTAAAAAAATTGTAGACAAGTATTATATTTTTAAATCAGTATCAAGATAATTAATTATGCATATATGGTCCTGTAATTCTTGCTGTCTGTATCAGGAAGTGTCTAGAACGTGGTCCTGTCTTGCTGTCTGTGTCAGGCAGTGTCCAGTGACTGGTGTCCTGAATATGGTCCTGTCTTGCTGTCTGTGTCAGGCAGTGTCCAATGACTGGTGTCCTGCAGTGACTCACAGAGTTGTTGTGTCTCCAGACAGTAATGTCTTCTGGTCCTGGTCAAGGGCAGTGTGAGGAGAGCCTGTGCTCAAGGTGGCAGTGAGGTCATTCAGGTCAGCACAGGAATACAGAGACAAGGTGGACTGAATAAGAACTGGCTGTCCTGTAACTGTGATCAATAATTTAAATGAAAAAGAAAGAAAAGCTCAGCAGTGATTGTCCCCTATGTACTGAGCCTGTTGGACAGAAGCTCTTCCAGTTGAGTCCCTCAGACCCTGAGTCTGTCCCTGCGCAGCTCCAGTCCACACAGATGTTCCAACCCCTCCAGCTGTGCCCCCAGTGTCTCTCTGTGTGGAGCCGACTGCATTACTGAGACTTTCTAACAGCACAGTGGAGCTGAACTGATACTGATACACTGATACACCACTGGGCTGAACAGTGTGAGGGCACAGCTCACATCCTCTTCCTTATTATTATAGGTAGTAGGAGCAGCAGTAGGAGCAGCAGTAAAATATTAGTAGTAGCAGTAGTATCAGTGGCAGCAGCAGTTGTGGTAGCAGTAGTAGTATTAGCAGTTATGCTGTATTTAAACTCTCCTGTTCAATATAGCAGAGTTCTTGTGTTACAGCTTCACCATAATAGCTGCAGCAGCAGGAGCCACAGAGCAGGAGTCAGTTTCAAATTTGAAAAAGCAACAAAATAATGAAAAAAAAAAGTTCAGTCCTTGTTAAAACAACAGTGATTTAAGGCAGAGCTTCACTGGAGCTGCAGGTCAGACTCAGTGAGTCTGTGGTTTTTGCTCCTCCGAGCTCTTCCAGCACAGGAAGCCAGGCTGTACTGTGAGGGTGTGGGTGTCAGTGTGATGAGGCAGCTGAGAGCTGAGCTGCACAGGGAGACACAGGAGAGCCCAATGTTCAGAGCTCTAGTGCTGCACAAGGAGACACAGGAGAGTCCAGTGTTCAGAGCTCTACAGGGTGACAGGTCCTCTCCCTACACAGCTCTCTCAGTGTGTCTCTCAGGGCTGAACAGGAGGGGCTGTTCCTGTCAGAATGGAGGCTGATTCTCAGAGCTCCAGTGTCAGTATGAGGAGAAGCTCTCAGACCTGACTGCTGCCAGAGCCTCTGAGCCTGAGTGGCCATGAGCACTGAGCTCTTCAGCAGCTGAGAAAAGCTCACAGTGTGGTTGAACACCTGCACTGTCTTCTTGCTCCTTCTCCTCTCTCTCCCCCTTTCTGTCTCTCTAGCAGTGTGTGCTCTTATCTGTCCATCTCTCTCTCTCCTCTCTGCTTACTCTGACAGTCTGTGCAGAGTATCTGAAGGGGATGGAACATTGCTTGGCAAAGGAAAAGTCTTTTCAGAGGAAGAATTAAACAAAAAAAAATTTTCTCCTCTCAGTCAGATTCACAGCTCAGACTCACACACAGAGCTCTGGGTCCCTCAGTTCTTTACCCAAATTCCTACCTCCTGAACAGACAGAAGCTCATCTCCATCCTTCTCTTTATCCTGACAATTCAGAACCAGAGGACATTCAGACAATCAGTGCTGCTACATGAACAATATCACACAGAACAGCCTGGACTCAGGTCACATCTCCCTTTTTTCTCCTTCCTCACAGCCACTTAGAGACAGAGAGGAGCTCCTGGTTCTCCTCTCTGTGAACTGGGCTCAGGGGTCACTGATCTGGCAGCTGTGGGCTCTGTTCCAGGTCAGAAGCAAGAAGCTTCTATTAACCCTTTCTAGGACCTCCAGACCCTCAGTATTACTGCCCTGATTCATTGTCTTTACTTAAAGTCACTCCTCCAACCCTCTGTCAGAAGTGTTTTACTGAAAATTGAGCAATATGTGTTTATCTCTTATTATTATTTTTACTGATTTAATGAACAGCAGTATTGCCACTCTTATAAGTGTAATATGATTATCAGCAGCAGCAGAATGATGGTCTTGTCTACAATAGTGACCAGTTGACCATTCTGTAGCTCTGAGCAGTGAGACTCAGATCACACAGAAGACCTGTCTGTGTGTTATTCCACACCAGACCTGGGATACAGCGTCTCCCACACGTCTCTCACGGAGTCTTATAAATACTGTATACAGTTAAACAGAGTCTGATAACAGTTATACAGTTAATTAAATCACCAAACTGGCTGAGGAACTGAGAGCTCGAGTGGAAATAAAACCAGGAGATGCTCTTCAACCACCAGGATCAGGAGTCTGATCCTCCTGGATTCTGTTCTGTGGAGATTCGTGTAAAACGCTTAAAAGCGCTCATTACGGGGACTTGTGCCTTTTCTCTTCTGCTCTACGGGAGTATGTTTTACAACGCATTAGTCTGCGAAGTAAACTATTTTTTTTGTTAATAAATTTTATTTCTCGGTTTGTCGGTCTCCTTCTCCAGCTGTTATGAATCGCCTCTCTTCACAGCCTGGTGTTTTTTGTTTTGGAGATGTTATATCTGTAAGAAAAGCCCCCCGGGCTCCGGACAGGAGTCTCCTCCAGCGGAGACGCGCGCTCTGCTCTGTCAGAAAGAGCGCTGTGACGTCACAGACACCAGCCAGAGCGCCGGGATCAGAGAGCGAGACCGCGGGAGGAGCGCTGAGAGCACGGAGGAGAGATAGTGATCACTTATCTGTCGACAACCAATTAATTCAACTAAAAAACCTTAGAATCATCGATTAACTTCACCGATTGGTGAGTACTGATTCTTTTCTTTCTTTAAATTCTTTAAATATCTAGAAAACAGTCAATACAGCCTGTATTGATCAAATACCATAATGCGTTTAGTGTTCATAATGTTCAATCCCAAATTAAAGAATGATTATTCAAATGATTGTTAAGAAATTGTATTCTAGAGCTTGAAAATTATATTCCAAGTTGATAAATTTGTGTAGGTAACAGTTTAAATGCATTTTTCTACTGTTTACAAATTATAAGTATGGTAACCACGGCGACACGTGCCACATCACTGTGCCCAGCTAGGTGTCTCGCCTTCGTCACAAAGAGTGGTTTGACGTCACGGACTAATACTAATGCGAGTGTATTCATATTTAATATTAGTGAGAGTTCAATCGGTAGCTTTAATATTAATGCTAGTGTTCATGTCAGTAGTAATGGTGATTGCGCTACTGATAGTTTTGATGCCAGTATTCATGTTAATATTAGTTATAATTATAGAGTTACTGTTAGAGTATTTACACTAGTAGTCATGTTAGTTTTAGTGATAGCATTACTGTTATTATTAGTATTAGTAGTAGTTTGTGTCAGTTATAATGACAGTGTAATTCATAGTGATAGTGTTACTGTTTTAATGTTAGTGGCATTTGTGTTAGTGTTAGTTATACTGTATTTGTAGTTATGAGTGTGTGTGTGTTGGTGTGTGTCTATAAGTATTTGTAGTCTATGTGTGTGTCTGTGAATGTGTGCGCGTATGTGTGTGAGTGTCTGATTGTGTGTATAAATGTAAGTCGTGTCTGTGAGTGTGTGTTGTGTCTGTGTGTGTGTCTGTGAGTGTGTGTAGTGTATGTGTGTGTGTCTGTCAGTGTAAGAATGTGTGTCTGTGAGTGTGTGTGAGTGTCTGTGTGTGTGTGTAATGTCTGTGTGTGAATATGTGTGGGTGTATATCTGTCAGTGTGTGTGAGTGTGTGTGTAGGTGGGCTTGGCCTCCACTGCTGTGTCTGACAAAGGTGACCCATCGACAGGTGTTGAGGTCCAGAGTCGCCTGAGAATGGAACCACTTTCTAGATTCCAGACCAACGTCCAGAGAGCTGTGAGTGCTCTGTTTTTATCACTATTACTAGTAATGACAGCAGTAGTAGTATTAATATCAGAATTAGTATTAGAATTTGTAGCCATGGTCATTGTAGTAGCAGCAGAAGTAACAACAGTGGTAGTTGGATTATCCAAGCACTTACTCCAGGAACTACAGTATTACACATTTATACTCTATTTTCCAGGCATGTTTCGTACAGTGCTTTGATGTTCTGGATTAAAAGGCAAAATATAAGAAAAAAATTGATTGATTGATTGATTAACTATGAGAGTGAAGTCTGGTCAAACTTGTTTGTCTAACTGAACTATCCTGTCCACAGATGTCAACAGAGGTGAACAGAGAAGATGTCCAAACCCACCAGAGACTGGAGAAAAGTTTGAGAGTCAGGCCCCAGACCCAGAGAGCTGTGAGTCCACTGCTGGTCTTTTTCATATTGTGATTCTTCCTCTTCTTCCTCCTCCTGAAATTAAAGCTCATCGCAGTAGCAGGGCTCTGTTGTCTTATCTTGAGGAGGAGAAAGACTCTACCTGACAGTGCGTGCATCTGCGTGTGTGTTAGTGTGTGGGAGTGTGTGTCTGTGGGTGTGTGTGCTTGTGAGTCTAGTCCAGCCCGTGTCTGTAACAGAACTGTGTCTGACTTCCTCATATCAGGAAGGAGGTAACAGGATACTCAGCCAACACAGGTTGTGGAGCCAGACCCAAGACCCAAGAACAGCGAGTCTGCATTAGTAGTAGTAGTAGTAGTAGTAGTAGTAGTAGTAGTAGTAGTAGTAGTGAGAGGGTGAATGTGTGTGAGGTTGTGTGTGAGAGAGGGTGAGCATGTCTCAAACTCCATTCCTAGAGGGTCTGGTGAATCATCTGGTTTCCTGCCCAGAGGTCTTGGTTACAAAGTTGATCTAATTTTTTTAATTAAACAAAAAATCTTCTAATACTGTACCTTTATCCAGACCTTAAATAGCCAACTGTGCCTTGAATATTTTGAGTCTTCAACAGTGAGAGACATCAAAATATATTATTAAACACATTATTTCCATATCTTCTTATGAAAATAATTAGATTAATTGTTTAATTGGCTAGCCCCATTTGGAAAGAAAACCTGAAGATGCACCTGGCTCTCCAGGGATTGTGATTGGGCTTGAGACCCCTGGTCTAGCAGAACTGGCCCCTCAACAGGTCTCGACAGGGATGTTGGGGATCATGAAGCTGGATAGCTGAGAGCTGGACACTGCTTCTGGATCGAGGACGACAGGCCACTGTCATGTAGGGTCATCTTGGCCCATGATGATGATGTGTGTTTGTGTGACTGGCTGGTAACTCTGTTTTCTCCTCCCCAGCACCGCCTGGAGAAACTCGCTCAAGTCGAGAGAGGAATGGCCGAGCAGAGAGAAGGGTGTCACACCGAGACCTGGGGCAGATCCCACCGGAATGTGAGTAGTGGCTTCAACAACATGGTTGGATAGCTTGTTCCACACCCCCACCCTCCTCTATGTAAAGAATACTGTATTAATACTGTTAGACAAAGAATAAACCTGTACTGAGACACAAACTTGGTTAGCTTCTGCTGGTGAGACTAAAGCAGTCAACATGCTGACAGATCTAGACAAAGGTGGACGTGACCCTGAAAGGCCGGAGAGGGGGAACCGATACTGAGGCTCTGAGCAAAGATTCGTCCAGTGTAAGACAACCCATGTGTTCTGCTCAGGATGATGATGGTGATGCAGATGGTAGTGTAGATAATGAAGGTGGTTATTATGATGATGTTGATGGAAAGGTGTTGATGATGATGATGGTGGACATGAAGAAGGATATGGGGATGAAGATGGTGGAGATCATTTATTAGAAGCGTGATGAAGATGATGGTGACGAAGATAGTGGAGATTATAATTGTGGAGGTGTTGATGATGGTGACTGTGATTGCTGGGAGACCAGGGGCAGGGCTTGGTCTTCCTGGAGACCCTCTCAGTTTTTTCTCTGTCCTCCTCATGTCCTCTCTGTGCCCCTGTCCCCTCAGGCCAGCCAGCCAATCACCAGGCAGGAGACCGAGACCCAGCTGTGGAACTACCTTAAGGGCCCGGAGAGGGATCTGCAGAAGGACAGGGCATGGACCTCCTCCTTGGCAGCCCACATACCCCATTGCTCGCCCCCTCAAACACCCCCTCACCCACCCCCTGGTACACCCGCTCACCCGGGCCTGACCCCAGCGGCCCTGTGGCGGCTCAGGGAGGGCCTGCAGGTCGAGCTGGAGGGGCTGCTCCAGGAGGAGGAGATACTGGTGCGGACCTGGGCTCAGAACATGATATCATCTATCCAGCTGGACTGCCTGGCGCTGTACAATGAAGTCCTGCCTGACTTTGAATCAGAGGGTGCATACGTGGGATTGGTAAGTCCCTTAAACCCCTCCCCCTTGCTTGAATCACACTGAGGTATGCGGGGGCTGGGGCGACTCACCTCTCCAAGACACCTGCGTCATCCCACTCCCATTTCACCTCAACATGGTTCTGAGAAAATCTCCCGTCCCCAAGGGGAGAGAGACAGGAGCCGGGCTGGGCCTCCAGCCCTCTGTTTATTCAAGATTATTGCCTCAGGAGGTGGGTGAGGTGGAAGACACACTGTCTACAGATCACCACTAGGGACAGCGTAAAGCAGGGGGTGAGACTCTTGATCATGGATAAGGATAACAGTGGGATGACTCCCCCTCTCTTGAATCACTGACTACTGATGATGTTATGTCACTCAAGCTCCTCCTCATGGTGGTGTCTGCAGTCAGGCAATTTGGAGAATCGTTGAGGGATGATGATGAATATTTACCTTTCTTGTTCTCCCAGGGCACAGGAATCATGAAGCAGGACAACTATGAGGAGGTGAAAGAGGCGCTGAAATACTACTTCGAAAATACAATGGTCAGGTGTGACTTATCTGAGGTGGACAAGTGCTTCCGCCAGGCTGCAGCCGAGCTTGACCTTATCCTGCAGAAGTACCTGGGAGATGTTGTGGCCGAGGTCTGTGAATAGTAGGTTTATTTTGATAAAAGAGATTTCTCATCCCCTTCTATTGTTGGTGTCTATTTCATGTAAAGGATTTGACTTGAAAATGAAATGTTTAATCGACTTACAGGGAGTCTTCTTTAAGATGTGTATCGGATAGCTGTCCACTGTCACTTTACTGGACTTTTGAAGTAACCAATCTACAATGAAAATATATACTGCACATCTTAAGGAAAATGAAGAGAAATCCGTGTGCTGATTGTCACCAAAAATGTCACAAATTAACCGCCAAACTGTTTAACATGTCCAACCACCTCTTCCTATTTTGCAGTGATTATAATTCTTTCAGTTTCTTCTCTTGTATTTTCCTTACTGTTTCACTGTCCCCTTCCCCCATGTGGAGATAGATCCACAGACGAAACCCTGCTTCACCATTTGTTTGTTCAAAGTCTTTGGACTGACTTGCGACTTGCGAAGCCCCAGTGGCACAATCAGTCAGCAGAGTCATGGCGATGTTGTGTGTTTACGCCTCACCTGGAGCAATGGCACCTAGAGATCCAGCCATTCAAAATGTGTGGAGTACATGGCGGAAAAACGCGGTGGGCATGGCGACTCATACCACATTTGAATTGAAATATGATAATAGTATCTGGAAGCACCTTGTAAAATCACCAGGTGGAGCTAATAAAGCTTAACATCTCATATACAGCACTTGAGCTGTCACCAGAAAACGCCTTGTTTTGACTCCCAGTCACTGCTGAGGGACAGTCTTTTTACAATTAAGAATTTAAATTGCATACTCTAGATTTTTAATAATTTGAAACTGTGTATTACAGAATGTCAATCATTAAACATTAAAAAGTAGGTATATTTTATAAAAGAAAGATTGCTCTTGTGGACAAAAGTACACAACCTTCCACCTTCATCATAAATATTTTAATTATGCATAAATATTTTATGCATCAAAATCTTTAACTTGGTAACTAACATGGGTTCTGGTTTAAACATGCTTGTTCTAACATTATTAAGCTTCTATTCTGTAATTCATAAAAAGTTATAACGTTTTATCCTTTTCTAAGAATACGTAGTAAAAACACCACTTGCTGTTATTGTAAAAAAAATACATGTTGTAGTGATTTAACATCACTTGATAGTTATATTAATATGGGATCGTGTAACTAAGCAGCTAAAATATCACAAGTGGACGTTTTGGAAACATTTTGATCTTCGTTTCTTTTAAAAAAAACTTCTATTGTCATTGTAGTGGTAATGAGCACTGTAATTGGCACGAAAGCTTTCTTTCCAGACCCTATGCGGACGACACAATCCGGGGTTGAGTGAGGAAACACAGGGAAAAAGTCATGCAGGATACGGGAATAAAAACAGGGGGGCGTGTCCATGGAGTGCTGGTGGTCAGGGAAGGTGTAGGAAGGCAAACAATCTGGGGACGAGTCCAAAGAGAAGTCCAAAAACAAGGCAAAAGTCCATGGCCAGGAGATCCATCCAAGACAGGAGATTAGAAACCAGAACCGGGTCGGGACCGGCAAGGGGAACAGGAACAGAAACTTAAAACCATGACAGAGCCAGACACATCCAGGACCCGGGCTCGCATGATACAGGAACCAATGCAGAGCCCAGATTGGCGTCTGTGTCTCGCTTATAAGGGGGAACTGAAAAGGGGCTGGAACAAGGGACAGGTGCGGGGAATAAGGCAAACAAGGAAGGGCTGGAGGAGGGGTTTGCGATCATGACAGTAATGTACCTAGGCGCACCTAGGCACGATCAGAGCCGAATGCATAAAGATATTCCTTTATTATAGTCTACTACTACTACTACTATAGTCCACTATAGCTTATTGTGAACATGATGTGTCTTTTTCAGGTTTACACCCAAATTGAGAAAATAATGACCAGACACATTATTATAGTTTCAGTGGTATTTTTAATTTGTTATTCTCGATTCTAATTACAATATATACAACTTTGTTTTAAGGCTTGAGGCGTCTTTTAAACTGCCCAACTGAATAAAGTGTTTTGAATCAAATCGGTTGAACAGTTGACAGTATTCCCGTTTGATAATTCACGTTTTTATTTCATTATTAATATAAATTAACATTGAATATGTTATGATAAATACATATATAAAAACATGTTAATATAGTGTCCATTATACTTACTATTTTTTTAAAGTATTTGTTAGAAGAAAAACTTGTGCCGTAAGCAGGTATTGAACTTGGATTGTCAAGGGCTGCTCGAAAACACAGCTGAGACGAACAGTTTTAAAATGTTTTGAAAGTAATCATGCGCGATTGAGTCAAATTAAAAATAAACCATGTTTACAAAGAATGTAGAGTACAGTAAATTAATATCATTATTAATTTATTTAGATAAGCGATTCCATCTTATATTTCCTATTTAACGGATTCTAAAAAGTATGAGGTTTTTTACTGCGATAACGAGCACAAGTATTCATAGAAAAGGTTAATCAGTTAACTCAGTTAACTTTGAATGTGTTGTGATATTTAGAAATACCATCAAATTCAATATATTGTCAATAATATTTTACTATTTTAGTTTTTCAAAGAAATGTTTATCTGTTAAAAGAAAACTCATGGCAAGAGCTGGGTTCAATCCCCCAGTTTACAGCATACAAGTCAGATGCCTAAGCCATTGTACCAAGACACTGCTTGACAGTTCAAGTTATAACTGAACAGGGCAGGCCAAAAGTTTCCAAGTAATCGCAGGTGAATGAGTCAAATTGATGCAGATGTTTACAAAGAATGTCTACTACTGTAATATTTTGAGCTATATGAATAAAATAATATCATTATTAATTTATTTAGATACACAGTTCCATATTATAATCCCTATTAATCAAATTATAAAAAGTATGCATTTTTTTACTGTGATATCGAGCCCAATTAAATATGAATAAATATTAATGAAGTTAGTACTTTTACTTAGTATATACTTTTATATACTTTTTATGAAGTTCTGTATATAAACTTAATACAGTCAGAAGTACGTAAAACCTTTTCCAAAATAACCACAGTATGTAACCGAATAAAAGACTGATGCTTAAAATGTTTATGAAGAAAGTGGAATACTGGTGTGTATTTTTTATTTAAATTACCAAAACCAGACATATACATTTTACATAATATGTTTATGTTCCTAAATTAATATCATTTATGACCTTCAGACGCGTTATACTCCTCTTCTTTTAATGCTCAGCTACTAAAATGTCCCTTTAGTTGTAAAGTGTCCATATTAATATTCAATATTAAGCGGATTTAAACATACACAGTAAAGAGATCAAATGAAGCAATCGTTTCACTAACAACCAATTCATCATGAGTGCTGCCTGTCAGTCATTTTGGCCAGCCAATCACTTACTGCGGTACAACTCGGTGAACTGTAGAAAATTTCCACAGTACGGGGTTGTACTGTGCATTTTCAATGGCTGTAGCTGTATATATAAAAATTATAAAAGCCAACCACTTTTATCATCATATTCTCGCTGAGAGGAAGGAATCAGTGTAAATATATAATTACGAGTGATAATAAGAGCAGCTTTATGATAACCCTAAGAAAATACTACTATATTGGTAGTTGGGGGAATGTATATTACATATATCTAAAATATAAAATTAAGGAAAAGGAAATGTATCACTCAAAAGGAAAAACGAGAAAATCATTAGTTAATGAACCATTAGAATACTATATATTTAATATTTCTGAGAACATGATTATGTAAAGTTAAAAACTACTTATGTTGAAAAAACAAAATAATATGCAAACAATACATGGGATAGTGAAAAAATAAAACTTTTCTGACATTTGGAATAGAAATTATACAACAACTGAAAATTAGACAACAATTTTATATTGTAAAGTGAAGAGACAGGTGAGTTTATAAAGAGCAACATGAAAGTGAGGCTCCCAGAGTTAAACAGAGATCTTTAACATACACCTCTTTCCTCTCTTTTCCTCCAAACCGCATTCACTTATCGGCTTCCGCCCTGTTCACTGCCTCCGGGGCACTTATATTTCGATTCCTGATGCAGCTCAGCTGTGTCTCATTGTTTCTCAGGGTAGACCCTTTCCATTTACCGGTCAGCTGATTCTTTTTGGCAGCCATTTTGCTAAGGTCCATATCTAGTATTTAAAGTAGGTCATTCCGAAATTACCTGTTATGAATGACCCTTCCCCTGGTCATGTTATAACCCTTAATCAAACTAGGAGAAGCCTAGACAAAGAAGAACCAAAACAATGAAATAAGACTTTTGCAATGGTCTAACACAACATAAGAATACATTTAGATGAAATCTTTACTATTTTACAGGAGAACCTAATAGGGAAAGTTATAAAAGCGTGTACAGTATGTGTCAGAAACCTAGAGAGAATTCACGTGCAGTATCATTTTGCTTAAAGTTGAACTGAGTACAAACAATACAGTTGCATTACAGTGTGCAATACACTATTTCAAGTCTAAACTATAGTACAACTCACTCTGCTGTGACTCCTTGCATCTCTAGGCTATAACTTCCATCGAAGAGAGATTTTATCAGCAGCATGCAATTGATTCTTCCGACATTTTGTTTAATACTGTAATGTGGATGTAAGAACTCATGAAGTATTACCAGGATCTACATTTGGCACTGCTGATATTGATGGAGTTGAAATGCATGATGTATTTATTGACAGCTATATCTGAGCCGATAATGATTAAAATACCTCCTGTAAAGTGTTAGGATTCATAGCAAGGCATATTTCTCCCCCCTAAACGTTGCTATTGCTTGTGTAAACGTTGCTATTGCTAATGTAAACGTTGTACATTATATGAGCCTTACCAGTTTCAGTAGCTCCTGGTGTGTGTGGTTTTTAAAAACCTAAACTAATAAGAAAATTACTTGTACACAGCAGTGTGTCTGTGGAGATTACCTAGGAAACGCTGAACCTCTCTGCACACAAGCAATCCACCTTAAATGAAAATTGCCTGCAGTCTGCCACTTATGCGTTTCCTTTACTACAGAGTAAATTCATAGGAATGAAGAGAAATGGAAAGAAAAAATATCACATTAAAGTTTCCAGTTACTTGGCACGAATGAATCAGCTATTTCTATATCCAGTCACACAGGAGACGGGTTGATTCGCCGATGGGGATGTGTTGTTTCTCTACCTTCTTACTAGACTGTCGTTCAATTCTGTCTTCTTTGAAAGCTTTTTACATCTTTTAAGCGCTCTCGCTTAAACCACACATAGAAAATCATCACTGCTGATTTTCATGGGCCGATGCACACTTGTTCTGTAGAACTCTAGTGATAAAGCCCTGCCTGTGAATATTGTACGAGAATTATAAAGGGCGAAACAACAGCACCAACCAGAGGAATGGTAACAGGAAGAATTGTGTTCTTATTTAATATGTCCTTTTGAGACATGCCTTGTAAACGCACACGGGTGTTAGAACATTGACAAATAATTTATAATGGAGCTGTGAAAACAAAGATTTTCCTATACCACCCAATAGTAAAAAAGGTACTGTATATGTGAAATTGATTTTTATAATAAAAATAAAAAAGTTAAATTGTTTCCTGATTACTTGTTGCTGAAATTTGCATTACATTAGGTATATATTATGTTATACTTTTTATGTTCATCCACCAAAATTTCCCTTAAGTTGTAAATTCCACATTAATATTCCATATGAAGTGGATTTAAACATGCACAGTAGAGATACAAATTAAATGATGAAATCGTTTCACTAACATCTAATGCAGCACAAGTGCCACTTATTGATCATCTTTGGCCAGCGAAATGCATACCGCAACACACCACACGACCTTTACTGTATTAGGAAGAAATACTGCACGTTTTGAGTGCCTGCATCTGGAGTCAGGGGTCTTTTGTCTGTGATTTGAAAGTCTGGTTTTTGTGATGGCTTGTCTTGGACTCTTAAAAAGGACAAAGTGAGTCCTGCAGTTTGGTGTTTGTATTAAAAATCCCATTTTATTGTATTTTTCTTCTTAAAAGAGGGAGCTTGCCTGTGTTTTTGGATGCTTTTGATATAAAAGACTTAAGGACAAAATCCTGGCTTTTCTCCAGAAGTACAGCCTTGAGATTCCAGTTGGTTGTGACCAGACAACCTCTGAAAATGTCACACTGAACACCAGTGAATCTCAGCTGCAGGAGATTCAGGAGGGACTTACTGTATCCAGACTGATACAGATACAGACTTACTGTATCTCAGAGGTGTTGACAAGAAAGTGGGTTTCCATCACAGCACAGGATTACTACTTTACACAAACAGTGGTGGGAGTGCGAAACAGGTTCCACAACATTTTAGAGTAACATGAGATGAGATAGTTAGATTAATTAGTTTCTAATAATAATCAGACACACAGGGTGCTGTCAATGTCACACAGAGATCAGGGGTTTGTTAAAACAGCTGGATGGGCCAGCTGGCCTCCTCTTGTCTGTCACCATCATGGTCTGAACTTCTCATGCTGTGTGAGTGAGTTAGTATTTTATTGTTTTAATTATTGGGAACACAAACCACTAGATTGACTTCACATTAATCTCTGTACATGAGCAGCTACTGACATCTTAAAAAATCATAAAAAAAACTTCTCTCTGTCAGCATGAGTCCAAAATGACACCAAAAGTCACCTCCCCTACAACACCACCTCCTTCTTTTAAACAACAACCACCAAAGAAATCACAGCTGTTTCTAAACCACTCCCCCTAATAATCTTAATCACACCCCTAACAACGACACCCCCTAGCACTCACAGCCCCGCAGCTCTGTGCAGATCCAGGAAGTGAAACTCAGAGATTAGTTTCGTTTCACTTGAAACAGCCTCACTGCAGCTCTGTCTCTACTGCTCCTCTCTGTGCAGTTTTTACTTGTCAGAAAAATGGCAGAAGGCAATATTTCAGTTTCTCAGGACCAGTTCAGTTGCTCAGTGTGTCTGGATTTGCTGAAGGATCCAGTGACTCTGCTCTGTGGACACAGTTACTGTACGGGCTGTATTAATAACTGCTGGGATCAGGAAGATCAGACTGGGATCTACAGCTGCCCCCAGTGCAGACAGACCTTCACCCCAAGACCTGATCTTCACAGAAACACCATCCTGGCTGAAGTGGTAGAGAAACTGAAGGAGAAAGAACTCAGTGATCCTCCTCCTGCTCACAGTCCTGCTGGCCCTGGAGATGTGCTGTGTGATGTCTGCACTGGGAGAAAGAGGGGAGCTGTGAAATTCTGTCTGGTGTGTCTGGCCTCTTACTGTCAGACTCGCCTCCAGCCTCACTATGAAGCTGTTTCATTGAAGAGACACAAGCTGGCTGATGCCACAGGGCAACCGCAGGAGAAGATCTGCTGCACTCATCACAAACTGCTGGAGTTCTATTGCCGTACTGACCAGAAGTGTGTTTGTTATCTTTGTGTAATGGATGAACACAGAAGCCATGATACCGTCTCAGCTGCAGCAGGAAGGACAGAGAAACAGGTGAGGAATTTCAGTCTGTATTGAGTGTCTAGTACAAGATGTAAAATGGATATTTAGGATAACTGATCTCCTGGCTGTATTTGAGCTCAAACACAAAGCAGAAACAGTGATACATAAACTGATACACACTCTGACACACACTGCTTCACACTCTGATACTTGCTGATACACGTCTGAATTCAGAAAGTCAAGCTTGCAGACAGTCACTCTGTGTGCATCACAGTCACACTGTGTAAGAAACACACAGATGGACAGAGACAGAAAATCCAGTGGGGGTCATTTTTTAAGAAAATGCACTTTATTACAACAATGTGTACAGCACACTTCTTACAAAAAATACAATTATAACAACAACACTTTAACAGAATTTAAATTGTCTCTAAGAGAGTGATTGTTCATTATCAATCTTTCCATTTTGCAAGTGGTCAGTGAGGCTGGTTCACACAATAAGAGCCCCTCCAAGCCTCCTGGGTGTTACCACTGGCTGCAGTCCTGGCTCTGAAACTGCGATTGTCCATTTCTCAACAGGAGCACTAAGGAACAGGTTTTCTGGGTTTTCTTCAGCCCCTTTACAGAGCTCTCTGTCCTGTCCAGTGCACTTTTACCGTGGAGAATCCCCACCAGGCTACCTAGTTAAATAGCTTCATCCTACATGGCTCCGTTATGCTTCGTGAGCTGGAGGTTCCAGCTGACGGATCGCTGTTCCACCCCACGCGTCTGGTCGCTATTGAGGATGTGGAGCAGGATGGTCCTCAGTCTGCTGGCCAGTAGCTTGGACAGGATCATTGACACCTCTCACTGTCTAGCTGATGTGCAGAGATCAGGCAGTGTGACCAGTGAGCGGGACATCTCTGTATCTTAGTCAGTGATACTGGTCACTGTGGGTACAGGTCACTCAGTCAGTGATACTGGTCACTCTGGGTACAGGTCACTCAGTCAGTGATACTGGTTACTGTGGGAACAGGTCACTCAGACAATGTTACTGGTCACTGTTGGGACAGGTCACTCATGCTGTGAGAGATCACACAATAATGAGGAGCATTTGACTGACCATTGATCAGTTCTCAGTATCACTGCTGGTTCTTTATGAAATCACTGCTCACTGCTGTGGACAGACTGTGTTTCTTATCTTTCTCAATGGCTCAAGCACCGGACTCCAGGGTGTCCTGTGACGTGTCTGTGTGTCTTATTGCCTTGTGCTGCTCAGTCTTATTGAGTGAGACTCCAGTCTTACAGCCACTGATGCTCACACTCACTGACTCTGATCCACACTGCAGTGGAGACTGGGGATCCTGAAATGGACTGACTGCAGACAGTAGTATAATTTCTGGTATAATAACAGATAAGAAGCAGTAATGTTCTTTAATACAATAAATAATTACTCTCTCTCTCTCTCTCCCCCCTCTCTCTCTCTCTCTCTCTGTCTCTCTCTCTGCAGATGCTGTGAAGAGAGCTCCTATCCCTAAATCACGTATGTACACTGTGTGAAACTCTGCTGACTGACAGTAATGACTTTACTGACGTGTTATTACCAGTGAGCGACTGTGATTAACAGTGTCTGTATCTCTGTGTTACAGTGTGTGTCTGTGATTAACAGTGTCTATATCTCTGTGTACCAGTGTGTGACTGTGATTAACAGTGTCTGTATCTCTGTGTTCCAGTGTGTGTCTGTGATTAACAGTGTCTGTATCTCTGTGGTCCAGTTAGTGACTGTGATTAACAGTGTCTGTGTTTCTATGTTTCAGAATGGCAGTGGCTGTGCAGTGCGTGGAGATAGGTCTGTTTCCTGTTGAAGTTACAGACACAGTACTGCTATTGAGCGCTAATATTAATGAGTATTGATTCCTGGTGAGGAATGCACCAATAAAAGAGTAAGGCGAATGCGAATCAGTGTAAACTGAGTTTCACTGCAGGTTCACATCATATTCCTCATCTCCTTTCACAGTGATCATGTCATTCAGCCAGTGAAGTCATGTCTGTGCTGGACTGATAAAGCTATAAAATCACCCAAACTAAATCAAAACCTTTTTACTATGAAAACCTCACAGTCTGTAGGAGACTACATGTCATGGGTACAAATCATGAGTCCTACACAATGAAGCATTTTAATAAACAGAGATTACAAAATCTTTTCTTACAATAATAACACAACTGATGGTAAGAACACTATTTCACTGCTGACCTCGTGATCTTGCATAATAACAATAATATCATGTGTCCCAATCACTGTACTGGGGCATGCAGGGTGAGCGCCCCCTACTGGCCCAATGAACACCTCTTCCAGCAGCAGCCTCAGCATTCCCAGGAGTCTCCGCTCCAGGTACTGGCCAGGCCCACACTGCTGGGTCTCAGTGGGCTGCTGGTTGTGAGCTGTTCTCACACTGGTGCTCGATCTCCATCAGAGATACTAGACATAAATCCAGGGAACAGCACAGCCTGATAACCCATGCACTGTCACACTATAAACTATATCTTTACATGACCTTTGCCCTGTTCACCTGTCTGGGGTATAACCCCAGTATTGTCTGTGCTGGACACAGTGTCCACCAGGACACTACAGCTCAGTACTGACCCTCTCCTTTCTTCTGTACAGGTGAAGGCAGCCCCATCCCTGACCTGCGTAAGTCCACTGTGTGTAAAATCACAGCTCCTACTGGGCTCCAGCTCTCACCCTGCCAGTGTGCTGGCGAAGAGTGTGTGTGGAGGACAGAGGGGTATTTAAACTGGGGAACTGGGGCCAGGGAGCTCCCAAAAGGGCAATTCTGTTGGATCAGGAAAGACCTGGACAACACTAACAGTGTATCATTAAAATAACACATCACAGTAGTCCATTCTTAAAAACTTCTATATTACTAATGTTTTTCTTTCAATTCTTAGAACATGGTCAATAAAAAGGATGTTTCACACTGGATTCAGTGTGAATGAAGCTGAGCTCCTGATTTTTAATACTGATACTGTATGTCTGAAGTTCTCTTGTAATTTTAACTGTTAGTCTCTTGAAAGAAACCAGTTCAAGAGAGCATTACTGGTCTCTAGTGAATTTCATTACCTCTGACCCCTGAATTTTGGTACTTTGAGATTCATAATGAAAACTGTAGTGACATCTTTGTCTCAATATGGAGGCCAGTTTGTGACTGTGATTAACAGTGTCTGTATCTCTGTGTTCCAGTGCCTGATTGTGATTAACAGTGTCTGTATCTCTGTGTTCCAGTGTGTGTCTGTGATTAACAGTGTCTGTATCTCTGTGTTCCAGTGTGTGTCTGTGATTAACAGTGTCTGTATCTCTGTGTCCCAGTGTGTGTCTGTGATTAACAGTGTCTGTGTCTCTGTGTTCCAGTGTGTGACTGTGATTAACAGTGTCTGTGTCTCTGTGTTAAAGTGTGTGACTGTGATTAACAGTGTCTGTATCTCTGTGTTTCAGAATGGGAGTGGGTGTGCAGTGCTGCAGGTAGGTCTGTCTCTTCTTGAAGACAGAGGTGTTGTTTTAAGCCCTAGTGTCTGGGGTTATTGAGGTCTTGAGTCCAGAAGGAAGATCAATCAAAGTTTCATGGTGGGAATTTCTATCTCCGTCCTGTGTTTCAATCTAATGGTCAGTATGAGTTTCTCCTGGACTGACAGTATAGAAAACTCATTTTCCCTGAAGGCCACGTGCTCTGGTCTCTGTTCACTCCTGAATGAGGGTCTACAGACTGAATGTGGCAGAACCAGTGACTGGAAAAACTGTGGAATATCAGGAGAATTCAGGAGCAGAGCCAGTCTCATAATAACAAGCTATTCAAATCCTAAGGAGAAACACTGTTAAAGGTTGTGGAAAAAAGGATGGTATAATGACAGTATTCACCCCCTCCAGTTTCACAGACACACAGCCTCTTGTGAGAGGCAGCAGTGCGACTCTGGTACAGGGGCTCCTCTGGGGCCTGTAGGCCTCTCTCTTGTCTGAGAAATGGCTGCTTCTCTTCACATGTCAAACAAGCTGATGGGTCAGCAAGAAGAAACATATTAGAGTTTATATTTATAAAATCACCTTTTCTTCGTCTGTTTCCCTCTTTCCTCTGACTGTGTTATTAGGATGTTCATACAAACACAGTACAGACAGGATGGGCTTCTATACAGAGTACGTTCAGGCTGAGGGAATAATAAACATTATCAGGCAGATAAACGTTATTGCTAAACAGCTCATGTTGCTGCTTTTTGTGTTTAAAATCATGATACAGTCAGGATGTTGAACCTCTTTAACCCCCAGGTAATTTCCACCTGGAGTGTTTGTGGCCTGAACATCTTGCAATATCTTGGACAGTATAGCAAGTCCAGGCCTGGTTCGGGGTCTGAATTCAAGGGACCATCTGGACATCAAGTCTGAAACATCAGATTCATATATATCTTACTCAGTACACACTCTAGGAAGAAATATTCACCACCCCAAAAAAACACATTTTATTTCTTCAAAAATGATTATTCAAATTATAGCACATGTAGATACCTATTGTTCCAGGCCATGCCCAATATATGTCTACTATTTATACTGGATAGGCTCTTTTTTACAGCCTTTCTATTCTCCAGGAGTAAAAAAATAAGAAATGAGAAGAATCTCTTTGATCTTCACTGGACTGACCAGCAGACAATAGAAGGAGAGTATTTATTAAGTATTATGAGTTTGTATTTAAGTATTAAATATCAGGAGAGTATTAAGTCAGTGCTCATTGGTCATGCGAATAAGACTTCTTGAATTGAATTGATCAAAACCCCCATTCACAATGAACATGTATAAGCCCCGCCCCCCGTCTCTCAGTGGTCAGAGCTCACTGATTGACAGCTGGTGTCTCCTATCAGAGAGGCGGACAGCTGAGCGCTGACAGTCTGAAGTCAGTATGAGAGCCTCTGTTTCTTTTTTTCCGCAAAAGTTTTTTTTTTTATTAAACGAATAGAATTGACAAATACAACTGCAACCAGAGGATCAGAAACAGGTAGAAGGGAAAAAAAACACAACAGAAAAAAACATTTAACCACCAGAGGTAATTAAGTAAATTATGTGATCAAATTGTATTTTTTACATATACCATGTTTTCCTTGCTAGAATTTAAATAGTGTTTCAACATGGATGCGTTTCCTGTATAAAATAAAAATCAGCACTCACTTTTTTACAAAACAAAAAAAACGCTTTTCTTTTTAAACACTTCACCTTTTTCATGGCATTCATGAAAAAGACATACACAAAAGCAGATAACTAACTCTAAGATTGTCTAAGTTATTGAGTTTTTCAAGAACCAGAACTATAACAGTCCTTAATACATAACTACAACATTCCAAACTAACACTAAATAAACATTAGTATATACTTGTAGCGGCGAGGCTTAATAATAAGGCAGAACTAAGTGTTTCTGAGCTTCCCAAATGAGGCCCCATTTCTCTGTTCATCTCTGTGGTGCAGCCACAGAGAAACCATTCATGCAAGATGTTTTCTTTTGATAAGGACAGCTCCCACAGGGGGATGCACTTAGCTAAGCCTGGCTATCATGATCAATGGTCATCCATTGGCGCCTATCTGTTTAGGGAGTGCCAGTTGAACATCTGGACTGCATTACTAAGTGTCAGGACTAAGTGACTCATATCTCACCTTGATCAACCAATCAGGGACTGGTAGGGCCGAGTAACCCACGTGGGACTCTGATGCCCATGGAACTTTCAGCCAATCAATGAGCTAAAGTTCCTCCAGGTAAAAACAGGCAACACAGAGAGCCTGGGAGATTGAGATTGAGATTGAGATTCAGATTCAGATTCAGATTCAACAATTCTAAAGGGAATTCAAAGGAGAATTCCAGGGCAGGACGGCCCAGGAGCAGAAGGCTCCCAAGGGCAGGACATTCTCGCAGCGCGCCTCCTGACCATCCTGAGACTCAGCCCAGACAACCACGGAACGGCCAGTGTGTCCGAGTGCCAGAACTTTCCTTTGTTCTAAGAGTCTAGAGTGGAGGTTGCCAGAGAGTAACCAGCAGCAGGCCTCGTGAACAGGTCGGAACTGTGGACAGCTGAATCACTATTCAGAACTAGCTCTTCATCATAAACGAACTGGTCCTCTTCCTGACTTGCTGGGACCCACAGTCATCTTTTCTCCTGTGCACAAACTTTGCTAGTTAAAGCCAACAATGAGCATCAGCAGCGCACCGTCGCAAGCCGCACAGCACAGCCTGGCACCGAGCCAGAGAGCGCGGATTGGACAGCAACGGCCTGCAACTGTTTCTTTGTGCCCGCAGGAGATCTGAATCCCCAGAGATTGGATGAGTATTCAACTTCAATGCATTACAGCTCGAGAATTCAATTGTTATCCAAACCAGTTGATATCAATTTAATTCCTAAGAGTTATGTACTTGTTTGAGTATCTAATGTAGAAGTTGTAACCAAGTTCACTTTACGAAACGGTATAAATGAATGATATACTGAACGTATGTCCTCTTGATATGTGTAACTCTTTGTAACTGATCGAATATACCTTTTGTATTCTGATAACCCTCTCGATAAGATCTGTTAGATTTACATGCATATTTTATGTATTAATAAATGTATCCTCGTGTATTAGTACCTGTGTGTGCGCGTTGTTTGAGTTATGTCGCATGGTTGGATTCTAAAGCCATCAAAAGAATCAACTTTGTGATTTACTGCTACAATTAATAATTGTCTCAGTAAATGCCCAAACCCTACAAAACTGGTGCCTTCAGAGAGCCACTATGATTACATATTTGGCGTCCCTGAACCCGTTTTCCCTACATTATTTGGCGTCCCTGGGCCGGCTTAATCTACATACTGCTATAACAAATAAAACCAAACATAATCATTAACTGAGCAGTCAATGGGAGCGAATCTCCTTCCCCTCTACAAAGGCCCTCGCTCCCACAAAGTAGGCTCTCCTCCCCTCTCTTCTGGCAGCTTCAACCTGGGGCCACAGCTGGTTCCTGGTGCTCCTGTCTGCGGCGGACAGGTCCTCTGCAAACCTCAGTTTGTTCTCATTCAAATACTCATTCCCTCTTGCCGCTCGCCACAGCGTGTCCCTCGCCGTCCTCTTGGTGAACTGTATTATAATCGTTCTAGGGCGCACTTGCCCAGACATGTTCGCTCTCTCGAGCCTGTGAACAGTGTTGATGGCCGATATCATGCCCTCCTGGTCCGGCAGGGTCCTTTTACAGATACTCTTCACTGTTGCAACAATGTCCTTATTTTTCTGTAGTCAAAAAAAGCAAAAAAATAACATTAAGGTCATGAAAAACTCAAAAAAACTCCTCAGCCTCTAAACTTTACCTCCCACCTGAATGCCATCTTGAATGCTGCGCCTCTGTTTCTCTCTGGGTTTCTGGATGTGTTATTTCTGGTTTAAATTGAATACTTTGGATATTTCTTCACATTTTCAAAGTAAGTGTGAAGGTTTTCTTATATTTTAGCAAGATTTTGGTTTTGTAATTATATTGTTTTTGTGTAAAAATGGGCATTATACAGTCTTTGAATTCAGCACTGTTTTATTCTGCGTTATCAGGAAAATGGTCTTAGAGAAGATGAACAAGCTGCTAAACTGGGATTTGAAATAAACTGTTTTAACAGACGGGCGCATCTCCAGTACTCTTTCCACGTCCCCTCCAGCTGCTTCACTTTTCTCTTTAGTTGCCATCGATTTTTTGTAGTACCATATATATACGATTGAGGTATCTTAGACTTCTCCTTTGAAGACCCAGCACTCCTAAATAAAGACATTTCACAGTATAATGGAGTTGAGTTGGAATGTAATCGGCAGGAGCCTGTTGTGATGTTTGCTGTTTTATTCCCCAGCTGCTGTGACTCTGGACCCTGATACAGCTCACTGTGTTCTCAGCCTGACTGAGGATGGGAAGAGAGTGAGACAGGGACAGGGGAAGAGCCTCTCTGACAATCCTCACAGATTTGATCACTGGTCCTGTGTCATGAGCAGGGAGGCCTTCATCTCAGGGAGACACTACTGGGAGGTGGAGGTGAATGACTGGTGGACAATAGGAGTGACCAGAGAGTCTGCAGAGAGGCAAGGGGGGTTCAGCTTCTCTCCCCAGCAGGGTTACTGGTGTCTGAGCTCTTAACTCTCTGTTTTATCTGCTCTCACTGACCCTGTGACCCATCTTCCCAGCAGTCTGCAGCCCAGAAAGCTGGGGGTGTGTGTGGATATTGAGGAGAGGAAGGTCTCCTTTTACACAGTGGAGTCCAGAGCTCATCTCTACACTTTCACTGACATGGTTTTCACTCAGGGAGAGAAGATCTATCCTGTCTTCAGGACTGTGGATCGTAATAAAGACCTTGAGCTGCTGCCTGCTGTCAGTGTGGAGATTAAACCCGTCACTGACTCATGAACACAGGCTGACTCTCTCCCAGCTCTCTGTCCCACTGCTCATACTGGGAGACGGGTTTAACGGCGGGTAGTGAGAAAATCTAATAGTAATTTAAGATGATGTCGATGTTGTGTCGTGTTTAAACATGTTATATTACAGTAAAAGATTTAAACAGGAAAATAATATATATGAGAGAGGGAGATATTCCTTGCTACCAGCCTGCTGTCCTCCTGACTTGAAAATATCTCTGGAAACCCTCTCGTGTTTTTTTTTCAAATTATGAAACTTGAAATGAATTAAAAATGAAATCCCGTGTGAGTCTCTCCTGCACGTGCCGGTGACTGTAAAGCTGCCTGAACTGGGAGGGACCCGCTGACATCATCAGCCAGGCGGAATAGGCACTGTGATGCCATCAGAAAGTGGCTCAGGGTGTTTAAGGGAGTTGTAGTTTCTAAGATGTTTAGTTCCTAATAAATTGATATAATCGCCCAGTGAAAGCTCTGTTTACCTTCATATGAAAGCCCAAAACACTAAACTGAACCCAAGATTTTACATCTGTTTGGTGGCAGCGGCAAGTTTTTTTCTTCACGGACAGAAACTTGGGCTACTTGTCAGTCTTGTCTTCTGTCCTGGGCTATTTAATAATTTACTTTTTTCAATAGCCTGAAATTTCATTCAGATCTGTCCATGTAATGTCATACATTTTACTGCCCTTGTGTGTGTTTAACCCTTGTCGAATGGGTTGTAAATGTCTCTTCCCTGAGTACTGGCTGACACTGAAAAAAGGCTACAGGAGCTCTGTAAATGAAGATTTGTGTGCGCGCTACCCAACATACTTAGTTGCAGCAGTGTGGGTGTTTAAATGCTATTGGCTCATGAACAGCATCCCCCTATCCCAGTGCACTGTCTGTCTAATAGTGCCACATTCAATAAAACCAATAGAGAAAGAGATTCACAACGCAAAGCTGTGTCAATCTTCTGTGTTAAATATCGGTTTGTAAAAATTTGCTTTGAATCTGGACTGTAATTAACACATACCGTTTGTATAAAAACAGGTGAGTGTAAATCTGCTTTGTTATTGTCGAGCTGTGTAAGAAGACAAGAAACATATATTTCCAAACCTTTAATTCAGTATGATGTGTTTAGTACTGCAGAGATCAATGACAATGCATGTATAGAAAAAAGGTGAGTGTGAATCTGGTATGTTATCGTCCAACTGTAAAAGGAGACAGGAAACCCTGCTATACTGTAGTTCAGAGTCATTTGTTTTCTCCGGTTTTCATAACCTTCGCTTATTAAAATGACTGTTTTTGAGACCACGATTTTTCAGATGTCAATAACTTTGCGAAAATTACAAAGAGCCTTCAAATCACACGCGTTTAAGAGATCGCAATTTGTGAAAAGTGTCGCAGCTTTTATTTAAACAATATCCAGTACCTGGCTGCATATTTAGAAACCTTAGTTTGAATAAAGCAGATCCCAGGTGTAAGTGAGTTCATAACGTGAGAACACACGATGCTACATTTTTATGCATCAGTTGAAGCCTTCTGAAGTCTCTCAAAAAACATAAAAATATAACATGATTGTAAATGTAACTTCTATGACTAAAGTGCGAAGAGGAATGGCTGTAAAAAGACAGGGTTTGGGCACAGCGACACCTAGTGGTCCAGGGCTGCAGCACCACAAGAGCCCAGTCTCACGTTCCATGTGATGCTTTTACTGCAATAAAAACTATGAATCACAAATTAAAAATATACAAGTGTAGTGTGCTCTCACGAGCCACCAGTTCTGTAGAGTTTGGGCATTTACTGGGACAATTATTATTTGCAGCAGTAAATCACAAAATTGATTCTTTTGATGGCTTTAGAATCCAACCATGCGATATAACTCAAACAACGCACACACACAGGTACTAATACAGGAGGATACATTTATTAATACATAGAATATGCATGTAAATCTAACAGATCTTATTGAGAGGGTTATCAGAATACAAAAGATATATATTCAATCAGTTACAAAGAGTTACATATATCAAGAGGACATACGTTTGGTATATCATTCATTTAGACCGTTTCGTAAGTGAACTTGCTTACAACTTCTACACTAGATACTCAAAACAAGTACATTACTCTTAGGAATTAAATTGATATCAACTGGTTGGGATAACAATTGAATTCTCAAGCTGTAATGCAGTGAAGTTGAATACTCATCCAATCTCTGGGGATTCAGATCTCCTGAGGACTCAAAGAAACAGTTGCAGGCTGTTGCTGTCCAATCCGTGCTTTCTGGCTAGGTGGCAGGCTGTGCTGTGCAGCTTGCAAAGGTGCGCTGCTGATGCTCACTGGCCGGCTAGTTAGTGTTGGATTTAACTAGCACAGTTTGTGCACAGGAGAAAAGATAACTGTGGGTCCCAGCAGGTCAGGAAGATGACCTGTTCGTTCCTGATGAAGCGCTAGTTCTGAATAGTGATCCAGTTGTCCACAGTTCCGACCTGTTCACGAGGCTTGCTGCTGATGCTAACCTCGGGTGGATCCTTTGGTTACTCGTGGCAACCTCCACTCTCGACTTTCAGAACAAAGCAAAGTTCTGGCACTCGGATACACTGGCCGTTACGTGGTTGTCCGGGCTGAGTCTCAGGATGGTACAGAGGTGCGCTGCGAGAATGTCCTGCCCTTGGGATCCTTTCTGCTCCTGGGCCGTCCTGCCCTGGAATTGTCTCGCACCCCTGGAATTTTCCTTTGAATTCCCTTCAGAATAGTCTCTCCAATAGTCTTTCTCCAGGCTCTCTGTGTTGCCTGTTTTTACCTGGAGGAACTTCAGCTCGTTCATTGTCTGAAAGTTTCATGGGCATCAGAGTCCCATGTGGGTTACTCAGCCCTACCAGTTCCTGATTGGTTGATCAAGGTGAGATATGAGTCACTTACTCCTGACACCTAGGAATGCAGTCCAGATGTCCATCTGGCACTCCCTAGACAGATAGGCGCCAATGGATGACCATTGATCATGATAGCCAGGCTTAGCTAAGTGCATCCCCACTTGGGAGCTGTCCCTTATCAAAAGAAAACATCTTTAAATCAGCCTGCATGAATAGTTTCTCTGTGGCTGCACCACAGAGATGAAGAGAGAGATGGGGCCTCATTTAGGAAAGCACGGCAACACTTAATTCTGTCTTATTAACAAGCATTGCCGCTACACCGTATAGAAACCTATGCCCTCAGGTAGAGGACTTGGGGCGACCTGGTGCTAGGCGGGTTTCAGGACATCCGAACGTCAATGCTGAGCAAAGGCAAAATGAAAGACCCAGAAATATATAGCACCAGAGAGAGAGAAACACCAGAAGGACAGCAAAGAACAAGAAATGAGGGACAGGACAGAGAAGGAGCACCCTCTGGCTGCAGAAGGTGTGACAGTATCCCCTCCCCCCCTTCATGGGCGGGTCCTGACGCCAAAACAAATAAATGAGCTGCACAGCACTGGGGGGAGGAAAAACCTAATTTAACCGAAAGGAAACCTCCGGGAGTCCACTGCTGAAAGCTGCCCCCTCCTCCAGGGTATTAACCTTTATTGGGTAGAGGAAGGGGGGGTCGAGTAGAGCTCCGGAGACTAAAAACAAAAAGACAAGTACACAAGCACAAACCACAACAAACATCCAGCCAGATATCCAGCAAAAAGAATGGAGGAACTGCAAAAACTCACCAAACTACCGCTGATCTCGGAGTGGACAACCCGAGGAAAGCCAGGCACAGGATCCGCTCACAGACACGGATGACCAGAGTGATATCCAGCAATTAGAAAGGGAGAGGAAAAAAGCTCAGCATCCTATCACTGATATCGGAGTGATCTACCTGTGGAAAGCCAGGTACAGGACCTGCTCACAGACACGGAAGACCGGAGTGATATCCAGCAATAAGGATGGGAGAGCCAGCTCAACATTCAATCAGGGGAGACAACCCGAGGAAAGCCAGGTAATCAGGAGTGTATGTGCGGAAGGCATAACACAGAATGACCAGCTCACAGGCACGGAAGTGAGGAGTAGCATCCCGCGATTAGAATAGAAGAACTGAAAAAAAAGCCTAGAGAAAAGAAAAAAGCTGCGGAAAAAACAAAAGACGGCGCTCGCGGGGTCGAAAATGGCTCAACATTCTGTCATGGATGTTGGAAAGGATGAACTGTGGAATGACAGGAGAGTGAAAAGACCCTGTGCGTAGCGGCAAGACGGGTTAGCCCGGACTCGGCTGTTCAGGAAATTCTGTATAGAAACCTATGCCCTCAGGTAGCGGACGTGAGGCGACCTGGTGCTAGGCAAGTTTCAGGCAAAATGAAAAGTTTAATCTCCACACTAACAGCAGACAGCAACACAAGGTCTTTATTACGATCCCCAGTACAGAAGACAGGATAGATCTTCTCCCCTTGAGTGAAGACCATGTCAGTGAAAGTGTAGATATGAGCTCTGGACTCCACTATGTAAAAGGTGACCTTCTTCTCCTCAATATCCACACACACCCCCAGCTTTCTGGGCTGTAGACTAAGGGGTAGATGAGTCACTGGGTCAGTGACAGCGGAGAATTCATCAAAGAAGCCAGAGAGGTAAGAGTTCAGCCACCAGTAACCGTCCTGTGGAGACAATCTGAACTCTCCTTTCCTCTCTGCAGACTCTCTGGTCACTCCTATTCTCCACCAGTCATTCACCTCCACCTCCCAGTAGTGTCTCCCTGAGGTGAAGGCCTCCTTACTCACGACACAACGCCTGGCATCAAATCTGTGAGGATTGTCAGAGAGACTCTTCCTCTCTCCCCATCTCACTCTCTTCCTATCCTCAGACAGGATGAGCTCACAGTGAGCTGTATAAGGGTCCAGAGTCACAGCAGCTGGGGAATAAAACAGCAAACATCATGTAATGTTCTATTGTGTACTGTTCTTGTACTTTCATAGTTCAATAAAGAGACCTGGAGAATGGATATGCTTTTACTTAACCGCCATCTTAGTTCAACTGATGTCACACAGTTCAGGGTCTTATGGGTAATGTAGCTACACATGTAGATTGGCATACATGGCAAATATTACATTCTCCCTTTTTTTGTAAATAAGAAAATGCAAACAATATTACTAAATCAACATTAACTGGAATGTGAGCATCCTGTAATGTACTCTTTCAACATATGAATAATGTTATCTATTAAGAACATAAAAGATTTCAAATGCTTCATATTTCAAAAGCTTTATTTCGTATTTTAAATATTTCTATAAGTATTTCAAATTGTTCCACTTATTTACATTCTCATGTTACAGTCAACACATTTTGTACATTATGAGCATCGTACGTCATGGCAAGAACAATGTTCTGGCATATTTGTCTCACTATTTAGATTCAGCACAACAATTTTAATGAATGCATGTACATTTCTGTTAACATTGAGCACAATATTTTTAAAGAAAACGCGTACGTTTGTGGCTAGCTCTGCTGGTAGAGCATGAGGCTCATCATCTCGGGGCAGCGGGGTTATGTCTCATGTCGGGTGCCAGACCCTCCATCCCATGCCTTGCACCCATTGCATACCTAGAGAGGCTCCAGCTTCCCCTGTGACCCTGGGTGCGGTTTGGAAAATAGATGAATGTGTACTGTACACGTGTTAATTGAGGGCAGCAATCCACCTCCACCTGTTACATTTCATACAGTAGGTCAGGAATGACGTTCAGGTTGACTCTGTGACCAGACCTGGTAGGGAGGTAAGTAAGTGTTTGGGTGTCTGCTTTGGCAGGGTTCTTTTCCGGCTCGTCTCTGCTCCGATGTGGTTCCTGATCAGTGGTGGGCTCATCGTCTGGCTGGTGCTGTTGCTCAGATGTAGATTGATCCTCTTTTGCTCTCAGGAGGTGACGGCGGTTGCGGTGATAGCTTTGTCCTTCACTGGTGTGTATGAGGTAAGACAGTTCATCTCCCATAGGCTGGATGACTGTGGCAGGGTTCCACTGTCCGGTTTCCTGTTGGAAACGAATGGTAGCGCCTTGTTCCAGTGCAGGTAGGGGTCTTGCATTCCGCTTGCAGTAAAGCCTTTGCTTCACTTGGCTTTGTTCTCTCTTGGTGCGTACTCATTCAGGATGGACAAGTTGTGTCTGTAGGTGCTTACCTGTGGTAGGAAGGATTGAGTGCAGTCTTCGGCTCATAAGGAGTTGTGTAGGTGACTTAAAGCCATCAACTGGTTCATTCCTGTGCTTCAGTAGACTCAGATATGGTCCTTCCTCTCAGCTTCTTCCTCAAGTATTGACCTTGCTGTCTGTACTGTTTTTTTCAGAAAATACATTGCTTTGAGCGTAGTGGGAGCTTGTTGTAGTGTGCACAAAATCCCATGCTGTCATAAAACTCTTGTGAGCTGTTCTTTGGTCTGTTGTCTGATATTACTTTCTCAGATACTCCATGTCTTGTAAACATTGCTTTGAGTTTACAGCTCATGGCTGCTGCAGTGGTGGAGTGGAGTCTTTCCAGCTCAGAAAATCTGCTGTAGTAATCGACAGCTCCTATATTGTCTTCTCTGTTCCACGTAAACAGATCTGTAGCGATGACTTGCCATGGCCTTTCAGGAATCTGATGTGAAATCATTGGCTATTTTGGGTTGGACTTGCTGTGCTGTAGGCAGGTGGGGCATTCATCCATAATGGCCTCTATCTGTTTCCCCATTCCAAGCCAAAAAAGGAGGTCTCTGGCTCGTTGTTTTCTCTTTTCCATGTCCATATGACCGATTTGTATGAGCTGAAGCATTTCGGGGTCTCAGAGTGTGTGGCACGATTATTGTTTCCCCTTTGAATAGGATCCCATTGATCAGCGAGATCTCCTCTCTCTGTGGTTCCAGTATTCAGTGATGAGCACCGGGCATTTTCTTCACCTGTTTGGTCAACCTGTTTGGACTAGCTGTTTGAGCATGATGAACTTTGGGTCTTGTTTTCCATCACTTACCTGAGCCTCCATGCCTTCATTCAGTGATTCATCATTGAAGGCTATGGACTTTCTGGATAGTGTGACAGCTACTGGAATGTCTTTACCTGGGCAATGCAGAATCACAAAGTCGTATCTTTGTAGCTGTAAGATCATTCTTTGGAGGCACGGTGGGACTGCTGTGAGGGGATTTTTGAGTATGGACTCTTAGGGTTTGTGGTCTGACTCTACGATGACCCTTCTACTGTACACATATTGATGGAGGCATTAGCTTCCAAAGAGAACAGCAAACAGCTCCGTCTCAATTTGAGCATAGTTTTGCTCAGTGGCTGTCAGTGATTTGATTCACAGGCAATTGACTTACTCTGTTGCAGGAGTACTGCATCCAGGAAGCTCTTTGACATGTAGCAGCTCTTTGTCTGGGTTGTAGTAAGTAAAAATGGGTCCTGGCTCCCTTGTGATCAGTTCCTTCATCTGCTGGAATACAGTGTTGTGTGTGACGGCATCAAACCGGACCCAGTAAAGGTGAAAGAAATGGAGCCACCTAGAAACTGAACTTGAAACCATCCTGGGGATGAACAATAACCTGTCCAGAATTCCTTCTATAATTCCTTTGCATTTGTCAGAGTTATTATATTCTACACATCTCTCTCCTTTTCTCCTATACCTACAGAGAAAGATAGCTGCATTGCTGGAAGCCACATCGGAGGAATCGAGGAGGAGACACCAGCGGAACAGTGACAGCGGGCCACCTGTCACTGCTGCGGAGAGAAGGAGTGCAGAGCCCCGGAGCCCCAGGGCCATTGGAAGCCGTCAAGAAACAGGAGCAGGGCAGCCTAAAGGGGGGCAGGCCACCTTGAACGACACTAACCCCTCTCCACCTGCTACCGTGGCCACAGCCAGAGTGTGTTTCTCCTGACCCTGCTAGTCCCTGGTCAGCTTGAAAATCACCCTGACCCGGCCCGCTGTCCTGCTAGGCTGGATGGGCAGCCACCAACCTGCGTCTCAGAACAGTGACAGGACAGTGTGCAGAGGTCCTCGGCAAGTGGCTGCTCACCGTGCAGTTTGGAGCTGCAAGGGTGAAACACCCCTTCTTCCATGAGGGCTGTATGCTGGGGTTGGACTGGTTACAGCAGGTGGGTGGTGGCATTGACGTGGGCCAGCAAGTTGGTGGGGAAGGGGGACCTAATCCGTCTCGCGGGGGCAGGGCAGGGGGTGTCCAGGGGTCCAGGGGTCGTGGGCTGCCCGGAGCGGGAAGCGGAGGCCAGGGTTAGCAAGAGCTGTGAGTCCTGGGGTGAGCATGCTGGGGCTGGCTTCCGAGCTGCCTGCCTGGGCATCTGATAGGGCAGCAACTGGGGGCAATGCAGGGAGGAGACAAAGTGTGCTGTAGGGCAGCTGTTGAGGAATTGCAGCGAGGGCCTCATGCAAGACCAGCAGCGGCGGGTCTCTGTCTCTTGGTCTCACGGCAAGGGAGGAGGACTGGACCCGCACAGTTCTCATGCAGTATGAAATTGACACCTGGCAGATGGCCCAGGTCAAGTGGGCAGCCGCGCAGCAGAAGGTTCGGGAGATGGGCATGGTGGGGGTGTCATCAATCCCTCCACAGGCCCATGGTCCACTCCGGTCGTCGTGGTCCAGAAGAAGGCTCATGAAGGTTTTGTGGCAATTCCAAAAAGGTGAACGGGGTCACCCAGAGGACTCCTATCTGCTGCCGCAGATAGATGATGCCTTGGATTACATTTCCTGGTTCAGCTTGCTCAACCTCCGCTGCGGTTACTGACAGGTTCTGCTCGCCCCCGAGGCTCGCCCGAAGACAGCCTTCCCCATTGGCCAAGGGCTCTGGCAGTTCAGTCTGTGTAATGCTCTGGCGATGTTTGAGCGGTTGATGGAGCGAGTGCTGGCATCGGTCTCCGGAGTGAATGTATTCTTGTGCATGCCCGGGATTTCCAGCAGGCTCTGGCGAACCTCCGGTTGGTGTTGGCTTGCATCCGGCGGGTCAGGTTGAAGCTCAGCCCTTGGAAATGCGAGCTCCTGAGGAGGAGGTTACCTTCCTGGGGCATGTGGTCGGCCCGCAAGGGAACAGTACTTCCTAATATTTTAATGTCTGGTATTATATAAGCAATATAAGCAATAATATGGCCTGTGCGCAGCAGCATTGACTGAGCTTTATTGGGACACACAGATATGCCCCCTGCCCTGAGAAGAGCCCCTCATTGTCTCATTACTGATTTCCTAACAGACAGAACTCGGAGGGTGAGAATCAACAATGTTTAATCTAACAAAAAGCATTCCTCTACAGGGTCCCCAGATGTGCATTGTCCCTCTTACTCTTTGTGCGATTGCAAGAGCCGTCACCACTCTAGACATATAATCAAATTTGCAGATGACTTTGTCATTGTTAACCAACTGCTAATGAGTTTACCCCCTGGTGTGAACAAAACTTCCTCGCGCTGAATGTGTCCAAGACCAAAGACATGATATTGTCTTGACTTAATATGACTTAATAGGAAATATACCCACACTCCCACCCTCACCTACACTGGGGAAGATCTAGTAGAGCAAGTCCATGAGTACTAGTCCTTGGGGACTCCAAGTTAAGCTTTAAAGTCAATATTGACCTGAACCTTTAAAAGGTTAAAAAGTTGATGATTCAACTTAAAAGTTGATGATTCATTGTTGGTTTTGATCTGTCGGTCCCTCCTTGAATCTGTTCTAACTTTTACCCTGATCTGCTGGTTTAGCATAAATCTGAGAAGCAAGAACAAACTGGAGAGACTTGTGAAAATGTGTCAGAAGGTCATTGGTGCTGATCTTTCAGCCCTCTCTAGCATTCACATGCTTTGTGTAAAGCAAGATCCATATGTAATGATCCTTCACACCTCTTATTTAATAATATCCAATTACTCCCATCGGAACGCAGGTACTGACTCCCCAACTCCAAAACCAACAGATTCAAGTTCTCTTTCATACCCGTAGCCATATTGTGACTTAACACTTGACCAAATATGTATAGGTATGTTGTTCCTCTCATTTATTTATTCTGTCCATCTATACACCAACACTGCTTCTGTAAAAAAAAAAAAACCTATTCAGGGGGTATATATAAATACCCTCTGACTGAGGGGCTATAGGCATCTGTCCCTGAGCCCTTGGGAGCTGTGGTGACACCATTCCATGAACCGTAAATTACAGCTTTCAGTAAACACATCCATTAAAATGTGCACATTTGAGTGTCCTGTAACACTGTCAGAGTGTTCTGGCAGAAGGAATCCCTCTGGGCTCCCAGACTGTTTGTAGTCAAGGATCACTGGCTCTGCCAAATTCAACTTGTAGACTCTCATGAAAGAGTGAAAAGAGACCGCAGAACACATGACCTTTGGGTAAAATGAGTTTTCTACACTGTCAGCCACTTCAGGAGAGACTTATACAGGAAACTGGAGTGAAACACAGGATGGAGACAGAAATTCCTAACCTGAAGTTTTAATTGATCTTCATAGCATACCACTAAGAATCCATGTAGAATGTTACACAGATACTGTATGGGAAAGAAATACATCTATTTCTGTTCACAGATCAGGAATGATCACCTAAAAGTGACCTTCTGAAATTTGACTCAATAACCAAAGACACCAGGGTCTGTGTCATCAAGAGGAGACCTACCTGCAGCACTGCACAGCCACTGCCATTCTGAAACACAGAGATACAGACACTGTTAATCACAGACACACACTGCAACAGAGATAAAGACACTGTTAATCACAGTAACACAGTGGAACACAGAGACACAGGCACTGTTAATCACAGACACACACTGGAACAGAGATACAGACACTGTTAATCACAGACACACAGTGGATCAGAGATACAGTCACTGTTAATCACAGTCACACATCCCTCATTTAATAATAATAATAATAATAATAATAATAATAATAATAATAATAATTGCTTACACTTATATAGCGCTTTTCTGGACACTCCACTCAAAGCGCTTTACAGGTAATGGGGACTCTCCTCCACCACCACCAATGTGCAACATCCACCATTTACACCTCATATACCCCTTATCTCCTACATACACACTCTTCCTCAGCACACTGACAGGTAGAGAGCTGGAGCCCATCAGGAGCTGTGATTTTACACACAGTGGACTTACGCAGGTCAGGGATGGGGCTGCCTTCACCTGTACAGAAGAAAGGAGAGGGTCAGTACTGAGCTGTAGTGTCCTGGTGGACATTGTGTCCAGCACAGACAATCCTGTAGTGTAGTGTGATGTAGTGTTGTGAACAGGAGAGAAGGACAAATATTGTGAAAGCTGATTTATAAATTATATATATAAATCAATGGGTAAGTCACACTGACAATGACACTGATTCTAACACATATTCTCGCACACACACAGTGACACACACACGTTAGTACTAGTTTATTTGTGAAGTACATTAATTATCACTGTTGTGTCATTAATTGTACACTGTCTCTAACTGCAAAATATCTTTGTTTCTTTTACAATGACGAACACACTGACACTGATAGTCTGTTATTCACTGTACTCAGAGTAACTGAGGAGCACTCCAGCTGAATTCAGAGTAGATCAGGGTTATTCAGTTATATTTAGTCTCATCTAGAGTGACTCAGGGTTATTTAGCTTAAAAAAGAACAGAAAAGGGGGTGTGACTTTGGACTTGTGTCTGAAGCCACACATAAATACAGTTTATGGTTTTATAATGTAAAAACTGAATCTCAGTGTGGAATATTTGTTTGTCTTTGTTTGATTACAATACATATCTACACCACTGTTCAAATGCTTTACTACACATTTGAAATGTGTTTCCTGGTATAATGTGGTGGTGTTGGTGTGTGAGCATGAGGCCAGGCCAGCAGTGCAAGAGTGTTGTTACTGTGATTTTGCAAGCCCTTACTCTGTACATGATGATCAGTTACCATTAGTTGTGTGATTATTTCAATAATGTTCAATAATGTTCTGTATTCTCCATTGTGTCACAATCTGTACTCAAGACATGCAGTTCCCCCAAAAAACTGCCAGCTTTTCTTGGTGTAAAACGGTTTTTATATATGAAGTTATGTGATTTTATAGCTCAGTCACTACAGACATGTTCCACTGGCTGAATGACAACATGATCACTGTGAAAGAAATTGAAGCTTTTTATATGAATATGATCTGAACCTGCTGTGAACCTTCTCTTTCCTCTCTCATCAGAGATATATTTCACTATGACTCAATACTCATTAATATAAGTGCTCAATGGCAGTAGTGTGTCTGTATCTTCAACAGGAAACAGACCTACCTGCAGCACTGCACAGCCACTGCCATTCTGAAACACAGAGATACAAACACTTTTAATCACTGTCACACACTGGAACGCAGAGATACAGACACTGTTAATCACAGACACACACTGGAACACAGATACAGACGCTGTTAATCACAGTAACACACTGGAACACAGAGATACAGACACTTTTAATTACAGTCACATACTGGAACACAGAGATACAGACACTGTTAATCACAGTCACACAGTGGAACACAGAGACACAGGCACTGTTAATCACAGTCACACACTAAAACACAGAGATACAGACACTGTTTATCACAGTCACACACTGGAACACAGAGATACAGACACTGTTAATCACAGTCACGCACTGGTAATAAGATGTCAGTACAGTCAGTGCTGATAGTCAGCAGAGTTTCACAAAGTGTACATACGTGATTTAGGAATAGCAGCTCGCTTCACAGCATCTGAAGAGAGAGAGAGAGAGACAGAGTAATTATTTATTGTATTAAAGAACATTACTGCTTCTTATCTGTTATTATACCAGAAATTATACTACAGTCTGCAGTCAGTCCATTTCAGGATCCCCAGTCTCCACTGCAGTGTGGATCAGAGTGTCAGTGAGTGTGAGCAGCAGTGGCTGTAAGACTGGAGTCTCAATAAGACTGAGCAGAACAAGGCAATAAGACACACAAACACATCACAGGACAACCTAGGACTCTGGTGCTTGAACTATAGAGAAAATAAAACATAAACACAGTCTGCTATCCACAGTGATGAGCTGTCATTGACTTTCTGTATTTACAGTATTGACTGCTCTCACACTGTCTGACTGACCCATGCCCACAGTGAGCAGTATCACTGTCTGAGTGTCCTGTACCCACAGTGACAAGTATCACTGCCTATGATACAGAGATGTCCTGCTCACCGATCACACTGCCATATCTCTGGACATCAGCTGGACGGTGAGAGATGACCAGTCACACACCATGGTGAGCACATCTCCACACCAGGCCTGATCCAGGAAGACTAACACACAGACAGTATCAGTCTGATACAGACAGGGCACTGAAGCTCTAATACAGTGGAGCCAAGTAAACATCAGTGCAATTCTTTGCTGTAAAATAGAATTATAATATAATTAATAAATGTTTGTATTTGTGGATCACAGACACAGACACAGACACAGAAGATCACTTTCCCAGTTCTATAAGGATGACAGGAATGGCTTTAAGACTGACCATTAGTGATAGTAGGTTTGGGCCTTCACATGTACTTGAGCTGTGCTTCTCAGGAGCCTCAGTAAAACACAAACACCCTTGTGGTGAGGAAACTGATGGCGCAGATATGCTGACACTGCATATGTATACTGTACACCAGACTGACCTGACAGGTAAGTCTGAACACCTGATATAACTGTAATTAGACAATGTCAGTATGAACTGTCAGGGAATCTGTGGTGACCAGTGTTAAAAGGGATCTTTGAACTGCAATTTCTTTACAGTTGTGACTCCTGATGTCTGTTTCCTGTTGCTATTGTTCCTCACAGCAGCTCAGGGGCAGCGTATGATCTCATTGACAAGAATGGAGAACAGACACAGGAAGCAACGTCCATCTGCCCATCTCTATCCACTGTGTGGGAAGTGGAGAGTAAAGAGCCTGACCAGGCAAGTATCGGGCACAAGACAGGGTACCCCTGACATGACCCCAGTCCATCGCAGGTCAGACAGAAACAGACACACTCACAACAGGGCCAGCTTTCCCATAAGCCAGTTAACCAGTATCCCAGCATGTCTTTGGACTGTGAGAGGAAACCCACTCAATCATGGGGAGAACATACAAACTCCACAGGGATAGCACAACAGGTCCAGAACCTAACCCAAAACTGACCACTGTGCCACCCTATTGCTCACACGAGGGACATGTTGAAATAAATGAAACCTAACAGCTCAGTGAGGTGGACTCTCTGTGTTCACATCACTGCCCCTCAGCTGTACTGTGTCTGTGTGTTAATAGAGCTCACTTCTCTGACAGAGTGAGCAGCACTGGAGTCCCTTACAATCATCACATCACTACTTTAATTCACAGGATCTGTCACACTGTCGATCCATTTCCAGCAGCTGTATTTACTATAACAGTCTGATTGTGTTACAGGGGAAGAGACACCTGTATGAGATACTGTAGGAAGTACAAGTTCAGTTGAATTAATTTCAGTACAGGACAGTCCAGTACTTTGCTCTTCAGCACCGTGTAGATCAATGCCTTTCAGACACTGACACCACAGTCCTGTAGAGAAAACTGCAGTCAGTCCAGTCTGAGGTTCTTACCCATTTCTGCTTGAAGAAGAGGAATTCCTGTAAATAATAAAGAATGAATTAAACAATCAAAGCACACTAATATGAAACAAACATAATTAAACTGATATAATCTTTTAACACTATCATTTTGTAATTGCAGTTTGACTAAATTGTTTAATTACTTTCAGTGCATTTTTAAATTAAATTAAGTAATGTTGAGAAAATTATTTTCCATAATGTGAGTAAGGTACAAAGGAAGAAACTTAAATTATTTAATCTGGACACACTTCAAAATGCATACATAGAACACATTAATTTACTCACCATTTACTGCATTGATATAATATATTTCAGATTCCCACAGTGTCTCCTCTGCTGTAAGAAACAGGCACAGTCAGTATCACTGACACAGACTGACACAAACTTCTGCACTGACACTCTCTTGGGGTCTGCAGATCTAGATATAGTGTACACTGACCCTTTAACCAAGAGGAGGTATCCTGTGTTGCTCACACTTTGTCATATAGTGGGATTTTAAACTCATTCTAATACAGATATTCAGACACACACATACAGAATATTTAATGAGCACATACTGTTCATTCTTCTCCACTGGATCAGCAGAAGTACTGATGCTCCTATAGTTACAGCTACTGTTAGGAAGAATGTCACCATCCATCCAAATGCTGAGGGTGGAGGGAAAAAGTCCCCTGAAAAACAGATAAATAAGTGGATTGATATTCAGAATAAGCTAAATGAACGTAGTGTCATGGAGTGATAGCAGCTGACCATGCCCCTCCTGTCAATCAGTATATATGCAATCAGACAGGAAACCTGGATTACCTGACAGATTGCATCAGGTGGGTCAGGTTATTTTAAGTCTGCTCTGACAGTCTTCTGGACTCTCAAGTCTGCAGTACCTGTTTCCCTCTGGATTCCTGATCTGGCTTGACTACACCTCATTCCCAGATCACGCCTGTGCCTGTTATACTCCTCTGTGTTTACTTAGCTTCAACCCTGCTCCATCCTGATCTAATCTTCTGGATTTTCCCCTGTACTTTACTCTTAGCGGTTTGCCTCCTTGACTTTGGATTCTCCTGCTTCACTCGTATGTTTCCAGGATCTGACCCTTGTTTCACTGGACCAAGACCCTGGACTGTGCCTGCCTGTCCTCACTCCTGTGTGTTTACTGCACACACCACGCCGCCTGTTCCCTCTCCAGCCTGCTCCCCTCCTGCACACAGGTTCACTTCATCTGAACAGACTGGTGCTGAGCTCCTCCTTCATCACATATATATTGATGGAAAAAAGAAACGCAACATTTTCTGGAATAAGAATACTATAGTTATAGCTTGTGTACTTTCACAAAAATGTGTCAATTTGATTTAAGCCCTCTGACCAGCAATACAGTTTGTGCAGTGAGGCACTGCAACTTGTCAATCACACAAATGCTCGTTAGGTGCACATTTACCCAACGAGGTCCAGGTGGAACAATACCTGTTCAGGTCGCCTTTAAAAAGGCCTTAATTCAAATTTCAGATCACTGCAAGAAAAAGGCCACACTGCTGCAGGCAGGCATGTCAAGTGCCAGAGTTGCCAGACACTATGGAGTAAGTCGCTCCACTGTGTCCCGACTGCAGAGAAGGTTTCAGCAGACCAACAGGACATTGAATGTCCAAGAACCCCATAGAGCACCTTTGGGATGCCCTGGATCGCACCATCCAGAGACGTGACCCTCTGCCTGCCAGTGGCCAGCAGCTTCGTCAGGCCCTTCTGCAGGAATAGGATACCATCCCGCAACTGCAGGTTCAGAGGCTCATTGGCTCTATGTGCCAGCAGTGTCAAGCAGTGGGGCTGTAAGAGACGGTCACACAAGATACTGAAGGGCTGCAAGACAACTGTTGTTAATGTTCACACTTGCTATTGTTCTCCTGTTGTTTTTGTTGTTGTACTGTTTGGTTTTCCTATTATTCTCATTTGTTTATTGTTATTTCAGTAATGAACGTTGAAATTTCAGTCCAACAAAGAGAGTTGCGCTTCTTTTTTACCACCATTATAGTAAGTAATTAGTTCACAATGTACTTTTATGCTTTCAGATCAGTGCTGGAACACTCACAGCTGTAGAGTTGATTTAGTTTTGTATTTTTCAAGATTTTTCATTTTTACTTGATTATCAGACAAAACATTTACAGAAAGTTTTCTGTTTCCTAATTTAACTGTGTTTCACAGATTGTTTAATGGTGCTGAATTTTATAATGGGTTTAGAGTGGAGTTCTTTCATAATAAGCTCCTAGTGCAAGATGTGCTCGGTGGCCCAGGTGTGTTATGCCCTGGGTGTGTGTTATACCTCAGCTGTGTTACAGGTGAGCTCCAGTTTTCATGTTTAATACTCACTGGCTATGTGGAGCTGAGATCCCCAGTCTGGCATAGGAAGAGCACTTCTCACCAGGCAGGAGAAGATGTTGGACTCCTGTTTGACTGGGATGTAGCTGCTGACACTGAGGAGCCCCTGACTGTCCATGTCCACTGTGTGCAGCTGTGATGTCACCTCGTTTCCATCCCTGTCTGTCCAGATCACTGCAGGTTGAGGGAACCAGCCCTCTGATCTGCACAGCAGCTGGGCCTGATCTCCTCCAGGGGAGAGGAGAGACACTGAGGGCTGGGAGCCCAGGGCTGTAGATTCAACACAACAGAATAAATTTAACAGCTGATAAAAGCACACTGGAGTAAATTTAGCTGCCTACTTTTTTATAACAAACACAGAAAGGTTAAAAAGTCAACACCACATTAACATTCAGGTATAAAGTGTGTAATTCATGTACAGTGAGTATCAAAAGTACTTGTCTCACCCCCTTGGACGTTTCTTTACATTTTATTGTGGTTCAGTATGGAATCATAATGTACTTACCTGGATATTATTGTCATTGACAGAAAATATACTATAAAGTGGCAAAGTGAAAACAAAATACTTCAGATTCTCCTAAATTAATTATAAATAGAAAATGGAACATGTTCAAGTAGAGAGCTGCGTCAGCATGCGTCGGCTGCAAAGGAACAAGTAAAGGTTAATTCCCTGCTGAAGAGAGAAGAAAGGAAACAACGTTTCGGCTCTTAAACCTGTATGGAATAAATCCATTTTTTGTTCCTAAAATGGAAAATGATTGCCTAAGTATTCATCACCTTTGAGTTAGTATTTGATAGTGGCACATTTGGCAGAAATTACAGTCATGAGTTTTCTTGGAAAAGTTACTACCAGCTTTGCACATTTGGACACTGCAATTTTTGTCCATTCATCTTTGCAAAACTGCTCAGACTCTCCCAGGTTGGATGGGAAAAGTTGGTCAACAGCAGTTTCCAACTCCTGCCAACTCCAGGTTCTTGATTGGATTGAGGTCCAGGATTTGACTGGGCCACTCCAGAACATTGACCTGTTTTCTTTTTAAACCACTGCAGTGTGTCTTTGGCTGTACGTTTTTTGTCACTGTCGTACTGAAAGATGAATCTCCTCTGAAGTCTCAGACTGCAGCAGGTTTTATTCCAGGATTCTTCTGGACTCTGCTGCATCCAGTTTTCCTTCTGCGATCACAGGCCATGATGCAGTGAAGCATATAGCATGATACTGCAACCACCATGCTTCACAGTAGGGGCAGTGTTCTCGGGATTATGTACACTTTATTGCTTGCATTAACACACTCAGTGTGAATACAGAACAACACAACACACAACTACACTACATTACACACACCCCCGGTCTGCACAGGCAGGGACATGAGAGAGCATTGAGGTTCCTGTGTTGTGATGTCAGCTCAGTCCTCACATTTATACACTCAGTGTCTCAGCTCCTGTCTTTGCTCCCAGAAAAGCAGCAACATTATTTCACTGCTGTGTCTTATCAACACAACACAATAAAACACAGCTCAGCTCTACATAGCAAATAAGAGCTCAGTGTGGTACAATACAACTCAACACAAAGTACATTGCAATTTAAAATGGCTGTCAAAAGTATTCATGCTGACTCTGGACTTTTTCACATTTAACCATTATAATATAGAATCACAATGTATTTATTTGTGATTGTTTGTCATTGATCGACACAAAACACTCCATAATGTCGGAATGTTTTGTGTATTCAACAGATCCTCATAAATTTGAAAATAAAACATAAATCAAGTGATTGAAAAAGAATATTAAATATTCAACCCCTTTTGCTATGACTCACCTAAATAGGCTGTAGTGCAACTAGATGTCTATTGAAGTCACATAATTTGTTGAATAGAATTCACCTGTGTGCAATTTCAGTGTTTCACATGAGTTCAGGACAAATGTAAATACAGCTCCCACAACTGATAAGTACAGCTCCAAACAAATCTACCTGAAGACAATGGGACTTTCAAAGTGTGTGTGGGTTGTGGAAAAGCACCAACCAGGGGAAAGGTATAAGAATTTCTGAGAGATCACATATCCCACAAAGCAGAGTCCATTACAAAGAAATGTAGAAAAGATGGAACAATTCTGAAACTGTGAAGAACCTGGTGTCCTCAAAAACTGAGTATCTAGGATAGAAGAGCGCTTATCAAGAAGGCCACCAAGAGGCCTGTGACAGCTCTGAAGGAATCAGTCTACCACGGCTGAGATTGGAGACACTGTGCACATGACAATCGATAATTGCTTCACAAATGTGGGCTTCATGGGAGAGTGACAAAAAACACATTCATGGTATCATGAGACCAAAACTGATCTTTTTGGCTTCGAATGTAAGCTGTTTAATGTGAGGACTTAGCTGACATCACATTATAGGAACCTCAGTGCTCTCTCATGTCCCTGCCTGTGCAGACTGGAGTGTGTGTAGTGCAGTGTTGTACTGTGTTGTGTTTTTCTGTATTCACACTGAGTGTCTTAATGTAAGGACTAAGCTGACATCACAACACAGGAACCTCAGTGCTCTCTCATGTCCCTGCTGTCACGCCCTCTGCAGCCAGAGGGCGCTCCTTCTCTGTCCTGTCCCTAGTTTCCAGTCTGCTGTCCTTCCTGTCCCTCTCTTTCCCTTGGGCTATATATTTCCGGGGTCTTGCACTCTGTCCTCGCTCAGCATTGATGTTCGGATGTCCTGAGACCCGCCTAGCACCAGGGCGCCCCACATCCGCTCCCTGAGGGCATAGGTTTCTATACGGCATTCCTGAACTCTTTGCATTAATGAGCCCGGGCCTTTTTCCCGTCTCGCCGCTACGCATATGGGTCTTTTTCCGCTCTCCTGCTCCCCACGGTTTGTCCCTTCGGACGTCCGTGACACCTGCCTGTGCAGACCAGGGGTTTGTGTAGTGTAGTGTGGTTCTTCACTACACTCTGAGTTCTTTTATTTACTGTGATAACTGTGAAACATGATGGCTTTTAGAAAAGTCCCGTATGGATACACACTGGGACTGAAAAATCAGCTGATTGAAGTCAGTGATTATTAAGGACTCTGTAATTTGCCACTGTAATTTCAATACATTCCAATGTTTCTCACTGTGATTTGATCAGAATTAAGGAACTTAGAAAGTTGTTCAATTCAGTCTTATCCAGTGAATTATTGTGTAGCTGGACTACTGTGTAAAAATAAAAACTGTATTATTTTGTAGAGATCCAGCCATTCAAAATACAAATCACAATGCGTGTTCCTCAAGGTCTAGAGAAATAAAGGTCAAATAAAGGTGTTACACCTTGTAACACTGCCAGGTGGAGCTGGGGAAGTTTAAAGTAATAGGCAGCATTTAGGCTGATGCCAGAAAATGCCATATTTCAAATCCTGGTCACTGCTGAGGGACAATCTTTTTCTAATTACAGAACTTAAGTTGTATAGTGTTTAGACTTTTAATCATTTAAAGCTCTCTATTACAACATATTAAACATTAAACTAATTAAAAAGTAGGTATATTGTATAAAAGCAAGATTTCTCAGTTGGACAAAAGTACACAATATTATTCTACCCTCTTCATAAATATGTTATGCATCAAAGTCTTTAACTTGGTAATTTTCAGTGGGTTCTGGTTTTAACGTGCTTGTTCTAACATTATAAAACGTATTGTACTTCATTAAACGTTATAACGTTTTATACTTTTTAAAGAATACGTAGCAAGAACACCACTTGCTGTTATTATAAAAAAAGTTGTACTGATTTAATACGACATGATAGTTATATTTATATGGAATCGTGTAACTGAACAGCTAAAATATCACATTTTGACATTTGTTTCTTTTTTTTTTAAATCTTATTCTCCTTGTGATAATGGGCAAAGCACTGTAATGTAGTGCACTGTAGCCAGGTGGTTCAAAGCACGATCAGAGCTTTATGTTTGGTTTGTTTCTTATATGCTGAATACATAAAAATAGTCCACTATTATAGCTTATTGTAAAAACAATGTACCTCCTTCAGGTTTACATCTGAATTGAGAAAATCTATATTTTGGCTTAATCCATAATTTCAGCAGCCAGTAATCAGCCAACAGTTTAACTTGATTTTAAAACTTTAAACCAAACTGTATATATTGTATAAGGAAGAAGGGTTATTTTTGCAATTGACAGAAATAGGTGAAAAGCTTATCAATATGTTGAAACTGTACCATAACAGTGAAGACAGACGGGTTACACCTTTAATAAAACACACTCTGTTTTATTAACACACACTCCAACTCAAACTTGTGTCCTATAGTGGGTAATGTCACCCTCATTAAACAATGTGCTTGTTGTGAAAATCCTGCTGAACTAGAAGCATTGAAGACTGTGATAAAATGTACATTATTACAGCACTTTTTATTTCAAAGAAGGAAGTCCATGAAGTGACCTCTGATACTCCATCAGAGATCGTATGTGCCGATTAACTTTAAACAAAGACTTATGTGCTGTTTCCTTGTGTAACAGGGTTATTAGACACAAGAAGGGCATGGACAATGTTGTGTGGCTCTGGGGGAATTTTTCATTGTGTATCACCTCTTTTTTAATGCTATACGGAAGATATTATTAATAACTTTAATAATCAATTACCTCTAAGCTAAAATGTGATAGAGGAGATGCACCAAGTCTTTTCTCTTCAGCTTGGACTGAACTCTTACTGTATTCCAGCCACTTTACACTTCACTTTGAAGCTCCATACTTCTTCAGTTATCACAAAGGTTAGGAGTGTTACACAGCCCTGTGTTGGTTATGTAGAATAGACAGTGTTGCTTGAGGGGTGGCGATGAAATTTCAATAGCATGCCCTCCGATCTCATTGTTTCTCACTCTTTAACATAAGGCAATCATCAATCAAATGTCCTGTTTTTTCAAAACAAGTTTTTCCATACTGTAGTTTGTATACTTTAACAAAGAAGTTCCACATGCATACAGCTTGATGCTGTATAGTTTTTAAAGCCACTACAGCACATTGAATTTGATACAGTACATTTATTTGTACTGTATCAAAGTCTAACTCATTCACAATGCCCTACATCACATGGATCGTGAATTCTTCGAGGAAGTGGTGGTTAAACATCAAGGAGCAACACATCTTTCAGGACAACGATCTGAAACACAGCAGCAATAGCGAGGCTTAAAGCAGAGAGAGGAAACTGGGTAAAACTTCAACTGAATCCCCTGACATAAATCCAACAGAGATGGTACAGCTTTCACTAAAAGACTATTTTTAAAAAAACAAAAAAACCGAGCACAAAGCAATGACTCATCAGAGCTATTAAAGCCGACGTCACACTACACTACTTTTCCTACGATTTTAAGTTGTAGCCTCCATTTACATAATCCTAAAGAAATCACAGTGAGTTGTAGGCAGTTGCAGTGCGTGCCCGTTACTGTCAGTCATGTAAAGTGACACCCCCCAGCGGCTCAGTTCACAGCCCCTATGACTGCCTGCAGCAAATGGGTTTAATTTTCTCGTAGCGAGTCGCGAGTTGTAGGGGTGGGCTCTTGTGTGTGCCACAGTCAATCCCCAATGAGCGCTCAACCGGAAGTACACTGCATACAATGCCCACAAACATTGAAGAGCAATTAAGGCTGCAAAGAAGGAAGGAAACCGAGTGTTTTGGACTTTGCAAATGAAGGAGAGGCTCTTCGAATTTTGGAGCTATCACAGATCTTTGTTCGATGTTTCCTGCTTGTGGTTTGTTTGTTTACTTTCGTGCGGCGCTCCTCCTCTTATTCCGGTGAGCTCCACTTTGATTGGCTTCCAAAATGAGGCGACCTCACTGTACCTTCACTGCCCAAAACGAGATTTGCAACCATGATGAAAAGTCGTGAGGGAAATGTCACACATCAAGGCCTCTATCCCAACCATTTTAGACCAACACCAGTATGCCTAATGCCACAACAGATCCACCGAAGATGCCATTGACATTGCAGTACATCTGGCCCTAATCAATCTGGAGGGTAAAGACTGTTATGTAAGAATGCTGTTCATAGACTCCAGTTCAGCATTCAATACAATCATCCCCCAACAATTGGTACACAAACTGTCCTCTCTGGGACTGAAGACTCCACTGTGCAACTGGATCTTGGACTTCCTCACCGACAGGCCCCAGGCTGTAAGGATCCACTTCCAGCACCATCGTTCTGAACACCGGTGCACTGCAAGGCTTCATGCTCAGCCCACTGCTGCATACTCTGCTAACCCACAACTCTGTTGGCAAATACAGCAGTAATCATATCATCAAGTATGCTGATGACACCACAGTTGTGGGTCTCATCACTAACAGCTATGAATCAGCCTACAGGGATGAAGTGGAGCAGCTTGCAGTGTCGACAAGACCAAGGATATGACTGTTGACCTCAGAAGGACTCAGGCTGTCCACACTCCACTGTGTGTGGATGGTTCAGCGGTGAAGTTAGTGCACAGCTTCACGTTTCTGGGAGTGTACATATACAAAGACCTCTCTTCGACCCACAGTACATCACATTTATTCAAAAAGGCACAACAGTGTCTCCACTTCTTGAGGAGACTGAAAAGAGCCGGAATGTCACCCTCCATCCTCACCAGTTTCTATAGGTGCGCCATCGAGAGCATCCTGACATGGTGCATGACTATCTGGTATGGGACCTGCACTGTCTCTGACCAGGGAGCTCTGCAGCATGTGGAGAAGACAGCCCAGTCCATCACCAAGACTTCTCTGCCCACAATCCAGAACATCTACAACAGTGTGTCAGGAGAGCACACACCAGCATCAAAAACCGCTCTCGCCCTTTTCACAATCTTTTTACACCCCTGCTTTCTGGAAGACGGTATCGCAGCCTGCGAGCCAGCACCACCAGGCTCAGGAATACTTTTTTCCCACAGACTATTAGATTACTGAATTCCAGACAGCACACGGACTGATCGCCACCTGCTGACCACCCCCCACTGCTGTACTATCAACACCGTCTCACTGACTGTATGCCCTGTAATGTCTACACTGACGTATGGTGTTATGTCTATGTCTGTGTTTTCAGACACCATGTTTTGTCATTTTAATCATTAGAGTGTGTTAGTGCTCTGTTTCCTCAATGACCTGCTGATTGCTTCACACCACAGGAAGAGTGCAGAATAAATGTCATTTTTATCTGTACAATGTATGTGTTGGTTTACAAAATCAAAGTAATAATAATAATTACTTACACTTATATAGCACTTTTCTGGACACTCCACTCAAAGCACTTTACAGGTAATGGAGACTCCCCTCCACTAACACCAATGTGCAGCATCCACCTGGATGATGAAACAGCAGCCATAGTGCACCAGAACACTCACCAGCTATCAGTAGGGAGGAGAGCAGAGTAATGAAGCCAATTCATAGATGGGAATTATTAGGAGGCCATGATTGATAAGGGCCAATGGAGAATTTTGGCTAGGAAACCAGGGTGACACCCCTACTATTTTCAAGAAACACCCTGGGATTTTTAATGACGACAGAGAGTCAGGACCTCGGTTTTACATCTCATCCAAAGGACGGCACCTGTTTACAGTACAGCGTCCCCGTCACTATACTGGGGCATTAGGATCCACATGGACCGCAGGGTGAGCACCCCCTGCTGGCCCCACTCACACCTCTTCCAGCAGCAACCTTAGTGTTTCCCAGGAGGTCTCCCATCCAGGTACTATCCAGGCTCCTACCTGCTTAGCTTCAGTATGCTACCATTTGTGAGTTGCAGGGTAATATGAGTGCTGGTAGTGTGTTTAAAATGTTTAATTATCAAGTAAAAGAAAAACGTACATCTTACACAGGGTTTCACCCAAAATCACCCATTTTTTGTGGATAAAAAGTGTTAAGAACTATCTAAACCCATAAATAATTATCAAAGCCCGTTTTGTCGTGTGTTTAAAGTCATGCAACGTCTAAGTTAGTTGTGGACATGCTATTGGTGCTTATTTTTTTACTTTCATTAAAAGAATCGGTTGCCCATTTTGTTACATTTCTATATTTTTGAGAGACTTCAGAACGCTTTGACTGATGCATGTTAAATAATGCTAAATAACTTACACCTGGGATCATCTTTATTCAAATTAAAGTTTCTAAAACCATGTGCCAGATATTGTTTAAGTTAAAGTTGTGAAAATGTTCACAAACTGCAATCTTGCCTGTTGTTTAAAGGCTCGTTATTTTTTTGCAAAGTTATTTACAGTACATCTGAAACTTCGTTTCTCTAATTATGCATTTTAAGAATAATTATTATTATTAAATTGTCAATAATGATCAGATTCATTATTATAGTTTCAGTGGTCTTTTTAATGCCTCTTTGGTCTTCTCAGTTATAATTATAATATGTACAATTTTGTTTTATGGCTTGTTGTAAAGGTTTATGTTAAATTGCCCCACTGAGTAAAGTGTTTTGAATTGAATTAAACTGGTTGAACTGGTTTTACTTCCAATGTTGACAGTATTCAACTGAGTTTGCTCATTCCTGTTTTTATTTCACTATTGTGTTTACGAGGAATGACAGCAGCCGAAAGCTTGGGAGAAATTAGAATTGTTTATTGTGATGTGGAGATTTGGCGTAACCCGCTTGGCTGGGGGCCAACCTCCCGGCCGTTGGACGGGGAGGATAGGACCCCCCAAAAGAACCAAGCGGGACCCCCAGTCACCAGTGCAGAAAAACAAAAACAAAAGATTATTGGGCCAATTCAGCTGAGGAGAGAAAGTACCTGCTTGAGGATACCGGGGTTAGTTTTAATGTATGCATGGTAAGCCTTGGAGGATCGACGGCCGAGTTGCTTGATGAGATACTGGTATGCCTTTGCGAGCGCAGCCGGAGGATGCGGCCCCTGATCTAAAGGAGTGCCCAGAGAATTGTTTAGGAGGGTATCATGATACGGCCCTTCTCATTTGCAAACAGAGGGACAGTAGGCGAAGCTCCGGCAGAGGTGCGAAGATGTGCGTAATGGGATAGAGGCTCGTAAGGGCTTATGTAGGAACAGAGTTTGAAATAATAGATGAGAGTGACGGATGCGAGTTGGTTGGTTTTGCTTTTCTTGAGATAGAAGGTCAGTGTCTTGGAAGATAAGATGGAGATGTTGGACAAGCAGGGTTGAGAAGAAGGATCGAAGGATGTGGAATTAGCGGTAATTTAGGAGCACCTTAGGGAGATAAAGAAGGCTAACAAGAATAAAGATTCAAGAGGGCGGTCGACCCAGGGTGAGTGGTAACCTGACCTGACAACGTAGATGCAGGATTCAAGGATGTCTGAGGCAAGTGGTACGCGTAGGTTTGGAAGTGTTTTTTCAAGCCACCGAAAGCCTTTAAGGAGAGTAATTTGAGGGTAGATAAGGGATGGACAGATCGTGCCGAAAAGGAGTGGATGCCGCACAGGTATACTTTGGTGGTGGATGCTCGTGCCTTGAGTGAGTTTCTACGATAGCGAACGAAGGATGATACGGTGAGAATATCGAAAGAACGGAATTTTTGTTCGCGGAGAGGTGGAAGGATTGGAAGCCCTTCCAGGCAGTGCAGTAAGAATTGAGAGTTCGAGGGGCGATCCCTAAGAGGATAGTTTGCTGGGCCAGCTGGAGATAGCGATGGAAAGGATGATTCAGAGGAACGTGAGCTCCGAATAGGGAGGTACTGTGCAGAGGTTCGGTCTTGCATCTTGTGCCGAGTTCCTGAACTGAAAGCGAGAGAGAGAGTCAGCTATCTCATTAAGGTGGCCTGTAATGTGAGCAGCTGCGCGGATGAATTGATGTGAGAGAAATCCATTTAAGGCGGCAGAGGAATTTCATGATGGATTGGGATGAAGACCTTCCTTTGTTGATTATATGAACTACTGCATGGATGGCCAAATGGATGAGGACGGTTTTTGTTTCCAATTGTGGCCCCAAAGAGAAGCAGCAACGACAATTGGAAATATTTCTAACAAGGCTGATGACTGGTTGGCGAGAGGGATTGGAGAGAAATCAGGAGACCAAGGGGCCGCAAACCATTGGCCTTTGTAATAGCCTCTGAAACCGACTGAGGGGGCTGCGTCTGGATATCCTCAGTGTCAGAGAGGAGGTCATCGTAGAAGAGAGATATGCCATTCCAGTTGGCCAAGAGAAGCTCCGAAGCCTGAGCTCGGATTTACGGTTGGCTAAGGGCTTACGTGGTGGTAAAGAGAGGGCACGGAAGAGGCGAGGTCGAGAAGGTAGACCGTCCTTGAGGAATGATATGCATGGCGTAATTGAGGTGGCCGGGCGGAGAGAGAAGTTCCCTCTTTGTGCGAAATTTGGCGGAAGAATAGATAGAGATATACATCTGGATCCTGTCGATTTTGTCGCGAGGCAGGGAAGCGGAGAAATTGATGGAATTGAGGGTGATCCCGAGGAATTGGATTATATGAGAGGGGCCAGTTGTTTTGTCCATGGCAAGGGGTACCCCTAGTTTCCTAAAATGGAAATAAGTGTGGAGGAGGCTCTTGCAGCTGGGGTGTGAGGGAAGTCTATGGTAAGGAAATCGTCGAGAAGGTGGACGAGAAAAGGAAACTTATAGTTATTCGACGGTATCCAGCCGAGAGCTTCGGCTAAGGTACCAAAAATGTTTTGGGCTACTCCTACGTCCGAAGGTAAGGCGGACTGCGAAGAACTTGTTCCGCCAATGAACTCTGAAGAGGTGCCAGAGGTCTGGGTCAGGAGGCATAACTTAAACAGCACTGGAGATGTTGGCCTTAGCGAGCTAGGTGCCCAGATGGACCGCTATACCAATGGGATTGATGTGGTATGCAGGGAATGGGGAAGAGTCAAGTGGGCCGATCATGAAACAAGGAATCAAGGAATCAACGGACTGGGGATCGGCGGTGGCAGATTGCAAATTTTTGCAAAAGACGAAGGAAGGAAGTGTGCACGGGCCTGGTGAGAATCCGAAGGAAAGGCCGTCGAGTAAGATGTGGGTGGAAGAGGGGTCAGGGTGACGGAGCAGGCTGAAAGCAAGAGTGGGGATGTCGATTGGGGTAGACGGAAAAGCCAGTAGTCTTTTGGGAATGCTGAAGGTGGAGCAAGCATGGAAGGGCCGGCGGGGGCAGGCAGAGCGAGCGAGCATGAGCTTCGCCGCAGAAGCGACGAAGGAGAGAGGTATATGTAGAGGAATTGAAGATGTTGGAAATTGTTGGCCCCTGATCATCACGATGGGGCAACCGCGAACGTCTTTGGACCGGGAAGGTTTGAAGAAGACCTGACGGGAGAATAGATGCTGTGGGGGAGAAGGGGCAAAGTCAGGGTTGGGCTTGCGGACGGTATCTGGGCAAAGATTTGATGAATTTGTCCAAGAGGAACGGAAGTCGCAGGAAAGAGCTTGGACACCGGTGAAAGTGCGGCAATAAAGCTCAATGTCAAGGGCTCCCCAGTAGGTGCGCTGGTTCCATTGGAGTAGGCGGGCAGCGGCCTCGGCCAAGAACTGCTTATGGTAATCGTAGAACAGGGAGCCCTCGAAAAGGACAGATAGATCGGGGATGCTGTGCGTGTAATCGTCGAGTTCCTGACGACGTTGGGGAAAGGCGGAGCACGTGATGTCGCGGAAAATGCTGAAAGCCAAACAGAAGTCGAAAATTCGAAGGACTGAAGCGGAGTGAGGGTCAGAAGATTTGAGAGTAACGGAAAGCGAGCCGCAGCGAGGAGATTAGGGCAGGAGGCTGGGTGGAAGAGGCTAGGTGCAGTTATTCAGCAGAGGAATGGATTGCTTGGGAGAAGAGACAGACACGGATATATCAGGACAAGACAGAAGATGCGACAGGCAGAGGCGCGGGCGGCCTTGGGGTCCTCACGTTGGGATGAGTGGCGGCGGCGCGGGTGATGTCATCAGAGGGCGCCGGGGGAAGCTGGGGAGTTGATGTTTCCTTGTGTAGACTGCGGTTAAGTACAGGAAAAACAGAGCTTTTTTTTTTTTTTTTTTGGAAGCGTTTCTTTTAAAATGGACGCCATGTTTTCGAAGTATCCTCTGGAGGCTTGCCACGGTTGGAAGTCGCGAGAGATGATCCAGGAGAAGGGGGAGCCGATGTGCGTGAAGCGCGGCGGCAGGGACATCCTCGAGAGAAGCGGGGGTTATTTGGAGATTTTGCCGTGGAGGAATGGGAAGGCTGGGTTTGTAATGAGAGAGGGACTACGACGGCGGAACGCAGTCTTCGGCGAGGAGTTGGATCTTGTGAGGACTGGCTGGGAGATGAGCGGCGCTGATGTGGCATGGCGGCTGAGGGAGGCGATGAGACGGAGGTGAGGGGTGCTGTGGGGGGTGGACTGGACGAGAAGGGTAGGAGAGTCTCCTGCGCTGCAGAAAAGGTCTTCATCGGAGCGGCGGATTTGTAGATCCATGAGAAGGGAGCACGGATTCGAGCTAGGCGAAAACAAACCATGCAGAAAACGAACGAGGAAGAGGAGAGGGTGATGTTTGATATTTATTGAGACCGGTTGCTTACGTCAGGATTAGTGAGAATTGCAGCAGCTGTGTCGAATGAGCGCGGCTGCCTTCATTCCTCCCGAACTTTCATTAAAAACTCCATTAACTGTAGGATTCGTATGACAGTGGTCAACACTCTGTCGGTCCAGAATGGAGCGGGATGGAGATGGATATTCATTTTCTTGGCAGTTTATTAGAGAACAGCTTACAACTCTGCATCCCCACCAGATGCGTTCTCTCTCTCTCTCTACTTCCTGCTCTCCCCCTTTCCTCATCACGTTCTCCCTCCTGCCACCAATTAGACCACAGAACTCCTACTCAAAAACACTTCAAACCTCTCAACTGAACTAAACACTAACAGGACCTCAGCTTACGTTAATATCACTTAACATCAAATATAAATGTAATATATATATAAAATAATTGTTAATACACAATATGTATTATTTTATTTTTTAAAAAGGAGTATGCTCTAAGCAGGTATTGAACTCAGGTCACATGACAAACCCACTGTACCACCAGACCACTCAGAAACATGCTGTAGCTAAAATGAACAGCTTAAAAAGTGTTTCAAAAGTAAGTGAATGGGTCAAATTAAAAATGAATCACGGTTACAAAGCAAGTGAATTACGGAAATACTAACAGCTATATAAATAAATATATTATATTTAAATCCTCACAGCGATGCCTTATATATTTAGATTGACGATTCCATATTACAGTATATTTCTTGTTTAGTGGATTCTAAAAAGTACAATTTTTTTACTGCGATAACGAGCGCAATTATTATGGAAAAGCAATGCAATATTGATGTTGCTTTTTATAAAGTATATAAACTTAATATAGTCAAGAAGAGCATGTCAAAACTCCCAAAATAACCACAGTATGTTCCTAAATTAATATTGTCAATTATCATTATGCTCCCACAAGTTTTTATGCTCAGCTACCAAAATGTCCCTTTAGCTGTAAAAATCCATATTAATATTCCATATTCCATATTAAGCAGATTTAAACCTGCTTGATAAAGAGATTAAACGAAGCAATCATTTCACTCACAACTAATGCACCCAAGTGTCACCTATCGGTCATTTTGTCCAGCCAATCACCTACCACAGTCTGTGTAGATTTATCTTTTTTTTTACTAAAGACCAATCCTGATATGAGGGAGTTCCTCTATGGAAGATAAACATACATAGTCAGTCCCCTAAAATGTATGGATAAATATTTGGAATAGACAGAATATTAAGAAGCAATTAAACAGAATATATATTTATATTTAACATATAATTAACATATAATTGTCAATGTGGACTTGACTCTGAAACTCAGATCTCTTGACTGAGCTCAACATGTTAGTACTGTTCTCTTAAGTCATTATTATATTTATGGTATCATAACTCATCATGTGCAATTGCTCATTTTTACGGTTACAAAGCAAGTGAATTACGGAAATACTAACAGCTATCATCATTGAAATGATCAGCGATTCACATAAATGTAATTCTGAGAGAAAGACACTCACCTCTAACAGCCAGGTCAATAATAGCTTCATCATCCATCTGTTCAGACACCATAAAGCATTTGTACTGCCCATGGTCAGAGCGTTTCACATCTCTCAGTGTTAAAGACACATTGCCTCTGTGGAGCTCCTCCAGGAATAGACCAGCCCTGTCCCTGTAGGCTGGGTTCTGTCTATTAAAGTTATAGAAGCCTAATTTATACAAACAAATGGGTTCATTGTAATCCTTTCTAAACCACCTGATTTCTAGATCCTTAGCACTGATGTCTGGTGAGAGATAACAGGGCAGGACAGCATCTTCACCAGGGAAAACAAACACAGGAACAGCTGGACTGAGAACCTGAAACCTCTCTGAAAGAGAAAGAGCACAGCTGACATGAGTTTCAGCCTCAACACAGACACATATGACAAACTGTAGATCACTGGCAGAATAAAGCAGAGCAGCTCAGTGACACACAGTGTTTTCTACAAACAGCTCATCACTGATTCAGACCCACATGTGAATGAGGAGCACTGAAGATCAATGAGTCTCATCTCACCATCTGCTGCAAACTGGAGTCTGGATCTGTCACCCAGGACCCTCAGATCCTCACCTTCACTCACTGATAGAAGAGCTGTGACTGTGTTCACTGAGGGTCTGTTACTCTGCAGTGACAGTAGGGGGTTGAATCAAGTTCTTTATCTGTGTTTCTCTCTGCTCTCTGCACCTTTATAAACTGAAACTCTTCACATACAGAACCCAGATTAAACTGCTGATTAATTAATACTTCCAACACAATCTGAACCCTTAAACACAGGAGGTTCAGCAGGATGTAGTCTACAGGGACCTGAATGATTCAACTCATGGTTGATTCAGGTTACAATATAAATATAAAATAAGATTCTCCAACATCTAAACATACAACCTAGTATGAAGATGAACAACAGGTAAGATCCAGTCAGGTTCCTTCTACAAGTGTTGGCTGTATCATCACTCCATCTTTCATAAACACACTTCTGACATGTTGTAATGTCCTGTGTGGTTTGGGTCACTCCAGGACTCCCTTTGTAAGTGATGAGTACCTGATGTAGCCAACATTAACTCCCACACTGAGACACAGACTGGCAGAGAGTGTGAAGCAGCTCTCAGGTCAGCAGTGTGACTTGGCCATGATTGACTGTGGGTCTCTCAGCTCATCCCACAGGTGCTCAGGGGTCTGACGACAGAGTGACTCAGTGGAGGACATTGATCCCAGACTGGCACACAACATCATGAGCAGAAGAAAGGCTGATGACAAGAACAGACTGTTCATTCCAGCCATGTTTGCGGTTTGTGCAGGGTGAGGAAATATTATAGATGTGATGTTATTTGTATTTGAAATATTATATTCTTAATGTTGTGTGTATTATGTTTGAAAATCAATGGGGTTTGTAATAAGAGTTCAGGAGTGATAATTACAACAAAGTGGCTTAATGTCTTAACAACTTATACATCCGGTTAGACAGTACATGTCATACAACCATTCCTGATGTCATTGCTCTGATGTTATTGCATTAATTTTATGTCTCATCTCTAAACACAATTCTCCCTACCAGCTATGTTGCTGATATTTACTAAAATATATTAATGATTCAGCAACCCACCACCTCATGACACACCTGCAACTTCAGGCCTTCCATCCCAGAGCACTATTATAGTAATTCTATACTGCATCACATTCTTACAACACAATAATAGTTAAGAGATTGAACACCAGATTTTAAATGTTACAATCTTTATGTTAACATCTTCAGAAATTCAAAACTGTATTGAACTTTTCAGTAATCAATGTGAAATCAGAGCTCTGGTCAGGTTATTGATTAAAACAACAATAAGAGTCTCACTGTACCTGATCCTGAGACACAGGACTGGTGGAGAAAAAGCAGAGTCAAAAAGAGCCACTGTGACTGGTCAGACTCCATCTCTGAAACAAAGAAACACTGTAAAGTATAAAAACACTCTTATCTCTGAAATGAATAAAGAGATCAAATGTCTCTGAAAGACATGAGCAGTACAATTTACTGAAACACATAATGACCTTGACTTGTCACTGTGCCATGTTCCCATTAACAGAAGCCCTGATCTTGCAGACATTTTCATTGAGATCTGTATCCAGAGCAAACATACCGCTTTCCATGAGGAGTGTCTCTCAGACTTAGTTCTTACCTGATTGCTCACTTTGTCATCTCAGAGCTGTTCTGTAAAAAAACCAATACAAGTTGTACAAGGTACAACTAACACCTGTAAGGTGAAGTGTTTTCTCCTGTTTAATCCTCCATCTTATTCACAGTAACTGCTGTTCACTGCTACAGGGACACAGTTCACTTCCTTCTTTTAAACTTTCAGCACAGACCTGTTCTTTCAGCACAGACTCACCCAGCCTGCAGAGCAACATTCCCACTGAGCTGAGTCTGTGTCTGAGCAGTGAACGAGGGCAGCAGAGCAGGTGGGAACAGAGTTTGAAACCTGTTTTCTTTTACTGTCTCTTTAATTGTTTTTATTATTTATTTTGGCCAGAGAGTTGTTGATTATTTTAGTTATATGAAAGTTGTGTTTAATCTTCATGTGCCTGAACTCATGAAGTTAATCTGTAAATTGATGCTATTTATGTCACTACACAATGGACCTTGTGTGACTCTGTTCTGACAGATCCTGACCCTGTGCTGACAAGATCTGCAAACACAGCTCAGAACAATCATTAGAACAGCCACTCAAAACTCCTGTTCACCCACTGTCACACTGACAAAAGTCCAGTGAGCAGGACAGGGACACTCAGAGCTGTGGTCTGAGCTCTTTTCCAGATCAGCAGGTCGCTGAGACAGTAGCGCACCACCCACTGAGGTCCGTCAGAGAAGAGGCAATACAGAGAGAAAGAGGAGGTGTGGAGCTCAGCAGTTCAGAATGAATGTTCTGCAGTCTGGAGCGCGTCTCCCTTTATAACTAAGTTTTTTTTTAAATTAACCAAGCAAAGTAAATCATTTCTTTTAAATTCACGTCTTTTGATTATCCTTAAGTAGCGTTTCCTGAAAAGTTAGTTTTATTTTCCATCTTTAAACAAAGCAGGAGCTTATTGTACTTAATGACATCACACGTGAAAAGATTATAAAAAAGAAACTCACTATGAGATGGCAGAAGTTTCTCACTGAGGATAAATTTTAAAGAGCTGGCTTAAAGAAACAGCCTTTCCACCTCTCTGGGACATCAGTATCCACAGCTAGTTTGTTGTTTAAACATATTGCCTTTGAATATGAACATCTTGAGATGCTGGCTGTTTGCCTACTGCTTCTCTTTCTGTGCATCCAACACACCGTTCAATGCTAACATTTAAAATACTTTTACATTCTATAGGTTTCCATTAAAATACAACTAAAATATGTTTATCTCATTTCAGTATCTATGTAAACACTGAACAGTGTTCACATGTTCTTTTATAACACAGCTTTCTGTGATTTTCTGTATACCTAAGCTTTAACAGGTAGTCCTGCATTCTTCCTCTGCACTATGTCTGGTCATGATTTGCTTTTTCTGTTTGCTCATTTCAAAGTAACGCCTGCTCCATTTCTGAAACTCCTGAGCTCTTTAATTGGGGAGCGATGGGCTCGTGATTCTCTGCAGCGCTCCACAGGTCTGTGCGGCTCACAGAGGGGGTCAATGCGCAGGTGAAGCTTGAAGCCCTGGACGTACCCTGCTGGCCCACAAGCTGCAGGGCAGAGCCAGGCAGAAGGCTGGGCTCAGTGGCCTGGAAAGAGAGACACAACAGGCTGGACTGCTCGCAGTAAGTTTTCACACCCGGACAGTGAAATCCTCTGCACCATGTGGAGCTGTGACACCCCTCTGTCAAAACACAGCTGGAGGAGATCCTGGAGCCAAATAACTCCCAATGATTAAACAGCTGGATGGGCCAGCTGGCCTCCTCTTGTCTGTCACCATCATGCTCTGATCTTCTCATGGTGTGTGAGTGAGTTAGTATTTTACTGTTTTGATTACTGGGAACACAAACCACTGGATTGACTCCACATGAGCAGCTACTAACATTCAAGTTTATTTAAAAACCTTTTATCTGTCAGGCTGAGTCCAAAATGACGCCATAAGACACCTCCCCCACAACACCAGACCTTCTTTCAAACAACAACCACCAAACCTGTTTCATAACTCCAGCTCTAAACCACTCCCCTAATAAACCTAATCACAACCCCTAACAACCACACCCTCTAATACTCACACACCTGCTGCTCTGTGCAGATCCAGGAAGTGAAACTCAGAGATCAGTTTAGTTTTACTGAAACAGCCTCACTACAGCTCCGTCTCTACTGCTCCTCTCTGTGCAGTTTTTACTTGTCAGAAAAATGGCAAAAGGCACTTTCCCATTTTCTCAGGACCAGTTTAGCTGCTCAGTGTGTCTGGATTTGCTGAAGAATCCAGTGGCTCTGCTCTGTGGACACAGTTACTGTATGGGCTGTATTAAGAACTGCCGGGATCAGGAAGATCGGACTGGGATCTACAGCTGCCCCCAGTGCAGACAGACCTTCACCCCAAGACCTGATCTTCACAGAAACACCATCCTGGCTGACGTGGTGGAGAAACTGAAGGAGACAGGGTGCAGTGGTCCTCCTCCTGCTCACAGTCCTGCTGACCCTGGAGACGTACTGTGTGATGTCTGCACTGGGAGAGAGAGGGGAGCTGTGAAATCCTGTCTGATGTGTCTGGCCTCTTACTGTCAGACTCACCACAATCTACACAATGAGCTCCACCCTGGACACAGACAGGAGCTGGCTGATGCCATAGGATAACTACAACACAAGATCTGCTGCACTCATCACAAATTGCTGAAGGTCTATTGCCGTACTGACCAGAAGTGTGTTTGTTATCTTTGTGTAATGGATGAACACAGAGGCCATGATACTGTCTCAGCTGCAGCAGGAAGGACAGAGAAACAGGTGAAGACTTTGAGTCTGTTTTTAAAGTGTAGTAAAATGAAAAAAGGATATTTGGGATATTTGGGGCTCTAAGTGATCTCCAGACTGTATTTACTGTATCTGTAATGTTGGATCTCTCCACTGCTGAGTCCTGCTCATGTACTCAGCTGTGATCTACACTGGTTGCATCTCTGAAGTGTCTCCTGTTCTTCTGTCTGTTGTTCACGATCTCCTCCTCCTCACTTTCACTGTCTCCCTCTTTACTGTCCTCATTTAGCACCGATGAACCTGTACAACTACACAGCACACTCAACACCTCTAGAACAGACTGCACCCTCATTAATGCACAGCACACTCAACACCTCTAAAACAGACTGCACCCTCATCAATGCACAGCATACTCAACACCTCTAGAGCAGACTGCACCCTCATTAATGCACAGCACACTCAACACCTCTAGAACAGACTGCACCCTCATTAATGAAGTCCTAATTTAATTTCACCAGAACTGTATGATTAATAATAAACTTTATTTTTATTTTGCCTAAAAGTGGCAAAGCAATTTACAGCACAAAAAATGCACAGCGAGAGGAGAAGGTAGAAGGGAGATGGAAAAACAGCAGAAAAGCAAAGGGGTAGAAACAGACCCAGTTAAATTAAAACTCTTAATGAATAGAAGATTGTGAGTCTGGATTTGAAAGAACTCAGGGAAGGTGACTCTATGATATCCATAGGGATAGAATTCCAGAGCTCTGGGCTGCAGCAGGAGAAGCCCTGTCACCCAGAGTGCTGGCTTGGGGGACAGACAGGAGACCAGAATTAGAAGAGTAAAGGTTGTGAGGTGAGGTGGTGTCAAGCCATGCAGAGACTTTTAGGGGAGCATGAGGAATTTGAAGTCGACATGAAACCTGATAGAAAGCCAGTGCAAGGACTCCACTTGCACTAGACCTGGTCAGGATTCTGGCTGTCAAATTCAGGACATACTTGTAGTTTGTTGAATGTGGGTTTAGATACCCAGCAAGTGGAGCATTACAGTAGTCAATATGAGTAAAGATGAAAGAGTTGACCAGCTTTTCAGCAACAGTTAGCTTTGACATAGGACACAGCCTGGTGGTATTTCTGAGGCGGATGAATGATGTTTTGACAATTTGTTGCACATGTCAAGCCTGGATCAGATATTACCCCCAAGTTCTTCAATTTTGACTGTGATTCCAGTACAGTGTCATCCACAGATAAGGATACTGCATTGGTGTGCCAAGAAGCATGACTTCTGTCTTGTCGCAGTTTAAATGAAGGAAATTGTGAGTCATCCATGTGTTTATGTCAGAGAAGCAATTAGAGCAGAGACATGTCAGTGTCAGTTTAGTATGGACGTACTGTACTGCAGATTTAAGTATCATCAGAACTCATACACGCTGAAGGGTAGGGAGCCCAGTGTCAACCCCTTAGGAAGACCAGACTTAACAGGTCCAATTTAAGAGCTACAATCCCCAATAGAGACAAAGTGAAAGTGATCAGTGAGTTAAGACTGGAACCATTTAAGAGCAGTGACAGAAACTCCAAACACAGTCTCAAGACAAGAAAGTGAGATGTCATGAGATGTCGAAAGCAGCACTGCGTTCAGTAAGAATGAGGACAGAAAGAATCGGGAGATATTAGAAGATCGTTAGTGACTTTGAGCAGGCCAGTTTCTGTGCTGTAAAGTTGTCTGAAACCACATTGGAGTCAAAGAGGATTAAGTAAAAGAAATTTAACAGCACATTCTAAACTTTTTGCAAAAAATGATACAGGGTGAAAGTTGTTCAGGTTGTCCAGAGCCATGATTCTTTTTCTCACACAGGGGTAACAGCAGAAGTTGTGAAGGCCACTGGTACCACATTAGTGCTCAAGGATTAATTTATTATAGTGAGGACTATGGGGCAGAAAGCAGTGAAACAGGATTGAAATAAAGTGCTGGAAATGGGATTTAATAGGAAGGTGGTGGATCTTAAACACATAAACCACTTAACTGTGGTATATTACCTTCAAATACTTTATTAAATACAAGACTCATGCTGGGTTCTGCTGGAGTCAGATCTGACACAAACGTTTCCTTTTCTCCTCTGAAATGATCTGAATTTCCCCAGAAGCAGACAAGATGTGAGATGTGGTCGGACACATGGTCTGCCTGGTCCAGAACCTCATCCAGTGGTCTAGCATGTCAGCCACAGGGTCTCCACTGACTGCAGGAGGAAACTAGTAGCAACTGGGCTCATCAGCACTGCTGAAATCCTCTGCTTTGAGGTGCAGAGAGCAGTTAGGACACAATATTGAGCTGTTGGAATGAAAACTGAATTTTCTACATTCTGTTTAAGATATAATTTATATGTTTCTATATTTCACTTCACATACTGATGTGCAGACCCAGGTGTGAGGTGTAAAACTTGAGCAGGAGGTGGAGACTCGTGCTCTGCTGCGTTGCACATGCTGCGGGTGTAGATTAGACTTGGAACAGGAGTGTGTCAGACAGGACCAGGAAACACACCTTGTGTGGATAAGACACCAGGAATACAGAGTGTGAATTTTCCAGGGTGACTCTAACGGGTGTCTCTGTGATGTGATTCTATTACAGCAGAAATGTCCAGAGTGTCTCTTTTTTTTTTCCACAGAAGCAGCTGTGCGCGACACAGACACAAACCCAGCAGAGACTTCAGGAGAGAGAGAAGGAGCTGCAGGAGCTGAGACAGGCTGTGGAGTCACTCGGAGTGGGTATTGACCAGAGAAGTGGACGCACTGACACACATTTCCAAAGCTGGACACTGGACAGAACCCTTAGAAAACACAACATACAGCGTAATGTACTTTGAGTGTTTTCTTGTGTAATAATCTAATGTGTCTCCTCCCTCAGAGCTCTGCACACACCGCGGTACAGGACACTGACAGGATCTTTACTGAGCTGATCCGCTCCATTGAGAGAACACGCTCTGAGGTTACAGAGCTGATCAGAGCTCAAGAGAGGGCTGCTGTGAGTCAGGCTGAAGGACTTCTAGAGCGACTGGAGAAGGAGATCACTGAGCTGAAGAGGAGAGATGCTGAGCTGAACCAGTTCTCACACACAGAGGATCACATCCATTTCCTCCAGGTAACATCACTGCTCTGTGACTCTGCAGAACAGAAGGGTGTCTCTCACACAGAGCTGCTCCTGGCTTCTCCCCAGGAATGTGTGTTGTGTTTGACTGGAAACTCCTCTTTCTCTTCCCTGCTGCAGAATTTCCAGTCTGTCTGTGTCCCTCCTGGAGCTGGACACTCACCCAGCATCCCTGTCCGTCCACATTTCTCTCCTGAGGCAGTGAGGAGACCTGTCTCTGGACTGAAAGAACGACTGGAGGACGTCTGCAAGAAGGAATCAATAAAGATTTCCATGACAGGTTAGTGGTGAAACACACTGATGTCTTTCTGGATAGCCTATGAATTTCTCTTATATTGTTAATGGATTTTCTGTTCAGTGATTGTATTTATCAGAGCAGCTTACCAGTCAATGATTCAAATTCTAGGTGAAATATCTTTAAAGTTTTAGTCTCACAAGTCTTTATGAGAGTAACTGTATTGTTAAATTGTGCTGTATGTAGTTCAACAGGAATGTTTTAATAGGAGCGACAGTCCCTGTATAGTAGAACAGTCCTGTTACCATAGGGGCTACAGTCTCAGTCCAGTAGATCAGTCCTGTTACCATAGGGACTACAGTCTCAGTCCAGTAGATCAGTCCTGTTACAATAGGAGCTACAGCCCAAGTGAAGCAGAATAGCTCTGTTATTCCTGTTAATCTGTTACTGCAGCCCTGATGAGACATTTCTCTGTGTGTCTCCCCAGTTACTGAAGTCTATAGTCTGCTGACTCCAGAACCCAGGTCCAGAGCAGAGCTTTTACACTGTGAGTCTGTTTTCGCAACAGCTCCCCCTTGAAATATACCTGGAGCTCAAACACAAAGCAGAAACAGTGATACATAAACTGATACACACTCTGACACACACACTGGTTCACACTCTGATACTTGCTGATACACGTCTGAATTCAGAAAGTCAAGCTTGCAGACAGTCACTCTGTGTGGATCAGAGAAACTCTGTGTAAGAAACACACAGATGGACAGAGACAGAAAATCCAGTGGGGGTCATTTTTTAAGAAAATGCACTTAATTACAACAATGTGTACAGCACACTTCATACAAAAAAATACAATTATAACAACAACACTTCAACAGAATTTAAATAGTCTCTAAGAGATTGATTGTTCATTATCAATCTTTCCATTTTGCAAGTGGTCAGTGAGGCTGGTTCACACAATAAGAGCCCCTCCAAGCCTCCTGGGTGTTACCACTGGCTGCAGTCCTGGCTCTGAAACTGCGATTGTCCATTTCTTAACAGGAGCACTAAGGAACAGGTTTTCTGGGTTTTCTTCAGCCCCTTTACAGGGCTCTCTGTCCTGTCCAGTGCACTTTTACCGTGGAGAAACCCCACCAGGCTACCTAGTTAAATAGCTTCATCCTACATGCCTCCGTTATGCTTCGTGAGCTGGAGGTTCCAGCTGACGGATCGCTGTCCCACCCCACATGTCTGGTCACTATTGATGATGTGGGGCTGGATGGTCCTCAGTCTGCTGGCTAGTAGCTTGGACAGGATCATTGACACCTCTCACTGTCTAGCTGATGTCCAGAGATCAGGCAGTGTGTCCAGTGAACAGGACATCTCTGTATCTCAGTCAGTGATACTGGTCACTGTGGGTACAGGTCATTCAGTCAGTGATACTGGTTTCTGTGGGAACAGGTCACTCAGACAATGTTACTGGTCACTGTTGGTAAAGCTCACTCATGCTGTGAGAGATCACACAACAATGAGAAGCATATGACTGAGCATTGATCAGTTCTCAGTATCACTGCTGGTTCTTTATGAAATCACTGCTCACTGCTGTGGACAGACTGTGTTTCTTATCTTTCTCAATGGCTCAAGCTCCGGACTCCAGGGTGTCCTGTGATGTGTCTGTGTGTCTTATTGCCTTGTGCTGCTCAGTTTTATTGAGTGAGACTCCAGTCTTACAGCCACTGCTGCTCACCTCACTGACTCTGATCCACACTGCAGTGGAGACTGGGGATCCTGAAATGAACTGACTGCAGACTGTAGTATAAACTCTGGTATAATAAAAGGTATGAAGCAATAACAGTCTTTAGTACAATAAAGATCTACTCTCTCTCTCTCTCTCTCTCTCTCTGCAGATCCTGTGAAGCGAGCTCTTTTCCCTAAATCACGTATGTACACTGTGTGAAACTGCTGACTGACAGTAATGACTTTACTGACGTGTTATTACCAGTGAGCGACTGTGATTAACAGTGTCTGTGTCTCTGTGTTCCAGTGTGTGACTGTGATTAACAGTGTCTGTGTCTCTGTGTTCCAGTGTGTGTCTGTGATTAACAGTGTCTGGATCTCTGTGTTCCAGTGTGTGACTGTGATTAACAGTGTCTGTATCTCTGTGGTCCAGTTTGTGACTGTGATTGTCTGTGTTTCTATGTTTCAGAATGGCAGTGGCTGTGCAGTGCTGCAGATAGGTCTGTTTCCTGTTGAAGTTACAGACACAGTACTGCTATTGAGCGCTAATATTAATGAATATTGATTCCTGGTGAGAAATACACCAATAAAAGAGTAAGGAGAATGCGAATCAGTGTAAACTGAGTTTCACTGCAGGTTCACATCATATTCCTCATCTCCTTTCACAGTGATCATGTCTTTCAGCCAGTGGAGTCATGTCTGTGCTGGACTGATAAAGCTATAAAATCACCCAACCTAAATCAAAACCTTTTTACTACAAAAAGCTCACACTCTGTAGGAGACTACATGTCATGGGTACAAATCATGAGTCCTACACAATGAAGCATTTTAATAAACAGAGATTACAAAATCTTTTCTTACAATAATAACACAACTGATGGTAAGAACACTATTTCACTGCTGACCTCGTGATCTTGCATAATAACAATAATATCATGTGTCCCAATCACTGTACTGGGGCATGCAGGGTGAGTGCCCCCTACTGGCCCCATTAACACCTCTTCCATCAGCAGCCTCAGCATTCCCAGGAGTCTCCCCTCCAGGTACTGGCCAGGCTCACACTGCTGGGTCTCAGTGAGCTGCTGGTTGTGAGCTGTTTTCACACTGGTGCTCGATCTCCATCAGAGATACTAGACATAAATCCAGGGAACAGCACAGCCTGATAACCCATGCACTATAACACTATAAACTATATCTTCACATGACCTTTGCCCTGTTCACCTGTCTGGGGTATAACCCCAGTATTGTCTATTCTCCACCAGGACACTACAGCTCAGTACTGACCCTCTCCTTTCTTCTGTACAGGTGAAGGCAGCCCCATCCCTGTCCTGCGTAAGTCCACTGTGTGTAAAATCACAGCTCCTGCTGGGCTCCAGCTCTCACCCTGCCAGTGTGCTGGGGAAGAGTGTGTGTGGAGGACAGAGCGGTATTTAAACTGGGGAGCTCCCAAAAGGGCAATTCTGTTGGATCAGGAAAGACCTGGACAACACTAACAGTGTATCATTAAAATAACACATCACAGTAGTCCATTCTGAAAAACGTCTATATTACTAATGTTTTTCTTTCAGTTCTTAGAACATGATCAATAAAAAGGATGTTTCACACTGGTTTCAGTGTGAACGAAGCTGAACTCCTGATTTTTAATACTGATACTGTATGTCTGAAGTTCTCTTGTAATTTTAACTTTTAGTCTCTTGAAAGAAACCAGTTCAAGAGAGCATTACTGGTCTCTAGTGAATTTCATTACCTCTGACCCCTGAATTTTGGTACTATAAGATTCATAATGAAAACTGTAGTGACATCTTTGTCTCAATATGGAGGCCAGTTTGTGACTGTGATTAACAGTGTCTGTATCTCTGTGCTCCAGTGTGTGTCTGTGATAAACAGTGTCTTTATCTCTGTGTTTCAGAATGGCAGTGGTTGTGCAGTGCTGCAGGTAGGTCTGTCTCTTCTTGAAGAAAGAGGTGTTGTTTTAAGCCCTAGTGTCTGGGGTTATTGAGGTCTTGAGTCCAGAAGGTCTCTTTAGTGTGATATGGTCTGTAAACAGAAGGAGATGTATTTCAATCTCATAATTCTGTAACATCCTACATGTGGGCTGTGAAGATCAATCAAAGTTTCATGGTGGTATTTCTATCTCCGTCCTGTGTTTCAATCTAATGGCCAGTATGAGTCTCTCCTGGACTGATAGTATAGAAAACTAATTTTCCCTGAAGGCCACGTGTTCTGGTCTCTGCTCACTCCTGAATAAGGGTCTACAGACTGAATGTGGCAGAACCAGTGACTGGAAAAACTGTGGAATATCAGGAGAATTCAGGAGCAGAGCCAGTCTCATAATAACAAGCTATTCAAATCCTAAGGAGAAACACTGTTAAAGGTTGTGGAAAAAAGGATGGTATAATGACAGTATTCTTTCCCTCTTGTGAGAGGCAGCAGTGGGACTCTGGTACAGGGGCTCCTCTGGGGCCTGTAGGCCTCCCTCTTGTCTGAGAAATGGCTGCTTCTCTTTACATGTCAACCAGGCTGATCGGTCAGCAAGAAGAAACATATAAGAGTTTATATTTATAAAATCACCTTTTCTTCGTCTGTTTCCCTCTTTCCTCTGACTGTGTTATTAGGATGTTCATACAAACAGAGTACAGACAGGATGGGCTTCTATATAGAGTACGTTCAGGCTGTGGGAAAAATAAACATTATCAGGCAGATAAACGTTATTGCTAAACAGCTCATGTTGTTGCTTTTTGTGTTTAAAATGATGATACAGTCAGGATGTTGAACCTCTTTAACCCCCAGCTCCTCAAAGGTCATTTCCACCTGGAGTGTTTGTAGCCTGAACATCTTGCAATATCTTGGACAGTAAAGAAAGTCCAGGCCTGGTTCAGGGTCTGAATTTAAGGGACCATCTGGACATTAAGTCTGAAACATCAGATTTATATATATCTTACTCAGTACTCAGTACACACTCTAGAAAGAAATATCCGCCACCCCAAAAAAACACATTTCATTTCTTCAAAAATGATTATTCAAATTATAGCACATGTAGATACCTATTGTTCCAGGCCATGCCCAATATATGTCTACTATTTATACTGGATAGGCTCTTTTTTACAGCCTTTCTATTCTCCAGGATTAAAAACATAAGAACTGAGAAGAATCTCTTTGATCAGCAGACAATAGAAGGAGAGTATTTATTATATGTATTAAGTATTAAGAGTTTGTATTTAAGTATTAAATATCAGGAGAGTATTAAGTCAGTGTTCATTGGTCATCCGAATAAAGCTTCTTGAATTGAATTGATCAAAACCCCCATTCACAATGAACATGTATAAGCCCCGCCCCCTGTCTCTCAGTGGTCAGAGCTCACTGATTGACATCTGGTGTGTCCTATCAGAGAGGCGGACAGCTGAGCGCAAACAGTCTGAAGTCAGTATGAGCGCCTCTGTTTCTTTTTTTTCGCAAAACTTTTTTTTTATTAAACGAATAGAATTTACAAATACATCTACAACCAGAGGATCAGAAACAGGTACAAGAGATAAAAAACACAACAGAAAAAAACATTTAACCACCAGAGGTAATGAAGTAAATTATGTGATCAAATTTTATTTTTTACATATACCATGTTTTACTTGCTTTATTATTTCTCAATTATTTATAGAATTTAAATAATGTTTCAACATGCATGCATTTCCTGTATAAAATAAAAATCAGCACTCACTTTTTTACAAAACAAAAAAAAAAGCTTTTCTTTTAAAACACTTCGAGTACCTCTGGCATTCATGAAAAACACATACACAAATGCAGATAACTAACTCTAAGATTGTCTAAATTATTGAGTTTTTCAAGAACCAGAACTATAACAGTCCTTAATACATAACTACAACATTCCAAACTAACACTAAATAAACATTAGTATAAACTGCTATAACAAATAAAACCAAACATAATCATTAACTGAGCAGTCACTGGGAGCATTTCTCCTTCCCTTCCACAAAGGACCTCGCTCCCACAAAGTAGGCTCTCCTCCCCTCTCTTCTGGCAGCTTCAACCTGGGGCCACAGCTGGTTCCTGGTGCTCCTGTCTGCGGCAGACAGGTCCTCTGCAAATCTCAGTTTGTTCTCATTCAAATACTCATTCCCCCTCGCCGCTCGCCACAGTATATCCTTTGCCGTCCTCTTGGTGAACTGTATTTTAATCGATCTGGGGCACACTTGCCCAGACATGTTCGCTCTCCCGAGCCTGTGAACAGTGTTGATGGCCGATATCACGCCCTCCTGGTCCGGCAGGGTCCTTTTACAGATACTCTTCACTGTTGCAACAATGTCCTTATTTTTCTGTAGTCAAAAAAAGCAAAAAAATAACATTCAGGTCATGAAAAACTCAAAAAAACTCCTCAGCCTCTAAACTTTACCTCCCACCTGAATGCCATCTTGAATGCTGCGCCTCTGTTTCTCTCTGGGTTTCTGGATGTGTTATTTCTGGTTTAAATTGAATACTTTGGATATTTCTTCACATTTTTAAAGTAAGTGTGAAGGTTTTCTTATATTTTAGCAAGATTGTGGTTTTGTAATTATATTGTTTTTGTGTAAAAACGGGCATTATACAGTCTTTGAATTCAGCACTGTTTTATTCTGCGTCATCAGGAAAATGGTCTTAGAGAAGATGAACGAGCTGCTAAAATGGGATTTGAAATAAACCGTTTTAACAGACAGGCGCTTCTCCAGTACTCTTTCCACGTCCCCTCCAGCTGCTTCACTTTTCTCTTTAGTTGCCATCGATTTTTTGTAGTACCATATATATACGATTGAGGTATCTTAGACTTCTCTTTTGAAGACCCAGCACTCCTAAATAAAGACATTTCACAGTATAATGGAGTTGAGTTGGAATGTAATCGGCAGGAGCCTGTTGTGATGTTTGCTGTTTTATTCCCCAGCTGCTGTGACTCTGGACCCTGATACAGCTCACTGTGTTCTCAGCCTGTCTGAGGATGGGAAGAGAGTGAGACAGGGACAGAGGAAGAGTCTCTCTGACAATCCTCACAGATTTGATCACTGGTCCTGTGTCATGAGCAGGGAGGCCTTCACCTCAGGGAGACACTACTGGGAGGTGGAGGTGAATGACTGGTGGACAATAGGAGTGACCAGAGAGTCTGCAGAGAGGCAAGGGGGGTTCAGCTTCTCTCCCCAGCAGGGTTACTGGTGTCTGAGCTCTTACCTCTCTGTTTTATCTGCTCTTACTGACCCTGTGACCCATCTCCCCCGCAGTCTGCAGGTGGGGGTGTGTGTGGATATTGAGGAGAGGAAAGTCTCCTTTTACACAGTGGAGTCCAGAGCTCATCTCTACACTTTCACTGACATGGTCTTCACTCAGGGAGAGAAGATCTATCCTGTCTTCAGGACTGTGGATCGTAATAAAGACCTTGAGCTGCTCCCTGCTGTCAGTGTGGAGATTAAACCCGTCACTGACTCATGAACACAGGCTGACTCTCTCCCAGCTCTCTGTCCCACTGCTCATACTGGGAGACAGGTTTAACGGTGGGTAGTGAGATGATGTCAAAAATCTAATAGTAATTTAAGATGATGTCGATGTTGTGTCATGTTTAAACATGTTATATTACAGTAAAAGATTTAAACAGGAAAATAACATTTACGAGAGAGGGAGATATTCCCCGCTACCAGCCTGCTGTACTCCTGACTTGTAAATATCTCTGGAAACCCTCTCGTGTTTTTTTTTCAAATTTTGAGAAAATAAACTGAAATGAATTAAAAATGAAATCCCATGTGAGTCTCTCCTGCACGCGCCGATGACTGTAAAGCTGCCTGAACTGGGAGGGACCCGCTGACATCATCAGCCAGGTGGAATAGGCACTGGGATGCCATCAGAAAGTGGCTCAGGGTGTTTATGGGAGTTGTAGTTTGTAAGATGTTTAGTTCCTAATAAATTGATATAATAAATTGATATAATCGCCCAGTGAAAGCTCTGTTTACCTTCATATGAAAGCCCAAAACACTAAACTGAACCCAAGATTTTACTTCTGTTTGGTGGCAGTGGCAAGTTTGTTTCTTCACGGACAGAAACTTGGGCTACTTGTCAGTCTTGTCTTCTGTCCTGGGCTATTTAATAATTTACTTTTTTCAATAGCCTGAAATTTCATTCAGATCTGTCCATGTAATGTCATACATTTTACTGCCCTTGTGTGTGTTTAACCCTTGTCGAATGGGTTGCAAATGTCTCTTCCCTGAGTACTGGCTGACACTAAAAAAAGCCTACAGGAGCTCTGTAAATGAAGATTTGTGTGTGCGCTACCCAACACACTTAGTTGCAGCAGTGTGGGTGTTTAAATGCTATTGGCTCATGAACAGTTCCCCCTATCCCAGTGCATTGCCTGTCTAATAGTGCCACATTCAATAAAACCAATAGAAAAAGAGATTCACAACGCAAAGCTGTGTCAATCTTCTGTGTAAAATATCGGTTTGTAAAAATTCGCTCTGAATCTGGACTGTAATTAACACTGTAAACATCCCGTTTGTATAAAAACAGGTGAGTGTAAATCTGCTTTGTTATTGTCGAGCTGCGTAAGAAGACAAGAAACATATATTTCCGAACCTTTAATTCAGTATGATGTGTTTAGTACTGTAGAGATCAATGACAATGTATGTATAGAAAAAAGGTGAGTGTGAATCTGGTATGTTATCGTCCAACTGTAAAAGGAGACAGGAAACCTTGCTATGCTTGGTCAAAAAAATGTCATAAAAACGAAAAAGTAAAGGCTGAGAAAGCATTCACAATGTATTTTATACACAAAGCAAGTGTTTTTGTAACTCTAAGAGATTTCGTGAATGCGCTACAGGCGTGCCAAAATCGTTTTCGAACTTCAAGCTAACTTTACCCCGGTATATAACCAATGTGAACCAACACTGCTTTACAAAGGAGGACGGTCTGATTTTATAGTTGATAATCTGGAGACCAGACAGACCTCTTCTCTGACGAGAAGAAAAGGTCAGGAGCCGCAGTATTTAATATAAATAAGAGATTTCATTTTTTTTCTGTGGCGCAACTATAACCAAACACTTAATCTCGGGGTTGTGAATTCGAGCTCCACGCTGGTAAGAAATCATATGGATTATCATAAATTTACTTTTTTAAAATAAAAAGTAATATTATAAAACTTTCCCGATAACAGTTTGCAGGTGATATGTTCTTTATAAAAATAATCTTTAGTATGGGATCAATAACCGCGCCGGAACAAATATCGGAAAGAATCGCCTGTCACTAAGGTATTTAAGTAAAGTAGAGATATAATCAGAAAACCTAAAAAACCTAAACCTAAACCTAAAAAAAAAAACTTTCCGGATGCGGCTGCTGTAAAAATAAAATGACATCAAAGGCACAGTACAGATTATTTTTTTCCCAAAAACTGTAAAAGGAGAAAACCGACCCGTTGGAGTCTCTGTCGTACCATTGCTCACTGCGGTCAGGTCGGTACTAAAATGATAGTAAGGTGATGGTTCAAGTTCCATCGTGAACATCACCTAGAGAAAAAGTGGCATGCAATGTTTAATACATTATTGACCTTATTAATAATTTGAGGGAATACAAATGCTTTGCATGTATCGAATTACAGCACATAACAACTGACTACCTGAGTCGATATCACCGGGCAATTTCCAATAATGACCAATTTCAGAAACTTTAAGAAAAATAAGATTCCATATCTTGGAATGTAGGGCGGGAGAATTCATTTATACTCCTGTTGCATCTTGAGCTAAACTTTTTTTTTTAATATGACGCAGATTTGCTCAAGATACTTGTAATCGCCTTAAAGAGAGTTTTAATGAAAACGTACATCGGCTAGCTCTCCACTGTTAATTGACAGAACTTTTGAAGAAACTGTTCTTATATAAGCAACATACAAATTACACATCTTAATGAACATGAAGGGAAATCTATGGAAGCCCGTATCCGCCAGGGAGTAAAAAAAACGCGCTATGGTATCTCATTGTATGTGCTTTTTTGCTTAAAAAAGGTCTTCTTTAGCTCAGCTGCCAAGACCTGGATTCGAGCCAATGCAGTGAGGCACGAACTAGGGTGGGAGCTGCGAGGGCACAAGCCCTAGAACCCGAATCCGTTACAATAACAAAAGGAAAGACATTGGAATATGGGCTATTTCGAAGTCGCAAATGTGAGATATAAAGCCGGAATTCTGAATTACTAAGTCGCAATTCTGAGTTGCTAAGTCGGAATTCTGAGATACCATAGCGGTTTTTTTTTTACTCCCTGGCGGAAACGGGCTTCCATAGAAATCCGGGTTGTGAATAACAACTGTCACTACACACGATTGAGTTCTTGAGTCTGGCACCTAAGACCACTCAGCCATCCTGACAAGCAGTGGAGGATGCCCGTTACTTTGTCAAAGGATTATTAACTACTTTTCTTTTCTTATTATTACAGAGATTTCTACATTGCAAGACAATTGACTATTTAGATAAAGGTATGACGTGGTAAGCAAACCAGGCACGGACGGGGTTTGAACCCGTGCTCTTTGGTTGACGAGACCGACGCCTCACCACTTGGCCACCGCGCCCACAGTCTAATTTTCTTTCCCATCAAGGCTAATACATTTTGAAAATAAATAAAAAAAAATCTGCACAAATTGCAATGGCAGGAGAAGTAAAACAAATATGATTATGATGTACAGTAATTGTTCACTTAGTGAAATACTCACTTTTTTGGCACACTGAATATAGTTCTTCTGTGGAGCTGGCTTCAGACTCTGCTTATAGCGCCCGTCAAATAAAATAGATATTTTATTTTTACATGAAGACGCAATCCGAAATGTATCTCTGCAGTTTTAGAAAAGTTTTGAATGACATATTTTATACAACGCACAAACCGTATTCTAATTGCAGACTGCAGATCTGTGCAGCAATCGTACTACATTTTACTGTGATTCTGAAATATGTCGAGCAAACATATTCAGGTTTCCTTGAACTTTTAATAAAAAACGACTTCGCTTTCAATCTCTGATGTCACTGTAAACATCGGACGTGATGTTCCGCAGATGTGCAGTGTGTGCCTTCTTGTCTTATTCAAGTTTACTGGATTTTTGAAACGAAAATACAAACTGGACAGTTTCAGACACATGAAGACTCATAAATGTCACTACAAATGACAAATTTGTAGTGTAAATCCGCCGGGCTGATTTACGTGTCTGACCATCTCTCTCCTCCCTCTTTTGCAGTGAGCACTATTTTTTCATTGTCTTCCCTTGTAGTTTCCTCGCTCTTTTACTGTCCCTTTCTCCCACGGAGAGACGGAAAACATACCGAAATCGTTTTCACCCTGTGTTTGTGCAACGTCAGTGTGTGAAGGGCAAATAGTCCAGTGGCGCAATCGGTCAGCTCGCGGTACTTATACAGCAGTGCACAGCGGAGTCATGCCGAGGTTGTGAGTTCGAGCCTCACCTGGAGCAGTGTGGCGTGTCTTTAGCAACTGTCCACTTTAGCTACTGCTACTTATAGGTCGTCCTTAACACCTTATCTAACGGGATTGTAGTCTGTTAGGTATTTGCTGGAGATCCGGTCTAAATTAACATCAAAGGAACAGGTAAAGGTTTATTCCACGTCACACCCGAAGAAGGGTCCACGTCGTGTTTCCTTCTCTTTTGAGCATGGAATAAACCTATACTTTTTCCTTTGCAGCTTACGCATGCCGACGCAGGTCACTACTTAATTTCCCATCAGTTGTGGACCCCCTGCTGATCTGTACACAGATAGATGAGAGATATCTTCTTAGACGAGAGGTCTACTGGGACTAAGGGAGCACAATGGGGTACCGAAGACTTGAAAAAGCTCTCGCATTGGATTTTTTGTTGTTTCCCAGATTTGTTTTTAATGTTATTTTTGTTTTGAAGTTATTCCGTTAGTATTTTTTAATTTTATTTTCTGTAGTCGTTAGACTACTACAGTGATTTACCGAGGTTCCCGGAAGGCTTCTTGCATTGTGGTTGTTGTGTTTTTGGGTTACAAGTATTTTGTGGGACTAGTAAACTTAAGTTCTTACATTCTACCTGAAATTACCACATAAACTACTACTCTGTTTTTCCTTTTTTTTTAATAAAGGCACAAATTATGTTTTTTTTTTCTTGTGGCTGATTGGCAATGTCCCTACAACGGCTGAGAAGTGTGGTTTAAAACTTTACGAGCCAGGTAGGAGTCGAACTTACAATCTTCTGATCCAACGTCAAACGCATTATCCATTGCACCACTGACCCTGATACTCTAATGACACCACTGTGAACTTTGTGCTGCTATTAGTAATACTATACATCGCTCTGGTCCACATTTTCTAAATTAAATTCACATGTTTTCTACTTGTATTTAGCTACTAGGTCTTTCATTTGGTCTGTTTAAAAAATAGCATCTCTTTAAGATAAGATATCACGTTGTAGTGTGCTCTCTGAAGGCACCAGTTCTGTAGGGTTTGGGCATTTACTGGGACAATTATTAATTGTAGCAGTAAATCACAAAATTGATTCTTTTGATGGCTTTAGAATCCAACCATGTGATATAACTCAAACAACGCACACACACAGGTACTAATACACGAGGATACATTTATTAATACATAGAATATGCATATAAACCTAACAGATCTTATCGAGAGGGTTATCAGAATACAAAAGGTATATATCCAGTCAGTTACAAAGTGTTACATATATCAAGAGGACATACGTTCAGTATATCATTCATTTAGACTGTGTCGTAAATGAACTTGGTTATAACTTCTACATTAGATACTCAAAACAAGTACATAACCCTTAGGAATTAAATTGATATCAACTGGTTGGGATAACAATTGAATTCTCGAGCAGTAATGCAGTGAAGTTGAATACTCATCCAATCTCTGGGGATTCAGATCTCCTGCGGGCACAAAGAAACAGTTGCACTCTGTTGCTGTCCAATCCGCGCTCTCTGGCTCGTGCCAGGCTGTGCTGTGCAGCTTGCGACGGTGCGCTGCTGATGCTCACTGTTGGCTTTAACTAGCAAAGTTTGTGCACAGGAGAAAAGATGACTGTGGGTCCCAGCAAGTCAGGAAGAGGACCGGTTCGTTCCTGATGAAGAGCTAGTTCTGAATAGTGATTCAGCTGTCCACAGTTCTGACCTGTTCACGGGGCTTGCTGCTGGTGCTAACCTTGGGTGGATCCTCTGGTTACTCTCTGGCAACCTCCGCTCTAGACTCTTAGAACAAAGGAAAGTTCTGGCACTCAGACACACTGGCCGTTCCTTGGTTGTCCGGGCTGAGTCTCAGGATAGTCAAGAGGCACGCTGCGAGAATGTCCTGCCCTTGGGAGCCTTCTGCTCCTGGGCCGTCCTGCCCTGGAATTCTCCTTTGAATTCCCTTTAGAAAAGTCCACAGAATTCTCCTGGAGCTCTGTGTTGCCTGTTTTTACCTGGAGGAACTTCAGCTCATTCATTGGCTGAAAGTTCCATGGGCATTAGAGTCCCACGTGGGTTACTCGGCCCTACCAGTCCCTGATTGGTTGATCAAGGTGAGATATGAGTCACTTACTCCTGACACTTAGGAATGCAGTCCAGATGTCCATCTGGCACTCCCTAGACAGATAGGCGCCAATGGATGACCATTGATCATGATAGCCAGGCTTAGCTAAGTGCATCCCCCTTTGGGAGCTGTCCCTTATCAAAAGAAAACATATTTAAATCAGCCTGCATGAATAGCTTCTCTGTGGCGGCACCACAGTGATGTAGGGAGAGATGAGGCCTCATTTGGGAAAGCACAGCAACACTTAATTCTGTCTTATTAACAAGCATTGCCGCTACAGCATTTAAAAATAAATCCAGAGTGGCAAAAGAAAACAAAGCCTTATACATGCGATGCAAGTGCTCTACCATTGAACTAAACTCCTGAGAGGCACTTTTGCCTGTGGTTCTTTAATTGTGTTAGGAAGAGTGAAGCGTCTACACAGTGTACAATTTAAAGGTTGAAGCAAGACAATCAGATGCAAGGAGAATTCAGAAAATGAGCCTCTGCTTTATCGTTTACTGAGGTTCCGATGAACGTCTAAGTGAAAGACAAATTCACTATTTTCACTTTTTGTTTAAAGAATACTTTTATCACATGTTCTGCACAGTGCTCTTTTCTACACTCCTGATTTGAGTATCCCCAGGTAATTAAAAAAAAAAAACAAAATTGCGATATATTGAATATTATTTATGTTTTCATTTATATTCACTCGTGCCAAAAGCTTGTATTCTCTGCATATATCAGGATGTTGAAATAAGCCCAATCACATTTAGAGTAGATAGTATTTAGGTCAAAGCTAATTCGAAGTGTGTGTCGCAGGATGTGGGCCATTGAGGCAGTAACAGGCCGGGATTGATTGGGTTATGTTGATTAGTGTTGCAGGATGTGGGCCACGGAGGCAGAAACAGGCTGTGATTGATTAGATTATGTTGATTTCCGGGATGGTGTCAATGTTGCCTCTCACACAAGGGGGGCAACTGCAGTTGTCCCAATGAATACCGTCTAGCAGGAACAGTCAGTAAAAACGGTCACACCCAAGAAATTAGGTATCAAGGCTTGGAGGTGTGAGGAATCGATGAGCCAGTTTTAGCCAGACCAAGGGGTGAACTGATAAGGTCCCATGACACCTAGCTCGGCACTCCCACACCCCTCAAACAACACAAGCTTCCTCCTGGAAAAATACTAAGCAAACCCGATTCTGACAGGGACAGCAGAAAACCCCCTGAAAGGGATTGGATAGGAGTGGGATAAAAAGACCTGAGACAGAACAGAGGGGGCTCCTGATTCCCACTGGACCCTGGACACGACACAGGCAGCACAAGGGAAACTGCACGGAGGTACTGTGCAGAGACTTCTAATACCGGAAGGCAAGGAACAAGGAAACTGACACAGCTAGCTGATTCAAACTGAGGGGAATGTAATACCCCAATCACATTCTTCCTGAGAGTAACACATTGATAAGTAAAGAGACTCAGTCACAAGGCTTTTGTCTCTGTCGAGCAGGACTCTCAGCCTGAGGGTAAGGAGTTCAAGTCCTGGCTGTGTCCTCATGTTAACTTTCAATTTAGTTCCTAGTGACAGTAACACGGTGATCAGTACAGAGATTTGCTTGTCAGAAGCTCTAATGTAGAGGTGAAGTATGGAGTCATGGCTCAGTCTCAGTCCATGAGATTTATGATTTGTTTTCAGTTTAATTCCTCCTGAAATGTCAACACACTGATCAGTAAAGAGACTGGTCCTGTGAGTGTGTGCTTCTGTACCTCACCGGTTACAACTGTGGGCTCACAGTCACCTGGTTGTGGGCTCAAGTCCTGGCTGTGATTGCATGTTGTTTTTCAGTATAATTCATAGCAACAGTAACACATTGCTAAGTCAACAGTTAGGGGTTGAGCTTTATGGTCCAGAGGTTAAGAGTCTGGGCTTGTGGCTGACTGGTGGTGGGCTCAAATCCTCCATGAGACCTGTGGTTTTTCAGTGTAATTCTTCCTAAAATGTCAACACACTGATAAGTGTGAAGAGAGGGAGTCTGGGAGTGTGTGCCTCTGTAGTGTGGAGTTTAAGACTGTGGGCTCAGTGTCAGAGGCTGGGGGGATCACATCCTGCTTCTGAGTGCAAGCTGGTTTTCAGTTTAATCCTTAGTGACAGTCGCACATTGATAAGTAAAGAGATTGGGGCTGGACTTTGTGGCTCTGTTGAGTAGGGGCTAAGACTCTGGGCTGTAAGGGTCTCGGCAGGGCTGTGCGTTTCAGTAGGGATAATAATAATTGCTTACACTTATATAGCACTTTTCTGGACACTCCACTCAAAGCACCACCAATGTGCAGCATCCACCTGGATGATGCGATTGCAGCCATAGTGCTCCAGAACGCTCACTGGGGAGGAGAGCAGAGTGATAAAGCCAATTCATAGATGGGGATTATTAGGAGGCCATGATTGGTAAGAGCCAATGGGAAACTTGTCCAGGACACTGGGGTAACACCCCTACTCTTTTCCAGAAATGCCCTGGGATTTTTAATGACCACAGAGTCAGGACCTTGGTTTTACGTCTCATCTGAAGAACAGCGCTTGTTTATAGTATAGTGTCCCCCATCACTATACTGGGGCATTAGGACCCACATAGACTGCAGGGTGAGCACCCTCTGCTTGCCCCACTAACACCTCTTCCAGCAGCAACCTTAGTTTTTCCCAGGAGGTCTCTCATCCAGGTACCGACCAGGCTCACACCTGCTGAGCTTCAGTGGGGCTGCCAGCTGGGAGTTATATGGCTGTTGCCCAAAATAGGGAAAACTACTAGGGCACCTGATACTAGTATTTCATGCGACGAACAGCCAACTCAGGGGATGTCTTCACAATTACTTCTCAATACTAGTACTGTATGTATGAATACTCGTGATGTATTCACAATGTCGGCGGATTTCATCAGAGCAGCCGGTACCATCAGACCTTCTCATGGGAGCTGAAATGTTCTCTGTGAAAGGTTACAGCATGCCATGTTCTTTTAATATGTGTGATCTACTGAATTATTAATGTGATGGCTGCTTATTTCCGTAAACAGACTGGACCCCGATCCCCATCCCCAAATCCAGTCAAACCCCCCATGAATCACTCCAGACGAAAGAGAACCAGCCTCTTTCCTCCTCCTGTGTTTTACAGGCAGCTGGGGGGGGGGAGAGTCATGGTCATGCCCTGAGCATCGGGATGGTGGGGTGTCTAATTAGCAGACAGAGGTCTGAATTAAAGCCCATCGTAAGAATTAACTTCATGGTTTCTACCACTATTGTGCAAGCAGGAAAACACTGTGAGATTTAGAAATGTAGAAAAAGACTAAGGTGACACACCTGGGCCAATTTTCCTAGATGCCAATGAACCCACTAGCATGTCTCTGGACTGTGGGAGGAAACCCACATGGACACAGAAAGATCATACATATTCTACACAGATAGAGCACTCCGGGAGTCAGAACTGGGGCCGCAGCGCTGTAAGGCACTATGCTGTTCTATATATCTGAAGTACAACCAGCGGGAAGAAAGCAGACCTAGAGTCCTCAGCTTCCTGTCTTGAAGCAGTCACCTGACCAATGGTCTGCTTCCAAATCAGTCAGGTGACGGAGGATGGCACAGGTCAACCCCCACACCCCACCCCAATGCATTCTGGGAAATGTAGTTTCAGACACGAGCTGCCATCTTTGTCAGACCTTCGTCCCCTCTTGCACCACACGATCGAGACAGCAGAGGACCCGCTGATGGGCAGGGGATTGAAAGCAGGGGCCCCTCGAGGCCCATCTGCCTTCACCATACAGAGGTTCGACGAAAGGCACGTCATTCCTCGCCCCCCCAGAAATAAGGGGTCAAGCCTCTGGTACAGATAATCACAGCAAAAAAAGCCACTACTAAAGAGGTGCTGATCGACTTTTTATTGCGTGTGAAGAGCATCGCCGGAGCCCCAAGAACCCCATGGTGGGGGCGAAGGGAGAAGTCGACCCCTTCAGAGCGGTGGATATCCCAGCAGCCCCCCCGACTTGAAGCACCGCCCTACTTCGGCCCCTCAACAGCCTTCCCAGCATCTTGGTCCGACAGCTCCCGGAGGGTGGGGGGGTTCAGCTTGTCCAGCTGCACCACCACGCTGTCGTACTCATGCTGCCACTGCTCCTGGCTTAGGGCCGAGGGGCTGACCTCCAGGAACCTGTAGGCCTCCTTGGACTGCAGGATGAACATCCCGCGGACGTGCATGCAGACATTGCAGAAGCTCTTCCAGATCTGCGGGGAAGGGGAGGAGAAGCACAGACGTGAGGCTGAGCCGAGTGGTGCGGGGAAACATGAGATCTCACTGCCGCGGGGCAGAGAAGAAACGCTCCTGCTGCTGGCGATCCTTCTGCTGTGCGCTGTTGTCTGAACCACGTGACTCCATTTCCCCAATCAGACCCACGTGGTTGGGATAAATAGCAGCAGATCTTATAATAAAAATTAATAAGTGCTTACACTTATATAACACTTTTCTGGACACCTCACTCAAAGAGCTTTACAGGTAATGGGGAATCCCACTACCACCACCAATGTGCAGCCCTCACCTGGATGACGCGACGGCAGCCATAGTGCGCCAGAACGCTCACCACACATCAGCTCTCAGTGTGGAGGAGAACAGAGTGATGAAGCCAGTTCAGAGATGGGGATTATTAGGAGGCCATGATTGGTAAGGGCCAATGGGAAATTTGGCCAGGACACCGGGGTTACACCCCTACTCTTTTCGAGAAACATCCTGGGACTGTTAATGAGCACAGAGAGTCAGGAACTCGGTTTTATGTCTCATCAGAAGGACGGCACCTGTTTACAGTCCAGTGCAGGGTGAGTGCCCCCTGGTGGCCCCACTACCACTTCTTCCAGCAGCAGTTTTTCCCAGAAGTCTCCCCTCCAGGTACTGACCAGGCTCACACATGCATAGCTTCAGTGGGTTGCCAGTTGCCATCTTGGGTGCAAGAGGGGGTTTGAGTCCGTTCAGTGAAGCGCAGTTGAGAGCAACAGGATTTATCCCTGCCGCACCAAGGCCTGGAGATAACGTGGACCAATCGGAATCAAAACGCACCCATCAGCCCGCCAGGAATCATCTGCTCGCTCGGGGGGGCGCACCTCTATCCCAGAAGGCATTGGGGGGCGGTCCACATGTCTCGCAAACCCTTGCAGGGATAATCCACCCGCAAGATTATCCCTGACCACTGAAAGGATCTGACCGAATTCTAGCCGAGAAGGCAATGGGGGCCCTTTGGATGTTTAGCACATGACTACTCTCTGATCCACAGCTAAAGCTCATGATCACCTGCGTCCCCTGTGAAACCTCCCACCTTGCTCTTCAATCTCGTAGCCTTTGGTCTCCGTCGCCTTAGGCTACACTTTTGACTCTCGTTTTTCTTATTCCACTTGACAGGGTGATGACAGAACAGCCTCCCCACGACACCACCTGCGCCTATACAGGACAAGCACTGCACCCATCAGAAGCCACAGTAACCACTGCATCGGCAGCTCAGGGGCTGCCTGTAGGATTGTTGGTGCTGCAGCACAATGTCTGGACAAGTCAGAGTGTCTGGGGTGTGCAGGACAAAGATCTGGGCCAACAGGTACCAGATCAGAGAAGCTCAACCCGCCAGGCAGGACAGCTCTGTCCACCCCCGCTCTGAGATTGATCTACAGAATCACTCTGGGAAAAAAAACAACACTGACCGGCTCGGCCTTATCCAGGCTGGACAGGAAGTCCATCTCGCAGTCCTCCAGGAAGTCCAGCATGTCCTCTCCGGCGAAGGTCCTCTGCTTGAGGTTGTTCAGCGCCAAGCCGGTCGTCTCCCAGAACTTCTTCATCTGCAGCAGGATCTCCTGGATCTTGGTCAGGCACTTCTGGACCTCCGCTAGCATCTTGGGATCTCCAATGGATCCTGGGAGGCAGAGGAGGAAAACAGGTATTACTGGAGGGGCTGGATCAAGAGGCAGATGTCATTTTTAGATGGAAAAAAAGAGCGGATTTCGAGAATGAAGCTGTTTAACTCTGGTGACACTTCAGGTCTGTTATAAGCAACTCATTAACATGTTATCACAGTGTTTATTACACATTATTACAAACGTTACTGCATTTCTCCAAGTCTCTGGTTAGCTATGGACAGGACTAGTGCTGAAGGCCTTTAAGCTTACTGCAGAGAAAGTTACATTTCATTAGCCTTTGTTGTTCATATTGATTTGTTGCTACCTGGGGATAAAACCATCCCTTGAAAAGTGAAGAACTCTGCAGGGGTGCAGATAAAACCAAGAGGCTATTCTTTACATAGAGGGCGGTGGGGGTGGGGAACAAGCTGCCCAGCTGTGTTGTTGAAGCCCATACCCTGGCTTCTCTCAAGACACAGCTGGATGAGCTCCTCCAGTCAGGACAGGAGGCTCTTCTTTACACAAAATGTGGGGGGAGTGGGGAACACCCCGCCCAGACGTGTTGCTGAAGCAGACACCCAGAATTGGGTCAAGACGCAGCTGGACAGGGGGCACTTCTTTTACTCAAAGGGTGGGGGGAGTGGGGAACACCCTGCCCAGCCATGTTGCTGAAGCCAACACAAAGAATTCGGTCAAGACGCAGCTGGCTGAGATCTGCTTCTCAGTCAGTTACCGATCTGCCAGCCGAGCCTGGAGGTTACAAACAGGACGTTTTCGTGCACCGAGCTGCCGGACCGGGACAGGCCTGTCCTAAACTGCCATTGGGAATCGGGGTTGCCAAGGCCGCGATCTCACCCCGGCAGACAAGCCTCATCCCAGTGGCCCCCCATGGTCCGGCAACCCACCCGCCTACCGGTTTCAACTCTGGTGACAGCTCAGGTCTGTTACAAGCAAACAATCACATAAAAAAACAAAACACATTTCCCTAAATCCTGACTTCACTATGGACTTGAAGCCGAGAGCGGGACTTTGGTCAGGACAGGAGCAGCTTCTTCACACAAAGGGTGGTAGGGGTGTGGAACAAGCCATCCAGCCACGTTGTTGAAGCCAAAACCCTGCATAAAACACGTCCCAGTGGCCCAACGATCCGGCAACCTGCCCGCCTACCCATGTCGATCTGGACCTTGGCGTAGTCCAGCTGCAGCCGGATCAGCTCCTTCTCCTTCTGCCACAGCTCCGACACCTTGGCGTCCTTGCGGCTGCGCAGCTCCTCCAGCTGGACCTTGAGGGACTCAACGGCCGCCTTGTCCTTGGGGTCGTTGGTGGCCTTCTGGATGGTGTTGATCATGGCGCCCAGGATGGGCACCACAGCCGCCACGATGCCGAACTTGCGGTCCCGCTCCCCGATGCTGTTGATGAGGCCCTGCAGCTCCTTGTTCTTGTCCTGGATGTCCGTCTCCAGCTGGTTCCTCTCCCCCTGTAGCTGTTTGACCGAGGCCTCTAGCTTGCTGCACTGTCCCTCCAGGGCCTGGACCTCCGCAGTCTTCTCCTTCTTCTGCTGATCCTTGTCCGCCTTGGTCTTGACCACGTCGCTGCAGGTGTCGCCCACGCCTTTGCTCAGATTCTCATACCTGGAAGAGGAGATGGGGTGGGGAACTGTGACCCCTCTTGTGTGGAAGCCTGCAGCCCCCCACCACTGAGACCATATGGGACAGGAGAATCCGAGCCAGCGAGCCGAGAGACGGGGGGGGGGAGATGTCCTCCTGCTGAAAAACTAAGGTTGCTGCTGGAAGAGGTGTTAGTGGGGCCAGCAGGGGGGCGCTCACCCTGCAGTCTGTATGGGTCCTGATGCTCCAGTATAGTGACAGGGACCCTATACTGTAAACAGGCGCCGTCTTTCATGTGAGATGTAAAACTGAGGTCCCGATTCTCTGTGGTCATTAGAAATCCCAGGGTGTTTCTCGAAAAGAGTAGGGGTGTAACCCCGGTGTCCTGGCCAAATTTCCTCCTAATAGTCGCCCTCTCTGAACTGGCTTCATCCCTCTGCTCTCCTCCTCACTGAAAGCTGATGTGTGGTGAGCATTCTGGTGCACTATGGCTGCTGTCGCATAATCCAGGTGGGGCTGCACACTGGTGCTCTTCTTGCTGGCGTTACTGAAGTTATTGCGCATTTACTGTCCAGCACTGCCCGTTGTTGGTGTTGGGTTGTGCATGATGGTGGGCTGTCATGACTGTCGTTATTTACCGTTTTGTAACGTGCCATGCACACTGTGCCGTCTTTTTGTACTGTGTGCCTCCTGAGAGAACGGGGCCAATACGAATTCCTATGGACTGTATGTGTGCATACTGTAGGGCAATCCTACTCTGTTGGTGAGAAGCGAGGCCCTGCACCCCAGCTGCTCCAGGTGGTGCTGTATAAATGGCCGACCCTACGCTTTGACCCCCAGCTTCTCTCTCCCTATCTGTGTGTCTCATGGAGAGCAAGCTGGAGTCTGTGAAAAGACAAATTCCCAATGCAAGAAACTGTATAGGGTTAATAAAGTGATCTTATAAATTACTCTGCCTCTCATCCCCTGTGCTACTTCTGGTTTGTGATCTTTGAGGTTACTGGGTGACCGATGAAGAGTTTTGACTGGGTTGATGCATTCTCATGCATTTGATGCCAACAGCAGAAGAGGATCCCGCAGTACTTTCTCCTAGTTGGTAAAATAAGGTATTCAGTGGTGTCAGAACAACGATAACGGGCACCCTGGGCCTAATATGAAGCAAACGGCAGCTCCCGAGACAGTATGGGAGCGGATAATTCAAGCCTAACAGGAAGTGCTTTTCACAAAGGGTGGTGGGAGGGTGGAGTAAGCCGCTCGGTTGGAATGAATCCTGATATCCCAGGATCTCTGGCTAATTGCAATGATGGGTTCCCCCATGGCAGAGCTGGAGCTCTGGGGGGGTCTTACTTCTCCACCGATCGGTCCACTTGGTGGCAGATGTCCTCGATCCAGCCCTTCGACTTGTCCAGGAGCTTCTTGGCCAGCGCCACGTTCCTCTTCTTCACGGCCATCCGGATCATCGGCAGCATGGTGCCAACGATGTTGGTCCCCGTACTGGCGCACTGTGAGCGAGATCAAGCGCCAGCACCGTTATCTCTGTTTCGCAATCCTGACCCCTCTGCTGTCTCAAGAGTCTCCAGCGCTTTTATTTCAACAGGGAAGACACCCCGGATCTAGATTTTAGGATTGGGATGTATTTTACAGCAGACTATCCATCCATTTTCTCAGAGCTCTCTCCAGTACAGGGTCACAGGGGGAAGCTGGGGTCTATCCCAGCAAGCAACAGGCACAAGGCAGGTTCACCCTGGACAGGACACCAGTCCATCACTGGACACACAGACACAGACACACACACACTGGACAGGACAGGACAGGACACTAGTCCATCACAGGACACACACGCACACATGCACCAGGGAAAATGCACCTGCCAGTATGATTTTGTACTATGGTAGGAAACTGGAGCACCCAGAGGAATCCTGCATGAACACAGGGAGAATATGCAAAGTCCATGTAGGAGTTTGTAGGAGTCTATGGAAGCCTCCCAGTGATCTCCCAAGACCCAACTAAATGTATGGGATACAAGTTCATTTGTAGAACCCTTTGAAAATGATATTTTTTCCAGATTTTAAATTTCATTAAATTTTCTGCACACACAACTGAGACACATACACAACTGAGACACACACACCTGTCAAAGCATGTGTGCACACACATACACAACTGAGACACACACCGGTAGCAGCAGGTGCCCACACACACACACACAACTGAGACACACACACCTGTAGCAACAGGTACACACACTCACACAAACCGGGAGCTGTAAGTACTCGGACTCACCTGGAGCAGCAGGTACTCACACACACACACACACACACACACACACACACACACACACACACACACACACACACACACACACACACACAGAGAGACACAGACCCACCTGGAGCGGCAGGACCTCGGAGGAGGCGAACAGCTGCTGGCTCTCGGTGGCCTTGAGCCTCAGTTTCCTCTCCAGCTCAGGGTGGGTGGCCAGACACAGGTAGGACAGGTGGAAGAGCAAAGCTGTCTTCTCGGCGGCCGGGAGCATATCCCTGAACATCTCCATGTCATTCATCAGCTGCTGATCCGCAGGCACTAGGTCTGAGAGAGACATTCAGGAAAAAAAAGGCTTTTTAAATATTTTCTTCACCCCCACGTCCCCCATGTCAAAACCCTCCCAAACCAGAGTGTCCAACATGAACACCTTGAGCCCTTGAGTCTGTGTAAAACTTTCTGCACATCTGCCTTGTGCAAACACCTTCAGTAACTGAAATCAAGACAGTTCACTGTGGTTCAGCTCGTGAATCCTAAAGCCTCATTATACCTCCATAAGACACCAAGGGGTCAAAAACCACAGCTGAAGTCGGAGAATCACAATATCCGAATCGGGTTAACGGATCAGAACACGCTTACTGCGACACTGAGACATCTTGAAGCAGGTTTGTGGGCGACGTTAGGCACTTAAACGTCTGTCCTGCAAAGAGAAAGAGGATGTTTTTTTTTAGGCAAATATCAAGAAAATAATAAAGTTATTTCCCTCTCACCCCATGCCGCTCCTATGCCAGAACACCAGCTGAACACCGCCGATGGAGAGCAGCTGGGTTTGAGATGAACTACAATACAAGCTGAGAGACCAACAAATTGCTTAAGATACCCTACTGGGGAGGTATCAAGTGGAGAAAGCACACACCGATTTCAAGTCTACACAAGTTTCAGCCGCGTTTTCTAGCGGCCTCACAGCTCACTGGAATGGTGTGCAAATTTTCATAAAACGAGCATCTGGTCTCCTCTTAACAACTAATCATTTTCTTTGACCAGCGGACAGAACACACACACCCCTCCCCCCACATTAAGACCAGGAGAGACAGGAGGACTGCAAGCCTGACTGGTTCAAATCGAAAGAATATGGGAAAGGCAGCAGATGGGACAACGGAGCCTAAATGGATATAGTAAGGCATCCTAGAGCATATTAATAAAAAAAGCCTTTAGACTCATGGCTGTACGAAGCTCTCTCAGCTCTTCCCGGAGGACTTTGAAAGTGTGCCCTTCTCTGAGCCTGTTTTATAGTGCTCCGAACAGGTAAGAAACACCATATAAGGCTCGCAGGGCTGCAGAACCCCGCCCCTACTCAGACTGCTCCAGGGGAAAAATCTGTAGGGGGGCCGTCTGAAATTCGGAGGGGGGGAGTGAAACAGAGCCGCTGTGACTGCTCCAGCAGAATTTCACAACCAGGCCCCTGATGGTCGTGATCAAGATACCGATGAGCCATCTGGCATTGAGCGACGAAGCCCGGTTTCACGTTCACCAGCGCCCGCGCGATTATTGTTATTATTGCCCGGAGTAGCAAAATGCACCGACGTTCTGAATCGTTAATAATAATAATAATAATAATGGCAAGTGGAGCTGTATGTCCTGAAGTATAATAATAATAATTAATAATTGCTTACACTTATATAGCACCTTGCTGGACCCTCCACTCAGAGCTCTTCCCAGGTCATGGGGATCCCCTCCAGCCCCACCAGTGTGCAGCCCCACTAACACCTCTCCCAGCAGCAGCCTCAGCTTTCCCAGGAGTCCCCCCTCCAGATTAAGAAAACAGCAGGCACAGACTCCGATAACTACGGTCCTCGTTATAGAATAACTCTTAAGTATTAGGATAAACTCTTGCAAGGCATCGGTCCACCCGAGCCCTCGAGATCGTAATAATGCTGCAAAGGGACGGGTAATGGGCTTATTCCCTGCCACAAAGGAAAGAAAGGCAACGTTTCGGGCCGTGGAGCCTTCTTCACGTTACCTGTCCTTACCTGTTACCTAGAGGAAACCTTCTCGAGCTGCTTTATAATAATGTTGACACCCAGGAATGCAGACACCATGGAATAGGTGCTGTTCATGGACGGATAGCCCTTCCGGCACATCAGACAGCCCGATGCAGGACCTGCAAATCGGGGGTTCGTGTTCATTATCTGACCATTGACAAAGCACATCTGTTTTTTTAGGGCCCGAGTTAAGTAGGTGAAAGTCCTTTTGTCCAAAACTGAGGGGGCAGGACAGTTGAGTCGAGGGGGCGATGCACCGGGTCTTGACTGCTCTGCCCCCACACCCTTCGGCAGACACCTCTACCAGGAGGCATTCCTGCAGACCCTATTACAGTGTTCTGACACAAGCAGCCCCCAGTGTTTCTCTCACTAATGTACGCAGCTGTGTGGACAGGGGCTCACATGAGCCTTTTCTGTGAAGTGTCAGTGAAATCACCAGAGTCATGTGTGTTAACAGCAATGTATGGCGATTTCAGCAACCAGACAGAGTACATGTCAGGGTCTGAGGGAATGTCCCACACTGCCAGCTGGAGGGACTGAGTCTCTTTTGTTTGAAGGGAGTGTCCCACACTGCCAGGCTGGAGGAACTGAGTCTCTTTAGTCTGAAGGGAGTGTCCCACACTGCCAGGCCAGAGGGACTGAGTCTCTTTAGTCTGAAGGGAGGGTCCCACACTGACAGGTTGAAGAAACTGAGTCTCTTTAGTCTAAAGGGAGGGTCCCCCACTGACAGGCTGGAGGAACTGAGTCTCTTTAGTCCGACTTTTAATGTCAGGATTTCCAGCCATAGTGTCAACATCGGAATGATATCACCTATTTGATTCATGATGTCTGAAGCTTTCGACTGTAAGCTACAGAAAATAAACGCTTTGCTCAGGAGTGGGTGCAATAGTAAAAAAAAACACAAAACTCGCTCATGAGAATTGGGACCAATAAATAATTCAGTTACTTTTTTGTACAACATGAAAACATATTTCAAATTCATAGAAACATGCCAAAATGGAGGACAATTAAATACAAAACCTGTTCTAAAATCATGTTAAAAAAAAGACCCAATATTTGAATACAGGTCCTGACCAGTTGAAATTAATGATAGAAGCGACTAGGTTCACTCACTTACAGAGTGCCAGAGACTTGTGCAGACTTGAGCTTCGATTTTGGCAGGAAATGATTTACAGTTGTCGAAGAGGTCTGACAGAGCATGTTCCCAGTCTATTACACTCCCATCCCCTCCAGCACTGTCCTCTGTTATACTTTCAAAATGTCTTTACTTCCGGCCCGGGGACGAAGTCAACCCAGCGGACGTCTGAAAAAGAGCAGAGAGACAGGAGCTCCTTGAAAGGGCATTTGGAACTCAGAGACTGAGACGCCACTTTACACAGAGGGTAGTGGGGGTGGGGAACAAGCTGCCCAGCCCTGTTGTTGAAGCCGATACCCTGGCTACTCTCCAGACACAGCTAGGTGAGCTCCTCCAGCCAGGACAGGAGGCTCTTCATTACACAGAGGGTGGTGGGGGTGGGGAACAAGCTGCCCAGCCCTGTTGTTGAAGCCGATACCCTGGCTTCTCTCCAGACACAGCTGGGTGAGCTCCTCCATTCAGGCCAGGAGGCTCTTCATTACACAGAGAGTGGTGGGGGTGGGGAACAAGCTCGCTCAACCCTATCATTGAAGCTGATGTCCAGCTGTGTCCTGAGAAAAGACTGGGTGAGGTCCTCCAGTTGTTTAACACTGCTTGATTGTTTAACATCAATAAAGTAAACAGACTGCCTAGCAGGGCCAAGTGACTAACTATCCTGCAGAAACAGCAGAGGCGCTGTAGCTGTGAAAGAGCTTTTCCCGGTACTCAGGGTGCGACAGGGACCATTACAGAAGATCATTTGTGCCTTCTGCCATAAGACTTTACAACCCAACTACAGTATGTCTGGGCGGGGGCAGGGGCACTGACCTGTTGCAACACCATACCTGTACTCCTGAAACCTGATTCCTCTGTAACAACTGATGCTCTGTGTTACTGGCGCTCTGTCTACATCTGGTTTATAGTGCAATAGGTGGAAGTGGAATGGGCAATTCATTTATTATTCACAACTGTTCAATAGTTACCTACTCTTTGCAATGTGCTTGGGAGTTTGTAATATCTATACTGTCTATTACACCTTCCTTGTGTTCTGTACATTCATTTTTTTGCTTTGTGTGCCTTTTCTGTCTTGTTTGTAATTCTTTATTCCATTTAATTTAGTTATTGTATTGTATTACTGTATTACTGTATTACTACATCTGTACTGTGCTGTGTTGACTGTGCCTGGCTGCTGTAGCACCTGAATTTTACTGGATGAATAAAGTCTGCCGGGAGAGTGGGGAAGGAGCCGGCTGCCTCACACTCCGATGGCCATGTCCTGGGAGATGCTCAGCTGGTCCAGCTCTTGCAGGGCCCGGTCGTACTCCCTCTGCTGCTGCTCCGCAGACTGATTGGAGGGGCGCAGGGCCAGGAAGCTGTAGGCGTCTTCGCAGTGAGAGAACTTCTCCCCCACACTGGAGCAGCAGGCACACAGCACCTGGAAGGACTGCTCTGTGTGTGTGTGTGTGTGTGTGTGTGTGTGTGTGTGTGTGTGTGTGTGTGTGTGTGTGTGTGTGTGTGCAGAGGGGGTGTCCTACACTGACAGACTGAAGGAACTGAGTCTCTTTAGTCTGAAGGGGGTGTCCCACTCTGACAGGCTGGAGGAACTGAGCCTCTTTAGTCTGAAGGGGGTGTCCCACACTGACAGTAAAATGTTTTGTTTCATGTTTTGTCAGTGACAGAGTACTCAGTACTCGTAAGCAAGGTACCCATTTCCTGAGGGATGAGTGTACAGTATGTTTGAATATCAGGATTTCCACAGCTGGAGTCAACTTCAGACTGATATCATCTACTACATTCATGATGTCTGGAGGTTTGGATTACAAGTCCTACAGAAGTCCTACAGAAGATAAGTCCTTTTACCTTTCAGGAGTGGGCTCAATAATAAACATAAATAACTAAATCATAAAAACTCTGCTTTACAAGAATCTGGAACACAATAAAAATCAAGTTAGTTTTTTTGGCATCATTTTAAATTAATACTAACGTGGGAAAATATCAAACCGGAGGACAGTAAAAAAACAAAAACCTGTTCTCAATACGGAGACGGCTGAGCTCACACACTCACAGAACGCCAGAGGACATGAGCAGGAGGGGTGTGTCCACCTCAGTAGCCACAGTAAGATGATCTGGAGTGATCTGAAGCTATTGAAGGGGCATGCCAGAACACGCCTCTGGCCTTCAACACTCCCACCCCCTCCAGCAGTGGCCTGTTAGCAGGATGCTCTTAGCATGCCTTTCCTTGAGGCCCCGGGAACGACGTCAACCCAGCGGATGTCTGAAAAAGATAAGAGAAACAGGAGCTCCGTGAAAGGGCAAATGGAACTGAGAAACAGAGACACTGCTTTACACTGAGGGGGGTGGGGGTGGGGAACAGCTATGCTGCTGGGAGCCGGTAACCCCGGCTTCTCTCAGGACACAGCTTGATGAGCTCCTCTGATCAATTAACTCCTAAATACTGAAAAGACCAGATCTTCTTAGCTTTATTAGGATCATATTGTTGTGTTTAACAAAGTACAGATATGAAAATACGCACCATAAACGATCATTGAAGTCCTAGCCACTGTTATACTTGATGATATTCCAGCAGATCAGCTGGCATTGTAGAAACCAAGAGATTCGAGCCTGAAGTGTCCGTTCGTCCAGCCAAGCTTTATAGTAGGCATACAAGGAACCACAATAAGGACTATAGTAGTTGTAGTAGCTCAGAGGGGACATGCCTCAACACAGCTTATTTATACACGTTTCTCTACACCCTCCCCCTCCTGTCTTCGAGGTAGCTTTCTCAGGACACTCCCAGGACTCGGAAAGAACTTAAAACATTCCTTTCTTGTCAGGAGTTTAGTGTAAACATTCCCCATTTGGGAATTTGGGACAGGAAGTGAGAAGCATCTGTGCTCAAGCCAGCGTGAAGGTTAGAGCTTAGCATGTGAATGCAGCAGGAGTTCACAGCTCCTGCCACTATCTGGGTACAGGGTTACACACTGATTCTGTTCACAGACTCCATCAGTACGTATGGTGCTGAATCCTGGAAAAGAGTGAAAGTCTGATTGAATTTATATTATAGGCTCGGTTCAATTGAGGTCTGCGGATCATTGTTTCCTGCTCCATTAAATTCGTCTTTATCTCAACAAAATGTCATCCAAATAGCCTCAGGCCATCGGGGAACTTCTTAAAATCACATTTGGGTATGTTAACAGTCAGCATTTGCGAGTGCAGAAGTCAATCTAAAAAATAAGGATTCAGTTTGTCTGGCTGGCGTCCAGTTTCAGTTTTTCCCCAGTATCATACTGCTCATGGTGAAGCACAACCCGGGGCTGGGGTATAAACTGCACGAAAGTGGGTTTAAAACTGGACAGCAGGCGCTTCTTTACACAAAGGCTGGTGGGGGTGTGGCCAGCTGGCAGTCCCCCCCCCAACTGGAGCTCAGGAGGTGTGAGCCTGGCCAGTACCTGGAGGGGAGACTCCTGGGAAAGCTGAGGCTGCTGCTGGGAGAGGTGTGAGGGGGGACAGTAGGGGGCGCTCACCCTGCGGTCTGTGTGGGTCCTGATGCCCCAGTATAGTGACGGACGGGGACACTGGACTGTCCTTCTGATGAGACGTCAAACCGAGGTCCTGACTCTCTGTGGTCATTAACAATCCCACGGTGTTTCTGGGAAAGAGTAGGGGTGTTACCCCAGTGTCCTGGCCCAATTCCCCCCCTGGTCTTTACCCATCATGGCCTCCTAATAACCCCCCTCTCTGAACTAGCTTCATCCCTCTGCTCTCCTCCCCACTGAGAGCTGCTGTGTGCTGAGCGGACTGGAGCATCATCCAGGTGGGGCTGCAGGGGATCCCCGGACCTGGGAAGAGCTGGAGAGTCCAGGAAAGCGCTATAGAAGTGTAAGGAGTTATTAATTATTATTAACAGGCTGCCCAACCTGTTGTTGAAGCCTCTCTCGGGACACAGCTGGATGAGCTCCTCGGAACAATTAATTCCTCACCATCAAACAGGGGGCGGAGGGGTCCCACGGGCTGAACGGGCCCCAGGTGGATGCAGGTGTGTTCACACGCAAGCGAAAGGCGGAACGCGCCCCGAGAGACACAGCCGGGTTGGACAGCGGACGGTTGAGGAAAGCCGGCGTCTGTTTCTTATCTTGACTGGTCTGGAAAACTGCCACCTCTTCAGAAATCACCCGTTTCAGCAGGAAAGGCTGAGTGTCGCGCGGGGTGAGGGGTTCGAGGGGAGGGGATAGGCGGGGCCGCGCGCACACAGGTCTGTATCACCAACCTGCCCCACCTCCTCCTCCTCTCGCACGCTTTTATTGCTTTCACGCTGCGAAGATCAGACCCTTTTCAGAAGCGCAGCCGGCTCCGCGCGTTTCCAGCAGCTCCTCGGTGCGTATTTGAGCTCGGTCCTCTTCTGCGTGGCCGCTGCATCGCGCGATCAGCTTGCCGGTCCTGCCGCGTTTGATCGGGCTGGCCTGCGGGTTTGCGGGTTTTGCTCTGCATTGTGTGTCGGGGTGGGTACGCCGATATTAATCCACGATCCAGGGTCACACGGACGCGCCGATCCTACGCGAGCACGGAGTGTGTGTGTGTGTCCTGTGATGGACTGGTGTCCTGTCCTGTGTGTGTGTGTGTGTTTTAAGCAGGCTTAAAAGTTAATTCCACGTCAAAACGTGGACAGAAAAAAAAACCCAGCCTGTGTGTCCGTTTCTGCTTTTCTGCGTGGAATGAATCCCCGCCGCACTCTTTCACGGTGCAGGGCTGTGGGGTGTCTCGGGGTTCCTGTTCCAATCAGAAAGGTTCAGATCTGCGTCTGTGGGGGGTTTTAAAGACCGATGCGTAACGCAATAAGGATTAAAAAGGGACACGCGCGTGGCTTTCTTTCGGGTTCCCCTGTCTGGCGTGAAGAGCACTAGAACTGTCATTCAGTAAGAATTTGCAACTTCACTCCGATCCCCAGCAAACGCGGTAGAGGCAGCAGCTATAAAATAAGATGAGATTACTTTAACTAGCCCTATACAATTTCTTGCATGAGGAATGTGTCTTTTCACAGACCCCAGCTTTTTCTCCGTGAGATACACAGACAGGGAGCTGGGGGTCAGAGCGCAGGGTCGGCCATTTATACAGCACCTCTGGAACAGTTGGGGTGAAGGGCTTCCTCTGCCGGCCCCTGGATTGGAACCGGCAGACCCTGAGGCACAGAGTCACTGCTCCGCGCTCCGCCCCTTTGTATATAAGGAATTAATTCATTAGATACAGCGAGGCACCGGCAGAAACACACCAGCGACCCTCTACTCGCCAGCGAAGAAGCAAACACGCACGCTGGAGCTGCCCCTATAATGAAGGACCCTGGAAAAAGTTTCCTCTTACCCAAAAGGGGGGTACAGGTCATATTATTCAACCCCCTTACACCTATATAGCGCCTTTCCGGACTCTCCAGCTCTCTCCGGGTCAAGGGGATCCCCTCCACCCCCCACCAGTGTGGAGCCCCGCCTGGTTGACGCTTAGGGTGACAGAGATGCAGGGAAAGGAAGAGTAGATACTGACCACAGATTTTTTAAAAAGACGAGGGAGGGAGAAACCAAGCTATTTAAAAAAAAAAACATTTTGATCTCCGTCTCTCTCTTTTCCAGAAGTAAAGAAGATCAGCAACACAAATGGCGGAGAACAAAGGTAGGTGTGTTGGTACCTCCGAGGTTGAAAAAAGGATCACCGACTGCATGCCATGTGCGTGACAAGTCGGCTTAAAGATCAGACGCTGTTAAACGAAGGAACTTCTCATCCCGTTATATTATAAGGACGGAAGTCTGAGAAAATCAAGGATGACGTTCTTGAGCAGCGTCAAGTGAGATCTAATTTACAAAATCGAAGATGAATGCCCCCCAAAACAGCCGCGGGTGGTTATATTATCCTCGGGAATCTCTTCCTTATGTCCAAATGGCTTCAACTGTGGGAACGCGTAGACATGATGGAAGTCTGATAGGACTTGGGGCGCCCTCTGGCGGAAAAGGGCCGAATTATCAGCCTTAAACAATGAGGCGTCCTCAAACAACTAGTAAAAAAAGTTACTCGTTACTACTAAAAGACCCGCTTATTAGATCTCGGTTACCACCATTTCCTCATCGATGTTCTAGAAAATTAATTTTTATTTTTGGATTTAAGTGAAAACAGCGCTGTGGTTCCCCCTTCGGGAATGGCGCAAACTCCCAGCTCTTTCCTCCCTGTTGCTGGGACGAGCTTTTCCTGCAGCGGCCGAGGCAGCTGCATTTGAACGCTCTCCTCCCCTCCCGTCTTATCCGTCTGCCGGGCTGTTTTCACCGGCTCGCGGCCGCAGTCCAGGCCGGTTTCCACGCGGTGCAGTCGGTGATCCAGCTCCAGGAGCTGGTCTCCGTGGTGCAGAAGGCGGCCATGCTGTTCAAGGTGTCCTACTTCAGCCTCTGCCAGTACCCGGATCTGGAGACCAAAGTCCACCAGCGGGGGACGGAGTCGCGCAAGCTGTGCATCTCCACGGCGGCTACGTTTTTACAGGTAGGCAACATACCCTTTAAATATCATTATTGCTGGCCCATCAGCACTAATAGTAATGCTCGTGTAGTGGACCACTGCCTGGAAGTGTATTTAAAACTGATGGGGGGGGGGCAGCACGTCTGTACACAAAGGACGGGGGTGTGAAACAAGCTGCCCAGTCCATGTGGTTGAAGCCGATGCCCTGGCTCCTCTCCAGACACAGCTGGGTGAGCTCCTCCAGTCAGGACAGGAGGCTCTTCTGTACACAGAGGGGTGCGGGGGTGGGGAACAAGCTGTCCAGTCAGGACAGGAGGCTCTTCTGTACATAGAGGGTGGTGGGGGTAGGGAACAAGTAACTTTACCTTTCTCTCTCATTTCCGGTTCTTCCCCCCCCCCGCCCGAAGTGTGCCAACGTGGGGACCGACATCATGAAACGAGTGTTCCCAGCAATTCGGCAGGCGGTGAGGGACCAGCAAATGCAGTCGGCCCGGGTCAGCCTGGAGCTGTCCAAGACCCTGATCCAGAAGATGTGCTCCGACGTGCAGAACGTCGTGGACAAGTACGCATCTTTATTTTCTCTGGGGAATTCCAGCTGCGACTGCTGGGTCTGTTGATGCTCTCTTGGGGAAGGGGGTTAAATCTCATTCTCATCATTTTAATCGGAGTTCAGTCAGCCTCAAGATGGAAGGGTTGAACTGAACAGCTGTGCAAATGGATAAAGCCTATTGAACGATACGTCAAGTCTCACGTTCGTTCCCCCCCAAGGCACTCGTTTTTCTCTGTCGTGAGAACATAAGAAGGGCCAAGTCATCTTTTTCATTTCTAACCGGTCTAGCCTGTTTTAATGGTTAATGGATCCGAGGCTGCAATGGTGTGAAAGTAGCCAGTTTTCAACCACAGAGCTGGGCAGGTTGTTCCACACCCCCACCACACTTTGTGCAAAGAGGTGTTTTCTGTTCTCCGCTTTCAAACGGTTTCAGATAGTTTTACACTCCCTTCAGACTAAAGAGACTCAGTTTCTCCGGCCTGTCAGTGTGGGACCCTCCCTTCAGACTAAAGAGACTCAGTTCCTCCTGCCTGTTCTCTCTCTCTCGACCGCAGGTACGAGAGCCTGAACGGCAGCGTGGCCAGCACCTGCAGCGATGTGAAGGCGGTCCGCGAGAGCGAGCAGCAGGAGAGGGAGAAGAAGACGCAGGAGGCGGAGGCACTGCGGGCGCAGGCCCACGCCCTGAAGGACCGGCTGGCCCGCCTGAACGAGGAAAAGGCCCGGGTGGGCCGGCAGATCCAGGACAAGCTGGTGGAGAAGAGGCGGCGCCAGGGCGGCTGCTGGGCCTACAGTGACAAGAGCAACAACGCCCGCCTGAGCGCCCTGGAGGGCGAGCTGCGCCACCTCTATGGGCAGGACAACCGCCTCACCCGGGAGATCTGGGACAACGCGGCTGAGCTCAACCGCATGCAGGCCGTCTACTCCCAGGTGCTGGTGGAAATAGGTAAGCGTGCCGATTGAGGGGGGTGTCCATGCCTGGTCCTGGACTGGGGTCCTGTCCAGGGTGTGTGAGTGTGTGTGTGTGTGTCCTGTGATGGACTTGCGTCCTGTCCATGGTGTGTGTGTGTGTGTCCTGTGATGGACTGGTGTCCTGTCCAGGGTGTGTGAGTGTGTGTGTGTGTCCTGTGATGGACTGGTGTCCTGTCCAGGGTGTGTGAATGTGTGTGTGTCCTGTGATGGACTGCCGTCCTGTCCAGGGTGTGTGAGTGTGTGTGTCCTGTGATGGACTGCCGTCCTGTCCAGGGTGTGTGAGTGTGTGTGTGTGTCCTGTGATGGACTGGTGTCCTGTCCAGGGTGTGTGAGTGTGTGTGTGTGTTTTGTGATGGACTGGTGTCCTGTCCAGGGTGTGTGAGTGATGGACTGCTGTCCTGTCCAGGGTGAACCCTGCCTTGTGCCTGTTGCTTGCTGCCCACCCGTCTCCCTCTCTCCCTCTCCCTCAGGGAAGCTCGGGAAGCCCAAGCAGCTGCAGGAGGTGCAGCGCTGCCTGTCCCGTGTCCAGCAGATCCTGCTGAGGCTGCACAACTTCTGCGATACGGCCCGGGTGGCCATCGCCAGCCTGGGGCAGAAGACAGAGGCGGGAGAGAGCTTCCTGGATTACATCCAGGACTTCAAGGAGGAGTACCTGAAGAGCCTGGATGAGGCAGAGCAGGTGGGTGGAGGGGCAGGGGGGCAGATCGGTGGTGTGATTTTCTCTCCCGAATTTCAGTGGGAGCCTCCGTCAGTCAGACGGGTAGCTGTCTACAGTAGCTGGAAATAAGGAAACTATGATATTTTAGGACAGTCATTCATTTTAGAGTTAATAACTGCCATTTTTCTCCACACATCTACACACTGTGCACAAATGCACACTACACACATTCTGACTACAATCACACCGTACACACCAACACAATGCATACACTCAACTGATCTGACACAATCGCACTCTACAACCTACTATACTGTATACACACTACACACGCACACACATTCGTACTATATCCATCAACACAACGCATACACACTACACACACACACATTGATACTGTACACATCGTCGCAACGCATACACCCACTGTACACACAACTGATCTGTATTCACAATACACACAACGACACACTACACATGCATGCACATTCGTACTACATACATCAACGCATACACACTTTACACACCACTGATCTGTATACACAATACACACAACCACACTCTACACCCAACTATACTGTATACACACTACACATTTGTACTGTGTACATCAATGCAACACATACACACAATTGATCTGCGCGCACGCACACGCACACGCACACCCCAGTCCTTCCAGGTGCTGTGTGCCTGCTGCTCCAGTGTGGGGGAGAAGTTCTCTCACTGCGAAGACGCCTACAGCTTCCTGGCCCTGCGCCCCTCCAGTCTGTCTGCGGAGCAGCTGCAGAGGGAGTACGACCGGGCCCTGCAAGAACTGGAGCAGCTGAGCCTTTCCCAGGACATGGCCATCGGAGTCTGAGGCAGGAGGACAAGGACCAGGAAGAGCTCTCTCACGGCCTCTGCGCTTCCTGCATTATAATGGGGTCCCTGCTTGGCCATCTGTCTAGTTTCTTGATGATGTCATGTGGTGATTTATGATGTCATGGAGGATGGGAATCGCTTTTCCCTGCCCCTGGGGTTCTGGTGAGGGGTTATCATGCAGACTAGGATCAAGGCTAGGGTGTTGCTAATCTACAGCAGGGGGGTTTGGTTATGTCCATGTTTCTAGTGTGACTGCAGAACATTTCAAATGCACCTTTTTGACTATGTTCATTAATGGAAACTGGACAGCTTAAGTGAGGGGGGTGACTGTCACATACCTCCACAATGTCATACTTGGGATCCCCCACACACGGTGTAATTCATGTGCCTGATCCCCATCTGTATGGCATGAAATAATGGAACTGCACAATAAAATGGTCTCGATTGGAGCAGTCTGATTCCTTTGCCGTCTGTGGTACGAGCTGCCCAGCCCTGTGGTTTAAGCCAATACCCTGGCTTCCCTCCAGACACAGCTGGGTGAGCTCCTCCACTCAGAGAAGCTCTTCTGTACACAGAGGGTGGTGGGGTTGGTTAACAAGCTGCCCGGCCATGTTGTTGAAGCTTATTCCTTCGCCAGACACAGCTGGGTGAGCTTCTCCAGTCAGGACAGGAGGGTCTTCTGTACACAGAGGGGGGCGGGGGTGGGGAACAAGCCGCCCCGCCCTGTGGTGGAAGCCGAGACCCTGGCTTCTCTCCAGACACAGCTGGGTGAGCTCCTCCAGTCAGGACAGGAAGCTCTTCTGTACACAGAGGGTGTAGGGGTTGGGGAACAAGCTGCCCGGCCGTGTTGTTGAAGCTTATTCCTTCGCTTCTCTCCAGCCACAGCTTGGTGAGCTTCTCCAGTCAGGACAGGAGGGTCTTCTGTACACAGAGGGGGGCAGGGGTGTGGAACAAGCCGACCAGCCCTGTGGTGGAAGCCGAGACCCTGGCTTCTCTCCAGAAACGTACCGTTCCATTTGACTAAACAACCTTTTCTCCATATCCCTGCTTTACCCTGAGAGCCAAGAGGGTGGAGTCCCATCCAAATAACAAAAGACAACACATCTATTCAACTGACACTCAGAGGTAACTGAACACATTTCAGGTTTACACCCCAGTTAAACGTGCCTTTTCTTCATTTCAGATCGCTCTGCTCCCCACGATCTCTGAAAACCCACTCTCACACACCACGCCCTCACATCGCACATGGCTCTACATTCACCAGCTGTAATACGGCTACGAACAAAGACAGACAGTGAAGTTCGCCGTTACTAAATGACATTCGTATTAGTTCATGCATGTATTAATGTTCACTGGAAAGCAGTTTCAGTTAAATATTAAAATGTTCCCAGCGACAGCTGCATAACAGACTCATGACAGTAGTGACCATATTATGTCCACCCTATCTGGGGACGTTCTAATGTGACTCCAGTTGCTTAAACCACATGAAGAGGTGATGTCAGTTCGTCCCCCTACTTCAGTAAAAACTAGAGGGCAGCAGCTCTTGCTCTGAGTTCGCTGAAAAGAGACTTACAAAAGACACAGGCGCAAGAACGGAGCCTGGAGAGATGTTCAAATAAACGCCGCCCCCCTAGAGAGACCCGACTGTGTAAGAGCCTGGGATCTGTGAAAAGAGTCTTTTATATTTCTATTTAAGTGATTTTTTTATATTTATTTTGTATTGATGTACGCATTTTAATTTTTCGTCTATTCTGGTGTCTGTTTTTTTTTGGCTTGTCTTGGACTGCAGTAACACATCAATTTCCCTTCGGGATCAATCTTATCTTAGTCTTATCTATCTTCTGCTCTGTTTTGTACCGTACAGAATGATGAGTTAAAAGCTAATTCAGCCATTTACAGAGCAACGCCCACACTAACACAGATGATTTTTTTTAAATTCCCACAACAGATAACAGTATATTCAAACAAAGCAACAGCAATATAATAAACCTGACAGGAGCTACTTTAACACCTCACGCTCTTTCACACTTCAATTCTCTCAACAGATGGGAAAAAAAATTCCAGCAAAGAGATAAGACTTTTATTGTCCCCTGAGGCAATTTTTTTATAGACAACCAGCACTCCTGTACATTTAAATAGCATGCAAAATAAGAAAGAGAGAAGAAAAGGAAATCATTGCACATTACACTATTGTAACACAACAGGGGTTTAGGTCGCCCCCCCACCATCAGGGGCTCAAACCCAGAATTCCAACATCACTCAGCAGGGACCCAGCCCGGTGAGCCAAAGAGAGATCTCTCTACAGCCCACTAGCTGTAGTCCTGCTATCACAGGGAAGGGCGGCGACGTCACCGCTCTGGTAAGCCAGCTCTTACACAGTGCCTGTCGGCCGTAAGCGTTACACTATTACAATAAATTAGAAAGACATTGCCCATTATTCTATTGCATATGTACAGTAGAACACATAACGGCATGTAACGTTTATAACACATCACAGAACATATTGCACCCAAGTGGGTTGTAAGAGTCAAAATTGTTTATCCTTGACATTTTTGTGTTGACAGCTGTAATGCATAATGGAACAAAGGAATGTTTGTATCCGTTTCACTTAGATTTGGGAGCCCTGAAATGTTTGCCAGAAGGAAGAAGTTGGTATTCAGGGTTGAGGATGTGGGAAGGATCTGATATCATTTTTCCTGCCTGTCTGATTAGGGATTTTTCAAAGATGGCCTGCAGGGAGGGCTGCTGTTTCACTCCCTTGACCTTGAAAGCTGTCTGGATGAGGCTGGTCATTTGCCATTTAAAATGAACTGATAGATGACCGAACCACACTGAAATACCATATCTGATAATGCTCTCGATTACAGCTCCAGAGATAGATAAAGTGGGTGACCGCAGCTACCGTCTGCAAGACAGTGTGGTGTGAATGATACAGGGTGTAAAGACCTTTTTTCAGAAGAGCTGCGATCAAATGATCGGAACATATAGGAGACGAAACTGGAAATTAGACCATCTAAAAACCCAGCAAACAGGGCTGAATGGATAAGAAAACCCGTAATTAATGTAACCATATGAGGAATCACAGGAGAAAATATATGAAATAATTTAAAAAACAGGAGTATAACAGTGGAGCTGATGTATGATATGCAAACAGACAAAAGGAAAAAAAAATCATTGTAATTGGAAAGAAAAAACATTCTAACCAAGAAATTATTCTGCCGACTTCATGCTGTGAACACTAAAGGCAATTCAAGTTAAACAGGGAGCTAATTTTAGTGGCCACATTTGTTGCTACTGGTCTTAAGGCTGAACTCCAGTTTGGGGCGCTGCTTTCAGTTCATTACAACTGACCCCACCGTGACCAGTCAGCAGGAAGGGCAGCCCCTACATCAAAATTCTCGCGAGCTCTCACCCGTGATGAGAGCAGCCTTGCGCTGATCTCCACAAACATGTCGACCATACAGGACTTGCACAATGTTCACGAATTTGTGAAGGTCTCAGAATTTCTCACATTTTGCAGTACCCGCAATAATTTCTTCTGAGACGGAGATTTAATAACTGGTCGGAGACACTGGGGCAGCAGTCCCCGTTTAACAATAAAAGTGTACATTGCCACAAACAAAATACGTATTCCTAAAAAAACATTGCAAATGCAAAAGATTCCCAATAGCCTCTGAACACAACTATAAAGTTTGTTTTTACAGCGGTGAATCTATTTGGTAATAAACAAACAAGCCAATAGCATAATACTTCAACGCCCTCGCCCGGTGGAGAGGAGGAAGCGCACCTAGGTGCTCATAGTACCGCGGAGCAGGCTGGGAGTTGTAGCCGGGGGGAGTCTGAGGGTCAGCACGATGATATGTATCTGCATATGTACAGTGCCTTGCGAAAGTATTCGGCCCCCTTGAAATTTTCAACCTTTTGCCACATTTCAGGCTTCAAACATAAAGATATAAATTTTTTATTTTATGTGAAGAATCACCAACAAGTGGGACACAATTGTGAAGTGGAACGAAATCTATTGGATTTTTGAAACTTTTTTAACTAATAAAAAAATGAAAAGTGGGGCGTGCAAAATTATTCGGCCCCTTTACTTTCAGTGCAGCAAACTCACTCCAGAAGTTCAGCGAGGATCTCTGAATGATCCAATGTTGTCCTAAATGACTGATGGTGATAAATAGAATCCACCTGTGTGTAATCAAGTCTCTGTATAAATGCATCTGCTCTGTGATAGTCTCAAGGTTCTGTTGAAAGCGCAGAGAGCATCATGAAGACCAAGGAACACACCAGGCAGGTCCGTAATACTGTTGTGGAGAAGTTTAAAGCCGGATTTGGATACAAAAAGATTTCCCAAGCTTCAAACATCCCAAGGAGCACTGTGCAAGCGATCATCTTGAAATGGAAGGAGTATCAGACCACTGCAAATCTACCAAGACCTGGCCGTCCCTCTAAACTTTCAGCTCAGACAAGGAGAAGACTGATTAGAGATGCAGCCAAGAGACCCATGATCACTCTGGATGAACTGCAGAGAACTACAGCTGAGGTGGGAGAGTCTGTCCATAGGACAACAATCAGTCTTACACTGCACAAATCTGGCCTTTATGGAAGAGTGGCAAGAAGAAAGCCATTTCTCAAAGATATCCATAAAAAGTCTCGTCTAAAGTTTGCCACAAGCCACCTGGGAGACACCCCAAACATGTGGAAGAAGGTGCTCTGGTCGGATGAAACCAAAATCGAACTTTTTGGCCACAATGCAAAACGATATGTTTGGCGTAAAAGCAACACAGCTCATCACCCTCAACACACCATCCCCACTGTCAAACATGGTGGTGGCAGCATCATGGTTTGGGCCTGCTTTTCTTCAGCAGGGACAGGGAAGATGGTTAAAATTGAGGGGAAGATGGATGCCGCCAAATACAGGACCATTCTGGATGAAAACCTGTTGGAGTCTGCAAAAGACCTGAAACTGGGACGGAGATATATCTTCCAACAAGACAATGATCCCAAACAAACAGCAAAATTTACAAAGGAATGGTTCACAAATAAACGTATCCAGGTGTTTGAATGGCCAAGTCAAAGTCCAGACCTGAATCCAATCGAGAATCTGTGGAAAGAGCTGAAAACTGCTGTTCACAAACGCTCTCCATCCAACCTCACTGAGCTCGAGCTGTTTTGCAAGGAAGAATGGGCAAGAATTTCAGTCTCTCGATGTGCAAAACTGATAGAGACATACCCCAAGCGACTTGCAGCTGTAATCGCAGCAAAAGGTGGCTCTACAAAGTATTAACACAAGGGGGCTGAATAATTTTGCACGCCCCACTTTTCATTTTTTTATTAGTTAAAAAAGTTTCAAAAATCCAATAGATTTCGTTCCACTTCACAATTGTGTCCCACTTGTTGGTGATTCTTCACATAAAATAAAAAATTTATATCTTTATGTTTGAAGCCTGAAATGTGGCAAAAGGTTGAAAAGTTCAAGGGGGCCGAATACTTTCGCAAGGCACTGTAAATATTGTGATAGTAGTTTTAGTGTCCTGTATAGCTCTATAAGTGTATAGCCCGAAGTTAACGAGTTACCACCCTAGTCATGTGTAAGTGTTCTGTCGGTCTCCTCATGTGTATAGCCTGTGTTTGGTTTTTGTGTGGTTTTGTTTGTTTTGCCAGCAGACCGAGGCAGCGACGGAGGAGTCCAGTGAGGGGGAAGAGGAGCCAGCCTGGACAGCGACCCCCGCGGAACAGCCCCGCAAGCTGTTTTGCCAACGCTGCAGGAAGAGGGGACACCGAGCCCGGGCCCCAGAGCCTCGCACACCTAGATCGGCTTTGGGAAACGGGAACGGGGTGGCTCAGCGCGGGGATGGCCGCCCTTGGAACACCTCAACCCCCACACGCCACCGTGGGGTGAGTCGGCTGTAGCCGGGGCCTGTACCTCGAGGCCCTGCTCAACCCTGCCTGGCCCTGCTCGACACCGGTTCATCAGTAACCCTACTCTGGCCTGGCATCCTCCCCGACACCAGGTCCGGAGAGCGCTGTGAAGACCGGTGCCCTGCATGATGTCATGTTCCTCGCCCGCCGAGGATACCCAGCTTTCCCCCAGGAGGCGCAGCGGGAGATGGCTCTCCAGGCTGTTCTCAAGGCCCTCTCACCTGAGGAGCTGTGGCGCCACGTACAGCTGGCGGCACAGGCCTCGCTGGGGCAGGCATTGGCCCTTGCTACACGGATGCAGAGCGCCCTGCCGGCTGACCAACGGTTTTGGTTTTGCCAACGCTGTGGGAAGAGGGGACACCGAACCCGGGACTGCCGGGCCCCAAAGCCTCGCACACTTAGATCGGCATCGGGAAACGGGAACGGGGTGGCTCAGCGCGGGGATGGCCGCCCTTGGAACACCTCAACCCCAGCTCCGGAGAGCGCTGTGAAGACCGGCACCCTGCACGCGAGTTAGTTGTAGCCGGGGCCTGTACCTCCACTGCCGAATCGAGGACCAACCCTGCCTGGCCCTGCTCGACACCGGTTCATCGGTAACCATACTCCGGCCGGGCGTCCTCCCCGACACCGAGGGCGCCAACCCCCCAGGATGGGAGGCCTCTGGCCTGCGGCTAAGGACCGTGACGGGACAGCTCGCTGCAGTCCGGGGGAAATAGGTGCTTGCCTTCCGTCTGGGTACAGCGACGGTGTGCCTGCTACCTTGCACCCATCCAGGAGGACTGCATCCTGGGGCTGGACCTGCTGCAGCGAGTGGGGGCCAGTTTGGACTTGGGCCGGCAGGAGTTGGTGTGGCAGGGAGAGCGACTTCACCTGGTGGAGGGCAGGCCTGTCAAAGGCCGAGGGACACGGGCTTGCCGGAGCCGGGGGAAAAAGAGGCAGTGGCGTTGGCAGTAGCCGGGGCGGAACGGGCCTGCGAGCTGGATCCTGCCCCTGAATCACCCGGGGGGCCTGACAAGTCGGCGGTGGTGGGGGCCGAGCATTGCGTGGAAGCGAGGCGCGCCGTTGAGGACCTCTACCGCCGCCGAGGAAAAGATCCGGGAGATGGCCGCAGCGGGGGTGATTGAGCCCTCCGCGAGCCTGTGGTCGGCGCCAGCTATACTGCTCTGAAAAAAAGACGGCTCGTGGAAGTTCTGCGTGAACTATCGCAAGCTGAACCCGGAAAGATTCCTACCCACTGCTGAGGATAGACGACGCCTTGGACTACATCACAGGGTCGACCTGGTTCAGCTCCCTGGACCACCGCTGCGGCTACTGGCAGGTACCGCTCGCTCCCGATGCTCGCTCGAAGATGGCCTTTTCCATCGGCCAGGGCCTCTGGCACTTTACTGTAATTCCCTTTGGCCTATGCAATGCCCCGGCGATTTTCAAGAGGCTGATGGAGAGGGTGCTGGCATCGGTCCCGTGGAACCAGTGTGTGCTGTATCTGGACGATCTGCTGGTTCATGCCCGGGGTTTCGACCAGGCCTTGACGAACCTCCAGGCGGTGCTGGCCTGAGGCTCAACCACCACAAGTGAGAGCTCCTGCGGCGGGAGGGGGCTTCCTGGGACATGTTGTTGGACCGCGAGGGGTGGCTACAGACCCAGGTAAGGTTGCTGCAGTGAGGGGATTGCCGACTCCCCGCACCGTCGCAGAGCTGCGTAGCTTTCTGGCGTTGGCTTTGTATTGTCGGAGGTTCGTTCAGGACTTTGCCAGCATCTCTCCCCCGCTGCACTGCCTCACCGACAAGGGCCGCCGTTTTAACTTGGACTCGGGCTGCGAGACGGCTTTCGGTCGGTTACGTGAAGCTCTGGTGGGGGCCCCCGTGCTAGCCTACCCCAATCCGTGGTTACAGTATATCCTAGATACTGACGCGAGTGTCTCAGAGTTGGGCGCGGTGTTGGCACAGGAGGGGCCAGATGGGGAGCGGGTAGTTGCCTACTACAGTCGGGCTTTGAATAAGGCTGAACGGAACTACTGCGTGACCCGTCGTGAGCTGCTGGCGGTGATGGTGGCGGTCCGCCACTTCAGGCCGTACCTGTTCAGGACCCGATTCCGGTTGAGGACCGTCCATGCGTCCCTCACCTGGCTGCTCCACTTTAAGGAGTGCACCGTGCTGGATCTCGCCATCTCAATGTCGGCTTTCTCTCGCGGCGCCCCTGTGAGGTTGCGGACTGCCACTACTGCGCCCGGTAGGAGCAGCGTGAGGGAGCCGTCTGCACAGTGACAGAGGCGAGCACCTCGGCCACAGCCCTGGAGGGGCTGCTGGGGGTAGGCATGTCAGACCTGGCACAGCGACAGGCAGCTGATCCTGACGTGGGGCCAGTGCTCCGCTGGAAGGCAGCAGGAGCGCGGCCTGCGCGAGAGGAGCTCCCCCAGCACCCAAAGTCCGTCAAGGCCCTCTGCGTCCTGTAGGATGGGGTGCTGCGCCGGGGGTGGCAGGCACTCTCCAGTGGTGAGATACGGTGGCAGCTGGTGGTGCCACAGTCGCTCCAGGGGGCTGTCCTCAGAGTGGTGCATGGCCAGCCAGGCGTGGGGCATTTCGGCTGTAAAAAAACCCTGCAGCGTCTCCGAGGCCATTTTTATTGGGGTCATTGCCACCGGGACGTGGAGCAGTATTGTCAAATGTGTGCGGTGTGCGTGGCGCAGAAAGGTCCCCTTGAGCGCTCTCGGGGACCCCCCAAAACAACACCAGGTGGGGGCTCCTATGGAGTGGGTGGGGGTGGACGTTTTGGGCCTGTTTCCGTGCACCGAGGCCAGAAACCACTATGTCCTTGTAGCAATGGACTATTTCACGAAGTGGCCTGAGGCCACTGCCCTCCCAGACCAGAGTGCCCCCACGGTGGCCAATGCACTACTGGAGGGGATGTTTGCTAGACTGGGGGTGCCGGAGGAGTTACACAGTGACCAGGGGTGTATCTTGGAGTCCCAGGTCTTCGCCAGAGTGTCCCAGCGCCTGGGGATCACTAAGACGCAGACCACCCCGCTGCATCCCCAGAGTGACGGGTCTGTGGAGCGGTTTAATCGGATGCTCGCCATCCAGCTGGGCTCCCTGGTGTCCCAGCACCAACGCGACTGGGACTGCCACCTCCCCCTCGAGCTCTGGGCTTATCGGACCGCAGTCCAGGAATCTACCGGGTGCACCCCGGCCTCGCTCATGCTGGACCGGGAAATGCGAACCCCGGTGGACCTGGTCTTTGGCCCACCGCCCGGAGATGGGTCGGCACCGCTGGCTAGACCGGACTACGAGTGGGACCTGCGGCAGCAGATGCGGTGCACAGCTTTGCACAGACCCACCTGACACATAATTAAACACGCGTTTGCGATTTAAATCAGAACACGATTTAAATCAATATAAATGTTTATATTATAACGCATACTGTCCAGCCTCCATTTTTCTATAAAAATTTACTCTGTTGCACACACACACACACAATAGAAGCAGGAACCGCTGTCAGAAGGGAAGATATGTTCAAAATATCGCAAATATCGATCATGTTGCGATATTTTGAAATATAAAAGTCAATTGATTGTCCATAATATCGCTATTCTATTTTTTCGAAGAAATGTTTGTTAAAAGAAAAGTGTGTGACTAACAACCTGTGCGTTGTTAGTCACGCACCTAGACCAGTAGGCTACAAGACAGCTCGCATGATCAGGCAGGCGAAACAGCCCTACACAGCCCTGTCGCAGCACACGGCTATAATCATACCGTTTTTAAATTCTTGAGATACGCGATTCCATATTATATTGCCTTTTAATCAAATTCTAAAAGAATGCTTGTTGACTCCGGTATCACGTTAGTTAAGGACTTCGAAGCTTAAAATGTTTAGGGAGAAATGGAATACTGGTGTGTATTTTTTTCTTTAAAGTACCAAGACCAGCTATATACTGTATGTTTATGTTCCAAAATTAATATCGTTTATGGCCTTCACACGCGTTACAGTATGCTCCTATTCTTTTTATGCTCAGCTACTAAGCTTTCCCTTCAGTGGTAAAATTCAATATCTACAACGGGCACAGTAAAGACGTTTACAGTAAGTCTTTCTACGACAGACCAATGGACCACGAGTGCCCCTGTCGGTCAACCAATCATGAACCGCGTCATCTTGCGTCATGATACGCGATACCGCAGCCAATTACCTGCGGTACGTGTCTGTACCGCACACTTTGAATGGCTGCATCTGTATTTAAAGGGGTTGTAAGTCTTAAATGTGTTTTGTCACATCTGGGTGTTAACTGAATAATTTTTTAGCATTATTTATTATGTTTTGACTCTATACTTGTGTTTCTCAGGAGACAGCAGAAATATTGATGTTTACATTTATATTCACATTCCCGGTGATATTGACTTAGGTACTCAACTATTTACTTGTAGTTTGACTCGTGTCAAAAGTTGAAAATCTCTGCAAACATCAAGATGGCTAAGGACGTGGAAAGAAACTCAATCACATTTAGAGATGGTAATGTTTAGATCGGATTAATTCAAAGTGTGTCTCTGGGTGCGTTTGATCTACCAACGTTGTGTTTAACTGAAGGACACCCTGACTGAGTGTGGCATAGAAACTGACACATGTCGTATTTTTTCTACATTCACAGATTTTTGGCTTAAGTTAAAACAAATCGTTGTCATTTTCTTGCCAGCTGGCAGTAATTCTTTTGCATTGATAAGAAAGATGAGCACTTTATCTTTTGCAATGTGTGGATTTCTTGAAAAACAAGTTGTGCCAAAAATGAAATGAACACTTCCTTTAAACATAATGCAGAAGCATGTTGTCTATAACAATAAATGGTGCGAGAAGACAGGAAGAAAGGCCCCGCCGTTATTTGAACATAGAATCTCCTGTTTACTAGACAGACACTTTAACCAACTAAGCCACGGCGCCGGCAAAGTGTTGTCCTTTTACAGCCACTTGGACACTCTGTCACATCTTCCTTCAGTGTGTGGTGAGCCTGCTCGCTGAGCAAGTTGAGAAAGGATGTGAAATGGCTTTTATGCGGCAACTTCATTACCAAGAACCTCAGTACGCTTTTGATGATCTACGGGGTGTCTAGTGCAACACAGGCGATGGACTGCTGGGATTTGGAGCCAGGATTTCCGTTAACTAGACAGGTGCTTTAACCAACTAAGCCACGGCGCCGGCAGAATTCTCCTCTTTTACTGCCGCTTGGACACACCGCTCTGAGCCTGCGTTCAGTAAGCGCTGAGCACCTTGCCTCCTTTACACGCAATAGGATCCCTGACTGTAAGAGAAACGACGAGAAATGGCTTTTATCGGGCACTTTTCATGTCCAATGCGCTTGACATCTTCCACGGGTGACAGAGTTCATTTACGACACGTTTCCTTTCTTTCTTCTTTCTTCTTTCTTCTTTCTGTACTTTCTGTACTATTTGATGAAAAAAAAACAGAAATCATGTAAGTGAAAATGTCTTTTTTTATGGAGAAAACTTGCACCAGGAAATGTTGTGTTTAAAAGAAGTGAGTTAACATGAAAAGTGACCTAATTTAACGGAGCAAATGCTCACCTAGCAAGGTCTGCTTTACTACAAGAGAGAAGTAGAATGAAAGACGTGATAATTTCACGCAGTTGTGGAACAAAACGCTATTTTCTTTGAATTCTAAATCAATTAGAAATTCAGAGCGACACATAAATGCTTTGTCTGTTTAAAAGTGATGATTTTTTAAAACTGATAAAAGTATAGAAAACACTTTTCTCACTTAGAAAATGTAGATGTGGTAGTGTACAAATAGCGGCACTGAACTCACCAAAGCGCAATTCATTTACGTGACGGGCTAGTGGTTTAATGGATAACGCGTCTGATTTCGGTTTATAAGATTGTCGATTCGACTTCTACCGGGGTTGTGTGATTTAAATCAGGCTCCTCAGAAATAGATGTCCGTTATGTAAATAGACCGCACCTGAAAGCAAACGTTGGGTCTGGTTCCCTTTCTTTCCTGCATGAAATAGCAAATCGTTACAAAAAACACCAGCTAATGTACAATAGCGTTAGTCATTTAAGTAAACATGAATATACTGGGTCTTGGTACATGGGAGTGATTTTCAAACACAATTAAAAAAGGGCAAATAATAATTACAGGCTTCAGACACTTTTTCATACAAAAGTGATCAAACACTCCCTAACTTTCAGGTTTGCTTGAACCTGTAATAAAAAAGAGGCCTGAAACTTCCAATCTCTGATGTTACTGCCTCTAAAGTCGAACGTCATGTTCCGCGGATGTGCAGTGTGCCTTTTCAAAATGATTCGCTGCATAAGCTCCTGACTGCGTGTTCTGTACTGCTCTGTTATTTCATTCAGATTTCCTATGTGGTGTGATCTCCAGGTTCAGCACCAGCAGAACCTGTAAGCACATCAGCTGACCTCAACTTGATTTGAACATGCAACCTTTTGATCTGGAGTCAGACGCGCTACTGTTGCATCATGAGCTCCTTTTAAATTCCCCCAAAGAGAACAATCAGCGTCCCTGAAAAAGATTTTGTTTTCATTCTCTCCTGTGAGAAGCGCCGCTCTTCTGAAGAGTGTCTCTTCTTCCCAGACCACAGATTCTTCTTCCTGCCCGGCTCTCACACAGAGAGCAGACACAGCGTCTCCACTAATGTGTTTACTACATCTATAGATCTGACCCCCTGCAGCCACGATATTCCTGGACAGGATATTTACCACCAGCCTCGTGAACTTCTCATCTTGACCTCTCCCAGGAGGATCCAATTAACACAGAATCCTCTCTCCATTTAGCAAATAACACAAAACACTGTTTACCTGTCAAGACAGAAAACCTGGCTGCTCCAGGTGAGGCTTAAACTCACAACCTCGGCATGACTCCACTGATTATGTCATTTTACATGGCCTGAACCAGGAAAGAGATTGGAAGTCAAGAAGTTATGGTGTTGTTTTAATACTTGTCTACTCTTTTAATTTTTCGGTCAAATCTTTTATTTTGGAGTACTTTCACTTGATGTTAATCCTAGTCCCGATGAACGATTCTTGGCCATGGTGCGTCTTAAATAAAGTTCTTATAAGCTTAAGTTTGGAAAAGTGCGCTCTCCAGAAGCTACCAAAATTGATAATGGTTACATAACACTTAATGCAAAAGCTACGTTCGGGGTTGAAAAAGAATATTACTTGCTATGAATACGAACACTGTTACAGGAGGGGTGTTAGAGCTATTTTAGCTTAGATCATCAATTCATTTTACATTTCTTCTCTGTCTATATCAACAGTGTTATCACTACTGAGTGCTAAAGGCAGGTCCATTCAGCTGCTTCCAGTGCCTTTATTGGAGTGCGCTGATGGACCGTGCTCTCTCTCCAGAGACCAGCACGCCTGTCATGGACGGAGCAGGAAAGGCGGCGCCACATTCTACAGCCCTCTCCACACAAACGATGAAATCGGGCTACTGAAGTGGAGAAAATCTCCTCGCCGGAAAGTGCAAATATCATCTACCTACCTACCTAAGGTAGACAGTGTTGACCTTCGGCAATAGGATTTATACTCTCCAAGATGATATTTGCACAGATTTCTACCTGGTCTCAAACCGGGGACCTTTCGTGTGGTAGGGGTACGTAATAACTGCTATACTACAGAAACCTGCAAAGGACCACTGCTGGTGTCTCACTTGTGATCCGGGCTGAGAAAGGGACCCGTCACTTTAGGCAGGGGGCGCTGGAGAGACCGGGGTAAAGTTAGCTTGAAGTTCGAAAACGATTTTGGCACGCCTGTAGCGTTTACACGAAACCTCTTAGAGTTGCGAGAATACTTTGTTTGTGTATAAAATACATTGTGAATGCTTTTTCAGCCTTTACTTTTTCGTTTTTATGACATTTTTTTGACCATGCACGAATATTCTTTTGTCCATATCTTCGCAATGGAAGCACAGAACGCCTTCAAACCAAATGCATTTTAAAGACCACGGCATGTGGATATTTCCACAGCCTCTACATCAAAGTATCAGTGAGCTAATTATCTTTTTTTAAACCTCCGGTTTTTCATCGATGCGTAATTACGCACTAACTGGAATCCGGGGGACCGCTGTATAAACAAGTTCACAACGCGAGAAATACTGTTCAATATGGCTTCATGCGAAAAACCCGTATATGACCATAGGCAACAGAATAGTGCAGTCTCCAATTACTCAGACTGTAAGCACGGGAATAAAGCTTTGCCTGAATTCTGAAACCCTTCCTTTACGTCCTGTTTTCATTCAGGTAAGGGTCAACTATATTCACAATACTACTGACAGCAGGAAGATTAAAATATTCTTTACTCAGCATCTTATTAAAAACAGCTGCCATGATGTTCAAACTGATTTTTTACACAGCTTTGCTTTCTGAATCTCTTTTTCTCGTGCGTTTATTTAATGTGGCACAATGCACTGGGATGGGGGTATTCTGTTCACAAACCAATAGCATTTAAACCACAGCACCCACAATGCTGCAAGTGTTTTGCACACTAAGCAGAAAGCGATGTCTTCCTCGTTAGTATAGTGGCGAGTATCCCCACCTGTCACGCGGGAGACCGGGGTACATCAGGACGCCCATTGAAGTGAAAGCAGGATGCGCTGCGACATGCACTGTGCTGATCCCGCCACACTAAGAGGTGAGTGGGTCTGCTCGATCACAGCGCTAGGCGAATCCCCAAACAGTGTGCGTGGCAACAAACGAAATGGGCCTGTTTCCGCCCGGTTTCAAACCGGGGAAATTGGGCCCAGTAGAATGTGTAGAACCACTCTTTTAGAATTCAGGAAACTGCCTCTTTTTCCACGCTCCTACTTCACAGAGGTCTTGAGCAACTGGTCATTTGTTCCCAATGTATTTCCGGTGCCTTCGTGCACTCTTGTACCAAACGCACGTTTCTTCTGTATGCGGAGCCGATCGTTTGCAATTGGGCTGTGCCGACAGACCAGGACGAGCTCTGTTGGATCAAAAGCAGCCCAGGACCTGCAAGAACAACAGAAAGATTAGCATCCAGAGGGGGCCTCTTAGTGAGCCCAAGATCTCATCAAGAATCGGCTCCAGCAACAGGGCTCGGCGCATTGTTCCATTCTCCGACCACTCTCGGTGTAAACAAGTCCCTCCTGGTCTCTGCTTGAATTGCACTTTCCTGCGTTTGCTTTGGTGTAACTGGCTTCCCCTGCATGGGCGAATGTGAAGAAGATCCTTAGTAAGTCATTGAAAAAACCGAGAAGAGGTCGGAGTGGCCTCTGTCGTTCATCAACTATCCAGTCAGGCAGTACTCCTCTGCAAAGCGCCGTTCGTTCACATCGATTGGCTTTTTTTTGCCTTCATTCGTGCAAGTAGTAAAAGCAGACGCCCCTATTCTGCCGTGACCCGGATTCAAACCGGGGTTGTTGCAGCCACAATGCAAAGTACTGATCACTATACGATCACGGCGAGTTACCGATACACACGTGGCAGAGCGGAAAAGGCTGCGCTCTCTTCGTGTGACATAATTTGGAAAAGTCCTGACGTTGCATTTCAACTGAGCCCCAGTATACCTCGACCCTTCGACACTCTGAGTGACAACTCTCTTTCGTGTTTTCTCATATTTATGTAGTTTGCTTGCATGATGCCTGGAACATTGTGGCTGTTCGCTGCCATATGGTCTGGGGGTTAGGATTCCTGGTTTTCACCCAGGTGGACCGGGTTCGACTCCCGGTATGAAAACTTGACAGTTTTGCCTCCTGCTTTCCGAAAGATCAGCACCGTGTACGAAGGAGCTGCATTAAAACTACTCAAACGTGCGAGAAGAGGGGGCGCTTGTTTCCAACCGAAACTTCTGGCCTGTGAGACGAGCTGATAATCGCTGCAGGAGGTGGGAGGGTTACTCTGGTAGACAGGGCTGACCTTCGGCAATACGATTTATACTCTCCAAAATGATATTTGCACTTTCTGGAGAGGCGATTTTCTCCACTTCAGTAGCCCGATTTCGTCGATTGTGTGGAGAGGGCTGTAGAATGTGGCGCCGACTTTCCTGCTCCATCCATGACAGGCGTGCTGGTCTCTGGAGAGAGAGCACGGTCCATCAGCGCACTCCAATAAAGGCACTGGAAGCAGCCGAATCGCATTGGCGAAGCTCAGCGCTGGGCCGCTGGGCACATCTGACCACTGTTTCTGTAGTGCAGCGGTTATCACGTTCGCCTCACATGCGAAAGGTCCCTGGTTTGAAACCGGGCGGAAACAGACTTCTTTTGTCGCCACGCACAAAAGGGGATTGGGGATTCGCCTAGCGCTGTGATCAAACAGACCCACTCACCTCTTAGTGTGGCGGGATCTGCACAGTGCATGTCGCAGCGCATCCTGCTTTCACTTCAATGCGCGTCCTGATGTACCCCGGTCTCCCGCGTGACAGGTGAGGACAGGTGACAGGTCCTATACTAACGAGGAAGACATCGCTTTCTCCGACCCCCGGCATCGCGTCCCGACCCACCGTGCTGGAAGCCGACGCGTGCTGTGATTCCTTTACGGAGTAGAAATGACAACCGAGGAGCCGAGAGATCATTTCAACATTTCGCGTCTGAACGGAAAACACAAACGACCAACTCGGAATGACTTGCCTTTGACGCTTTTCAAAGCGTTCTTTGTGCACGACGACTGCGCCGCCTAGCAGATACAAATGGGTTGTACAACTTTGAACTAGCAAATGGAAGAGGGCTAAGCCCCCTCTCTTTTAGCCCAGGTTCGATCTGTCTCCCAGAATCACCAGGGCGCATGCACACACACACACCCGTGCCGTTGAAGTGCTCTGCTTCATTTCTAAGGGCAACTCAACATTCACTCCTACCCCGAGTGCAGAAAAGACAGCGTCCGCAGCAACAACAGCTCAGGTCTCTGCACAGGAGCTAAGCTGACCCCATCTCCTCTGCTCTGCGGCTCCTGTGGAGTGGAGTCCTGCCTGTAGCCGTGTTTGCAGGCGGCGGCTCCCCGCGCCCTGTCTGTGCGTCGTGTCCAAGAGCTCCTGGGAGGAAGAGAGAGCCCTCCCACTCGGGGGCTTTTCCACGGTCTGTGAGAGGAGGGGCGGGTGTGTCCACTAGCTTATCGAGCGGAAGCCTAGGGCGTCGGAGAGCTGTGATCGTGCAGACCTTGAGGTGTCACCTCTTTGTCTGCTTTCCCGCCCCCCTTCCGCCCAAGCTCTGCTCCAAAGTAGCCCGGCAACCCCTCTTTCCTGCATGTGTCACAACCTAAGGTGTGGTCATGAGACACCCATGGGGTGTCGTTCTGTTCTTGCTAATTGTTTCCTGCCCGTCGCAGGCAGGAGTCCATGCGAGGAAGATGCGCTGGACAGAGCTGAGAGGGCGCACCTGGGTGGTTTTCCTTCTGAGTGACGTTCCTGCAACACTCTCCCGCTACTCTTGGTGTGCTCATGCCGCAACACAGGAAGGCTGGAGCAGGTGGCTGTGGGCTCTGCGCACCACCAAAATTGCTCATGTGGGAGAGCGTTAGACTGAAGATCCCGGGTTTCAGCATTTTGTTTCATCGCGCCCTTTGTTCCTCTCTCCAGCGCCCCCTTCCTAAGGTGACGCGTCCCTTTTTCAGCCCTAAACGCAAGCGAGACACCAGCAGCGGTCCCTGCAGGTTTCCGTAGTGTAGCGGCTATCACGTTTGCCTAACACGCGAAAGGTCCCTGGTTCGAGACTGGGCGGAAACAGCCTCGTTTTGCACGCTCCTGTACTTCACAGAGGTCTTGAGCGACCGGTCATTTGTTCCCAATGTATTTCCGGTGCCTTCATGCACTCTTGTACCAAACACACGTTCCTTCTGTACGCGTAGCTGATCATTTGCAATTGGGCTGTGCCGACAGACCAGGACGAGCTCTGTCGGCTCAAAAGCAGCGCAGGACCTGCAAGAACAACAGAAAGATTAGAATCCAGCGGGGGCCTCTTAGTGAGCCCAAGATCTCATCAAGAATCGGCTCCAGCAACAGGGCTGGGCACATTGTTCCGTTCTCCGATCACTCTCGGTGTAAACAAGTCCCTCCTGGTCTCTGCTTGAAATGCACTTTCCTGCGTTTGCTTTGGTGTAACTGGCTTCCCCTGCATGGGCGAATGTGAGGAAGATCCTTAGTAAGTAATTGAAGAAACCCGAGAAGAGGTCGGAGTGGCCTCTGTCGTTCATCAACAATCCAGTCAGGCAGTACTCCTCTGTAAAGAGCAGTTCGTTCACATCGATTGGCTTTTTTTTGCCTTCATTCGTGCAAGTAATAAAAGCAAACGCCCCTATTCTGCCTTGACCCGGATTCGAACCGGGGTTGTTGCGGCCACAACACAAAGTACTGACCACTATACGATCACGGCAAGTTACCGATACACACGTGGCAGGGCGGAAAAGGCTGTGCTCTCTTTGTGTGACATAATTCGGAAAAGTCCTGACGTTGCATTTCAACTGAGCCCCAGTATACATTGACCCTTCGACACTCTGAGTGACAACTCTCTTTCGTGTTTTCTCGTATTTATGTAGTTTGCTTGCATGATGCCAGGAACAGCGTGGTTGCTCGCTGCCATATGGTCTAGCGGTTAGGATTCCTGATTTTCACCCAGGCGGCCTGTGTTCAACTCCTGGTATGAGAATGTGTTGGTTTTGCCTCCTGCAAGTAGTAAAAGCAGACGCCCCTTTAGGAAGCCTGTCAGCACCCGGAGTTTTCCCCTTCTGTAAGCTCTCCATAGCCTCTCAGCTCTTCTACTGTCAAATCCCCCTCAAGTACTTCCCTATCTTCTTCACTCAAAACATTTTCTAGCTTTGAGGTAAAAAAATGAATTTCTTCATCCTTTACCTCTGTAGAGCTGTACAGTCTTGAGTAGAAGTGTCACACCCTCTGCAGCCAGAGGGCGGTCCTTCTCTGGCCTGTCCCTAGTTTCCAGTCTGCTGTCCTTCATGTCCCTCTCTTTCCCTTGGGCTATATATTTCCGGGTCTTGCACTCTGTCCTCGCTCAGCATTGACGTTTAGAATGTCCTGAGATCCACCTAGCACCAGGGCGCCCCACGTCCGCTCCCTGAGGGCACAGGTTTCTATACGGCCTTCCTGAACTCTTTGCACAAATGAGCCCGGGCCTTTTTCCCGTCTCGCCGCTACGCATATGGGTCTTTTTCCGCTCTCCTGTTCCCCACGGTTAGTCCCTTTGGACGTCCATGACAAAAAGGCCTCGATGCAGGAGAGGATAGCACTCAGCTCTGTACTCTCTCTTCCCTCCTCATCAACTACACTTTCCATGACAGACTTGGAGCCTACCACTTTCCTGAAAAAGAAGCGAGTACACTTCTCATATTCTTCCAAGAACTGCACTCAGCTTCTTAACAGCACTCCTCGACTACTTTCTTCCGCTATGCTCCGGAAGTCCTTTTTTAAAAGGGTGATATCCTTGAGCACATCGAAGCCACTGTGCAGCATCGTGTAGAGACGCTGCAGCTGCCTCTGTTTCCTGGCTAGCACTCCTCTCCGTCTGGCAGCAGCCTTCCTTCCCTCAGCCATGAAAAAGGCCCTTGTCCTCACCTTTACCTCCTCCCACCACTCTCCTACGGACCTGTACAGACACTACAAGGATAGCCACTTTGTAAGTTTCTCCTTGTAGCGGGATACTACCCCCTCGTTCTCTAGCAGCTTTGTGTTGAGTTTCCAGAGGCCTGGGCCAAAGACAGTCCCGCCCTGGAGTTCCACTCTACACCCTAAAGCCTGATTATCTGAGAAGAAGACAGGCTGAAGAGTGACCCCAACAACTTTCACTCTCTCTGAGACAAAGCAATAGTCAATTCTGGAGCTGCTATTCCTCCCTGACCATGTATATCCTGCTGTTGTGGGATATATACATCTATATGTGTCTGAGAGTTTAAAGTCTTGAACTAAGTTTTGCAGGGCCAGTGAGCTGGAATCCAATTTTATCGGAGAGCTAGACTGCCTAAGATACAATTTAAATCCCCTCCCACTATCACGTCTGTGCTACATAACAATAGGGGAGAGAGTGGTTTGAGTAGCTCCACCCTTCTTCCCATGTCAGTAGGACAATACACATTGATAAGATGCAGGTTAACGGTCCCCCATTCCACATCCACACACAGCAACCTGCCATCTATGACCCTCTGAATACTTTTCAATGTGAATGCCCATCCTTTGAAAAGAATGGCCACGCCAGAGGCTCTGTTGTTATTGTCCCCTGACCAATCAGAAGGCCCTTTATCCCACCTATCTTCAAAGCTTTTATACCTCTCTTGATAGGCTAAAGCACACTCCTGCCACATCAACACAGCTCCCTCTCTCTGCTGGAGGTAATCAAAGACAGACTGGCATTTAACTCTGTCATTGATACCTCTGGTGTTAAGAGAAATTATGTTTAGAGCCATATTACATAAGAAAGTGGAACCAGTCTTTACAAAACACATTTCTCTTCTGTCTCACCTGTTACCTTCTTCTATTTCTTTTTCTTCTTACCAATTTCCTGCCAGCCATCCTCTGAATGAGTCTTCATCAGGGTGGCAGCAGTAAAAGCATTCACGGAGTCCATCTCAAGGAAGGGGGTAGAGGGAGGGGTGCAGGGGTTCCAGCTGTCCCCATTGCCATGCTCTCCTTCCTCCTCACTTGGGGAGAAAACAGAGTCATTTTTCCTTTTCCTCAAATCCAGCTCCTGGGAGCACTGAGGGTAATGGGGTGCAGCCGATGCACCAGTCTCCTCTTCCCCCTCACCCACCATCTGCTGCACATCCTCCGTGATGGACTGGATGGTGGAGAGGAGGACATCTGTAGCACTTGCAGAGTCTGAGAACTCCGCTGAATCCTGGGTATCCTCGCTGGACCCGCTCCACCGGGGGACACCACACTGGCCCTCGTTCTGAGGAGCAGGAGTAGGGGAGGGGTCCTCGCTGTTCTCGGGGGTTTTCAAACCCTCGTACTTTTCTGGTGCAGTCTGCGGTTGTGGGGGCGTAGTGGATTTCTCTTCCACCGGCCCCGGAGCCACAGCAGGACTGATCCTGGCTGGAGGCTGAGAGTCTTTGTGCAACAAGGGTTCTTTGTTTGACTTGTTGTTTACTTTGGCTTTTCGGGCCGGTTTGGCTGAAACAAGCACTGCCTCATCCTTTCTCATTTTGAGTTTATTGGCGTAAGCGTGAGGGCAGTTCTTAAAAATGTGTCCTTCTGAGCCACATAAATTGCACTTTGGCAGCATTGAACAGTCAGAGGCTAAATGTCCCTGTTCGCCACAGGTCTTGCAGCATTTCACAGTGCAGGACGATGCCAGGTGTCCCACAGCACCACAGCGCCGACACACCTTTGGTTGTACCACATAAAAAACATAGCCATTGCAGGCACCCAGCCGGATTGTAGAGGGCAGGTGCCTTAAGCCTCCATTTACATTGTCCGGTAGCAAGCGAACCTCGAATTTCCTTGCTCATGTTTTTATACCGTCAACATCTCTAACCTCAGTTCCATGGTGGATGGTGCAGTACTGGTTAAGCCAGGTGTGAATGTCCTCCGTCTTTGCCAGTTTCGAGAACATAACAACATGCACCGTTTTCCTCTCTCTCTGTGTCAGAGGCTGCAAGTTGATCTTCTCAAGGGCAGGAACTTTCCCTCTATTTGCCTCAAACACATCCACACATTGTTCAAACAGAGAATAGGTAGCAAAAACAACCTCAAATGCTTTCTATCCTGGGAGAGCGAAGATGAAATCCAAGTGCCGAGGTTCAAAGCAAGGTTCCTTCTGCAACACTTTTCTGCTGAACTTCATATGATCCATGAAGAGGTCATCCAAAAGCTCAAAACGCACAGCATTCTTGCGGGATCCAAAAGTTGCCATTTCGTATACTGCAAAACAAACACTGCTTCCACAAAACAAGAAAACAATCCAACTACTCCACCTACAAGCTGATCAAGGTATCTCCCCTGCCAGGTAAGTATGAGATGTACAAGCCCCTGCAAGCGGCCCGCACCCACAGCACAAATCGCGCAGCCTAGGCCAGCTCCTCGCCCCGCACGCCACCGCCTCCTGCTGGGCCCAATCTCTCGAACACTCACACGCCACACTAACACTCAAAAGGGTGGGCAAAACGAGAAAACGAGCGCGCCGTTTCCTACAAATATGCAGTCGCCATTGCGCATTCGCAGCATGTCCCGGGATGCAATTCGGCCTCATTTGCATAACACCAGACCGGCAGATCGCTACACAAGCTCGCATCGTGCGCCTGCCACACACCGAACAAATACCGGAGCCTTTTCAGCAATTTCCAAAAAATGGGCCTGCTCGCCTGCCCACAAGGCTCCGTCTCTTACCCGCTCTCCAGAGCCTGCTGCCTTCTGTGCTGTTCTCTCGGCACCGCTGCAGCGCACACAACTCCTGCAGCGCGGGGAGAAAGTTTCCACGCTCCGCCGCAGGGAAGGCTCGCTCCGTGCGCACACGTCCTTTCAATGCCAGTTCAACAACTGCTCCACATTAGCAGCGTCGGGGCTCCGGCGTGTCGCATCTCACCTCACCTCGACATACAACATACGACACTTCTTTACGCAGAGAGTGGCGGGAGTGGGATGTCAGGGCCTGACGATACTACTTTACACAATTAGTGGTGGGGATGGGATGTCAGTGCCATACGACACTTCTTTACCTAGAGAGTGGCGGGGGTGGGATGTCAGGGCTAGACGACACTGCTTTATTCAAAGAGTGGAGAGGTGGGTGACAGGGCTATACGACCGTGCTTTACACAGAGAGTGGTGGGGGTGGGATGTCAGGGCCTGAAGGTACTGCTTTACGCAGATAGTGGCGGGGTTGGGATGTCAGGGCCATACGACACTTCTTTACGTAGAGAGTGGCGGGGGTGGGATGTAAGGGCCTGACGATACTTCTTTACGCAGAGAGTGTCGGGGGTGGGATGGCAGGGCCTGAAGATACTGCTTTTCGCAGAGAGCGGTGGAGGTGGGATGTCATGGTTATACGACAGTGCTTTCCACTGAGAGTGGTGGGGGTGGGATGTCATGGCCATAAGACACTGCTTTATGCAGAGAGTTGAGGGATTGATGTCAGGGCCATATGACAGTGCTCTACTCAGGCCTCTGCTTGAATTTGTACTCCTCCTCTCTCTCCCTACCTCTACCTCTCCCTACCTCTACCTTTCCCTCTCTGTGGGGCCAGCAGGGGGTGCTCACCCTGCGGTCTGTGTGGGTCCTATTGTCCCAGTATAGTGATGGGGGACACGATCTGGCCCACCAGCGACGAGCAGGTTACCAGATCTAGACAAAGGGGGCAACTCTTAGTCGTACGAGCTTAGTCACACATCGCAGCGATTAAAAAAACATAACAAACATATTATGTCTGTTATTAACGACTTTTTTTTCCTACATTGAAAGTTTCTTTCCCGGGTGATTTTCTAGCGCGACTGGGGCTCTTCATTTCTCTTCGGTGTCTCATCGCGGGGGGATTTGAAACAGACCACAGAACCTGCCGCTCCAGTGCTCTCGGTTAGGGGCTCTCATCCTGCATCACCAATCTTCCACAGGAGGGACGGAGCTGGATTTCTGTCTGGAAAATAAACTCCAGAGAGAGAGAGAGCAGAGAGGGGTAGGGAGAGGTAGAGAGAGATAGAGTGGTAGAGAGGTAGAGAGAGGGAGAGAGGTGGAGGGCGAGGGAGAGGGAGAGAGGTGGAGAGAGAGGGGGTTAGGGAGAGAGGGAGAGGTAGAGAGAGGGAGAGGTAGAGGTAGGGAGAGAGAGGGAGGAGGAGTACAAATTCAAGAAGGAGAAAATCCACAACACAACACAGGCGTCGGCATGCGTGGGCTACAAAAGGAACAAGTAAAATGTTTCTTCCGGGCTGAAAAGAGAAGGAAGGAAAACACACTGTTGCGGCACTACGACATGAAGACGCTGAGCCAGTTGAGCACAGCAAACCCAACCTGTTCTCACAAGTTGCCTGCGCTTAATGCGAAATAAAAGCTGCTGAGCTAAATCAGGAAAGCGGTAACTATTAGGACTGCTCACTGTTCCTCAGGCTGGGACAGGAGAGCACACACTGTATTATTATTATTGAGAGACAGGCTCACTGTCTGTTCCTCAGGCTTGGACTGGAGATCACACACTGTATTATTATTATTGAGAGACAGGCTCACTGTGTCTTCGTTTGGGCTGGGACAGTAGATCACACACTGTATTATTATTACTGAGAGAAAGGCTCACTGTCTGTTCCTCAGGCTGGGACAGGAGATCACACACTGTATTATTATTGAGAGACAAACTCACTGTCTGTTCCTCAGGCTGGGACAGTAGATCACACTGTATTATTATTATTGAGAGTCTGGCTCACTGTTCCCCAGGCTGGGACAGGAGATCCCACACTGTATTATTATTATTTAGAGACAGGCGCACTGTTTGTTCCTCAGAGTTGGACAGGAGATCCCACATTGAATTATTATTATAGAGAGACAGGCTCCCTGTATGTTCCCCAGGCTCGGTCAGGAGCTCACACAGTATTATTATTATTGAGAGACAGTCTCACTGTCTGTTCCTCAGGCTGGGACAGGAGATCACACACTGTATTATTATTATTGAGAGACAGGCTCACTGTCTGTTCCCCAGGCTGGGGCAAGAGATCACGCACTGTATTATTATTGAGAGACAAACTCACTGTCTGTTCCTCAGGCTGGGACAGTAGATCACACTGTATTATTATTATTGAGAGTCTGGCTCACTGTTCCACAGGCTGGGACAGGAGATCCCACACTGTATTATTATTATTTCGAGACAGGCTCACTGTTTGTTCCTCAGGCTGGGACAGGACATCACATACTGAATTATTATTGATTGACAGGCTCAATGTTCCCCAGGCTGGGTCAGGAGCTCACACAGTATTATTATTATTGAGAGACAATCTCACTGTCTTTTCCTCAGGCTGGGACAGGAGATTACACACTGTATTATTATTATTGAGAGACAGGCTCACTGTCTGTTCCTCAGGCTGGGGCAGGAGATCACACACTGTATTATTATTATTGAGAGACAGGCTCACTGTCTGTTCCCCAGGCTGGGAGAGGAGATAGCACTGTATTATTATTGAGAGACAAACTCACTCTCTGTTCCTCAGGCTGGGACAGTAGATCACACTGTATTATTATTTAGAGACAGACTCACTCTCTTTTCCTCAGTCTTGGACAGGTGGTCACACACTGTATTATTATTGAGACAGGCTCACTGTCTGTTCCTCAGGCTGGGACAGTAGATCACACTGTATTATTATTATTAATATTATTGAGAGTCTGGCACACTGTTCCCCAGGCTGGGACAGGAGATCCCACACAGTATTATTATTAGTTTGAGACAGGCTCACTGTTTGTTCCTCAGGCTGGGACAGGAGATCCCACACTGAATTATTATTGATTGACAGGCTCATTGTTCCCCAGGCTGGGACAGGAGGTCATACATTATATTATTATTATAGAGAGACAGGCTCACTGTATGTTCCACAAGCTGGGACAGGAAATCACACTGTATTATTATTATTGAGAGACAGACTCACTGTCTTTTCCTCAGTCTGGGACAGTTGGTCACACACTGTATTATTATTATTGAGAGACAGGCTCACTGTTCCTCATGCTGGGACAGTAGATCACACTGTATTATTATTACTGAGAGTCTGGCTCACTGTTCCCCAGGCTGGGACAGGAGATCACACACTGTATTATTATTATTGAGAGACAGGCTTACTCTCTGTTCCACAGGCTGAGACAGGACATCACATATTGTATTATTATTATTATTGATTGACAGGCTCACTGTTCCTCAGGCTGGGACAGGAGATAACACACTGTATTATTATTATTGACAGATAGGCTGACTGTCTGTTCCTCAGACTGGGACAGGAAATCACACACTGTATTACTATTATTGACAGATAGCCTCACTGTGTCTTCGCTTGGGCTTGAACAGGAGATCACACACTGGATTATTATTATTGAGAGACAGGCTCACTGTCTGTTCCTCAGGCTGGGACAGGAGATCACACACTGTATTATTATTATTGAGAGACAGGCTCACTGTCTGTTCCCCAGGCTGGGGCAAGAGATCACGCACTGTATTATTATTGAGAGACAAACTCACTGTCTGTTCCTCAGGCTGGGACAGTAGATCACACTGTATTATTATTATTGAGAGTCTGGCTCACTGTTCCACAGGCTGGGACAGGAGATCCCACACTGTATTATTATTATTTCGAGACAGGCTCACTGTTTGTTCCTCAGGCTGGGACAGGACATCACATACTGAATTATTATTGATTGACAGGCTCAATGTTCCCCAGGCTGGGTCAGGAGCTCACACAGTATTATTATTATTGAGAGACAATCTCACTGTCTTTTCCTCAGGCTGGGACAGGAGATTACACACTGTATTATTATTATTGAGAGACAGGCTCACTGTCTGTTCCTCAGGCTGGGGCAGGAGATCACACACTGTATTATTATTATTGAGAGACAGGCTCACTGTCTGTTCCCCAGGCTGGGAGAGGAGATAGCACTGTATTATTATTGAGAGACAAACTCACTCTCTGTTCCTCAGGCTGGGACAGTAGATCACACTGTATTATTATTTAGAGACAGACTCACTCTCTTTTCCTCAGTCTTGGACAGGTGGTCACACACTGTATTATTATTGAGACAGGCTCACTGTCTGTTCCTCAGGCTGGGACAGTAGATCACACTGTATTATTATTATTAATATTATTGAGAGTCTGGCACACTGTTCCCCAGGCTGGGACAGGAGATCCCACACAGTATTATTATTAGTTTGAGACAGGCTCACTGTTTGTTCCTCAGGCTGGGACAGGAGATCCCACACTGAATTATTATTGATTGACAGGCTCATTGTTCCCCAGGCTGGGACAGGAGGTCATACATTATATTATTATTATAGAGAGACAGGCTCACTGTATGTTCCACAAGCTGGGACAGGAAATCACACTGTATTATTATTATTGAGAGACAGACTCACTGTCTTTTCCTCAGTCTGGGACAGTTGGTCACACACTGTATTATTATTATTGAGAGACAGGCTCACTGTTCCTCATGCTGGGACAGTAGATCACACTGTATTATTATTACTGAGAGTCTGGCTCACTGTTCCCCAGGCTGGGACAGGAGATCACACACTGTATTATTATTATTGAGAGACAGGCTTACTCTCTGTTCCACAGGCTGAGACAGGACATCACATATTGTATTATTATTATTATTGATTGACAGGCTCACTGTTCCTCAGGCTGGGACAGGAGATAACACACTGTATTATTATTATTGACAGATAGGCTGACTGTCTGTTCCTCAGACTGGGACAGGAAATCACACACTGTATTACTATTATTGACAGATAGCCTCACTGTGTCTTCGCTTGGGCTTGAACAGGAGATCACACACTGGATTATTATTATTGAGAGACAGGCTCACTGTATGTTCCCCAGGCTTGGACAGGAGATCACACTGTATTATTATTATTGAGAGACAGTCTCACTGTCTGTTCCTCGGGCTGGAGCAGGAGATCACACACAGTATTATTATTACTGAGAGACAGGCCCACTGTCCGTTCCTAAGAGTTGGACATGAGATCCCACACTGAATTATTATCATAGAGAGACAGGCTCACTGTATGTTCCCCAGGCTGGGTCAGGAGATCATAATGTATTATTATTATTATTATTATTATTATTATTATTATTGAGAGACAGTCTCACTGTCTGTTCCTCAGGCTGGGACCGGTGATCGCACCCTGTATTATTATTATTGACAGATAGGCACACTGTGTCGTCGTTTGGGCTGGGACAGGAGATCACACACTGTATTATTATTATAATAATAATAATTATTATTATTATTATTATTATTATTATTATTATTATTATTATATAATATATAATAATAGTATGTATATTATTATTATATATTAGTATTATTATTATTGAGAGACAAGCTCACTGTCTGTTCCTCAGGCTGGGATAAGAGATCACACTGTATTATTATTATTATTATTATTATTATTATTATTATTATTATTATTATTGAGAGTCTGGCTCACTGTTCCCCAGGCTGGGACAGGAGATCTAACACTGTAGTATTATTATTGAGAGACAGGTTCACTGTCTGTTCCTCAGGCTGGAACAGTAGATCACAGTATATTAGTATTATTATTGAGAGGGCTGGTGGGTCAAACGCACTCAGGGACGCGCTTCAGATTGTGATGATGTAAACATAACCTCCGCTAAAAATTGAAGGGATTTCTTCGCAAACCCTCTTGAATGTTGCAGGAAATCTTCGTGTTTTACTCGTGTGCAACTACAACAAGTAAACAATTAAGTACCTAAGTCAATGTCCAAGAAAACCATCTTCACGTGTGGAATTTTTCTTTAACTGGCTGTTGGGAGAATTCATTTATACACCCGTTGTATCCTTAGCAAAAATATTTTAAAATTAGAACACAGATTTGTTGGAGAACTTGACAATCCTTGACAATCATTATTAAATGAGCATTATACAAATGTGCGTTGATATTTTTAATATGTACCTTAATTGTAATATATATATACATAATTGCTTTGATATGGATGTTCATTTGAAGGAATTGAGGAAACTATGAAGGATCGCAGAACAACCAAAGATACATTTGGGCATCTGCTATTGGTAAAGATGAAAGAGTACCGTAAGTGTGAAGCTTGCATACACACGAGAGAAAAAAACAGTTTTAATGCACTTCATTAAATTGATGGTGTGTTTATCAATCGTGCATAAAGTGTATATAGCAGAGGATGGTTTCAATCCATCGACCTCTGGGTTATGGGCCCAGCACGCTTCCGCTGCGCCACTCTGCTGACAGCTGTCAATGTGCGATTCAACACAACTGCTCTATCTTTGCTTTCTAAAAGTGCGCCCGAGATGAAAAGTCTAAACGGTAAACGCAGACGTCACTTTGAGCACTTGGTCTTTTATAGTACAAATATCACACGCTGCTCTAGATAGGCGTGTCTTCAATATCGTTGAGAACCAAACCTTCTGCTTTCCGAGGCAACTGATTATTTCGTCGTTAATTCCCAAATCTTCAATGAGAATCAGTGAAACGAAAATCAAACACATGTACACACTCGCGTCCTAACCCGAAAGAAAAATCTACACCCACTTTATAATACTGAAAATGATTCAGGAAGTACAGCAAAGTTCTAAAACCAGCGAATGCATCTGCATACATACAGTGCCTTGCGAAAGTATTCGGCCCCCTTGAACTTTTCAACCTTTTGCCACATTTCAGGCTTCAAACATAAAGATATAAAATTTTTATTTTATGTGAAGAATCACCAACAAGTGGGACACAATTGTGAAGTGGAACGAAATCTATTGGATTTTTGAAACTTTTTTAACTAATAAAAAAATGAAAAGTGGGGCGTGCAAAATTATTCGGCCCCTTTACTTTCAGTGCAGCAAACTCACTCCAGAAGTTCAGCGAGGATCTCTGAATGATCCAATGTTGTCCTAAATGACTGATGGTGATAAATAGAATCCACCTGTGTGTAATCAAGTCTCTGTATAAATGCACCTGCTCTGTGATAGTCTCAAGGTTCTGTTGAAAGCGCAGAGAGCATCATGAAGACCAAGGAACACACCAGGCAGGTCCGTAATACTGTTGTGGAGAAGTTTAAAGCCGGATTTGGATACAAAAAGATTTCCCAAGCTTCAAACATCCCAAGGAGCACTGTGCAAGCGATCATCTTGAAATGGAAGGAGTATCAGACCACTGCAAATCTACCAAGACCTGGCCGTCCCTCTAAACTTTCAGCTCAGACAAGGAGAAGACTGATCAGAGATGCAGCCAAGAGGCCCATGATCACTCTGGATGAACTGCAGAGAACTACAGCTGAGGTGGGAGAGTCTGTCCATAGGACAACAATCAGTCTTACACTGCACAAATCTGGCCTTTATGGAAGAGTGGCAAGAAGAAAGCCATTTCTCAAAGATATCCATAAAAAGTCTCGTCTCAAGTTTGCCACAAGCCACCTGGGAGACACCCCAAACATGTGGAAGAAGGTGCTCTGGTCAGATGAAACCAAAATCGAACTTTTTGGCCACAATGCAAAACGATATGTTTGGCGTAAAAGCAACACAGCTCATCACCCTCAACACACCATCCCCACTGTCAAACATGGTGGTGGCAGCATCATGGTTTGGGCCTGCTTTTCTTCAGCAGGGACAGGGAAGATGGTTAAAATTGAGGGGAAGATGGATGCAGCCAAATACAGGACCATTCTGGATGAAAACCTGTTGGAGTCTGCAAAAGACCTGAAACTGGGACGGAGATATATCTTCCAACAAGACAATGATCCCAAACATACAGCAAAATCTACAAAGGAATGGTTCACAAATAAACATATCCAGGTGTTTGAATGGCCAAGTCAAAGTCCAGACCTGAATCCAATCGAGAATCTGTGGAAAGAGCTGAACACTGCTGTTCACAAACGCTCTCCATCCAACCTCACTGAGCTCGAGCTGTTTTGCAAGGAAGAATGGGCAAGAATTTCAGTCTCTCGATGTGCAAAACTGATAGAGACATACCCCAAGCGACTTGCAGCTGTAATCGCAGCAAAAGGTGGCTCTACAAAGTATTAACGCAAGGGGGCCGAATAATTTTGCACGCCCCACTTTTCATTTTTTTATTAGTTAAAAAAGTTTAAAAAATCCAATAGATTTCGTTCCACTTCACAATTGTGTCCCACTTGTTGGTGATTCTTCACATAAAATAAAACATGTATATCTTTATGTTTGAAGCCTGAAATGTGGCAAAAGGTTGAAAAGTTCAAGGGGGCCGAATACTTTCGCAAGGCACTGTAAAATGTCAATTTTTCAAAAGTAAAATCTTCAGCTTTGAAGGATTGCCATCCATATATTTTCGTTTTTCTCTTTTTTTACATAACACGCTTTCGAGAAACAAACTGTCTTTTAATTAAGGCTTCATTAGAAAATGTGTATCTTGGTTTGCTAAGTTAAAATCGGCACATCCCAGTGGGCAAAAGATGTAGAATATACGACTATTAAACGCATACCTTAGACGTGTAAATGTGCTCCGTAACTGGTCTAGAATGAAATTCTAATATACGTATATCGTTATACGTCAATTAGACATCTATGATTATATGTTTATTATACATAAATGGTTGGAGTTCTATTATACGGATACATTTAGAACACTATTATACATATATAGTTAAAGGTCTATTATACATCAAAGAAAGATTTTTGTAGGTGTAGAAACTAGTAAATAAAGCCAATGATTTATTTTAGAAACGTATTCTTAAAATATACAATTATTCACACCTGAAAAACATGTAGTTCAAATTATACATTATATAAAATATTGTAATCAACAAATGTCTAATCATCATTAAAAAACACAACTAGTAAACTTCCGTTACAAATTCTATATATATATAGTAATGACAAACACAAACTAATGAACACGCTAATATTTAACTCAAAACCACATTTCGATTCAAATATAAATTTGAAAATTTACAACTTCTTTATTTCCACGAAAATATTATTAATGTAGCACAAACACTACTTTCTAATAAAGACAGAAAGAAACTGTTTGTTTTGTCTCATGGTGATCCTCGTCTCGATACTAATGAAATGTTTAATATGATCCCTCGAGAAAAAAAAGGAGTCAATTTCCGCCTGGAATGATTGATGCCCCATCAAACATTTTGTAATATCCCTGGAAGTTTATACAGTAGAATCCTGGTTCGTGGCTTAAATTCAAGGTAAACAAGACTAAGGAAACGAGTAAAAAACACTTTGTTTTGTTTTTTTACACTTGTTTTACAGTTGACAGACTTTCTGTTAGTAAGAATTCAATTGTACAAGTACCAGTTACATATGGCAATAAAGTTCAAGTTCAAGTTCGAGCTGGAAACTTGATGTCGAAGTGGGTTAAATCACCCGGAACATTTCACTACATTGGGCAGTATGTGCCAAAAAGCATATTGACATCCTTTCGATAGCTCAGTTGTTAGAGCGGAGGAGTGTAGTGGGATCAGTAGGGAATACTTAGGTCGCTGGTTCGATTCCGGCTCGATGGAAGGTGCTTTTTGTGTACTTTAATCAAAGAGTTAAAAAAGCGAATCAGTTTCATTCAGACATTGATCAAAAGCTCAATAAACGACGAAGCAGAGGCTCCTGTTCCGAATTCAGCGCACGTCTGATTGTCTTGTTTTGGCCAAGATCTGATCTTTGAATTAAGGGACTACACTGTCTGCTTTGTAATTCAAAAATACATACAAATGTCAAGTTTTTTTGTAGATATAAAGGTGTTCTCTGTTTTCAAAGGATAGGTACTTAATTGGCATAATGATTTGGTATTGATTTTGTATCGTTGTATTATAAAGTTTGTGCTTTGTGTTTTTATCGTATTGTGAACGTATTTTTTAAATAAATGCTTACAAAGGCAAACACGACACACATCTGTTTATACCAGCGGTGAATTGTACATTTTTATTAAGTACAAGCTGCTGTGCACTTCTGGGGGTATAACAGGTTCGATATAAAGTGGCAAAAATATAAAAGGGGAAAATACCCCAGACTGCGTGTAAAGCCCTCGTTGTGACTGTTTTAGATAAAAAATGGCGTACTGTGCACGAAATGTTGCAGAAACACAATCTGATATTTTGATAATTATTATTTTAATAATTTTATAAGTATGAGGCCCCGGATTCAAATCTTCAGTTCTGATTTTTTTAAGTGATATCTTTCCTTCCTGTCGTGGAAGTCACACGATGTGAGCAATTGTTTTTTTTTACGTTGCGATCCAAAGAGCCTCAGGCGCACTGTAACCAAACCAGGATGGATTCTGCTGGGAGCCGGACTGAGCTCATTCTCACTCCCTGTGCTAAAAACAGAATTAGCTCTTCCCCGAACATCGCCTACAGCTGCTGGATGGTGCTCTGCGTCTTACTGCACCGGCAATTACTTTGACGAAAGACAGATCACTTTTAACCTTCTCGCAGCTACAGGCGAGACTGACGCTCGCGATATGAAGGCACCCGCTGGTATACCTTCTTTAACTTTCACAATCGCGACAGACTTCTCTTTTTAAAAAAAAAAAGTAGATATAGCCCTGAAAAAAGCATTAGCTTTATCAGTTTTATATTAATCTATTTTGAATCAAAGTTTGATTTTTTGATTTTTTATTGCATTTTACATTATAATAATAATCATCATCATCATCATTATTCTTCCTTACACTTATATAGCGCTGTTCTGGATACTCCACTCAATGCGCTTTACAGGTAATGGGGACTCCCCTTCACCACCACCATTCTCCTGAATGATCACAGAGAGTCAGGACCTCGGTTTTACGTCTCAGCCGAAGGACGGCACCTGTTTACAGTTTAGTGTCCCCGTCATTGTACTGGAGTATCAGGACCCGCATGGACCGCAGGGTGTGCGCCCAGCGACAAAAACCAGACGTGTGTTGGGCTCGGCTGCGAGCAGGACAATGACGTCACGGGGACAAAGGAGAGAAAATCAAAACGGTTCTATAAAAGACCTGTGTCAGCTGTCGGTTTGCAGTCTGGACTCAGTCCTCCGATCCGATTTTAAATCTCTCTAATACCTGAGCTGCGGCTTCTTCCGAGTACTTATTCGTATGCTTATTATGTGTAAGTGTATAGATGAAACCTTTCATATATTGTTCAGTTTAAATCAAAATGCTTTACTAATACAAGAGAGAAGTATAGTATGAAGGATGTGACAAAATTATGATTTTTTAAAACAAAACGGTTTTTATTTGCATTCGAAATGAAGCGGAGTTTTAGCGCGACACACAAACCCCTTGTCTTTTTTAGTGATTTTTAAACAGACAAAAATGTAGAAAACGTGTTTTTTTAGCACTCCAATATCAGCGTCAGTGGCGTAATGAATAACGCGTCAGGCCTCGCGTCAGAAAATTATAGATTCGACTGCCGTCTGGCTTGTTGCGTTTATACCACTTACATTCCTTTATATAAATGAACTGCACCTGAAAGCTATAGAAAACAATTTGAGTAAGTTGTCTGCAGCCTCATGTTAATTTCGACAACTTACCCAAAACACTGTACTGTCTGGAGATCAGCTCCAGCTCTGAACTCAATTGCAATGAAAAACCATGCGTAACAAAACTGGAGAACAGCTGAACTTGTGCTCAGTTCGGTGATGAGGGTTCAGAACTGTCCTTGTTGTAATTAGCACGAACTGCACAGGCTCTGAATCAGACCATGTCAATTAGTCTGATCAGTGTAGGACACGTTAATGTAGACTAATGTAGAATTATGAATAGGTTTACCCACCTGAACTAATGTAGAATTATTACTTGGTCTGTCTCTTGTTTGTATATAAATGAATGTCTCTGACAACTTAATGTTAGTTTTACGATGTAGGTCAGGCGTTGACATATGCACGAGTATACGAAATGTCTCACTCCTGATTCAACTCATGTTCTATAGGAGATTGGCGATTCCTCCTGTTTCTCGTACAACCATATCAGAACAGAAGCCCGTGTCACCCAGCTGTGATTCAAGATCGACTCGCATCTTTACCCCTTTTTTGTTCGTGATCATTATTTTCTTTAGTTATGATCAATATTGAACTTTTTCAAAATGAAATGACAATAATCAAACATGCAGGCAGATTTTTGAAAAGTATTCGGAATTGACAAGGTGCCCCTTTGGAACAGTTGTCAGAAAATGTGAGAAAATGAAAGTTATGTAAGCTCTCACACAAAGCATTGAAGATTGGAATCTGAGTGTAAAAAAGCTACCTGTCTCCCAGTGATAGGCAGGGATACACACCATGACTCGAATAGACTCAGCGAACTTTAACACCTATGATATTACGAGTGCTTTGCACGTGTCGAATTTCAAGAAGGAACTACTACAACAGTTGTGGACATAATTCAATACCACCAGCAAAGTCCAATGCCGGCAACTTCTGAGAAAATAATGTTCACTCATGGAATTTGGTCTTTGAATGGCTGGTGGGAAAATTCATTTATACTCCTGTTGCACCCTCAGCTGAAACATGTTAAAATAACAACGCAGATTTGTTGGAGAACCTGACAAGAATTATTGGGTTAGCACTGTATGTATTCTTGTATATTTACTTTAATTTTAATATAAATGTAAACATGCATGCTGTATGAGCTATTGTAATTTTAAAATATGTTAGCTGAGGATGCGAGGGGAGCTATTATACCTTGTGAAACACGCAAGGAACTGTAAAAAAGGCTGGTATTTGAAAAAAAATTGGCGATCACAAGAAAACCACAATTTATGTGGTATTATCATCAATATCCTTCAAAATCTATGTTCAAATGAAGGATTTGAAGAAACTATGAAGAAAGCAACAGTAGTAGCAGAGGATTTTGATTTTTGCTCTTCAAGTCAGTAGATAACCGTAGAGTTGCGCCCCTACAAACAGCACATAGGATGAAACCCACCTCCTTCATTATTGCTATGTTTGTGCCGGTGAAAGTAGCGTTTGTGCTATTGAAAGCATCTCGGAAGATGAAGGTGCAGTCAATTCCACATGTCATGATGTCATTATATCTGACGACAAGAGCTGAAGCCCCCGGCATTTCCAAGCCAGCAATGGAAGATGGCTATGGAGGAAGGTAGTGTTGAGTGGTCTAAGGCGCTGTATGTAGGCTCCAGTCTCTCTGGGGGCGTGGGTTCAAATCCCACTGCTGCCAAATGTTAATGTTTTAAGACCTGCAATACGATCAGTAAAAGCGCTTTTTGTTAGGCTGCGGGAGGTGTTTAGAGATAGACTTTCTAAAAGACAGGCTTAACATCAAGGCAGAATAAATATTTTGTTTTCTCAACAGAAATTCTCTTTGGCACGTTCAGCTTTATGTAGGGAACAACGTCTGCCGAGATCACTTTTGAGGCAGTGCACATGATAGTGTACCGGCAAGTACATTTAATATTGGCTGTGGTGGTGAGCTGCTTTTGTCTGTGAAACTTTTAATTCTTCACGCCGAATCGTTGGCAGGGGTAAAGCTTATTAAAACTTTGAACATAGCGCTACATCAGAAATACTTTGTTCGTGATCAAAAGAGATCAGAGGATTAACTTCATGAATTCACAAAGCATACCTCACAGGAAAGATTTAAAAGGGGAATTGATTGTGCTTCCTGATGTTGTTCCTGTCATTTATTTGGATACAAAGGTGAATGTTCTTTGACATTCTGCTAGAGTATCCACTGGGTGGGCTTTATCAATCAGCTCGGATAGGTCATCAGTGCTCAGTCTCTGGAAAATAATCAGCACTGTCATTTTTTCCTGTGCTGTCTTTTAAAACATATAAGATCACGAGTTTACAGATTTCTCCAAATAACAACTATACATTTTAACCCAGCGGTTAGCATTCCTTCAATCCAATAGTTTTAATCCGGGTAAAAAGCAGCGAAATATATAGAGAGATGATATTCAAATATTTCAACGTTCTTATTGGATTACCTGTATGCAGATATCGCTCAGAATTCCTAATATGATTTTGAGTTCAGTTTTGCTTTTCTACTTTCAGAGTCTTTTATTGACCTTGCTGAAGCAGAGAAGTGACATAATCACAAATGCGACCTACCCGTGCTGCTGTTTTTGGTTCATAATGATTATTGCGAGGAAAAAAAAAACAGCTCCTTGCATTAAGAGCAAGAGCAACCAACGGGCTCGCTTGTTGAGTTGTTTTTTTTTTTCCGTGGTGCTCTTCTTCAGATGTAAACTTATTTGGCGAGCAAGGACCTCTGAAAAGGAGCTTGAATCCGTCAAGAACTCAGAAATTCTAATATCGCACTGCTGTCTTGTGTACAGAGATCTGCTTCTTCCTTTTTGAGTGTTTTGGTGTTTAAGAGCACACTTCCTACCTCGAATGTTAGTTTCAGGAGATGTGCTACCGGATAACAGATTATCTTGAAAAGGTTTGGGGATGCACTGGCTGGGATTAAAACCCGGCTCAATTATTTGGAAGTCACCTATACTACCAACACACTTCTAAGAAGCACCCGCACATTTTCGCAATCCTCTCTCTCACCTACAAAGTTATGAAGACACAGACAACCAATGAAAACTAATTTGATTCACTCAAGGCTTCACTCTTCTGTTGTGATGTTGTTTTAATTAGTGTTAGCTGTGATGAGGTGTTGTTTCTGTCTCTTAAAGTTTAAGAGTCTGCTCCTTTCTTCCTGGTATAGAAAAAACATGTTCCATCTTTGTTTACAAACACCACTGTAAATTATTTGTCCATCTCTAAAGCCTGTGTGTATTGACAAGGCAATTCAAAAGCACATATTAAATAAGAACACGATCCTTCTTGTTACCATTCCCGTGGTTGGAGCGTTGTTTCGCCCTTTAACGTTCTTCTACAATATTTATAGACAGGACTTTATCACTGGAGTTGTGTGCATTGGTCCATGAACATCAACTGTACTGCTGTTTTTCTATGCGTAATTTAATCGCAAGCACTTAAAAGATGCAAAAAGATTTCAAAGAAAACATAATTGAAAGACAGTCGAGTAAGGAGGTAGAAAAATGCTCTCCCCTGTTGAAGAATCAACCACCGTCACCCATGTGACTGGATAAAAAAATAAATTATTAATTTTGCCCAGTCTCTGAAAGCTTCGATGTGATTATTTTCCCTTCCTTATTTCTTCATTCCCATGAATTTACTTTGTAGTAGAAGAAACGCGAAAGTGGGAAACTGCAGGCATTCTTCGTGAAGGGTGGATTGTGTTCAGTGAACATATGCACATCTTTACGTCAGTTCCACCATTTGCGCCCTAGAGGATGTAGCTCAGTGCTAGAGTGCATGCTTAGCATGTATGAGGTCCAGGGTTTAATCCCTGGCATCTTCAGATGTCTTATGTTATTGTGTTCACATTGCAATCTTCTGTTGAGTGAGAACTCTTTGCTCGTGTTCATAGAGAGACAGGTTTACACAATTAAACTCAAAGTGCTACAGTGTTGCTCTGCTGTTTTAAATGTACCTCCAAAGCATTTAGTTTTGTTAACTACCAACTGATTTGAACTAATTTAACGCCATATTCAGAAAATCCAGAGAAGATCATCAAACTTTTCGTGGCTGTTGAAAAAAACACCTTTTGAATCTCACCAGGGATTTCTTGAGAGATCATTCAGCGAGCGCGTCCTCCCTCTGGACTCCAAACATTTTGGGTTAAACTGTTATTCACACACTCTAATGAAGAGAAATGTTAGTGTCTTCCGGTGTGTGAGCCCATTTCTCAAAATATTAAAAAAATTAAAGTTATATAAATTGAATTGTTCTACTTTTTAGGCTTGCATAGTATTATTAATATTTCAGTTAAATCTTTTCTTCTGTAGTAATATGAGTTGATATTAATATTGATCCTGATTTATAATTTTTTGTCATGGTTGATCTTAAGTAATTCTGTAATTAGTTTCAGTTCTGAAAATTAGTTTCACGCAGAGAAGCTACCAAAACTGGTAATGTTCACATAATGTGTAATGCAATAGCAGCATTTTGGGTTGAAAACAAAAAGTATATCTTGGTATGAATCCTAACACTTCATACTTCATGGTGACTTGACCATCCAGCTCCAGTCTGGGTGAACCACTGTTGGTCAGACTCAGACTGACAGACTGAGCTCGTGGCTTTAAGAAAACCGGCTTGGCTTTCATTCCCTGTCCCTTCCTGGGGACTGGGTGTGTTGGCAACCCTGCCGTTGAGGCAGGAACAATCAGGTCAGTCTCACTCACTACCTGGTAGTTGTGAGAAATAATGTTACCTGACTGCATGTTCCCTGGGTCACAGCAGAGGGAATCGGCATCTGGAATCAGGTGTGTCCACAGCGCAGTAGTCTCAGCGTCCAGCTGGACCTCCTGTCTAACCTGTGAATGTTGCACCAGGGGCACCTGGCGGTGGCCCTGTGACAGCTGCTCAAGCAGATCCTCACTAATAGAGGACCTCTCAGGGCTAAAGGTGAGGGCTACATCACCAACCTGCTCTCCTGCCATCTGGATCCCTTCCACCACTGCGGGGTGGTGGTCCTGACCCCTCTTGGGTGCCAGGGTGCACAGGGAAAGCTCATTTTCATCGCCAGGTGGGGAGATCTGCTCCTCTTTAGGGATGTAAAAGGTGTGTGCTTTACCTGGTGGATCAGGCGGCTGCTTGGAGCACCGCTCCTGTGGCATGGAGGCTGTTGTGACCTCAGCTGGGACACGACTTCCCTGTATATCCGGGGAACAAGGAAATATTTTTATTTCTTGTCCAGAGGGAACAGAAGGAATCTTCACATATGCTTCTGTGTTCGGTGGGCACTGTGTGAGCACAGTCTGCCTCTTGGCCCCCCTTTCCTTCTGTACAGAAGGCTTAGGAGCCTTGACCTGTTTCCACACTTTGCCTTTCTGGTGATCCACCAACAGTTCCTTTCTGAGTCGCATGCCCTTTTCTTTTTCTACCCATTTGAGCTTGCAGTGTGACATCAAACACCTCAGTGTCAATCAGCGTCTCACTGTGTAAGACATCTCCCATGGCAGCCTCGAGGTAAAAGCCTCCTGCTTTTCCTCTGTGTTTTACTGCCTGCTCTGTGACTTCAGGGGTGGAGTCAGCACTCACTTGGGAGTGGCTGAATTCATCCAGGCAGGAACCCTTCCGCTCAATCGGATCCGCGCTCTCTGGCTCCGTGCCAGGCTGTTTTGTGCGGCTTGCGACGGTGCGCTGCTGATGCTCACTGTTGGCTTTAACTAGCAAAGTTTGTGCACAGGAGAAAAGATGACTGTGGGTCCCAGCAAGTCAGGAAGAGGACCGGTTCGTTTCTGATGAAGAGCTAGTTCTGAATAGTGATTCAGCTGTCCACAGTTCCGACCTGTTCACGAGGCCTGCTACTGGTGCTAACCTCGGGTGGATCCTCTGGTTACTCTCTGGCAACCTCCGCTCTAGACTCTTAGAACAAAGGACAGTTCTGGCACTCGGACACACTGGCCGTTCCGTGGTTGCCCGGGCTGAGTCTCAGGATGGTCAGGAGGCGCGCTGTGAGAATGTCCTGCCCTTGGGAGCCTTCTGCTCCTGGGCCGTCCTGCCCTGGAATTCTCCTTTTAATTCCCTTTAGAAAAGTCCACAGAATTCTCCTGAATCTTACTACAGGCTCTCTGTGTTTCCTGTTTTTACCTGGAGGAACTTCAGCTCGTTGATTGGCTGAAAGTTCCATGGGCATTAGAGTCCCACGTGGGTTACTCGGCCCTACCAGTCCCTGATTGGTTGATCAAGGTGAGATATGAGTCATTTACTCCTGACACCTAGGAATGCAGTCCAGATGTCCATCTGGCACTCCCTAGACAGATAGGTGCCAATGGATGGCCATTGATCATGATAGCCAGGCTTAGCTAAGTGCATCCCCCTTTGGGAGCTGTCCCTTATCAAAGGAAACCTTAAATCAGCCTGCATGAATAGTTTCTCTGTGGCTGCACCACAGAGATGAACAGAGATGGGGCCTCATTTGGGAAGGCTCAGAACACTTAATTCTTTCTTATTAATAAGCCTCGCCACTACAACACATATGCAGTTTGAGCAAACATAAGACAATAACCAAGTACCACAAACTACCAGGCATCTAGTATCATTAGCAGTTCAGGTGGGGAGCTGCGTCACCATGTGTAGGCTGCAAAGGAACAAGTAATAGGTCTATTCCATGCTTAAAAGAAAAGAAAGAAAACACAACATTTCAGCCGTGGAGCCCTCACACCTGAAGAAGGCTCCACGGCTGAAACGTTGTGTTTTCTTTCTTCTCTTTTCATCTAGTGTCATTAGCCTTTTAACAGTTCCTGTCAAAATAAAATAGAAATGGATAACATTCTAGAGAGAGTTTGAAATACCAAGGTACAATTTAAAACATATCTCTTCCACTACAACCACAATATTTTGGAGAGATCGTTGAACCTCACTGTTCTGACATGTCCGTTAGCCTCCGTCCTGCTTCAGCAATGAATGTGGCGGGGCACATTCTGAGGGAGATGAGGTCAATCAGGTGGCAGGAAAACCACGCTATGCTTTTTTTTGAGATCCTGAAAAGGACAGAAGGGCCATGTATATGTGTGCAGCTGGATATGTAATTGCAGGTGGCGTAGCAAATTCTGCTGAAGCCCCACTGCCTGGTGTGGACGGTAGCTGTGCATGTTGCAGCAGAATTGTGCATGTGAGATCAAGGGGGCATGCCATGTGTTTCAGCACTTCACTCCCTTCAGTAGCACATGATTCCCTGAGTTCTTTGGATGACCTGTGGACGATCTTTCACGATGAAGAATTCCTTAAGAAGAATAGATCTCGGCCCACCATCCCAATGCCTCCATCTCAAAACAGCAACCTCCCACTGCCCTTAGTCTGCAAGGCAGTCCTTTCAAGTGCGATGACAACGCCGTGACCTTCGTTGCCTATTGTACGAGTTGAACTTTCGTCCTCATCAATTCAACGCTCTTTCCATCAACTCATCTTGTCTTTTGACGCTTCGTGTTTTGCGCTCCTTTGACTATCGGCATATCGGGTGACTGCAAATACTGAAGTTCTTGCTTACGGAGTGTGGAACATTGTTTTCAAGTGATCGCTGTTCTGTCATGTTGACGCCGAGTGAATCTTTCTTTGGCAACATGGGCAGGCTGACAGCAGTGCGAGCGAAAGTAATGGCAAATTTCTTGACTTATTTCTGAATGTGAATGTTCTTTAGAAAAGGGATGCGGCGTTGCTTCTCGCACGTGTAAAGGTCTTGCATTCCAGACGTGGTTATGAGCGAACATTTGCCGCAACTGTTTGAAAAGAGCAAGAGAGGAAGCAGCCCTGCCCCGTGTGAGGATCAAACTCAGGCCCTTCAGATGACGAGACTGATGCACTACCAATTACGCCAACAAGCCCAGCTGCAGTACACACACCGGAAAGTTTGCCTCACATGGATTTCAGTCGCCCGTTCCCTAATCTTTAGACGCCCTCTGCTGAATGTTGCATTTGCCTTTTGATCTCACCGATACATTTTTGGTCTGTTTATGTTGCGAGTCCGTCTTTCAGATCTCACCTAGCACAAGTCTCTCTGGCTGAAGTGGCCTCTCTGCTTCAGCATCGTGCCCTCACTCAGCCATTAAAAATGTCACTCGGACTTCTGACATGCTGACATGAAATGTCAAGAGAGAGTGGCGGAGACGCTTAAGCCAGAGAGAAGATGAAAAGGGGGCGTGGCTGCGAAACGCTTGACAGCTGCACGATGCTCTCCATGCAAGGCGTGACCACAGGTTAAATGACACCTTTCGGCACATCAAGCTCTAAGCACACACCTGGAGGATGCGGGAATTGATCCTGCTACCTCCTACATGCAAAGCAAGCACTGTACCATACAAGCCAACCCCCCTCGCTGGGTCTTATGCCTCGGCGTCACCTAGTGCCGCTTGTTCCCCTCTTACCGGGCACAGTTCACTGCCCTTCGTCTGCAAGGCAGTCGTGTAATTGCGGCTTTCTTGACTTATTGATGAAGGTCTGACTGGACGAGCGAATGACGCCTCTCCCCCATCCTCAAGCTCGCTGACAGAGTGAAATGGAAAGTGCTGCCGTGGCTCGTTGGTCTAGTGGTATGATTCTCGCATAGGGTGCGAGAGGTCCCAGGTTCAACTCCTGGACGAGCCCTCGTGTGCTCTTTTCCTCCTCTTCCACAAGACTGGGAACTGATATCCACATCACTTCGCAGCGTCTGCTTATGGCAAACGATGGAATGTGACTAATGACTGAACGAGCCTGGTGAATTCTCATCACGTGGCACAATGAGAGCGTGCAGTCAGCTGTCCAAGGCGGCAACCTCATTGCTCGTTCAAAAGAACACGTACTGAAAACTCATCACCACTATGTTGTAGATGAGCACCGCGATCGCTTGTTGTCATGCGTCCTTACTTGGGAAATGCAGAAGCAAAAACTGCCCTCTCTCAGCCACCGAAACGTGTGTGGCTCGCCTTGCGCTCTCTGCGCCTCGCATATTTGTGGAGCCGTCTGCTCTTCTTTCTGTTGAAGTACTCAAGTTACGGGACGTCCTGCAGCCCATGATGTTCTCACTGAGAGCTTTCAAGATTTGAAAGAAAACTTCGAGCTTGATGGCTCAAGTCGAACGAATGTGATTGTTAAGCAATCGATGATCAAAAGCACATCTTCTAACAATTCGTGAGAGTATTATCAGCACTGTTTTCACTCGGATATACTTTTCACTTGCTAAGCTGACAAATTGGACGAGAAAGTGCCGGAGACGCACTCAGTGCAGACTGAGGTTGGGAAGGAGGTGTGGCCCTTCAACGCTTGACAACTGAAGGACATTCTCTCCGCAACAGAGGAGCACCCGTCAGAAGTCACGGAGGCTAAACGAGAGCACCAGGCTCCCGGAGATCCACACTCAGACCTGGAGGATGCGGGCATCGATCCTGCTACCTTTCGCATGCTAAGCAAGCGCTCTACCATTTGAGCTAACCCCCCTCGCTTCATGCTTCTCGGCTTCATGTCTTACTGCCTCTGCCCCTCTTACCGGGCACCGCCCACTGCCCTTGGTCTGCAAGGCAGTCCTTTCAAGTGCGATGACGACGCTGGGACCTTCGTTGCCTATTGTACGAGCTGATCTTTTGTGCTCTTTCCATCAACTCATCTTGTCATCTTACAGTCTGGGTAATTGGAGACTGCACTGTTCTGCTTCCTAAGGTCATATACGGGTTTTTTGCATGAAGCCGTATTGAACAGTATTTCTCGCATTGTGAACATGTGCACACAGCGGTCCCCCGGGTTCCAGTTAGTGCGTAATTATGCATCGATGAAAAACGAAATTAGCTCACTGAAAGTTTGATGTAGAGAATGTGGAAATTTCCACAAGTTGTGATCTTTAAAATGCATTTGGTTTGAAGATGTTCTGTGCTTCCATTGTGAAGATATGGACAAAACAATATTTGAGCGTGGTAAAAAAAAGTCATAAAAATGACAAAGTGAAGGCTGAGAAAGTATTCACAATGCATTTTGTACACAAAGCAAGTGTTTTTGTAACTCTAAGAGATTTCGCGAAAGCACTACAGGCGTGCCAAAATCGTTTTCGAACTTCAAGCTAACTTTACCCCGGTCTTAGAGAAAGGACTGCCTTTCACTTCTCTGTGTTTTCTTTCACAGCGCTGTGCACCTTTTCATTGCTCCCACTATCAGAGCCTCCGCACGGCACACGACTCGACATCAGGAAGCACATTGAAGTGAAAGCAGGAAGCGCTGCGACATGCACTGTGCAGATCCCGCCACACAAAGAGGTGAGTCGGTCTGTTCGATCACAGAGCAAGGCGAATCCCCAAACAGTGTGCGTGGCAACAAAAGAAGCTGCTCTGTTTCGAACCAGGGACATTTCACATGGGAGGCTAACGTGATAACCACTACACTCTGGAAACGGTGGGAAATCGTGCCCAGTGGCCCAGTGCTGAGCTTCACCAATGCTATTCAGGGGCTATTCAGGGCCCAATGCTATTTGATGTGAATTGAATGCTATTCAACTCGCCAATGCTATTCAGGGGTGGAAAAGGGTGGAGCCGTGTGTGTCTTTTGTTCAAAGACACCCCCATCTCAGAGCCGGAAGTACAGGCCTTCCTCCCGCAGGTCCACAAAGATGTTATTTTTTAAGAAGATCCTGCGAAAGTCGGCCATCTGCCTCTCAGCCCTGCAGTAGGCCAGGCTGAGAGAGAAGCAGTCCTTCACCCTGGCAATGTACAGCCTGACAAGGTCTGGCTTCAGGCCATTGTACATCATGAGGTTCCTCCTCTCCCAGACAGCTGTCCTCGCTAGGCTGAGGAGGAGGTTCACTAAAATGGCATTAACCACCCCTCAGACCCGCAGTACCCAAAGAGGAACAGCTCTTTCCAGGGCACCCCGTCAAGAACAGCTCCTCGAACAGAGCGAAACAGGCCATCCAGTAGATCTGTCAAGTACGCCCTGGCTCGAGCTGGGGGAAGATCTTACCCCAAAACCCCTCTGAGACCAGCACTCTGAAGCGTTTCACCACCATCAGCCTGTAGAACATAATGGTTGTGCACCCCAGGAGGTCCACCCCACGGTCTCCCCATTTCACCCTCAGCTCCGGCCAGGCCGGGCCTGCTGCCCCGTCTTGTAGATGGAGCTTCTCCAGCCAACTGTCCGGGAGACTGAGTTTGAGCTGCTCGTAATTCTGATGGATGTTACTGACTGGCAGCTCGTCGTCGACCTCTCTGACAGCGTCGACAATAGCCTGGGTGGGCAGAAACCCGTCTTTTACTTCATAAAGAAGATCCTTGACCTTGGATATGCCAGCCTCGTAGAGCCGCCTGTTCCATCGAGACCCCAGCAGGGGGTTGAGGAACAGAGGCTGCTACAGAAGCTGGGCCCGGGTCTCTGGCGTGTAGGAGACATGCTGGGACATGAACTCCCCCCACGCCAGCAGGACCTCCCTGTAAGAGGGGGGCAGATGTTTTACCAGCCCCGGAGTCAGCCTCGTCAGGAAGTCTCCTGCCCCAAGCTCCCGCAAGTCTTGAGGGCCCAGGCGGTTGTACCCCGGCTCGCCCACTCCCCTCCCCCTCCTCCCTGTCCTCCCTCTCCACCCAATCCATCTCCACCACCTCCCCTTCCCCCTCCATCTTCATGCCCTGTAATTCCCCCTCCTCCGTCCCTGCCCCATCCATCTTCAGACACCCATCCTCCATTCCTTCTTCCACCACTTCCCCTACCTCTCCTCCCACGACCATATCCAACTCCCCTTCCTCAGTCTCTGCCAACGGTGCCTGACCGAGTATTGAAGAGGCTCCCTCACCTGGCAGGGTGGTGTCTTGTGGCCGCTGCAGGGCAACTGGGCGCTTCCCCTCAGTCTCCTCTGGGTCCTCGGGCGTCTGTTCATCTGGGCCTGTGTCCACGTCGCCACGGTCTTGTCACCTTGGCCGCTGCCACTTGGTCACATGCCACGCAGCAGCGCCTTTGCTGACCCCAGCAGGTTTCTCATCCCTGGACCCAGAAGAGGGCCCTGCTGGCTCACCGGTGAGCTGGGGCACTGCTGACGGTGATGGTTGTGGTGGTGCTGGTGCCGTCGCCTCCTCCCTCTGCCTCTCTCCCTGCACAGGCTGGGGTGTCATAAGCCCCACTGGTATGCTGAGGGGCCGCCTCTGGTGGTGGTGGTGCCCGTAGGATCTCAGCTGCACTGCTGCCTGTTGTGGAGCAACCTCCCTCCGCTTCTCTTGCGGCACAGAGTGGGAAGCAGCAGGTTTGTTAGGGCAACGGGGCGCCCCTGCTGGTGGAGATGCTGGCTGGTCCCCGGCTCCTTTCTGCTGCGCTGTACCCAGGATTGGAGGGGCCTCCCTCTGCCTCTCCCCCATCACCGGCTGGGGCGTTGCTGGCTCACTGGGGTCCTGGGGCGCCGCTGCTGGCAACTCTCCATGCTCAGCTGCAGCGGCCACTCGTAGTCCATCTTCAACCCCCTCGGCGTTGTGAGCAGCTGCTCCTGCGGCGGCTGGATCTTCCGGTTCCGGCTCGCAGTTGCAGCTCATGAGCGCATGGAGGCAGTCCGGGCACTTGGCAGCGGTGCAGTTCCTGGCGCGATGGCCGGGCTGTCTGCACTCATAGCAGAGGAACTCAGGGCAGTCCTTGGCGATGTGCCCCGAGTCCAGGCAGACATGACACACCCTTTGTTGCTGGTCATGGAGGACCCTGAAGTACTGCTCCCCCTCTGCCGTGGCGAAGCGGGTGCTGTATGGCAACGAGGCAACGTGCTCGGGAAAGCGAATCCGTACAAACCTCGTGCCATCAGCAATGGTGGTCCCAGGGTAGTGGCGCATCCTGATGTCCAAAATCACTCTCACCCCCCAGCTACTCAGCTTCTCCTTGATAGTCTCGTCTGAGATATATGCCGGGAGGTGGAGGAAGGACACCACTACCTCCTTCAGCTCCAGCCAGCGGCAGTTTCAGGGTGTGCCCTGCACATCCAGCCCCACAGCCACCGCGTCCGCATGTTCTTTTGAGTCCAGAGTCAGTTCAAACCCTTTTGGCGTCCGGGGGCGGCAGGCAAAAAGAGAGCCCTCCCCACAGACGCCGTGCACCGCTGCGATAATAGCACCCG